>NW_024499684.1:8542526-9239860 GCF_017590055.1 Onychostruthus taczanowskii
GGGGCCGGGGCACGGGAGCAGTAGTTCGGGGAGGCGGGAACGCACGGGGGAGCGGGGGACAAGACAAGAATCACCGACGGCGGAGCTGGGACAGGCCGCGGCGGTGGCCCGAGAGCGGCCGGCCCCGCCAGGCCCAAGCGCGGCCTCGCCCCCAGGCCGAGGCGGAGGCCAAACCGGCGGCTGCGGCCGGTTCCGTCCCGGGGCGGCGGCACCACCATCACGGCGGCGGGAGGGCGCGGTGCGGTGCCCGGTGCGGCATCCGGCGGCCCCGCTCCCCCCCGCGGCGGCGGCGGCCTCTGCCAAGGACACGTGTCACTGCCGGCCGCAACCGCGGCCCCGCGGGCACCGGCGGCGGCACGAGAGGAGGGTCGCGGCGGGGCGGGGGCGGCAGCGCTCGCAGCACATGCGGCGGCGGCGCCGGGCCTAGGCGGGCGCGGCGCCGGGAGCACGTGTGCGGCGGCGGCGGCGGGGTGCACCGGCCGGCACGTGGGCGCGGACCGACGCCGCCGCCGCGGGATCACCGGGATGTGGGGACCATCGGGACGAGCGGGGGGCCCGGCGCAGCAGCGGAGCGAAGCACGGGACAGGGCGTGGGAAGGGGGTGGCGGCGGCGGGGCGGCACCCACGTGGTGGCGGCGGCGGCGGCGCGACAAGGCCCGGCGAAGCGAAGCCCGGGGAAGGGGGAGGAATAGGGCGGCACGCGCGGCCCCGGTACCGGCGCCCCCCCACCCCCTCCACATGGCCACGCCCCGTCCCCGCAGCCACGCCCGCCGCCCCGACCCGCCGCCGCGCGCCCCGGGCAGGGTCACGAGCGGAGTGGGCGCGCCTGGCGCCGGCACCGTTCGGGACGCACGCTCAGCCGGCGCCTGGCACCACCCGGGTCCCACAACCACTCAGGGAGCGGCACCAGCGGCACCCGCACCCATTCGGTGCTTGGCACCACCGGGACCCGGCCTCGCCCAGAACTTGACCTTGTCCCGGCGTGCACCCACCCGTGCTCCATCCGACTCTGGCCACAGCCATGGCTGCACCCTCGTGCACCTTCCCGGGACATGCATGCACCCAGGATCTGCTCTGACACGGGACTTGCGCCCGTCCAGCACCCACCCCTCTCCCAGGCAGGAGCTGCACCCAGCACCTCACACCCACAGGGAACCTGGTCCCCACGCTGTACCCCGCAGAACGCAGCACCTCACCCCCACCCTGCATCCATCCCACTCCCACCCAAACACAGCCTCTCCTGTTCACCCAGCTGGGGCACAGCAGGATCCAGACACTGTCAGTTTAGGAAACAGGGCAGGGCCTTCCTCTTCGCTAAAAATACTTCCCATGTGGGTTCTAACCCCACCTCCCTGACTGCTTTTAACCCGTGTCAGCTCTGGAGCGGCACCAAATGATGGCAGAGCCCAGCACATCTGGCAGGGCAGCTGAAAGCTCAGAGTTGCCAGCCAAAACCCCCCAGGAGGGCAGTCCCAGCCAGGGACAGGCCATGCTGGGCTAAAGGGGAGTTGCACACTCTGAGCACATGTGGCTGTGCCAGGCATGCACACAGGGCACAGCTGGATGCTGTGGGGCACGGCACCCCACAACTCTGTGTTCATACCCTGCATGTTGGGATCTGCACTGTGCACAGCCTCCACGGGCCACAGGCACACCCAAAAGGATGACAGCCCAGCCCACTCCCAGCACAAGGAGAAGAGGGCAGCACTAGTCTCCACATAGTTTATTTCCTTGACTCTCAGTAACAAAAACAAACTAGGTTTTTTCCCTCCCCTCCCAAACCACCTACCCACCCCCCAGCTTCCCCTTGGCTCAAACATCATAGTTGGGGTTCTTGCGTAGGATAACAAATCCCTCCAGGATCGGTGTCACAGGCACGTGCTCCTCTGTGGCCAGCTCTGCCCGCTCTCCGTGTGCCAGCAGCACTGGTGTTGTGTGAGTCTGGAAGCCAGTGATGGTTTTGGGCTTGCCTGCTTGGCCCACCACATCCACAGCCTGTGAGAGAAGAGTGAGGTCAATGCCAGGGACACAGAGGGACATCAGCACACTCCTCCCCAGCCCTGGCTGCCCCTTACCTGTCCTACCCGAACCGACACGGGCAGAGGCCGCAGCTCCTCATCGAAGGTGACCAGCATGCGGGGCTGCATGGCAGCAACAAGGCCATAGAGAATGTAGTGGGACTTGCCCAGGATAACTGGAGGGAAGACAGAAGTAAAGGGGCTGAGCAATGCCCACGCTGCGAGGCAGAGAGAACTGGGGGGACAGAGCCAACAGCACTCACTGTTGCGCACATCCAGGAAGGACACAAGGACGGTCAGCAGCCCAGCCACAGCCACCTGGCTCATGAGCTGGCGATCACTGTGGTATGGGCACAGGGTGAGTGTCCCCTTGCCCAGATGAGTCAGGCCCTGGTGTGGCAGAGAAAGTACATGAAAGAATGACAGAGTAACCTGGGACTCCCATCCCTGCCCTCAGGAGGGTGACATCCCCAGGACACCACTCTCCTCCCACATCCAGGGACCCCAAACTTCCCCTTCCACACACAAGCACAGTATCATCACCTGGGCCAACCGCACCATGAAGAGATTGTTGGGGTCTTTGGCGTGGTACTGGGCCAGCTGCCGCAGCATTGCTGCCAGCCGGGCGTTGTTGGTACCTGGGGACAAGGAGGCATAGGCAGAGTAGTGTACAAGGCACGGGTCTCCCACCTTTCCCCCTAAACAAACCCCAAACCAGGCTGTCCCCAGGCTTACCACTGCCCACCATGCCCATGGCAAAGATGGAGTTGTAGGAGACCTCGGGGTCAGCGTCGTGGGAGAACTTGCTGAGGGTATCGAGGATGTTGAGCCGGGGATTGGAGACTGAGATAAGAGCCAGGGCCAGGGGCACAGCACGGCGGAGGGTGGGCTCCCCGTACCGCAGCTGCACAGAGGGGACGTGGGTGTTAGATCACCAAGCACAGCAAGGCTACTGAGATGTGAGGCAATACCCAGTTTTGAGTGAGACCCCTTCCCAGCTGTGCTGTCCCCTGGTGTCAATGGTGTTAGACTCAGATCACCAAGCACAGCAAGGCTACTGAGATGTGAGGCAATACCCAGGTTTTTGAGTGAGACCCCTTCCCAGCTGTGCTGTCCCCTGGTGTCACTCACCAGGTGGCCGAATGTGCGCAGGCCCATCTCCGCACCAATCTCCTCGCCCATGGCAATGAGCGCGATCCCCAGCACCGCCACGCCCTGCAGGGACACAGGCACTGAGCGCCAGGCAGGGAGCACCCAGCCCAACACACAGGTTCTTAAGCCTCTGTGCCCACCCCAAGCCTAGGGGGACAGGGTGAGCAGGGGATCCAGCTGGGAGCTGTTTTCCCTCTGCTCTGACACCACAAGGGCCTTAGGGACCCTTCCAAAGCCAGTTCCTGCTCCAGGAACACAGACCCCAGCCCACATTTCCCCACCTGGTGAGCACCCATGTCAGCTGAGCTCTCTTTCTTCTCCTTCTCTTTCTTGTCCTTTTTGTCCTTGTCCTCCTCTTTCTCCTTGGAGTCAAAATGCTCACTGCAGATGTGCAGGAGCTGTTGCACCTTCAAGACATTCCCTGAGCCTGGGCAGAAAGTGGAGGGCCAGGATCAGCAGGAAGAGGACCCTGGACCTGCTCCTGCCTCCCCGCACCTCGACCAGCCCAACTCACCCGCATAAGCACAGATATCCACCAGCGTGTTGGCAAAGCTGCGGAATGGCTCCGACACCACCTCCAGCGCTGCCAGGATGGCCTCAATTGCCTCTCCCTTCCCTGTCAAGGAAAGTGTAGTGATTAAAGGACAGCAGTAGAGGGATACTCCCACCCCATCCCCCAACCCATGAGCCACTGGCACTGTCCAGCCTTACCCAAGTGGTTCAAGCCCAGGCCAAGTGGCAGCCATCGGGCATAGGTATCCTTCAGTTCTGTCTCTGATTTCTCCATGATGGTCTGGAGGATAGTCGAGGTGACATCCCCATTGCAGGAGCCCACTGATATCATCCCACAGGCCAGGGCAGTCACACCAGCCACCTAGTGATGGGGGAAGGAGCCATGTCATACCCAGGGACAGCTCAGAGTAAGCTGGCTTATAGCACTAGGTACCCTTAGTCTCCACTTCCTATGAAAATCTGGGCTACTGGGAGACCTGATGGTTTCCTACCCTCCTAAATCTGCTGCAATCCCATTGTGGCAGCAGCTCAGATAAGGAAAATAGGGTCATGCTTTTCTGGCACAGCACAGTGCTGGGCAAGGACACGTGGCCTTGCTCTTGGGGCTCAAGCTGGCTGCAGGACAGCGCTTGTATTCCCAGGAGCCCCGGGGCACTGGATGGGGAAGCAGGAATCACAGGCAAACCCTGCCTCACACCCTACCTCCATGCTGGACTTGGAGTCTCCCATCACAGGCAGCAGCAAAGTCAGGACATCCTCGCGGTTGGAGCCCGCATACGCCAGTCCCAGCCTGCACAGAGTCCAGAGAGGTGTGAGGGAGGAGTTGCACCACCCTGTGCAGCATGGGGAGGCTGGGGCCAGGCCCTTACCCAAAAATGGCTCCAATCCTCATGGTGTTGCTGTTGTGCAGGACATAGTCAGACAGGAGGGCCAGGGCAGGGTCACACTCATTTTTCACCCCTGAGTTGACGATGCCACAGGCCAGGAGGGCTCCAGACTGCAAGGCAGAAGCATCATCACACACTAGCCACCAACACACAAAGCCCCTGCCAGCCAGTGACTGATGTCACCTCACACATCACACCCACTCCCCAGGATGGGCAAGTTGGTACAAAGTGGGCAACACCGCTCTGGATCAAGCTGAGAAATCCAAAGGTCATAGCTCTGTGACAAGGGGAGCCCTAAGGGTGCTTCAGGCAGTCTCCAAGAAACCAGGACCTCGCTGTGAGCTGCTCAAAAGCCTGGGACACAGGGCATCCAGCCCTTCTCTGTGCAGGAGCTAAGCTGCACAGGGGACCAAAGCAAGGACCATTCCCCAGTCAGCTGCACACCCAGCTCACGGCAGGATTGCCCCACGCAGACACAGAGCCAGGATCTGACACTGACCTTGATGTAATCCTCTGAGGAGTACAGGTACTTGTCGATCTGTGTGAGCCCCCCGTCCACGTCCCACAGCAGGATTGTGCCCAGCGAGGCTGCAGCACTCAGCATCCCTGTGGTTCCAGGGAAGAAAGGCCCTCATCAGGCCTGAACAGGTGTGCCCCGTCTGGGGCTTGTGGTAGCCAGGGACATAGGCCAGCTCAGCCACCCTTACCCCAAAAGGGACAGGGTGGTAACCCCAAGCCTAGAGGCACCTCCAGCCCTGCTAACTCACCATGGTCCTTGTTCTTGTACAACCATTTATTGCCATCATCTGTCAGCAGCTTGTCCTGTCCAAAGGCAGCATTCACAAAGCCGTTCACAAAGGAGGAGGCCAAATTCATCCGGGCTGAGTCCACTTGGGAACCACTTCCCCCAAACCCTGTGGAACAACAACAGGGTGAGGAAAGCAGCAACAGAAGCCCTGCCAGCCCTCAACATGCAGCCATCCCACACCACAGGGGAACGAGGACCTGTCCCATCAGCAGGAAGGAGAAGCCCAAATCCACAGGTCAGAGACCATGAGCAGGCCATCTGCCCACCTCAGATACACATCTGACCACACAGGCTCAGAGGTGCTTGGCAGCCTCAAGAACTCCACTCAGGCAGGGACCATAAAAGCCACAACACAAGCCCTTACGGTTATTCTCCAGGTGGGTTTTGTAAATATCATCTGGCACTTTAGGCTCCATGATGTCCAGCTGCAAAGACAAGGGAGAAGGGGGTTAGCTCCTGGCCAGCACATGCTACAATGGCAACCTCTCCAGGTGGTGTCTGGCCCAGATCATGGGGATGATGGATTTCTTCTCAAATTTTACCACAGAGCCTGGCAGCCAGGGCAGCCACAGTTGGAGGTAGCCCAGGGTGCTTTTCCCAGCCGAGACGCTCACCTCTCTGGCTAAGGCCAGGAAATTGCTGTTGAGCTGGACATTGGACATGATCTCTGTTAAGTCCTCGTACTCCTCCACATCCTCGTTCAGCTCCAGGAAGACCCCATGGCGGCCCAGCATAAAGGCCATCTGCTTCTGGACAACTCTGTGCAGAGAGGAGGGGTTTCCTGAGAGTCCAGAACCCAGCAAGCCCCAGCACAAACAGAGGCTCACCAAGCAGTGAGCCAACCTGCCCTTCCCAGGGCATACAGACATGACCCACTCCTGTCCATCCTCATTTCAGGGACAAGAGTCTCAATCCAAAACCCCAGACACCTCTAACAGTGACAGATCCAACCTATCTCTGCCCAGATGGGGAGCCGTGCCCCACCAGGATGAGCAAAGGCTGCAGAGGGCAGGAAACATCTCTGCTTACACATCTTTGCAGGAAGTGAAGATGTCCTCCACCAGCTCCACATCATTGAGCATCAGAGCCAGGCGCAGGGCTTCAGGGTAGCGATTGAATTTGCGGAAGATGCCCAGGGCACAGCGCAAGAGAGCCGAGTTCTCGGGCTCCGGGACATAGCTTACACAGCTTCAAGGAGGAGACAGACATGAGGGTGACAACCAGATCAGGCAACCTTGGCCCAGCAGGGGTCAGGCCCTGTCCAGCACCTCAGCCTGCCAAGCCCCCTCACCTGGTCAGGTAGAGGCACACTTTAGAGTAGGCATTGTCATCGATGTACTTCTCCAGCATGTCCATCTGTTCTATCTCCATGAGCAGGTCACAGGCCTCATGCTCTGCGTTGTGGGCCATGTTGTAGGGGACAATCTCCTTGACCAGGGTGAGGAGTGTGTCCCTCTGAGCCTTGTCAGCTTCATCAATCTCCTGCCACTCCTTGGCCACCTCTCCTGCCAAGTGCCTGCAGGAACAAAGGGACATCACCACTACAAAAACCAGTTTCACTGAGCCATGAGAATGGGGAGCAGCTGCTCCCAGTTAGCCAGGCCTGTGTGCTGTTTATGGAGGCTCTGCATTCTGCAGACCTTATGGGGGACAAGGCCAGAGGAGAAACAAGGTTAAGACCAGAGATTTCAGAGGCCATGGCAGCAAGACCTCTGCAGCGTGAATAGAGCATGAAGCGACACAAGCGCAGGTGTGATAAGGACAGCTGAACACATGACCAGCTAGTCAAGACACATCCCACACAGGCCAGAGCTAAAGTGCTCCAGGAAATTCCCCTAAGCCCTTATCCTTCCCTTTGGGTCCCCCTCAGGCTTACCTGACGTACTCATGCCCCCAGGATGCCAGCTCCTCTTGGGAACCCACCAGCCGGTACTTCAGACACTCACGCTCCCCACTCATGGTCATGGCCAGGACAGAAATGATGTCTGCTGCAAAGCGCTGCAGAAAGAATGCAGAGCTCCAGACACAGGCCAGGCACAGGGAACCAGGGGCAGCCAGGGACACAACACCCTCCCTGTGCCTGCAAACCACCACAGGTGGCAAAGGTACAATCCTGACAAGTTATAACCCCCTGGAGCAAGTCACACAGAGTGCTGTTAGATCCCAGGGTCCAGAGGGCTCTGCGATTGCCTGCCCCAGCACTGTCCCCTGAGTCACATGGGATGGTGGGGCCAAGAGTTTATACCTTGTTCTCTCCTGGAGCCATGTTCTCATAGATCTCCTTCAGCTTGCCATAATGGGGCCGTAGGAACTTGAGGGGTTTGGGAACGGAGGTCATGGAGGTGGTGGAAGAGCGGATCTGCCTCCGCAGCTCCTCCAGGGCTGGGCGGTAAAGTGATGTGTCTTTCTCCTGCAGAGGGAAGCTGCCTGTCAGAGAGCAAGGGGCTGGTTCCTGAGCCACCGCCTCACCAGCCCTCCCCAAACACAGCCATGGCTCTTAGCAGAACAGCCCCACACCCTGGGCTGCCTCCTGCAGCCCAAGAGCCGGAGAAGGAGGGCACAGCAGGGCTGAAAGCCTCTCTCACACCAGGGACACAGAGGTCCCTCGGGCCCAGGTCAGACAGGCAGCAAGGCTGGAGGACAGATCACAGCAGACAAGCAGGGGCCCACCCCACTCACAGTAAAATCCCCCCATCTCCACTGCACTAGGAACAGCCGCAAGCAAGAGACAGACAGAGTCAAATCCTTGCTGAGGGACACAGCACAGACTCACCCCCAGGCGCTCCACCAGCATCTCCAGCTCATCTTGCAGCTGCTTGTCCTCCTCAGACTGCCAAAATGCACAGAAAAAAGCAAAGTTAAGGGTGCAGAGCACAGGAAGTCTGAGTGTGACAGAAGCAGGGATGTCACCCCAAGCCACAGGGATACCAGGACAAAGGGATGCACTCATTGCTCAGGACACCACCCTGCCCCAGTGCTGCCAGGGTGGAGCAATGCTCACATTCCTGGGGATACCTTCCCAAAGAAACCACCCATTCCCGGGGTGTGAGATGCACCTCTCCTATCACTCTGTGCTGTATAAAAACAACCCCACAGAGAGGGGCACGTCAGGTCACAGTCCAACGGGGGGCACCCCACTGACAGCAGCCCCTTCACCCACAGACTGTGTCCCTCAGCCCACGGGGATCCCCTGAGCCAAGGTCACCCCGTGCTGGGCAAAGCGGGGATCCTCCATAGTGCCCACTGCCACACACACCCCCCGGTTACACCACAGCTTCCCTCACCAACGCTGCTCTGGGACCCCCGGGCCCCCCGCCCAGAAAGGGGAACCCTCGATTGCGTCACGCGGGCACCCCATGACGTCCCGGGGCCCCGCGGGAGGGAACCCTCGCTGCCGTCAGGCGGCCGCGCTGGAGGGAGTCCCCGGAGGGATGCTGGCCGCCCCCGTGACGTGGGATGACGTTCGGTTCCCGGAGGGATGCCGGCCAACCCCGTGACGCGAGATGACGTCCTGCCCCGCCGGTGACGCGGGCCCGAACGGGCCGTGACTCAGCTGCGGCCCGCGGCGCGGCGGCACTCACCAGCTCCTGCTCCTTCTCGGGCCCGGAGGGCGGGTCCCGGCGGTCCCGGCCCCAGGGCGGCGTGGGTTTCTCGTCGCCGCCCGCCCCGGGGCCACCCTGCACCCGGCTCTGTCCGCCGCCACCGCCCGCGTCCATGTTCGCCCGGCCGTGCTTCCGCCGCACCGCGCCTGCGCAACGCCGTGACGGCACCGCCGCGCGCCGGGGGCGGGGCCAAGGGCGGGGCGGCCCCACGTGCTGGGGGCACCGGTACCGGCACCGACACTGAAAGCGGTACCGGTACCGACACTGACACTGACACCGGCACTTACACTGAAACCAGTACCGGCACTGACACTGAAACCGGTACCGGTACCGACAGTGACACCGGCACCGGCACTGAAACCGGTACTGACACTGATACTGTCACCGGTACCGACACTGACACTGGCACTGACACTGAAACCAGTACCGGCACCAACACTGAAACCGACACCGATACTGAAACCAGTACCGACATTGACAATGACGCCGGCACCGACACCATACTGACACGGGCATAGACACTGACGCCGGCAGCAGCACTGGCACCGGCACTGACCCTGACACCGGTACCGACACTGAGACACCAGTAGTGACACCGGCACTGACCCTGACACCGGTACCGACACTGAGACACCAGTAGTGACACCGGCACTGACGCTGACACCGGCCGCTGCACTGCCGGCTGGAGCCCCGGGGCTCCACCACCTTGGCACGGGCAACGCTGCCACCCGAGCTGGGCAAGTGAAGCAGCATTGCTGGCAGGCTTGCCGTGGCCCCCGCAGGTCACAGACACCCGCGGGCAGCCTGGTGCCCCACCACCCGTGTTCACACACACCCCTCCATGCTGTGTCCCTGGCTGGATGGACAGGGCGCTGCCCAAACCGGTACCCGCTCCCGCGTGGTACCCTGGGGAGCACTTTCACCCCCTGAGCCCCCGGGCACCGAGCGGGTGACCTGCGGGGAGCCCTGTCCCGCACAGGGGGTCACACAGGGCTGGGAGCCATCGGGGCAGGATGTGAAGTTGTGCACAGCCCCGGCCTTTGCTCACTGCCAAGGCTCTGGCCACGGCTGTGCACCCCTGGGTGCGTGTGGCGTGGGCCTAGGGGTGACATCGGGGTGCCGTCCTTTCGGTACCGGGACGGGGTGTCAGAGTGCATCCAGCTGTGCGGGTGCTGCGCTGGGGGTGTGCCCGCGTGCCGGTGCACGGCGTGCTGCCGCCGCTGTGCACCATTACCGGCCGCTGCCGGCGCCGGTGACCGGTACCGTGCGGCGCTGCTGTGCCCCCCTGGGCGCTGAAGACAGGAGCCGCTCCCTGTGTCCCTGTCTGCGTGTGCCGGTGCCGGCTGCGGGCAGCCGCATGTGAGCCCGAGCTGTGCTGCCCGAGCCGGTGAGGGCGCCGGTCCGAGCGCCGGTGTCGGTGAGGGAGGCTGCGGGTGCCTTTGCGGCTCACCGTCTCGGCGCCTTTGCGGCTCTCCCGGGGTGCAAGCGGCGGTGCCGGTGCCGATACCGGTGCGGAGCTCCTCCCGTGAGCACGGCGGTCACCCCGCTGGGGCGGCCGGGCCGAGCGGAGCTGAGCGGTGCCACTGGGCTGGGCACCGGGGTCGCCGCTCCAGCCCCTCCCGGCTCCCGTCGCCCCCGCCCGGTGTCTGCGGTCCGCGCGCCTCCGGTCTCAGCCCCTGCGGCTCCATCCCTCCGGCGCGGCCCCATCGCCACCCGGCCCCATCCCTGCCCAGCCCCGGTGCCGGTCTTGGCGGCAGCGCGGCGCCCGGTGCGGGCCATGGCGGCGGCGGAGGCAGGCGGCGCTGCGGCGGCGGCGGGGGCCCGGCGCGGCCCGGGCGGGGAGCGGAGCTAGGCAGGAGGCGGCCCGGGATGGCCAGGATGAACGTGGCCCTACAGGAGCTTGGACAAGCCGTGAGTGCCCGGGGCAGCGGCGCGGCAGGGAGGAGAGCAAGAGGAGGGGGGACGGGGGACAGCGGCGAGGGGCTCGGCGAGGGGGACAGGAGGGGGTCGGCGCACAGGAGAGCCCCGGGGCTGGAGAACTCAAGGAGCTGGAAGGGCTGCGGGGGCTTCGGGAACCAGAGGGAGGGAGGGAGGGCGGGGGGGACTGGCGGATTACGGGGGGCGGCGAGAGCCTATGGGATGCAGGGGCTGCGTGGTGCCGGGGCTAAGGGAACTGAGTGGCTAGAGGGTCCCTGTCTCCCATGGTGGAGGAAGAGGGACCCCCCCCCTCCAAATCCCTGCCTGGGGATGGACAGAGGGAACTGGGGTGGTTCAGCCATGGCCCCACAAACCCTACTCCACCGAGTACGGTAATGCTGCTCATAGGGTGAGCCCCAAGACAGCACCTCTGGAGGGGGCAGGGGGCCCTGTCCCCATGGGTCTCAGCCCTACAGAGGGGGTAGGAGGAGCCCCAGAAATAGGCTCCTGCCTTGAGGATGGCACAGAAGATGCTGGAGAGGGGGTGCTGGCTATTGCCCAGGATGAGGACCACCCAGGAGCGGAAAGGAGCACGATGAGGAGAGCTGGGGTGGTGGGGGGGCCAGGCTGGCCAAGCTCTTACAGGATGCTGAGCAATCCTTCCTAATGCCAGCATCTTCCAGGAGCCCGACTCAGTGGGGGGCTCCTGCCATCTCCTGCCAATCCCACCCTCCTGCTGCAGCCCTTGGCAATGCCCCCTCCTCATCCCAGCAGTGTGGCAGTGGGCAGAGCTGGGCATGAGGCACTCTCCTTGCTTTCCTCCCTGCCCATCATCCATCCCACCCCAGCTCCTTCCCGGCCCGTGACACCAGCCCTGCAGGCTGGGCATTCACTTTAGTCTGCAGCACAGGCTGGAGGGTGAGCTGCAACTCACCCAGCCGTTAACTCTGAAGCCTAAGGAGAGCTCACAACCAGCGGCACTGCTGATTCCCTTCCACCAAAACCTCCAGCATTTTCTTCTGGCTTATCCCCCCCACCAATGCTGCTGGCTCAACTCCACCACCTCCCTCTTGGCTGAGTCCTCAGCAGCCCTCACGGCTGGATCTGTGCAAGCTGCCTGGCAAGGCCAGGAGTAAGGGGGACCCTGCCCTGCTGGCTGGTTCACACTGCAGTGCCCCTTCTCCCCTTGCACACTCTGTCCTGCACCCTGGTCACCCCCAGAGCCATGATGGAGCTGGAGGCACGTCCAGATGTTTCAGACCGGTGCACATCTGCATGGAAAGTTCCAGTCAGGGGAGGAGGGGTGAGACAGCAGTACTAGGAAACCGTTGCTTGGTGATGGGGACCATGTCTCCGTGGCAATGTGTCACCTGTCGGCAGGGCTGGTGCCATGGCTGTGCAGAGGGATGCTCCGGTGACGGCCCCCCAAGCCCCTCATTAGCAGCACTCCCCGAGCTCTCCAGGGCCACACAGGCCTGGGGACAACCTCTGGGGGAGGCCCAGGCACACTGAGGGGGGTCAGGGGCTGCCTCAGCCCCACTGTGTACTCACTGAGCAGGCACTTGGCCCTGCCATAAGAGCCAGAGGGTGTGGCAGGGCGGGGAACAGCTACCCCCACGCCCCTGCCCCAGCACGCTCCCTCCCTTAGCAGATGCCCAACTACAAGCGTGCCACGCTGCAGGACGAGGAGGGGCCGGAGCCAGCGGGGGATGGCAGCGCCTCTCCCGACAGCGTGGAGGTGAGGTCTGCCCCGGTTTCTCCATCCTTCCCCTCTCCATACTCTCTAGCCCCTGTCCTTACCCTCTGGGGCCTGCCTGCAACCAAGTGGGCAGTGGGAGCAGGGTTGGGAGCCAAGCCAGACATGGCTGTCCCCAGGGATGTGCTGGGAGTCAGCCAAAATGCGGCACAGAGTGTGCCTGGACGATCGTCCTTCCTTGTGGCTTGCGGGGGGCCTGCCAGCACCCACCAGTGGCTTGCCAGGGCTGGTGGGGAGGGATGCCCTGGTCCCCACCTCCTCATGCAGACACACCAGGCACTGGGGAGTGGCAGGGAGGGAAGGGGGGGCAGTGATGTTTGGCCCCCCATGGTGCGATGGCAGGTCCTGCTCCTGCCCAGGTGGGGTTCCGGAAGGGGCCGGGGACGCTGCTGAGCCGCCTGGCCTCACGCAGCCAGCTGGAGCTGGTGCTCTGCGCCATCGCCGTCTCCCTGGCCCTGCTGCTCAGCGTCGCCATCGTCACTCTGGCCATTCAGTACCGCAGAGGTAGGGAGACTTGGCAGCGGTGTCCCCACACCCGGGAGGACACGGGAGGATGAGGAGTGAGGGGTCAGCCCAGGGTACCTGCTCCAGGTGCTCTGCCCATCCTGGGGTACAGACAGGGCTTGGCCCCGCTCCGTGCCTCGGTTTTCCCCAGTACACTCGCCCAGCCCCAGGCATGCCTTCCCTGCCAGATCCCTCTCATAGCACGTGCCTGACGGATGCCTGTGTCCGGGTGGCCAGCAAGATCCTGGAGGCCCTGGATACAGAGATGGACCCGTGCCAGGACTTCTACCAGTACTCGTGTGGGGGCTGGATTAAGAGGAACCCGCTGCCCAACGGGCGCTCCAAGTGGAGCACCTTCAACAGCATCTGGGACCAGAACCAGGCCATCATGAAGCATCTCCTAGGTGGGCACCAAGGGGTCACAGACACTGAGGGGGTGACCCCCGTGTCACTGGGGCTGACCCACAGCCTCCCGCAGAAAACGCCACCTTCAACTCCAGCAGCGAGGCAGAGCGGAAGACACAGCGGTACTACCTGTCCTGCCTCAAGGAGCAGAGGATAGAGGAGCTGGGCTCCCAGCCTCTCATGGAGCTCATCGACAAGGTGGGCAGACACCCACATGTGAGCTGAGCTGTCAGGGCTCAGCCCAGCACACCTCTTGCTTAGCTCTTCACATAACCAGGGAGGGAGTAAACCTCGGGGTTGCACCCCATCCTCTCTGACATGCCGGGTCTGTCTGCTGGCAGATTGGGGGATGGAATATCACTGGCTCCTGGAACCAAACCAGCTTCATGGAGGTACTCAAGAGCGTGTCAGGCACATACCGGGCAACCCCCTTATTCACAGTGTATGTGGGTGCAGACTCCAAGAGCTCCAACAGCAACATCATCCAGGTTGGTACTTTGGCCCCCAGGGGTGGCAGACACCAGGGGACACCAGAATGTCTACACTGCCCCTCTCTCCCCCCAGGTGGACCAGTCAGGGCTTTTCCTCCCATCCCGGGATTACTATCTGAACAAGACTGCCAACGAGAGGGTGAGGCTGGGTGCTGGGCATGCTGCCAACAGCAGTCAGGGGAAACCCATGGCAATGGGGTGCGAGCAGCACTGGGACACACCTGGCATCTCCATCCTGCCTGTTGGGTGCCCACCTGGGATGAGCTGTTGTTGGCACTGAGGCAGGGCTTGGGGTTCCACAGGTTCTGGCAGCGTACCTGGACTACATGGTGGAGCTGGGCACACTGCTGGGGGGCACCCCGGAGCCCACCCGCCTCCAGATGCAGCAGGTGCTGGACTTTGAAACCCAGCTGGCCAACATCACCGTGCCCCAGGCTGAGCGGCGGGATGACGAGAAGATCTACCACAAGATGAGCATTGCCGAGCTGCAGGTGGGCATGGCCCAGAGCAGCCTGGCGAGACCCTTCTGGGACATATGGGGACTTGTCCAGAGGGCACCAAGGGGTCCGTACCCATTGCTGTCCTCGCTCTGGGACACCCTGGGCAGCCCCATCTGCTGTGGGACATGCACTGGGTGTTGAAAAGCAGTGCCCATCTCCCCAGTTGTTACCATCTGGGGGAAGCTGCCGGCTCATATTGTGGGATCCAGGGGTCCCCTCCTTGTCCTGCAGCATTAAGAGCAGCAGGAGGGGTGCAGAGAAGGATCTGGAGTGGTAAGGGACTCTGAGTCCTTCCAAGAAAACACAGTTCCTGCCCCAGGAATTGAGCATGCTGAGCAGGATGCATGAGCATGCCCCAGGAATTGAGCATGCTGAGCAGCATAGCAGCATAACCCCTGGTGCCACTTTCCTGTGTCCCCTCCAGCTGCTGGCCCCTGCCATTGACTGGCTGGATTACCTTTCCTATGCCCTGGCCCCACTGGAGCTGGCGGACACAGAGCCTGTGGTGGTGTATGGGGACACCTACCTTCAGCAGGTCTCTGACCTCATCAATGACACTGACAGGAGGTGAGGCTCCTTCATATCCCTGGCTGTGGCCCCCACAGCAGGGACACATTTTGGGCTCATCAGTGTTTTGAAGTCATAGACCGTGTGAGCTGCAGCATCTCTCTGCCCCTGCAGCATCCTGAACAACTACCTGATCTGGAACCTGGTGCAGAAGACCGCCTCCAGCCTGGACCAGCGCTTCGAGACAGCCCAGGAGAGGCTGCTGGAGACACTCTATGGCACCAGGAAGGTAACGGAGGGCCCTGGGATCAGACCCCTCTGCACTCATCCTGGGAGCAGCCAGGACCTCCTCTGTCCTTCAGATGCCCTTGGGATGCTAAGACCTGGATGCTTCAGTGGGAACCCACTTATCTTTTGAGATGGGGGTTTTGCTGCTGCCTATCTCCCCTGTGATGAGGCAGAGCCAGGCTGGGTGAAGGCAGGGGAGCAGGGGAGTGGCTGAGGGTTTCACGGACCTTCATCTCGCTCCCACAGTCCTGCACGCCCCGCTGGCAAACCTGCATCTCCAACACAGATGACACACTGGGCTTTGCGCTGGGCTCCCTCTTCGTCAAAGCCACCTTTGACCGGGACAGCAAGGCCATCGTGAGAATACTTCTGTCCCCATCCCCTCCCCATCCGTGGTTCCTCCCCAGTTCTATCCAAGCCCCAGGGCTGGAAGGCAGGGAGCTGGAAAATGGGACCCCTAGCCCTGGGGAGGTTGTACCCTGTCAACCCTGCCCCACCGAGGCATTGTGGGGGGAAGGGGGCCTTCATTCCCTCCCCTCCCCAGGCTGAAGAGATGATCAGCGAGATCCGTGCAGCCTTTGAGGTATCCCTGGACCAGCTGGACTGGATGGATGAGAAGACCAGGCAGGCTGCAAAGGAGAAGGTGACCCCAGGGAGGGAAGTAGACGGGAAACCTCACTCTGTCCATATAAGTCCCCCAGTCTCACTGCTGGGGCCTCTCCCCATGCAGGCTGATGCCATCTACGACATGATTGGCTTCCCTGACTTCATTCTGGACAACAAGGAGCTGGACGACGTCTATGATGGGGTAGGGGGCACCTGGCTTGTGGGGGAGAAGCTTGGTCATGCCAAGCTTGGGGGGGCCCCATTGTTGAGCGATGTCCCTATTTGGGACGTTATGCAAAGCCACCCAAGCACTGAGTTCATCCTGGCCAGGGTGTGGGGAACCACCTCAGTGTTCCTCATCCCTCCTCTTCCTCACCAGTACGAGGTCTCTGAGGACTCCTTCTTCCAAAACATGCTCAACTTCTACAACTTCTCTGCCAAAGTGATGGCTGACCAACTCCGGAAGCCCCCCAACCGCGACCAGTAAGGCGTGGGCTAGGGCGGGGAGGAGGGGAGGATGTGATCCTGGGTGGCACTGGTTCAGTGGGGAGGAGGTCACCCTCAAGGGGTAGCACAGCACAGTAGGTCACCTGTGGTAGCACAGGTCACCTGTGGTAGCTGTAGCTTATCCCCAGGCAAGGTCCTTGGTGACAGCATGGGGGCAGAAGTGTCAGCCTTGGGCAAGGCCCTGTGGTGGGCAGTGGCACAGGAGGGCGCTGGGGCTGGGGTGAGAGGGACACATCCCTGCCTGTACCCTGTCCCACCTCCCTGCCCAGGTGGAGCATGACCCCACAGACTGTCAATGCCTATTACCTGCCCACCAAGAACGGGATCGTCTTTCCTGCTGGGATCCTCCAGGCTCCCTTCTACGCCCGCAACCACCCCAAGTGAGTCTGGCATGGGGGGCACCTCCTGGAGCCATGGGTTGGATCAGGGCCAGCATGCCACAAAGTCCCCCACAGTCACAAACAAAAGCCCTGAAGGCCTTGAGTGTCCCTCAAGGCTTTACATGCTGCAGTCAAGACCGCCTGAGTCCCCTCAGGGCCACCAGTGTCCCCAACAGGAGTGATTCCCAGCTGGGTTCCAGCTGGAGCAAAGTGTCATTGGGTGCCCAGACAGAGATGGGGTGGCTGCAATGGCATCATTAACACATCCTGTACTTACCTGGTTCTTTCCCATGGCCCCACAGAGCCCTTAATTTTGGTGGCATCGGCGTGGTGATGGGGCACGAGCTGACCCATGCGTTTGATGACCAAGGTGAGAGCACACAGGCAGTGCTGGCCCTGACCCCTGTCACCTTCCTGTCCCCCCCCAGCCCCTGCCCCTGGCATGGGGAAGAGGTGCCCTGGGTGCACAGGGGTCCCGCTTTGCCATCCATTGCATCGTGTGTGCTCGTGCTCCCCTGGCCACCCCCTTCTATCGTCCTGTCTCCCCAGGTGGCACCTGCCGATACCTTCCCCCGGCTTCTCTGTGCAGCTTTCGCTTCATCCGCTTGGTGAGGACACAGTGTCTGCAGCCCCAGCCCCCTTCTCATCCTCCTCCCTCCAGGGCATGGGATGGGTCCCTCTCGCATCCACTCTGCTTTGCACCTTCACCTCAGCCCCGGAGCCGACATGGGGTCAATGAGGGAATTTGGGGTCACAGACCTGGGCTGGGATAGCGAGAATGCACTGGGGGATGCCTGGGGACCCAAGTGCATGGCTGAGCCCCGGGCAGAGCCTGCCCACAGCAGGGGCTGGAGGATGCCTTCTCCCCTGGGCATAGACCCAAGGTGGCAGGTCCGCCTGGCATCCCCCGGTGCCCATTCCCCCACCACACCCCATTCTGCCTCGGGAAGCCCTGCAGCTGAGGGGCTGCAGAGGGACGGCTTCCACTGGTCCCACCCCAACCCACGGCTCGGTCCTGCAGGACGGGAGTATGACAAAGAGGGAAACCTGCGGCCATGGTGGCAGAACTCCTCCCTGGAGGCCTTCAAGAACCGGACGGCGTGCATGACGGAGCAGTACGGCCGCTACACCGTCCACAGCGAGAAGGTCAACGGGCGGCAGACCCTGGGCGAGAACATCGCCGACAACGGCGGGCTCAAGGCAGCCTACAACGTGAGTGCCACCATCCCGAGGGGCCACGAACCCCCTGCCTGTCTGTCCCTTCCCGGAGCTTCAGGCCAGCTCTCCCGCAGGCTTACAAGTCCTGGCTGCAGAAGAACGGGGAGGAGAAGCGCCTGCCAGCCCTGGGGCTCACCAACCACCAGCTGTTCTTCGTGGGCTTTGCGCAGGTAGGGCGGAGCAAGATGATGCCGCTCCCGTGCCTCCCTGGCTGCTCGGAGCCACCCCGCAGCTCCCCATCCCGGGAGGTGCTCTGCCCCCATCCCTGAGGCCGCTCCCGCTCCGCCAGGTGTGGTGCTCCGTCCGGACGCCCGAGAGCTCCCACGAAGGGCTGGTGACCGACCCCCACAGCCCCGACAAGTACCGTGTCATCGGCACCCTCAGCAACTCCCGGGACTTTGTCGAACACTTCGGCTGCCCCCTGGGCTCCCCCATGAACCCCGGCAAGCACTGTGAGGTGTGGTAGGGACGGGGAGGGTGCTGGGGACAGAGGGGATGATACTCTGCTGTGCTCCCCCTCCCCAGACCTTTGGAGCTGGCCACGGGCAGAGAGCAGACCCCTCCTGTGCTCACACTGCACACCCCACCTCTGCACCCTCCCCGGCACACACGGCCCCACGCCAGGCACCCACCGCAGCCCCATCCACGCCTTGGGGCTGGGCACGGCCGGCAGAGAGGCTGTAGCACCCCCAAAACGCAGTTCTGCCCCCCAGCCTTGATGTGCTTGAGTCGGGCCCAGCTCAGCGTCCCCTGCGCTGCGTCCCCCCCTCAGGCGGGCAGGTCAAAGGGGTCCCGGGGAAAGCATTAGAGCCACGATGCCCCTGCTCCTGCCCCCAACCCGCCGGAGATGGAGGCTGGGGGCCACCCGGCTCCGCGCTTCCCTTGTCCCCTCCCACTCCAGCTTGGCTTCCCCATCCACCTCTGCTGGGACCAGCGGGCGGCAGCGGGGACTCTGGTGCCTTCAGCTGTGGGTGGCTGTCGCCGAGTTTATTTAACGATTAAAAGCAGTTTCCACTTACTCCAGCAGCTCCGGGTCCTTGGCGGTGCCGGGGCGGGGGGAGAGGTGGGATCTGGGGGTGACTGCAAGGCTGGGGACGCGTGGGAGGCGAGACACCCCGGGAGGGGAGCGGGGGCGAGATGTCTGCGTGGACATTCCCTGAGGGAAGCGAGGTGCGGGGAAGAACACGGCAAGGCTGGAGGGGACGACTCAGAGCCACGGGAGTTCCCTGCCTGTCCCGAGCCTCCACTCCGAGCTTCCGGGGCCCGCCCCGGCCCGTCCCGCCCCGCACAGCGCGGCCCCAGCCCCACCCCGGGGTCTCCCGAACTCCCGGTACCGGGACCCCGCGGGACTCCTCGGCCGCGGACAGCGGCGCTCGCAAAGGTTGCTGGGAGTCGTGGTTCTGCCTGCGGACGACGCAGGGCATGACAGGAGCTGTAGTTCAGCGTGAGGGATGCTGGGAGGGGTAGTTCGGTCACGGCAGGCCCGGCGCCTCACCGAGAGGGCTGGACTACATTTCCCAGCAAGAAGCGCGGTAGGGCCGGGGTCCGGGTCTGGGCGCCTCGGGGGTACGGGGGCATCGGGGCCGGGCGCGGCGGCGGGGCCGGGCCGAGACCGAGCGGGGGGCTGGGCCGGGACAGATCGGGGGGCCGGACCCGGGTGGGAGCCCGGGCCAGGCCCCGGGCTGGGTCACGGGTGCTGGGCCTCGGCCCGGTCCCGGGTGCGGGCCTGGGCCCCGGCTGGGCCCGGGATGCAGGGTCGAGGCGGGTACCGGGCACCTGTGGGTGCTGAAGATGAACTGCCCCCCGTGGGCAGGCTTGGCCCTGGGGCGGCAGAGCGTGGGGACAGGGGCGGAGGAGCATCCCTGCCTTGGGGTCAGAGGCAATGAGACAAAGCGCCGCCTTGGGGACAGGGATCCGGGGACACCCCTGTCTCCAGAACAGGGCCAGTGGGATGTCCCTCTCATGGGTGACACGGCCCCATTCCCCAGACAACATGCTCACCTTGCAGGCGTTGTCGCCCAAGCCTGGCACCATGGACAAACCCATCACTCCGGGGGAGCTGCTGTGTCTGGGCTCCAGCCTCGCCTTCTCTGGCCTCTTCTATTACCTGTACAGGAGGAAGTCCAGAGTCGTGGCACGCATACAGGTAGCCCTGTCTCTTAGATGCTCTTTCCTGCCCCCTGTCTCTTCCCTACTGCCCTCCACGCTTTGATTTGGGTGCACACGCTGATGCCTGCAGGCTGCTCCATCCTCTGGCGATTTCATCACATGCAGATCTGAGCAAGCCACATCCTGCAGGCCAGAGATCTCCACAGAGCCATTCTTGGCCTATTCACTGCCCTGTCCCTGTCCATACTCACACTCAATCCATGCTCTTCCAGGAGGCCCCAAAGCTCCAGGTCGATGACAATTTGCCAGCCCTGGTGTCTGCAGCTGAGGGGCGCTGCCTGCCTTATGTTGCCCTGGAAGGTAAGGACACCCTGTGCCCTGCACGAGGGACAAGGGCCAGGATCTCCTCTTTTGGCCGTGACACATCCCTTGTCCTTAGGCATAGTGCTGCCAGCCCAGGCTGCACTGACCAGCCACTACCATGAGGGGCTGCAGGGCGTGATCCAGAAACTGCTGCTGAAGGAGCATCGGCTGATCTGGAACAGCTTGGCCCGAAGCTGGTGAGTGATGAGAAGGAGCCACAGGAGGGGGCTTGCAGCAGGGAGTCCAGACCCCATCGTCTGGGGCCACGTGAGAGGCAGAAAATAACTTGGTTAAAGACTTTAGTCCTTATGCTTAGCTCAGCACCGAGAGCTCAGAGCTTCACAGTGTTGTGGCCAGCAGGAGCAGGGCAGTGATCATCCCCTGGTACTCAGCACTGGTGAAGTCACACCTCGAGTTCTGTGTCCATTTCTGGGTCACTCAACTCAGGAAGGCCACTGAGCTGCTGGAGCAGGTCCAAAGAAGGGCAGCAGAGCTGGTGAAGGGCTGGAGCAGATGTCTATGAGGAGCAGCTGAGGGAACTGGAGGAGCTGAGTTTAGCCTGGAGGAGACTCTGGGGTGGCCTTATTGCTCTCTCCAAGCCCCTGAAAGGAGGCTGTAGCCAGCTGGGGATCAGCCTCTTCTCCCAGGCAACCAGTGACAAGACAAGAGGAAATGGCCTCAAGCTGTGCCAGGGGAGGTTTTGGTTAGAGATTAGGAAGAACTTCACATGGAGGATGATTAGATATTGGAATGAGCTGTCCAGGGAGCAGGAGGCTTCACCACCAGGGGGGCGGTGGAGCTGACATCCTTGGAGGTGTTTAGGGAAAGACTGGACATGGCATTTAGTGCAATGGTCCAGTTGTCAGGCTGACACTCAGGCATAGGCTGAACATGATGATCTCAGAGGTCAGCCTGACTGACCGTGTGATTCTCCACACCCCAACCCTCTGCACTTGCAGGAGCGAGAGCGAGCGGGTGCTCTCAGAGCAGATCTACACAGTCCCCTTCGTGCTGGCCTCGCCAGGCCCTGAGGCAGCCACGCAGGTGAGTGTGGACAGCCCGCTCCAAGCCGTCTGCCTGCCCCTGGAGATGGTGTACGAGCGCTTCCAGCAGCCGTCCCACGGCTTCCGCGACCTGCTGGGCCAGTACCTGATCGGGGAGAAGCCCAAGGGCATCCTGGAGACGGAGGAGATGCTGCGGGTGGGGGCCGGGCTGACGGGCATCGGGGAGCTGTCCCTGCACCCCGACGGCTCCCTGCACCTCCAGCCGCCGGCCCAGGGAGGCGAGTTTTTCCTGTGCCTGGGGGACTGGCAGACGGTGCTGTCGGAGCTGGAGTCGGCCAGCGGGCTCTGGAAGGGGGCAGCGCTGCTGTGCGCGGCGGCGGGGCTGGCCGTCCTCCTGCACGCCCTGTGCCGCGCCTACCGCCGCTCCCGCCCCAGGCAGCCGCAGGAGGACAAGGAGCTGGATGGGGAGGAGACCGGCGAGCGGGCGCCCGAGGACTCCTGCGTGGTGTGCCTGTCACGGCCCCGCGAGTGCGTCCTCCTGGGCTGCGGCCACATCTGCTGCTGCTTCCGCTGCTTCCAAGCCTTGCCCACCCGCCTGTGCCCCATCTGCCGGGGGCCCATTGAGCGCGTGGTGCCCCTCTACCAGGCCTGAGAGCACCTGGGGGTGCCCAGGGAGGGGCAGCGTGAACCGGGCCAAGCCTGGAGCCTGCAGAAATCTCAGCTGTCTCCTCGCGCGCAGCTGTGCAATTCCTTTTGGGAGGGAGGGGCCTTGGTGTGCCCTTCAATCTGTTTTGGGGAGAGGGGGGGAGTTACAGCCTCCTCATCCGTCCTTTGTCTGCCAGAAGGACCCCCCTGAACATGAAGGCTCGGGGAAAATCTACACAATGCCTGAGCTGAGGAGCTGAGACCCCAGCCGCACACTGGGGCACTACTTTGGCTCCCAGCTATTGGACTTGTGTCTCTTTCTGAGCCATGACCTCCCAAAAGCCACACAGGTCTTCTCCCTTGTGGCTTTTTTCTAGTGTGTGGATTTATGGGGAGGATTATGAGGGCAAGACCAGGGCTGGTGGGACACAGCAGGTGCATTTGAGTGGCAGAGACCCAAACTCCCCTGATCCACTGCAGTGACATACCTTGGTGCCACCTTTGTCCTGCCACCCCAATCCATGTGGCTACAGCCACTGCCCAGATGACACTGGGGACACCCAAAGGCTGGCAGTGATGAGTCCCTTTGCCAGCTGCTCTATCACCAAGATGGGAGCTGTGTCCCTGTGTCACTCGCTGCAGGGAGAGCAGCTTTAGAGTGCCACAGAGCCTGCCCTCGTGTCCAGCCCCACTGAACCCGGCTTTCCTGCTGACCTCCCAGACGGGACTGGGTGTGGGAATGACTTGCAGTGGTGTGTGGAGTGATAAAGCCAAGGAGCTGAGCTTGGCCTCACCTCTTCCTTCGCGCCGTTAAGCTGGGGGCTGGGTGGGTGCTGGGAGCCAAGGCTCTCCCCTTGGAGGGGTGAGCACCACTGCCTCCCTTCTTTCCTCATCCAAGGAGCTAGCCCAGGTTGACAGTGGAGCCCAGGTGCATCTCCTCCAGCTGCAGCCCTGGATAGGGGGTGGCAGGACACACAGGACCGTTGCCAAGGTGATTGTGCTCCTCGGGTCTCCATGGCAACTGCTCCCCTGGACTGCTCCCCATCACTGCCTGGCTGCAGTTGCCCAGGCAACCCACGGGCTCTCCTGGCTCCTGCAGCTTTGGGGCACCCAGGGTTTGGGGGTGGGGGACAGGGCTGGTAGGCCACTGTCATCCAGGCAGCAGTGTTGGGATGGGAGGGGGATGATGTGCCCCCTCCCCAGGGCAGTGGCCACAATTACAGCCGGGCTGGGAGCTTGCTTGGGGCAAAGGTACCTTGGCAGGGTTGCCCCCAGGACTCACAACCAGACAGGGGGCCCCAGAGGACCCAATAAGGCCTCCTGGGACCCACATGCCTTTTTGTGGGGATGTGTGGAGGAGTTCTTTTCCCCCACCCCGCCTTTTTCTCAGCCCAACCTCTTCCCTGGGCTGCAGAGTGAGCAGTGGGGCCCAGATTCCCCCTCTCACCCCCCCCAGCATCGGGCATCCCCCCCGCAGCAGGAGGGATTTCGGGAAGGAGATAAATACCAGATGGGAGAGGGCCGGGCTGCCAGGAACACACTCCCTGCATGCCAAGAGCTGCTGGCGCGAGTGGGCGCGTGGGCCGGCGAGGGCGGGGGGTGCCCCTGCTCCCCGAGACTGCTCACCTCGTTCCCCAGGGCCCAACAGCCAGGCAAGGATGGGACAATTAAAGAGGGGACTGCAGCCCCCTACTCCCCTTTGGCCCCAAAGGTGCCCAGGGCAGGAAACACATCCCTTGTGCTGACAGCAAGGAGGGAGGCTGCCACCCCCCAGTGCTGGGCACAGCCTTACTCTAGCCCCGCCCGGCTCTCTGCCACTCCCAGGAGGCCCCCAGCCCAGCAGTGGCCTGGCTGCAGACCCAGCTGCCAGTCCTGCCTGGCATGGCTCCGGGCAGCAGCATGACTCACCCGCTCAGCTCAGCACCAGCCAGAGCCTGCCATGCCAGATCCACGGCAGGGGCTGGCACAGGGGCTGCCCGGCCACGCTGCGGTGCCCACATCACCAGACAAACCCACTGTGTGCCTCCCATGGGTATTTGGTCGGGAGCAGGACAGGGGGGAGCTCACAGTGCCTGGCTGAGCACTGCCCAGCCTCCCTCCGTGTCACACAGGCCACACATCCTGACAGCTGCCTCCTCACACCCACAGGGTGCCCCTGTGTGCCAGCCCATGCCCATGGCCTCCACCCGCTCCCCCCAGGGCTGCCAGCCCGCTCTGCCTGCCTCCCTGTCTGTTGTCATGGTGACCAGATATGTGGTGACAGGCGAGGATGGAGCCTCACACCCCAGCAGGGCTGTTTGCCCAGAAGGGTTGGCTACCCCCCCTTCCTGCTCTTCCCCTGTCACTCCCAGGTCTCAGCAGGGGACCCTCCGTGAAGCCCCTGCCCCAGGCAGTGTGCTGGGGGTGCTCCATCTGCTCAGATGCCAGGATCGCAGCTGTGTCCCAGGCAGCTCATGTGAGGAATGGGGACAGTGCCATCCTCCTTCCACCTGCCCTGACAGGGCACCCCCGTCTCAAAGCCAGGCTGTGCACAGAGACAGACAAACTCATCTCAGTAATGACAACCTGTCTTTCTTCCCAGGGGGAGACACTGTCCCTCCCTCAGACACAGCCTGATCTTCCCACAGCAGCAGCTGCAGGAACAGCAGAAGATGAGGAGCATGCCACTCCTGCACACTTGCCCTGGGCTCACCCACAGGACAGCTGCCAAGCAGGACACCTGTCCCCCAGCATCTCTGCCCTGTGGTGACAGTTTTCACCACAACCATCATCTCACAAGGTCACTGTACCCAGCCCAGTGTGTGTCTCTGCTCCCCCAAAACACCTGGACTGTGGCACAGGCAGCACACAAAGTGGCATCCCCATCTGGACTGTGGCTACTGAGAGCCAGCAGCAACAGCCAGGGACGGGCACATCCCCAACCTTACCAGTGACACAGTCCCTCGTGCTGGGATGGGGACTCGGGGAGAGCATCACTGCCAACAGCAGGCGCTCAGTGAGGCCCCCAGTGGCTGCCACTGCTGTGAAACAGGAGTGCCATTTCACGTTTCTTGGCAGGACTGGAAGCAACACAGATGGAGGCACCCGCACTGGCCTCCTGGCATGCCTTGGCAGCCCCCAGCTCTGTGGCACCAGCTCCAGGTGATAGCACCACCTCCCAGACGTGCAGCAGGGAAAGCCCTGGGTCCTGTGGCTGATGCTTCCTGCCTCCTTTCAGCTCCCTGGCATCCGCTCACTGCCTGCAGGGATACCGACCCCATTCCTGCCAGGCCTTGGACTGGATGGCAGTGCCTGGTGGTTCCCAGCTCCAGCTGCCCGGGGTCCCTGCAGAGCATGGGCAGGACGTGCTCCACCACGAGCCTCTTGCACACACACGAGGTGATTTTCCACCATAAAACCACTTGAACCATCAGTGACTGCAGGAAAAGCTCTCACCTCCATCACAGCACCTGGACTAGGCACCCGAATTCCCACAAGAGTGCAGGGCTCAGGGCAGTATCCAGGTGTGGAGCTAGGGCATGGCAGGGACTGGTGAGCTCCCAGAGCATCGCCTGAGTGTGGACAATGCAGCACAACCTCTACTGCCAGCCCCACTGCAGCTGGGAGTCTGATGCTGTGTGTCCCAGCTCCGTATCCACCGGGGGAGCAAGGCTGGCCCCCAGCCCTTGCATCATCCCCAAGGTGTCCCAGCTCAGGCTGCTGCCCAGGTTTACGGAGCCAGGGCAGGAAGAACACCGTGCTTCCCACTCCCACAGCCTCTTCTTTCCGGTGGAGCTGGCTTTGTGTCGGACAAAAGGCTGCAAAGGAAGCAAGAAAGGAGATTACGTGGCTGCTAAAAGACGAATAAGGAAGGTGGGATGAGAGCCAGGGGAAGGAGGGTGCTCATCTGGCTCACCGGGGGGATGCTACATGCAATGCCAGGGGATGAGGGGGGTCTCTTATGCACCCCATTGCCAGCCCATGCACATTCATGTCCTTGGTACCTTCCCCTGCTACTCAGGGATGTGTGACAAGCAGCACCCTTGGGGAACCAGAGACTAGAGCTGCCCCAAGGAGATGCAGAGCCCAGAGCCACACCATTGCCCTGTCCCACCCACAGCCCAGCTGTGCTGGCACAAATCCAGCCCTCCTCCTGCCTGGGATGGGCAGCCAGTCCTTCCCACACCCCAAATCCCAGGCAGCCCCACAGAGCTCCCCCCCACCCCACAGCCAAGCCAAGTAGCTCCCCCAGGTGTGAGGCATTGTGCAGATACAGGTATGGGATATGTGGGGCCATTCCCAGGGTGACCCCTTTCCAGCCTCTCCCAGGCAGCCTGCCAGGCTGGGAGCCCTCCTGGAGCGCTGCACCGGTGCCACTCACATCCCACACAGCCCATCTGCTGCTCTTGTCGCTCACCCCCGGCCCCGCGCGTGCCACGCTCTGCCTGTCCCTGCCCACGGGCAGTGGCACGTGGGCTCAGCAACGGGAAAAGCAGGCCACATCTCAGCGTGGGCCTCTTGCCTATTTTCCCAGGCACTTTTCACAGGAGCAGGAGCTTTCACATGAAAAAGTTCAAGCTGGTTCCCCAGCAAAGGATGAATAAATGAATTGCCTTGCCAGGAGAGCAGGTACCACTGCCCCGACCTGGCTCTGGTAGGGGACAGCAGGGACCAATATTCTGCAGATCCAGACACAAAGGTAAAATCATGGCTGAGCCTTCCCAAAATAGAAGAACCTGCCTGCCCTCATGGATCAGCCCAGCTGATGCCCTTCTGCAGCACCTTTCAACAAGACCTTTCAGCGAGACTACGGAGATGCTGGAACAGCAAGATGGACCACAGGGCTATCTGGAAAACACCACTCTCACCCCCTCAAGATATTCCCATCGAGCCGTGGGCTGGCATGAATGAAGTGCCATTTCTATTCAGGGATCTGGCTTTGCTGCAACCCAGGACCCCGACATGGGCAGTGGGAGCTGGATGAGCAGGAACCAGACTGCTCCAAAACAGGACGGTCCTCTCCAACCAGACATAGCCACTGCTGCTGTCACCATCAGTCCAAGATCCAGGGGTCATGGCTGTACCCACAGTTCACTCAAGAAGCACCAACTTTATCCTCAGCTTAAATAGCCCCTCAGCTGCCCCAGGTGACCTGAATGAGGGAGGTCGTGGGTGAGGCTGCTCAGAACCACCAATGCCAATTAATGTAATCACTGTCCTGGCAGTCAACAATGTAGGAGGAAAGATCCAGGGAGGATCTGGGGTAGAAGTGTATAGATACAAATGGGGCTCTGGGGGGACACTGCGATCACCCCTTGCTGTCCCATCGCAGGTCCCCACAGGACACAGCCCTTCCCTTTTTCTACAGAGCCCCCAGGGAAGGGTCAGTGGGACAAGGGGCGTCCCAGGGCACAGTCCCCACGTGGCCACGCTTACAGACTCTGTGGAATCACACCGGTGCACACCTGCATTCCTGCAAAGATACAGAATGGGAGGATGTGTACAAACACATGCACACGTGGGGGCCAAGAGGACTGGCAGGGGTTGAGGCAGGACTGGTGTGGCTGCGAGGGGCAACCCCAGCACTGGATGGGGCTACAAGAGTGGGTGCCTGGATGGGTGTTGGGCAAGGGACACAGGTGAGGGGCTGAGGTAGACCCGGGGTGGGAGCTGGCCGGAATCTGAAGGTTGAGGTTTCTGCTCTGTGGGGTGCTGCGGGACTGGAGCAGGGTGTTGGGGCTCTGTTTGGCATCACCTCTGCATGCCGGGGGAGGGCCCAGCTGTGTCTGCTGGTCCTCAGCTGTCTGACCCGGTGGCACCCGGCTGTGACAAGGGCTCCCCTCTCCACAGGGGCACCCGTGCTTGGGGGCACCCCCGAGTAGAGGCGAGCGCCTCGGAAAGGCTGTGCTGGGGGAGCACTGCGCTCCGGGGCCGGGGCAGGGCCCGGGGCGATGCCGTGGTACGGTCCCCATCCCGAGCGGGCGCTCCCGGGGCACCGGCCGTGGGGGTCCCCCGTCCCTGTCCTGGCCGGGCCGGGCCGGGCCGCGGCGCTCCGGAGCCGCCCCCCGCCGGGGGGGTCCCCGCTCCCCCCGGATGCATGACTTCATCCTTCCGCCCGGGTTTCCTCCCCGCCGCCGCCGCCGCCGCCGCAGACCGGCTCCCGGCTCGGCGCGGCGCGGCTCGGCCCGCTCGGCCCCGCCATGTCGCAGGTGCTGCCCTACGGCGAGGACAAGGTGGGCCGCTACGGCGCCGAGCCCGAGGCGGGGGAGCTGCCCTTCAGCTGCCGCCTGCAGGACACCAACGCCTTCTTCGGGGGCAACCAGGGCAAGCGGCCCCCCAAGCTGGGACAGATCGGCCGCGCCAAGAGAGGTACCGCCGACCCCCGCCTCTGCCCCCCAACCCCGCCTCAGCCCCCGGACCCCCTCATCTGCCCTTCAGCATCCCCGGGTTTGTCCCGGGACCCTCCGATCTGCCCTGCAGCATCCCCGGCATCCCTGGTGCTGACTCCTGCATCCCCGGCACTGCCCCACGGCATCCCCGACACCCCCGGATCTGTCCTTTTATCCCTGGTGCTGACTCCTGCATCCCCGGCTCTGCCCCACGGCACCCTCAGAACCCCCACATCTGTCCTGCAACGTCCCCGGCACTGCCTCCTGCATCCCTGACGCTGCCCCACGGCATCCCCGGGACCCCCGGCTCTGCCCTGGAATCCCCGGCTCTGCCCTGGCACTGCCCCATGGCATCCTCAGAACCCCCACATCTGTCCTGCAACGTCCCCGGCACTGCCTCCTGCATCCCTGACGCTGCCCCACGGCATCCCCGGGACCCCCGGCTCTGCCCTGGAATCCCCGGCTCTGCCCTGCAGTATCCCTGGCTCTGCCCTGCAGCGTCCCCGGATCTGCCCTGCAGCATCCCTGGCACTGCCCCGCGGCATCCCCGGCGCTGGCCCTTGCATCCCCAGCACCTTCCCATAACATCCCCGGGATCCAGGATTCTTGCCCTTGCTTCCCCGGCGTTCCCGGCACTGGGCAGTGCATCCCTGGCACCCCCAATATCGCCTCACGAGATCCCCAGACTCCCGATTCTGCCTTTGTATTCCCACTTCTGCCCTATGGCAATCCCTGTCTCTGCCCTGCAACATCCCCAGCACTGCCCCACTGCATTCC
Source organism: Onychostruthus taczanowskii (assembly GCF_017590055.1). Taxonomy (NCBI): domain Eukaryota; kingdom Metazoa; phylum Chordata; class Aves; order Passeriformes; family Passeridae; genus Onychostruthus; species Onychostruthus taczanowskii. The sequence goes on from NW_024499684.1 coordinate 8,571,852, forward strand.
TGCGACTCCCGGCTCTGCCTTGCATCCCCAGCACTGTCCCCTGCCACCCCTGGCACTGCCGCCAGCACCCCCAGAATCTCCATCTCTGCCCTACATCAGCTCCAGCACTGTCCCCCGGCAACCCTGAGACTCCCCAGCTCTGTGACTGACACCCGCCCCCAGAACCACAGGCTCCCCCATCCCCTGCTCCAGACACCACGCTGTTCCCCCAGCGCTGCCTGCAACAGCCCCCGCCTCATGCCGGGACTACCCCTGGGATTACCCTGCAGCATCGCTGGGGCTGCCCCGGGACTGTCCCCCAGCACCTCCAGAGCACCCCTGGGACCCCTCGGGACTGCTCCTCAGCACCCCTGGGACTGCCCCCTTCTCATTCTGGGTAAACAAGCCTTTGCCCGAGCATTACCAGGCACAGCCCTCCCTGAACCTCTCTCCCTTCACATTTCTGCCTGCCGCAGAGACCCCCAGCAGCCTCTGGCCATGCTGCTCAGCAAATCCCCCCCACCACTTTACTGTCCCCCGGGATTCCGTGAGCACAGCTGTGTCCTGCCCCCCCGTACTTCACCTCCTGCTGCAGAGACCCCAGCAGCATCTCCCGTGCTTCCATCAGGACCCAAAGAACTGCCCCAAAGAACTGCCCCCCTCTGCTGCCCGCACCCTGATCTGTCACCATTGATCCTCTCCAATGCCTTGGGGACCCTTAAAAATGGCCCCCCCTTTTCCTGCAGCCCCCATCCCACCTGCTTGGGGGTCCTCCATGGGCAAACAGCCCTCCTTAAGCTGCAGGGATAAGGAGGGAGGGGAGAGTTCCCCCCCAGCTCCAATACACCCCAGCCCCACGGGGGGTGAGCTGCCTGCTCCACTGCCCCCTTTTGCAGTGCTGGAGGCTGGGTCTAGCAGCACCCCCGGGCTGATGGGGGGATGGTTCTCCTTCGGTGGTGTTGGGGGGGGGTCCACCTGCTCTCTCAGTGATTCTGGCGATGGGTTTGGGGGTTCTGGTTAATCCACCCCCAGGAGGGTGATGGGGGGGGATTACTGACCACCCCAGCAGTGATATTGGGGTGGGGGTCTGCCCTCCACCCCCAGTGATGTTGATGGGAGGTCCCTGCCCAGGCGGTCATGGTGTGGGGTAGGGGAAGGTGTGTGTGTGTGCAGCTCCCTGGTGATGCTAACGGGGGTCTGTCAGCCTCCCACCACTGCTGCTGCTGCCGGGGAGGGGGCTGCCCAGTAGGTGATGCTGAGGGGGGGGTTCTCTCTGGAAGGTGACATGACGGGGGGCTCTCCAGCCCCCCATGGTGACGCTGATGGGGGTTCATGCAGCCTGCCATGCTGCTGGGGGGCTGTGCGGCTCCCCCCAGCGATGCCGGTGCCGAGGGTGGGTGTCCTGCGCAGCGGGTGGTGCTGATGGGGGTCTGGCTGCCACCCCCGCCGAGCAGGCGGTGCCCCCCCCGCTGGGTCATTACCCATTCCAGTCCTGTTGCTCTCATCAGCGCCTGCCGCAGAGAGGAGGGGGGGTCCTTCCTGGTCTATTCCTGCCCCCCCTTTCCCTAATCACCCATCCAGAGGCAGCCGGCTGGCTGCAGGGGGGATGCTGCCCCTACCCAAGCCGGGCAGGGGGGTGATCCCCGACCCTTCATCCCGATTGTACCCACCTGAACCCCCTTTGCCCAGCACCTGGGGGGCACACCTGGAGCCTGAAGGGGGTGAGAGGGGCAGAGGCTGTCGCGTCCCCTCGCCCACGCGCCCCCCCTGTCCCCGCAGTGGTGATCGAGGATGACCGGATAGACGAGGTGCTCAAGGGCATGACGGAGAAGTCGCCGCCGGGGGTGTAAGCCGGGACCCGCCGCCAGGACCCGCCGGCCGAGCCCCGCTCCAGCCCGCCGCCCCGCATGCTGGCTGGACCGCCGACGAGGAGGGGGAGGCCATGCCCGCTGCCCCCCCCGGCCCGGGGGGGGGCCCTGCAGCCACCACCACCCCCCCCCGAGCCATGCACTTTACCCCTCCGCCTCCCCCGGGGCCGGGACAAACCGCCGAGCCCCCCACCCTGGGCGAAGACCCCCCTCCCCGGGGAAGGGGTCCGGCCCCCTGCTCCGCGGCGCGTCCCCCCAATCCTCCTTGGCGGAGGGTCCCCGAATTGCGGGCCCACCCGGCCCCATGAGCAGGGGGGGGAGCGCTGCTGTCCAGAGACATTTTTTGCTCCATCGTTTTTTGCATGAGCTTGGTGGCCCGGGCGGCCGGCCCGGGGGCCGAGGGTCAGCCCCACCACTCCGGCACGCTTCTTTTTAAACAGAAACTCCTCATATTTGTATTTTTATATCCGAATCTTTGTTAAAAACGATCTGCTGACGTTGAGATGTCAAAGTAACTGCATCGAGAAAACAAACGAAAACAACCGACCAACCAACAACAACAAAAAAAAAAGGTTCATATTTTTTTCCATAAGAAAAAAAAAGACAAAAAAAGAAGAAAAAAACGAGGGCAAAAATTAAAGGGGGGCGAGAGTGATGGAGGGAGCATGAGGAAAGCCGCAGGAGGAGGGAGGGGAGCAGGGACCCCTGGCCCGACCCCCGCTGGCAGGCAGCAGGAGCACCGGAGGGTTTGGCAGCATCACCGGCCGCTGCAGTTCCTTCCCGGCAGCACCGGGGAGAGCCCACCGGGGCCAGCTGCAGGTGCCAGGGGGGTCCCAGCACTGCCCCTCGCTTGAGGGTGGTGGGGTCGGGGGAGAGTGGGGAGGGCAGGGACCGGCCTGAGTCGTTGTTTTTAATTTTGTACTTTAATTTAATTTTATTTTTTAAGAAGCTTCTCGGGGGGTTCTGATGTGCATGAGAAACTTGTCATCTTTTACAATAACCTACGAGTGGCATTTATGGAGACAACGACGCAAAAAAAAAAAAAAAAAAAAAAAAACCGGGGAAAAAAAAAAAAAAAAAAAAAAAAAAACCATTAAAAAAAAAAAAAAACAAAAAAACCCAAAAAACTGAGGAAAAAAGAAAAAAAAAAAGAAAAAAAAAGATACTTGTGTCATGATGTTCTACGAATGATCCATTGTAAATTTTAATGCCATTTTTCACTGTACTGGTGAACAAAATGCAATGAATAAAATACATTCATGTACCCAGGTGAAGCCGGCAGTCGCCTGCTCCTTTCTGTCCCTTCCTCGTGCCAGCTGCTTTTTGGGGTGTCTGTGGGATGGGGTGGCATGGCCAGGACAGGGGCTGACCCCGGAGCCCTTCTCTGGCTCCTGGTGCAGGGGGAGCCGCTGGCTGACCCACTTACACCTTCTGCCCGAAATAGCAGCCCAGAGCTTGCGCCTCGGTGGTGTCACTGCCAGCCCGCAGGAGGGGTCCCTTCTGCCCACCCCAAAGAGTGCCCAAAGAGCCTCTGGGGACACTGCCAGTGACACCCATGCACCTGCCACAGCAGCACACACACGCAGCCAGTCCCACAGCACGCGGTGGCCCACCTGCCCTGGCACACACGTGTCACCGTGCTGCTGGCCCCAGGCACAGGGGGACACGGGCCAGGCGTGTGCGGCACACCGGGATTGTCATCGCAGGCAGCAGTGGGGATGGATGGGGACAGAGGCAGATGTGCTGCCCTCCTGCCCTGTGGCACCACCTGCCCCATGCTGGCACATTCCGCCTGGACCCCCCGCTACTTGGGGGGGGACAAGGACAAGGACACGGTGCCCTTGCACACCCCCATGGCCAGAGAGGCTGGGGCAGGAGTCCTGGTGCAGGATGGGGTGGGGGGGAGTGGAGCAGTGGCACCCCCAATCCTGCCCCCCATACCCAGTGCCAGCACTCCCATTCTGCCCTCAGCCCGGCCGGCCGTGCCAAGGGGAAGGGATGGGGGACAGGGAGCCACTCCCTGCAAGATGGATGGGTGAAATTAAACCCGATTTGGTTTCATTACTGGCTGCAAAGCCTGGAGTCCTGGCTGCTCTCCAGCTCAGCAAGGAAAGGCCAGGGAGGGGGCACAGAATCACCAGAGCATCCCTGTGCCCCCCGGAGGAGACCAAGTATCCCCCTCTTTCCTCCCATTACCCACATCACTGGGCAGCTTGCAGGGGGATGCAGCGGTTCCCTGTCTCCCTCCTGTGAGGATGGAGCATCTTAAGGCTTTATTGGCTGGGGGGAGGTTGGGAAAGCCCCCTGGCTCACAGCTGGATGGCAAGGAGATAGTCCTCGTCGTCGTCCGGGGGGGCGGGGGCGGGGCGGGGGCTGGGGGCGGCTGGTGCAGCCGGCGCCCCAAGGCCACGTCCCGGGGGTCCAGGGGCTGCCCCTTGCGCATGACGTACACGAAGTAGTGGAAGGCACCGGCGTCCCCGTCCCCACAGGCGGCGTGGCGCAGGGACCAGCCAAAGGCCTCCTGGGCATAGTGGGGCTTGCGGAAGTGGGGCTGGGCGAAGGTGATGGAGATGAAGCAGCCCCCTGGGCGCAGCACCCGGCTCACCTGCGTCAGGAGAAGCCCCAGGGTGGGGTGGGGGAACACAGTGAGGTTCACTGCTTTGGCTCCCTTCCCAGGGATCCCTTCAGCATCTGCCAAAGACCCCTCCCAGCCTTTCCCGTCACGCCCCCAAATCTCTTGTCCTAACCTTGATCCCCCAGGAGACAGCCCGGGTCTGATCTGTCCCCAGACCACGCACAGGGTGGGGCAATCAGGAACAGGGGTCCCCATGCTCCATCTCTCCCTGCACCCCAAAAGTCTTCACTCCCACCCACAGCAGACAGCATAGAGACCCAACCCTGGCATGGGAAAAGCTTCACCCTTTCGAGCACAGGGCCCCCCCAGGCACAGCAGGGGACACCCATCCCACCCACCCCTCCCCAGACCACCCAGTACTACCACCAACACCCAGAATCAGAGGGGGATGTGGGGGGTGGGAAAGGACTCAACCCTTTTAATCACCATTTTCTCCCTGCTGGAATTAAGCCCCGCTAACAGGATGGAAAAGAACATCAATTTTCCTGCTTGGCTTTATCCAATGTCAAAAGGCTTTTACGGCCAGCGCCCGCGTGCTCAGCATGCAAAGGCAGTGCCCGGGGCGGGCGGGCGTCCAGCCCCCTCCCCGGCACCCTGCCCCAGGCGGGGACACCCCCAGACCCCCCCGGCAAGGGCAGAGAGTCACCGCTGCAGGGGACAGGGCTGCAGGCCAAGTGGGGGGTTTCCCGAGCTCTGGTTTAATCCTGCTGGGAAGCTCCAGCTGGGGAGCTCTGGCTGGGGCCAGTGGAGGGGACAGGCAGCCTGCGTGTCCTCCCCTGCTGCGGCGGTGGCTTTTGAACCAAACCCTACCGGTTTTGGCCAGGAAAAGGTGAAGGCAGGTCCCTACATCCCTCTCTGGGCACCCGGCTCAGTATCCCTCCTGCTACGTGTTTGAAAATCTGCCCTGGGAAGACCCCACAGCTTCCCAAGCTATGGGCGGGGAGGGGGTCCCCGGAGGTGGGGGCAGGCAGGGATCTCCGGCTGGAACTGAGCGAGGCATCCCGCATGTCCACATCCCATCCCTCGTTAATAGAGCAATAATGGCCGTTGCTTGGAGACGAGCGCAGGAAACCTTCCCATCAGGAAACCTTCCCATCCGTCAGCGGGAGCAGGGGGGCTGAGGGGGCTGCTTCCCGCTCCCGCCACACCCGCTGTCCCCAGCTCGCTGGGACAGGGTGTCCCTGGGGTGTCCCCACAGGCAGGGTGGATTTTCAGGTCCTTACATGCCCCCCAGGAGAGGAAGACAGAGGCTGTGAACCCCCCAGTGAAGGGGGATGAGGGTGGGGAGGGAGGTACCACGGACAGACCCCTCTGAAGGGACTTCCAAAGCAGGGAGCAAGTGGGAACACCCAGCGAATCCCCCTGGGGATGAGGACAGCAGGGACCAGCTGCGGGTGGAAGCGATGCTGGGGGAGGGCAGGGATTGAGCAGAGGATTAAAAAGGGAAAAAAAAAAGGGAAAATTAAATCCCTGCCGTTTGGCAAAATGACAAGGACAGGCAGCAGCGCTGGCAAGGAGGGCAGGGCACGGATAGCGAGCACAGCCCCACTGCCCTGCTGGGGGTTGCACTCCCTCTCAGGTTCAGCCAGGCAAGAGAGGATTGGGAGGGCTGTCAACAGCCATGAGCACCCTTCCAGCACCCTGCAACCCCAGGGTGCCAGGGAGGTGCAGCAATTAATTATCCTGGCAGTTATTCCCGCAGGGTGGGAGAGGCTGCCAGGGCCCGCACCCCCGCGCCGGGACAGGTTCAATCCGGTCCTGCCGCCAATTAACAGGGCCCCGAGGCATCACCCGTCCCCGTGGCAACACCATGGCCCTGTCGATGCTGATGGGAGTTGCCATGGCAACACCAGACCAGATGATGGGGACCCCGGCTAAGGCGATCGAAGCTGGGGCGGGGGGGCCAGAGCTCTCACAGCCCCACGGTCATCACCTTGCCCTGGGCAGGCAGGGCCACCTCGGTGTGTCCCCCTAGGTCCCCTGCAGCCACCCACACCAGGATGGGGCTCATTTTTCTGGCCAACTCTTCGTATTTAGCATGCAAATAAAGAGAGGGGTCATCCACTCCCCCAGCAGGACCCAGGGACACATCCTGCTCCATCCACCTCTCTGGGTGGGCTGCAGGAGGGGGCAGTCTCCCACCCCCAGGAGTGCTGGGAGCTCCCCAGGTACCCCCCTGCAACACAGCTGAGGGGCAGCACCGGCTGGGAGGACAGAAACACCGGCTGGGAGGACAGAAACACTGGCTGGGGCACCCACAGGGAAGCAGGGTGGAGAGGAGGCACTCAGCACCTTCCCCCACCCCAAACGGGGACGGGGTCCACCCTCTGCCCCCCTGCTCGGGCCCCCCCACCCCGTACCTCTGCCAGCACGCGGCGCATCGCAGCGGCTGCCTGGGGCGAGACGTGCCAGGGGTCGGTTTCCTCCACCAGGAGCACGTCGAGGGTGCCCTTCTCCAGCACCACGTCGAAGGAGGCGTCGGGGAAGGCGAGGGCGCGGATGTCCATGACGGCCCAGCGCAGGCCGGGGCAGCGGGCGTGGCGGGCGCGCATGGCCGCGATGCAGGCGGGCGAGAAGTCGATGCTGGTGACGTCGGTGTAGCCCAGCTCGTGCAGGTCGTGGCTCAGGGCGCTGTTGCCGCAGCCTGTGTGGGGCACAGCTCACACAGGGCTCGGGGTGCCCGGCGGGGTGCTGGCACCCCTGCTCTGTTCCCGTGGTCCAGGGGAGGGTGCGGGTGGGCTGGGGCTGCTGGAGAGGGGCACGTCATGGCTTCGACGCCAGTTAATGAGCGTTGGGCTAGTCACTAATTGCCCCTGTCCTGCCAGGTGGGTGCTTTGGGCTCCTGTCCCGGGGCAGCGCTGCACACCCGATCCCCTCACCTTGGGGTGGGAGGCGTGGGGAGGCTGGAGGCGGGAAAGAGGCAGGGGGCACCCCCAGTTTTCCCTCCCGCAGTGCTGGGGGGCAGGAGCCGGCCGTGGTCCCAAGAGCCTGCTGGATAACTCCAGTGGGAAATTAGGGAACTTCGGCGGGGGGCTTAACAGGGTGCGATGGCGAAAGGGATGGAAGAACTGGTGTCTCAACAGGACACGGGGGGACACGGGCAGTGTCCCGCCACCAAGCCGTCCCCTCGGAGCCGCTCCACCGGGGCTCGGCCGCTCACCGGGGGGGCCGAGGGTGATCTCGGGGAGGGGGGCGGATTTGGGGGCTATTAAGCGCAGCTGGCAGCGGCTGATCCGCTAACAGGATCGGTGATTACACCCGCTTAATCCCGCCGGCGGATCAGACCGCAGGTGGCATTACGGGGCGGCTATACCCGCCCCGCTGCCCGCCAGCACCCCCGGCACTGCGGCCACGCCGCCGGGCCGGGCTGGGCGCAGCTCCCGGTACCGGCCCGGTGCCACACCGCCCCCTGGCGGCTAGCGCCAGCGCATCCACCGGCGGGACCCCGAGCCCCGCCCGCCCGCCCTCCACCGGGCTCGCCGGGCACGGGGCACGTACCGAGGACGAGGATGCGGTCACCGGGACGCAGTTCGGGCTCCAGCTGCGGGAGGAACCGGGAGAGCCCCCCCAGCCACTCGCGGGTCTCGGCGCCCTCCCGCCGGTACAGCGTGTCCCAGAACCGGCGCCGCCCGTACCGGGGGGGGGCGGCGGGCGCGCGCCGCCGCTCCATGCGCGGGAGCGGGGCGGGAGCACCGGGCGCCACGTGCCGCCCGCGCCCCCACGTGCGGCTTCCGGGCCGGGCCGGTGCGCCGCGCTAAGCGCTCCGGGCGGAAACACGGAGCGGAATGGCGGCGGGGCGGGGGGCGGCGGCGCTGCGGCGGGCATGGCGGGAGCGGCGGGCGGCGCTGCTGGAGCCCCGCTACACCCCGCTGGTGGCCGCCTGCCTCTGCCTGGCCGAGGGCGGCGTCAACCTCTGGGTCATCCGCAGGGTCCCCTGTGAGTGCCGGGGCCCGGCCCGGCCCGGCGCTGCCTTGGGCTAACCGCGGGGATGGCGGGGCCGGTCCAGGACGGCTCGTCCCCGGGGTGGGAGGTGATGGCGGGGCTTGTCCCGGGGCAGCGCGGGGGGCGGGGATGCCGCGGGCACGGGGACAGCCCTGCCCCGGCCCCTCGCGTGGCAGCATCCCCGGGAGGGGGACCGGGCCGGGAGGCGGCCAGGGATGGGGCCGAGGAGGGACGCGGGGCTGGGCTGGGGCTCCTGGACGCGGCCGGCAGGGGAAGAGCCCGAGCTGACAGCCTGGCAGGGCGGCACAGGGTCGGGCTGGCGGGTGTGGAGGTGGGTCAGCCCCCGCAGTGCCCTCCGGGCCCCCCTGACGCCGCCGTCCCGCAGACACCGAGATCGACTGGAAGGCCTACATGCAGGAGGTGGAGGGCTTCGCCAACGGCACCCTCGACTACGCCCAGCTGCGGGGTGACACCGGGCCGCTGGTGTGAGTGACAGCGACACCCAGCCCTCCGTGACCAGCGGCTCCCGGGGGGCCGCGGGGCCCGGCCCCTCACTGCCGTCTCCCCACAGCTACCCCGCCGGCTTCGTTTACATCTTCCTGGGGCTGTACCATGCCACGGGCCGCGGCTCCGACATCCGCCTGGCACAGTACCTCTTCGCCGGCCTCTACCTCCTCAACCTGCTCCTCGTCTTCCGCATCTACTGCCGAACCAACAAGGTACCCTGAGGCCAGGGCTCCTGCCGGCCTCCTCAGGACCTTCCCTGGGGAGGGCTCTGCTGAGCCCTCACCCTGGCGGAACGGTCCCAGGCTCAGGGCTGGGGTGTGGAGGAGCTCAAGCAGCAGCAGGGAGTCCAGGACAGGCTGCTGCTGACCCTCTTGTGTTTCTGTCCCCTGCAAGGTCCCTCCGTATGTTTTCTTCTTCATGTGCTGCGCCTCATACCGCATCCACTCCATCTTTGTGCTGCGGCTCTTTAATGACCCTGTGGCCATGGCCATCCTCTTCCTCGCCATCAACCTCTTCCTGGAGGAGCGCTGGTCCTGGGGCTGCCTGCTCTTCAGGTGAGGGGCTGGGAGCTGCTCTCCATGGGCTGCTGGGTGCGTGAGCCAGCTCAGTCCCAGGAGGAGGCTGCGCTCGGCTCAGGGGCTGCTTGGGCTCCCGTGTGGGCTCCGCAGTGGTAATGCAGCTTCCTGCTCAGCCTGGCTGTGTCCGTGAAGATGAACGTCCTGCTCTTCGCCCCTGGACTCCTCTTTCTCCTCCTGCAGCGGTTTGGTCTCCTGGGCTGTATCCCCAAGCTCTGCATCTGTGCCCTGCTCCAGGTGGGTCCCTGTTTGCACCAGTGCAGGAGCGGGGAATAGTGGGCTGCCTTGCCAGGCTGCAGAGCCGTGGGTGCAAACAGTGGTACCAGCGTCTGTGGCCTCTCACAGCAAGCTGGGTGTTGATAAATAGTCTAACTCTTGTGACTCTCATCTTGGGCTGACTGTCCCTGTCACCACGCATGGCACTGGGCTTCTCAGGAGGTAGCTGGGGTAACAGTGACCTGGTGTAGGGCTCTGTGATGGTGCTGCTGTGTCCCTGGCAGGTGGTTCTGGGCCTGCCCTTCCTGCTGGTGAACCCTGTGGGGTACCTGACCCGCTCCTTTGACCTGGGCCGCCAGTTCCAGTTTAAATGGACGGTGAACTGGCGCTTCCTCCCCGAAGAGGTTTTCCAGAATCGAGTCTTCCATGCTGCTCTGCTCCTGGCTCACCTGGCAGGCCTGGGGCTCTTTGCACTGCACCGGTGGCACAGGTGAGATCTGGGATTCCCCACAGGTGTTGATCCCTGCCAATCCCATGTGCAGGATACAAATCCATGACTGCCTGCAGTGCTGCAGTCCTGGGATCGCAGGTGTGAGTTGGAGGGCAGTTACTGTTCTATTTTGGGGAATTTAAGGCCCAGGCATTGTGGCTCACAGGGGAACACTGGGGTGGGAGAGACTTTCAGCAGCTGAGATCAATGTTTGTTCTTCCCTCTCAGTTCTAAAGAGAACATTCTGACTCTGTTGAAGGATCCTGCCAAAAGGAAACCCGCATCTCCTCGCTTGACTGTGAACAATATCCTTTGGCAGGGTGGGCAGCAAGGAGAGAGGGAGAAGGCAGGGCAGGGAGAAACCTGGTTGGGTCCCAGATCATGCAGTGCTGCTGTACCAGCCTGCCCTGGAGAAAGGAGCTATGCTGGGGAGTTGTTGTGGGACCACACCTCCAGCCTCCTGTGTTTGCCCCCTTAATGCCAGTGCATGGATTGTCTTCATCCTCTTCTCCTCCAACTTCCTGGGTGTCTGCTGCAGCCGCTCCCTGCACTACCAGTTCTACGTCTGGTATTTCCACACTCTGCCCTACTTACTCTGGTGCACCCCGACCACCAAGCTCGCCCACATGCCCAAGTACGTGCTGGCAGGGAGGGGGAGCACCCATCTGCTGGGGGTCTGGGGGTGAGGATGGCTGGTGTGTCCCCCAGGCTGACCCCCAGCTTTCCCCCTGCACAGGGTGCTGCTGCTGGGCGTGATCGAGCTCTGCTGGAACACCTACCCCTCCACAGTCTGCAGCTCCCTCTCCCTGCACGTCTGCCATGGACTCATCCTGCTCCAGCTCTGGTACGGCACGGCCCCCACGCCAGTGTCACACACCCCTCCACAGAGCAGGAAATCCACAGCCGTGTCCAAGAAAGCCCAATGAGAGTGGGGATGGCTGGCCAGTGGGAACTGGCTTCTGGAACTGCCCCATCTGCCTGCTCTTTTCCCACTTGACTCCCAGGCTGCCCACAGCAATCCCAAGAGGGCCATGAGCCCTGGAACTGTGCAAAGGGGGCAGGTGTGGGGACTCCCAAAAGGCAGAACTTCCCAAATAAAGGGGGCTTTGTGTGCCCTTCCCAAAAATCCTTGTCCTGTGATGATGTCAGAACAGCTGTCTCTGGACTTGCCCCACCTGAGGGAAGGCAGAGCATCTTCTAGAGCCATGAGCACTCTTACTTCCCAGCTGTGGGAACAGGGTGCCCAGGGCTAGGCAGCAGCCTCTGGGGTGAGGTTAGAAGAGAGGAGTTGCAAAACTGCTTTGCCTCAAGGTTTCACTTGCTTTGATGGAACCCAGGAGTCCCTCCAGTACAGCTTTTCCTATTCCCCTGCCTGCTCCCTCCCACCAGAGACGGCTGGGAAGGGGGTGACCCCCTCCTAGGAGTCTGGTGAGTCCTGGCATGGCCTGAGTGGAGCCAGCAGCTCTCTGCTGATAACAGAGACACCAGTGCAGGTGGCTTGGAGCCAGGTGTCTTTATTGGCCCCTTGGGCGGCCGTCAGACGTTGTTGGGGTTGTAGCACAGCATGTTCAGCGTGATGTTCTCGTCCCAGTGACGCAGCAGCAGGAACAAGTGCCTGGCTGCCCCTTTGAGGCAGCCCACGTCCACCCCCTCGGGCAGGCGCTGTGCCTGCAGCCACGCGTCCGCCTTGGCTGCCACCAGCTCCCACTCCTCAAAGAACCCAGCGCAGCGATGCTCCAGCCACGCCAAGGCCACCGCCGTGGCCCAGCTGGCACTCTCCAGATCCTCTGGCCCCGTGTCCTGACAGCTCACGCCGGCCTCAGAGGGGGCAGCCGAGTGGGGCCCGGTGTCGGACTCGGAGCCGTGCCCGCTGTCCGCCTGCGCCCACGCGGCTGCGCTGGGCACCTCGGAGCAAGTGCTGCGGGATGGGGGCGAGCTGGGCTGCGGGGCTGTGATGGGCTCCTCGCCCTCCTCAGCCCCGGGTCCTGCCTCAGGCATGCTCCTGGCTCCTGGGGACACGGGGCTGAGGCTGGCACGGTGGGAGGCGTAGGGGGAGGCGCGGCGCAGGCGGTCCAGGGGGATCTGCACCACTTCAGAGAAGCTCTCGGTGAGCTGGAACGGCCCCCGGGCTTGCTGCAGCTGCACCTGCAAGGAGGGGACACAGATGAGTGTGGGGGGCAGGCAGGGGTGCAGACCCACCGCAGCACCAAACACTGGGGGCTGCAGGAGTGTCCCTGGGGCACAGGGACAGTCTAATGCCCCCCAAAAAGCCAGCCAGAGACATTTAAGGATGCAGCAGGGCTGAGCAGGCACCTACTGGGAGCATCTTCCGCTGCTCATGCTGCTGGGCACGACCTGGGTGGCCCAGCTGGCACCCAGCAGGGCAGGTCCCCCTGCTGGGATGGGGACAGGGGACAGGGAGCAGGTCCTTACCAGCGGGAGGTAGTCATGGCTGGCGTGGTTGCTGGAGCGCTCGCTTTCTGGGCTGAGGCACTGCGGGCGCAGCACCAGGCTGGGACCCCTGCGCCTGCTCAGGCTAAACCTGCGGGGTCACAGGCAACATAACAGGATTGGGGGGAATTCCTGAAAGGCAGCTGGACACCAGACTGCTGCAGGGAAGGGGCTGGAGTGCCAAACCACCCCCCCAACCCCGCCACTTATGCTGCAGGAGCTGGCACAGGACAAGGGACCAGCAGCTCCCCAAAAGTGGCACTGTCCCCCTCTCCCCACAACATGCCATTTTTTGGTCCCTTACATCCCCCCATCCCACAGTGTCACCTGGAGCCTGCAATGCTCTCTGTGGATTTCTGGGAGCCCATGGAGGTGGTGGAGGGGCTGGATGGAGGCCCTGCAAGGGGGAAGAGTTAAGCACAGTGGGAACATGATGCACCCAGAGGTGTCTCCCACTGCTGGGAGGGCAGCTCAGCCCACGTGTCCAGGGCACTGAGGGCACAGTGGATGCTCCAGCTGTGGCAGGACATCGAGGGTACCCCATCTCCCACCCTCATGCAGCCCTCAGCCCCCTCCAGCCTGAACACACCGTTTGAGTAGTTCTGCTTTTCCCAGCCAAAGGTAGGGGAGGAGATGCTGCCTGGAGACCTGGCGATCCCATCTCGCTCTGCAAAAGAGCAAATCTTGTGGGGCCCCGGGCTCCAGGGACCCTCAGGGCTCACAGCTGCTCTCAGGGGCTGCTGTGCTGTCCTCCCACACCCCCCTCCCCAGTATAGGGCAGATGCCTCTTTCCAGATGCCCACAGCACCCTAGGCAGGACCAGCCCCACACAGCCACCAGCTGAGCGTCTCCAGAGACCCCAGTGCAGATCCCTGGGGAGCAGAAGTTGACATAAAGGTCTGACTCAGTACCTGCAGTGCCAGGGGCCTCATCCTGCTCCTCTACACCCTGGTGCTGCCCCTGACCCGCTGAGGAGCTCCGGTGGTGCCAGTTCCCTGCTGCAGCAGCTCGTGTCCGGCTGCCTGAGCCAGCTGCAAGGGATGATGCCACCTCAACCCTGTCCCCTTGCTGCCCCCTCTCCCTCCCACCATGGCCTTGTCCGTACCTATGCCCCACACCTCGGGGGCTGCGGGCAGGGCTGCCTGCGTGGCACCGTCCACGGGCACCAGGCGGGTGTAGAGGGAAGGCACGTTGCAGGCTTTGCTGGTTTGCACGGCTTTCAGGCGGAACCGGCGGGCAAAACCTGCCCGGAGCAACGCGGTTAGAGCGGGGGATGCCGGAGCCGCACCGGGGAGACGCCCCAGCACCCACCCTGCTCCAGCACCCACCCTGCTCCAGCACCCACCCTGCTCCAGCTTGGCTTCCCGCTGTGCCACGCTCTCGTTGTCCCGGACCACGGAGCGCGCTGCCAGGCGATGCAGGGGCTTGTCCCAGGCTTTGGCCACTCTCCGCGGCTGGTCCTCCCTGCCCGGCCCCTCCCAGGGCTGCAGCAGTGACTCCAGCGAGGCTGTCACTTCCCAGGACACGGGCTTGCCGGCTCGCAGCGCGTGGATCACCACCTGGCAGCGCAGGGGCACGCTGGCATCACCCAGGCTGGGTTGCCCTGGCTCGGGCGCTGGCGAGGCACTGAAGAGGTAGGAGGGCTCCACCAGCATGTCCCAGTCCAGGTGGGTGGGCGAGAGGAGGTTATCTGGGCAAGGGCAAAGGCTGGGCTCAGCAAGGCGGGGGCACCTGGCTCCCCCCACCGCCCTTGTCCCCAGAGCCAGCACACACTTGACTCCACTGCACCGGGCTGCATTTGCCGTGGCTGGGGTCCCAGCTCATCCAGCCGCCCCTCCAGGGACTGGTTCCTCTTCTGCGACACCTTTTCCAGGGCCTGGCAGAGCCGATGGGCATCCAGCTCCCCGTGGGGCGTGGAGAAGCTGCGCCCAGCCAGGGCAGCCCGTGCCAGCACCTTCTTCTGCCGCGCCAGCTCCTCCGTGCTCAGGGCCACTGTCACCTGCGGTGGGGACAAGGCTGTGGGCAAGCCCAGCATGGAGCCTGGATTGCCCTGAGCTGCCATGGGGCTCCTGCTCCTCTCCTGCTGCTGGCTGGAGCCTCGGCTGTCGTCAGCCCCAGTGCTCTGCAGGCTGGCACCAGCTGCTTCCCAGGGATGCTGCCTTGGCACCACAGACATGGGAAGCACCCACACAAGAGTTTGCAAACATCCCTGGGGACTGACTCAGGCTGATGCTGGAGTTGCCAGGGATTTGTGTGTGTGCAGAAGTGAGGCTAACTAGGATACTCGGGCTGGATGATGTTACAATGGGATGCATTCCCCAGTGCAGAGTGGTGTCCCTGCATTGAGATTCTTCCCCTAAAAGCCACGTCAGGGCAGTGGCACCCATGCTACCTCTCACCCCAGCAGCAGGGAGTTGGGAGGATCATTTACTCTGCAGGGAAATCACTTACGCTTGACATTTCAGCAGCAAAGGGCACCAGCTGTGCTGCTGTGTGACAGGAGTGGGTTACCTAAGCCATGCCACTGGGAAGGAGCGTGTCCTGGTGCTGGGTGACAGCTGGCCTCACCAAGCTTGGGGCCGTCATCACCGGGGCAGCTGCCTTTCCCCACCCCAGCGACCCAGCTGGGTTTTAAACCCAGGTATGAAGCAGTAAGGATGTGACCCATTGCTAATGAAATGTCTGGCAGTGTTGGCTGAGGGCTGCAGTAGCCAGGCTGAAGCCCAGCCAGCCAGCCTTTCTTCTCTGGCTCAACAGATTTGTTACGTGATGTCAGCCCAGCTATTTTCATTTGGTTTCTGCAGCTTTAAGGCGTCACTGAGCTGGCTCAGTGGTCTGTTTGACACTCAGCTGACTGCTGGCTAGGGATGCTAAGGTCCCCAGCTGTCCCACCTCAGTAGGGCAAAATTACCCAGGAACATCCTCGTGGCATCCATTGCTTATTCTTGCTTAAAATTCAGGCTACAGCACTCTGTTTCCCAGCCCAGTGGGCAGATGCCTGGGCACAACGGGGCAGCGAGGCTCCAGCTAAGCCATGAACAACCCCCACTCCATGAGCCCCTGCATCCCACTGGCATCCTTACCTTGGTGCCAGCTGGGGCAGAGGGCAGCGGGGCAGATTTGGTGGAGGACTCGCAGAGGGACAGGCTCTTCTGGCCCTGCTGGGAGGTGACATCAGCACCAGGGGCCGAGGAGCCACCCTCGGGGGCCACATCCCGGGAGCCCGTGGACTCGCTGCTGGTGGAGCTGCGGGAGAGCAGCCCCTGGCTGCGGTCAGTGCTGACAGAGCAGTGTGTCAGGACATACTGCTCCTGGATGTAGGAGGGCTGGTAAATCCGCTTCCAGATGTCTCCCCCAGAAACAGGATCAATACCTGCCCGGTGAGCACACACCCTGTTAGCCCATGGCTCCCATGACTGCCCCCTGCCCCAGCTCTGGACCCCACTCACTCCGCTCTGACACCTCTGTACTTCCAGAAAAAATGTCCAGGGAGGCATCCCCAGTTCCTGGGTTGCTCTGGCGTGGCTGATGGCTCTCCCCAGGACTGAGCACTTCCTGCTGGGAGAGAAAGGCTGAACCCCGGGAGCTCTGGCGAGCCCCATCCTGGCCCTAGGAGAGAGAGGACAGCACCATCAGCCCCAGCTGGGGGAGCAGCCGCAGCACAGGGACCATGCCACCCCCCAGGCCAGCGCCAGCCGTACCAGTGGGCGCCTGTCCCCGAAGCAGGCGATGCTGTAGAGGACGCAGTAGCTGACGAGGCAGTCACCGGGGTAGAGGGCCGGGAGCTCGGTGGGCGAGAGCAGAGCCTCCATGCTGTCGGGGACGTACCAGTCGATGGTGATGTCGCTGATGGCTGGCTCGATCGCCTTCTTCAAGGACTTGATCAGCTGGGGTGGGGGGTGGGGACAGTGTCACACACGGCGGTGCCCCCGTGCCCCCCCTGCCCCTGCCTGGGTCTTACCTTGGGCTGCAGCCTCTCGGCCGGACTCAGGAACTCGGCACGGCCCCGGCTCACCTTGGCCATGGCCTTCAGCAGCCGCCGGCACGCCCGCGGGCCCATGCCAAAGCTGAAGCACCTGCGGGAGAGCCAGGGGATGGAAAGCCACGGCTGGGCTGGGGCCGGGGCTGGCAAAGCCAGCGGTGAGCCCTTCAGCAGGCATGGGCAGGGGGATCTGACAGCCAGAGTGCTGCCCTGGCTCTGTGTTGTGTTGGGGCACCCCAGGAAGAGCCGAGGGCTGAGGGATGCGAAGGGGGAAGCAGCACACCCTTGGCGCAGGCACAGTAAGATTTGAGGCTGCACAAGGAGAAATCAGTGGGAACAGCGCGGGGGATTTAGGGAACACCGAGACCTGCCGGTGCCGGTGCCGTACCTGACGGTGCTGGCCTGCCTGCGCACCAGCCGCAGGATCCTGCTGGCGTTGCCCGCTGCTGCTCCGGTGAAGAGGAACAGCTGGCGAGGGTAGCCGTGGTGGAGGGGCTGTGCCAGCGCCCAGCCCAGGGCTGCCAGCAGGTTGGTGCCACCAGGGTCTGCCCGCAGTCCGCCGAGGTGCTCGCAGGCACGCCGCAACGTCTCCTGCCGGCACAAAGAGCCGGCCTTGCAGCGGTCCCCTGCCTCACCAGCCCCCACCCCAAGCCAAGGAGCTGGGAGAAGGACAAAGAGGGGTCGGTGGATCCCCAGGATTTGCCTGTGGTACTCACGTTGCTGCAGAGGCGACTGGATGGGAAGAGCGGCTTGATGTCGGCGCCGAAGCTGGCGAGGTTGAGCAGTGTTCCTGACGGGAGGCTCTTCAGGGCCACCAGCAAAGCCTCCTGAGGTGACAGCAGGGACCAGGGACAGCTGCTAAGGACTGGCCACGCAGGGAGCACCCCTGAACCCATGGCCATGCCTCACCTTGACCTTGTCAAGGTCAGGGCCGCTGATGGAGTCGCTGCGGTCGACGAGGAAGAGGAGCTCGCGGGTGACGCTCTGCAGGTCCCCGGGGACGCCCTCCACAGCCGGGCAGAAGTTCAGCATCAGCACGGGGTTGGGGAAGATGTCTTTGTGGAAACGCTTCTGCACGAAAGCCACCTGCGAGCCAGGCAGGGCAGAGCTTTCTCACACCCTCCGGGCCACAGCAAGGTCTGCCTCACCCACATCCCACCACCTCCCCTTCCCTCCTCCTGGCTGGGGCAGCAGAAGCTCTGCCCTCTCACCTGTCTCTCGCCACTGCTGTCCTTCCTGGCAATCCTCACGTAATCCCGGCGGCTCCGGATGTGCGCCTCGTACTCGGGGTATGTCATGGTGCCATCCTCAATCACCAGGTGGGGGCTGTGGGGCTCTGGGGGGCACAGGAGAGTTTTGAGCTACGCTGTGCTGCAAGGGGCTGGGGGATGCTCTGGATGTTTCTGGGGTGATGCCTCAAACCCTCCAAGGGGTTCCATCTTCTCTCACCACAAGGGTAGAGGATGATCTCCAGGTCCCTGTCATAGCGGTGGGGCTCGGCTAGGGTGACACAGGTGGTGGTGGCAGAATTGGCCCAGGGGTCGGCATCAGCTCTCAGGGCATGTGAGGGGCTCTCCAGCCCTGCAAAGAAGGGAAGGCAGCAGGTCAGTTCCCCACAAACCCCCTCCTCAGCCCCCCACCCAGCAGGCCCCACAGCAGCGGCTTGTTCCTGACAGAGCTAATGGGATTGACTGGGCCAGCAGCAAAGAACACATCCCCACCAAGCAACCTCGCTCCCCTCCTCACCCACCCTCTCCCCAGTGCATCACATCTCCCCAGGGAAGGAGGCTGCTGACCTAGAGCTGCCCAAAGGCACCGGCAGGGTGACTTTGAGGGACCCCAGCCTCAGGGATGGAATGGGAAAAGGGATTCTTCACCTGGAGGGAGGGCAAGAGGATGCCCAGGAACAGGCCCTCACATCCTCCTAGAAGGGAGGGACCAGGGAACATCACCCACATTTTGAGGAGGTTTTACACAACCAGCTGATAACACCCACGCCACACCCCCTACCTGCCAGCAAGCAGGGGCCCTTCACCAGCAGCTCGAAGGCAAACTCGTAAGGAAAAGGGTTGTAGGGTCGTCCCCGAAAGACATCCACGCTGTCCACAGGCACCACAGTGGGTGACTGGCTCCGGGCACCTGGCCCCCCAAAACAGCTTGTGGGGCTGCAAGGGGAGAGGGGGTGATGGCTCCTGCCCCCCGGCCTGCTGGCCCAGCATTGGCATCGCCCCCCTGGGATGGCAGAGACTGAGGAAGCCATGAAAATCACCATAGGGCCAACCTGTCGTCACACAAGCTTGCCGGCTCGCTCTCGGGGTCGGCGGGGACGTGGGGTGTGAGGACGGGGGGCAGGAGGAGGCGCAGGGCCCCGTCTGGCAGCGTGGGCAGCTCCTGCACTGTGCTCAGGGTGACAGCCAGGCTCTCCGATGGGCACAGCGTGCCGGTGACAATGATGAAGGTGGAGCGCTCCACGTCCTCATCCAAGACAAGGTGGCCTGGGCAGGAGAGGGAGGAGGGATGGGGGAGGTCAGTGAGGCTTGTGGAGGAGGTCATTAGTGGCCCTAATTGCTCCCAAAGGTGACAGCAGAGCACAGGTGTCACGAAGGCTGTGCCCATGATGGCAGAGCCCCAGAAGAAGTGCAGGGAGGGGAAAGGAGACGTTGAGATCTCCAGCCCCAGAGACCCCCCCAGGCACTGGCAGGGGCTCTCAGCCCCTCGTATTCCCCCACACTTCCCCCTGCCCGTTCTGAGCCTCCTGGCAGGAGCAGCCAAGAGCAGCACCCACGGCAGGGCACTTACCGCTGGCACAGCGGCGCAGCCGCCCGGGGCTGGGGCTGCACTGGAGGCAGCAGTCCTGCACCCGGTGCCGGTTCTGGAGCTGGAACGTCACCCGCCGGCTGCCCACTGCTGCCTCAAAGCCCGCCACCACCTCCGACTCCTCCAGCGGGTAGATGAAGATGCCTGCAGGCAGAGAGAGCCCCGAGGCAGATGCCGGCACGGCCATCGCTGCACGAACAGCCCATGGGAGCCCCGCTGAGAACCTGACTCACAGCATGCCAGTGAGACACAGGAGCGACCCAGAGCGAGGATGAAACCCTCCTCTTCCTCTGTGATGGCAATCTGTTTGCTCAGTGTCACTCTCCTCCTGCCCACAGCGTGTGACAGCGGCCCCACCTCTGCTGGCCTCTGTCTTTGCTCCCCAGACTGAGCAAGGTTTGGGGGTCGGGACACAGATGGGCTGGAGACAGGACGCTCTCCAGCACAGGGGCTTTCAGGGGGCCGTGCAGTCCCTGCCACACCTGACAGCCCTCCCTTACCTTCCACAGGCTCCTTGTGGGGGTTGGTGTACGTGAGGTGAGCCGTGATGCTCAGGGAGTACCCGTTGGCACAAGCCTTCACCATGGAGCTCTTCAGGGGCAGAGCCTCCCAGGACAAGAGGGCATAGAGGCCTGGCATGGTCCCTCAGTGGGCAGCTGTGAGCAGAGGGAGGGAAGGCACTGGATGCCCAGGGACAGGATCTGCTGGAAGGGGCTTCTGCCCACAAGCCATTTACACCTGCCCAGCCTGCAAGAAGGAGCAGGTCTCCAGCCCTCCCACATCCCAGGCTGCTCTTCAGCATGCACAGAACATATGGATCTGGACTCAGGTCTCTCCTTGGACCCCAGCCCACCTGCAAACCAGGTCTAGAGCCACAGGAGCCCCCAGAGAGGGCAACAAAACTCCTGTGGGCAGTGGTTACATGCAAGCCCCAAGCCCTGGCAGACAAACAGGGACTCCTGAACAGAATAGACAATGGCCAATATCATGCAGCCCATCTCTCAGCCAGCCCAGAGCAGCTCCAGGCCATCTCCTGCACTGGCTGGGACAGGAGCATCTGCTTCTCCCATCTCCATTCGTCCACAGAGGTTACCAAGGTAATTTGTTAAAAAAAAAAAAAAACAAAAAAAAAACCAAAAAAAAACAAACAACCAGAAGGGTGAGAAGCCCACAGTGTAACTAGGACAAAGCAGCCAGCAGTGTTTGCTGGGGGTTTAATAATTAACAACAAGGTCAGTGCTGCACGGAAGAACAGCACAGAGGGAATGCACTGCAGGGTGGAGCCCGACAAGTGGATGATCATCACCTTCTTTGCCCAGACATGGATGAGTCTAAGGTCCCAGCCTTTGGGAGGAAGAGAGGTGGCTGGGGATACCTTCCAGCTGTGGCATGAACCCACTCCAAACCTCTCTTTCCCTTGGGAAAAACGCTCAGGAGCAGCATCATAAATATTTTTCTGGAGTCAAGGCATCTCTACAAGATCAGCCCACCCTGTGCCATCAAGTATTTGTGTAAAATATTCCTGTCAGCCTCAGCCCTGGCTGTGTGGATGTGGGGACAGTGTGCATGGGGTCTGTTCCACACGTGGGTCTGCACCTCTGCTCTGCCCCAAGCACCTGTGACCCAGCAGCAGCAAGGCCCCTGCCCCACGCCATGTGCTGGTGCTGCAGCACACAGTGTGCCCAGGGCAAGGACAATGCCAGGTACAACTGAGCCATCTGGTGCCCCCACTCCAGTGGCCTTCATCCTGGAAACAGCTCATAAGAGCTTTGGTAATGGGAGGCTTGGGGTGCCCTCGGCGTGTGGTCACAGAGTGCCTCTCACAGAGCATCCTTGAAAGTGGAGCAGGGGTACATCCTTGGAGGCAGCACCAGGACCAAACTCTCAGCTGGCACAAAACAGGGAGCCTTGCAGAAGTGCAGAAGTGCATTAGCAACGTGGCTGCATCCCAGGAAAATCAGCCCATTACACCAGAGGAGAGCCATTTACATGCTTAGCTGGCATTGCAGGGTTATGCTGGCAGATCCTGGCCACCCAACCACACCCCATCATCAACAGCCCTCCACCCTCTGTGCAGGATGCTGCACACACTGCTGCGCCCTCCAAACTGTGCTCCCAGCACACGAGGTGGCACAGGGTCCCTGCACAGCCTGCTGCTCCTCCACACTTGCAGTTTCACAGCTGGGAACATCAACAGCTGGTTCCTGCCCCGACCACGGCACCCAGATGGGATCTGGAGACCAGGATGCCTCCAACCCAGCCACACTGAGCCATGAAAGATGTATTTCTCCCCAGAGCTGTTTAATCTGTTCCCAAGGCACCCAGTTTAGTGCTCAGCAACGTGCCCGCTGTTTGGCATGCCGCCGTCGGCCGGGTCACTGCCAGCTTGTTTACCAGGGGCTCGCTGGAGGAGCCGTCCCGGCTGCGTTTATCACTTCTCTTTGCACTTACCCTCACAGAGTAAACAGGCCCCATCTGGCCCTGCCACGCTTTGTGCTGGCTGCTCTAAGCCCCGTGGTAATGAATAAAACCAGACCTGATGGTCCTCACCCCAGCCTCTTCATCCTCTTTCCCTGGGGCAGCAACTTGTCCCCAGATGTGGCATCACCAACAGGTCCCCAGCCCTCTCCCCATCCCCAGCATTATTTCCAGTACCTTCACAGCCCTCTCTTCTTCCTCCCCTCCACCTACTGCCTACAGGAGCTGGTTTATCCAGCAACACCCGCAGTATAAAAGGGCTACAGCAGGCTGGGGGTAGCTCTCTGTGCTGGCAGCTAAAAACTGTCTGTGAAGGCAAGACGGAGCTGACTCTTCCCTAGGTCAGAATAAATCAATGTTTCTCATCTCTCCTGTGGGCAGGCTGAGTTTCCCAGCAAGGCTGGAAAGAGAGGCAGGTGCCTGAGCCCAGCAGACCCTCCTTAGCTGCCTGGGGAGTTGCCAGAGTTTCACCTGCTGCAGCAACAGCCGCCCAAGCCGGGGTTCAGCACGGTCCGGGGCAAGGAAGAGGCCAAACCCGACACAGGCAAAGCCAGCGGAAATTTCCATTGGTGATAGACACACAGGCAGGTTCAATAGAAAGGATGGAAGGAGAGGAGCCAAAACTCTGCAAGAGTGCCTGGAGTGAGGGGCCATTGCTGCCCCTGCTGCTCAGCTGCGTTACCCCCTGCTTCCCTGGCCTCCTCTCCCTGTGAGACATCCCATGTCTCACAAAGAGCACAAAGGCAGGAGAGCAGGATCCATCCCAACTCCTGGAGCATGGAGAAGGCCATGGATCCAGGAGGTGATGGTGTTGTTGTCCTGTACCCATGGGACACACCACTTTGCAGAGCCCAAAGAGGAGCGAAGGGGAAAGGAGCTGCTGGATGGAGCAAAGCACTGTCTCCAGCCTGTGGTGCCTCCTGCTTTGTCTGCTGGGGAGTGGGAACAGGGAACAGAGTCCATTGCACAGGCGCGTGCAAGCTGGCACTCACACCCTGACTCCGGCATCACATCCAGGACCACCACCTCCAGGACCTGAGCTGCTGCTTTCGCCTCCCCAGAGCCACCAGAACCCCTGGAAAAACCCATCCTTGTGTCAGGGAACAGGAGTTACTTGTCCTCAATGCACCCTAACAATGAACCCCCCAAAAGAAAAGTCTCAGCCCCATGGATTTCCCCTGACAAAGGCAAACCCTGGCAGGGCAGTGCCACAGAAGGGTCCCAGTGTCCCCCACCACGGGACAATCATGGGCCAGGGACCGGCTGCTGATGACCTGGAGCGTGCTCCCAGCAGTTACTGTGTGCTCCCTGCCGGATGGTGATTTCAGCACTTTTGTGGCCCTGCTGTCTCATCTCCACCTCTCACCCCTCCTCTGACCCAGAGCTGCCCTGACAGCGGATGCACAACCCTAGGACACTGAGGAATTGTGAGACACCCTTGGGGTCCCAAACCACCACGGTCCCTGCCCTGCCTGCCCCTGGTCCTTACCTGGAGGAGGAGGATGAGGATGACACAGAGGCTCCTTTCAGCACCCGCTGGGTCCCTGCCTTCTGCAGAGCCCTCTTCCCTGGGGATGGGTTTCCCTGTCCCTGTGTCTGGGTGGCTGCGGTACCCGGGGGATGAGCGCTCCTTCCCCGCCTCTCCCTGCTGCAGGCTCCCTCTCTGGCACTGGCTCCTTCACCGCCCTCGCTCCATCCCTCACTCCCTGTGCCAGCAGCAGAGCTGCTCCAAGCCCAGCCTCATTAAAGAGACACACTCCCTATACCGGCACCCTGGGGGGGTGGGGGGATGCTCTCACGGGGAGCCGTGGGGGTCTCAGGGGACAGCCAACACCCTCACAGAGTGACAGGCACCAGTCGAGAGCAGAGTCCTTGGCTGTGGGCTGCTCTGTACCCACAGAATAGCAATGTCCAGGCAAACTGCTGAGACCCCTGGTGATGCTACAGCAAGAAAAACCACAGGGTTTGTCTGAC
Source organism: Onychostruthus taczanowskii (assembly GCF_017590055.1). Lineage (NCBI taxonomy): Eukaryota > Metazoa > Chordata > Aves > Passeriformes > Passeridae > Onychostruthus > Onychostruthus taczanowskii. Next base: position 8,595,766 of record NW_024499684.1, read on the forward strand.
TGGGACATGTAACCACCCCGTGTGCCCCCCAACAGATCATGAGGCAAAATAGCCCCCATCTACCAGCTGAACTCTCCAGTACAAATCATGCTGGCCACAAGTGTCACAACCAGCTTCACTAGGAAAGGTCTCAGCTGCCCTGAGACAATTACAAAATGACTGGGAGCAGGTAGATGCTCAATATCCACCCCAAACCCAGGAGATGCCATGCCCTGGGGTACCACTGGGCTTCCATCATCAGCCTCCATGTGCTGCAGTGAAATCACATCCCTGAGGAGCTGGAATGAGAGGGCATTCAGGGACAGCACAGCTTTTGGGAGACAAGTGTGACAACAAGTCCCCCTGGGGAAGGTGCAGACAGTCAGGAAATCCCAGCAAAGTCAGGACATGTCTGCTGGCAGGGAGATCTCACAGCCCGGGGCGCACTGGGAATCCCTCAGCCACTGACAGCCCCACATTCCCAAGCAGGACCAGAGAAATCCATCAGATTTGGGCTAATCCCTGCCCTGCCTTTCCCAGGCAGCTCCCTGTGCTATAGATAGGACTGTGCTGCTGCAGCTCCTTTTTATAGAGCACAGAGAGGAGTCCCCCCCACCTCCTGCACCGCAGAACCCACCGCCACAGCCACACGGAACCTGGAGCCAGTCCAGGCACAAACTGGGGCAGAAGAATCCAGCAGCACCACAAGGGGAGCAGTCCCCAGTCCTCAGCAGGTATTTTTAGATCTCACCTCTGAGCTGACCCATATGGCACTGCAGCTTCAGCCCCTTGACACGCGTTTCACAGGTGACAGCAGGAGCAACGGAGGGAAATCTCAGTGGAAGATGCCCTTGGCTACAGCGTGAGACACGCTCCTCCTTCCTGACCCCTCACCCCGAGCTTTAGTCAACAATTATCTGGCCAAGAGGCACTCTGTGCATCCCTAGGGCCCTTGCTAGAGCACTCTGGGCCATTCCCTCCCCCATGTGAGATGGCCCATGGCATACCCCTTCCCCTCCCGGCACAGAGAGGAGAGCTGAAGTGTGCAGCTGCTCCCCTTCCCTCTCCTTTAGGACCACAGGAGAAGGATGCTAATCCATGTGTTATCCCTCCGTGACAGCCACCAGCTCTGGGAGCTGCTGGAGGCCCCACACACACCACGACACATCCACACAGCCTGGGACGTGCACGGCACTCCCGCTCCCATCACCACAGAACGCGCCACAGCCACTCCAGCCCCAGGAAAAACCCACAAGCTTTGATTTTTCTCTGAGATATCATTTCTAGGCCAAGCTGAGGCGAATAAAAGCATCCAAATGCGAGCACTGGTTCAGTGCCACCAACCAGGGTGATGGAGCTTGGCCAGCCCCCAGGGTCAGAGGTGGCCCCGGTGTGGCAGCAGGTGAGTGACAACGGCATGTGCAGCACTGGGGACACAGCTGAGCCTCCCCAGCGTGCTGGCAGCTTCGGCAGGAGACACAGAAGGGCTCCATCCCAGCAGCATCAGGTGTTTGTGTCCCTGCTCTGCACTGTCACAGCTTCCCTACAGCAGTTCATCACCGACACAAACAGACCTGGAGAGCTTGGCATTGCTCTTCGGCAGAGTGCTGAGCTACGACGTGCTAAATTCTGCAAAGAGAGGCTCAGCTCAGCCCAATGGCTCCATTCAGCACCTTCACACCCCAGTAACACCTCGCCAGCAGCTGCAGCACAACCCAAGGGACCAATCAGGATCTGGGTATTTATCCCCAAATCACCTCTTCCTGGAGCTGAATTATCACCCATTGATAGGACTTGCTGGAGGGGGCACAGACCACAGAGATTTTACAGATGCTCTCAGGCCCTGAGTAGCTGATAAGCCCTGTGAATTTAGTGTGAGTTGAGCTATTTTGGGAAATAACCCAAAACCCAGGCTGGCAGGAACTGTGCTCAATGCAGCTGCAACTCCTCAGTCCCCGCTGAAGATTGTACAGGCTTGCCTGTAGGGAGAGAGGCAGGGGAGTCCTGTTTAGCTGCTCCAGAATAAGCAAGAACTAAACCAAACCCTGGGGATGGGTAGCCATGGAGGAGGAAGGTACCACTGTTGTTTCTGGTCAAAATCAGGCACACTTTGGCTTAACCTGCATAATACTGGTCTGCCCAGCCGCAGGGAGTTACAGAGAGCCTGGAGGGAGGAAATGAAACGACACATCAGCAGAGCTAGAGATGGCTGGTGGAGACATCTGGGATCCTTGGGGAGAGGGGCTGGGAATGCTGCCAGCACTTCAGCCTGCCTGCCTGAAATCTTCCCAGGATGCTGGCAGAGGTAGATGGAGGGGCTGGAAGCCCCTGTGGGGCTGGCTCTGACACAGACCAGGCCACACACTGGTGGCTGCTGGATTTGCTTTCGGCAGCCGAAAACAACAGGGGCTCCCAGCCGCGGGGCGGGCCCGGGGGGAGCTGCAGCAGCCTCTCTGCAGAAACCGAAACTGCCCGGATTTGGGGAACCTGAAACTCCGTGACGCCTGCCTCCGCTCCCTGCCCGGGGGCCGAGCCCTGTGCGAGGCTCGGAGGTGGGGCTGTGCCAGCCCTGCCGGAGCTGCTCCCCCGGCGGCACGGCACGGCACGGCACGGCACGGCACGGCACGGCACGGCACGGCACAGCGGGCGCTGCACGGTGGGTATCGCCGCTCCAGCTTCTTGCCCTTCTCCCGAACGCCTGCTCGCGGTGGGACGTGGAGGTTCAGATCAGCTTGGGCCATCGGGGCTCGGCGGGGTCCCGTCAGGTCAGCCTGTCCCTTCACGGTGGAGCTCGGGAGGCTCAGCCCTCTGCCCACGGGCGGGATGGGCTCCGCGAGGGCCGGCTCGGACCCCTGCCCACGGGTGAGGCTGCGGGGTTTGACCCCAGCCCGGGGGTGCCGGGAGCGGCGTGATGCGGGGAAGGCGGAGGGATGTCGGGCCGGAGCGGAGCGGGCATGCCCGGGCACATCCCGCGGAGCGAATGGCCGAGCGGCTGCTTCCCTCTAGCGGGGACCGGGGGCTCGGCCGCCGGCTGCGCCCGGCCCCGCGCCTCCCTCCCCGCCGCACCGGGGCCGCCGCCCCTGCGGCACGTGGTGAAGGCGGGACGCGCTTCCGGAGCGGCGGCGGAGCGGTGAGAGCGGCGGCCCCGGGCCGGGAGCTCCGCACCGCGGTCCCGGAGCGCGCCTGGGATCTCCGGGGCCTGGCCGAGCGGACGGGCCCGCGGGGAACGCGCCGCTCCCGGGCAGAAGCGGCTCCGCGGGGCCGCCGTGCCCCCGCCCTGCCCTCGGGGCGGCCCGGGCTGGGATGCCGGGAAGGGGGGATGAGAGCGAGCACCCCAGCTGGGCCAGCTGCCGCTCCTCCGTGACACGTGAGCCGAGGGAAGGTGTGGGAGTAGCAGTTCTGGCACGGACACGGTGTGCCCTGGAGCAGGCGCTGGGAGGGCTGAGAACAGGGAAATAAGTGCTGTGAAGATCTGCATTAAACTTTATTCCATGTTCGCAGTATAAGACCGTCTGACTTGTAGCAATGGGGAGACCCAGGAAGGAGTCTGCTGGCACATCATCCCCCCGACCGGCCACAGCCACCTCCAAAATTGCTCCCGCTGCGCCCCCGCCTTCCACTTCAGCCAGCCGGGCCAAGGCCGCAGCTGCAGGGAGCCAGTCCCGAAGCACTTCGGCTGCCAAAGCTGCCACCCCCACGCAGGGGCGGGGGACAAAGGCAGCCTCTGCTCAGCCGAGATCCACAGCATCCCGTGGAGCCCGAGGAGATGCTGGGGACAAGAGCAGAGCACCCAGCAGGAGTTCTACAACCCAGAAGGCGCCTGATGCCAAGGGAGCCGCTAGTCCTGCCGGAGCTGACCTGTACCCACAGAAGAAGCAGCCTGGGGCTGACCTCAGCAAGGCCTGTGACCAGATCCTGCCCCCTGTGAAGGGCCAGGACATCCCGAAGGTGGAGAGGGAGACCCGGGGCCAGCGGGAGAACCCCAAGTGGTACAAGTGGCGGGAGAACCGCATCACTGCCTCCGTGGCCCCCAAAATTGCCAACAGCAAGTTTGCCAACAGCAAGACAGACGAGGTGCCCAAGTCCTACCTAAAAGAGGTGATGGGCTCTGGCTCCAAGGTGCAGACCCCAGCCATGTCCTGGGGGATCCGCAATGAGAAGGTGGCTGTGGAGGCCTACAAGCAGAAGTCACAGAGGGAGGGCAAACCAGTGCAAGTGGAGGACTGTGGTCTTTTCATTCACCCCGAGAAGAATTGGCTTGCTGCCAGCCCAGATGGGATCATCAAGGATCCAGCCACAGGGAAGGACCTGGGGCTGCTGGAGGTGAAGTGTCCCTACAAGCACAGGAACAGGACGGTGCGCGAGGCCTGCAAGGACAAGGACTTCTGCCTGGAGGTGGATGGGGATTCCTATGCCCTGAAGAAGAATCATCCCTACTTTACCCAGGTCCAGTGCCAGCTGGGAACCACTGGCTTGCAGCGGGCTGACTTCGTGGTGCACACCAACAAGGAGACGGCTGTGGTCCCTGTGGAGTTTGACAGCGAGTTCTGGGGGAAGACAGTGCCCAAACTGGAGAAGTTTTACACAGAGGCAGTGATTCCCCACCTGGAGCAGAAGGCAGGCAGCTCTGTCTGGGCCAAGGAGGAATAGACCACTGCCTACCTACCTCGACTGGATACTTGCTTGGTTGCATAACTCCAGCTTTGTTCCCTAGCATAGAAGTTATACCCAGGTTAGTTGCTGTTCCTGAACCGTTTGCAGCCTTGGAACTGAAAAGTAGTACCAGCAGGACCCTGCTTGGTAAGGGTCCCCAGAAACAGTGCCTTCTTGCTGCCCCAGCCAGGTCAGCACTCAGCCCAGAGCCTTCTTGTCCTGTCACCCTCACTGCATCCCCCACCTGTCCCAACAGCCTGATGGAAGCTGGCACACGTCTGGATCTGCAAATGAAACCAGTATCTCTGTGTTGGAATTAGAGGCTTATTTTGTGCAGAAAACTGGAACCTTTGGTACCTCACTTGCTGTTGGGACTGATTTCTGACTGCACTCCAGAGTGGAGACAGAGACAAGGAAGGTTTGTCAGAGCCCAAGAGCAAAGCTCTCCTTTTGAGCCAGTGATTTGCCTTAAGCATCAGAGCAAAGGCACATGGACACCCGTCCTCCCTGAGCCATCAGACCTGCTGCTTCTGTGGCATAACCCACAACATTCCCTGTGAGATGGCAGCAGCCTGTGGAACATGATTCCCACTGAAAAGGTTGTCCCTCAGGCCATGCACCTCCTGAGGACCTATCCATGGAGCATCCCTGTAAACTGCAGCAGCGTGGGGAGGTGGTCAAATACAAATTAAATACAGATGCACTGGTCTGCTCGTTTCCTGTTGTTTTTGCAGCTTGGGATTTACCTGGGGGAGTAGCAGGGCTGAGAGGTGTCCCTACACCAGATCCCCTCCCAGCCACAGCAGAAGGGAAGCAGGGGAACGCCTGGTTCCCCCAAGGGACGTGAGAATCCAGGTCACTGACCTATGCCAAAGCCACCACTGTTATGGCAAAAGTATTTATTATGTACATAAGACTCCAGTCACACTCCACAGGGCAAGGACCAGAATTCGCTATAATACAAAGAAACTATAATACAAAGTAACTATAATACAAAGTAACTATAATACAAAGTAACTATAAAAACATAAAGCACTTTTGGGGCCCAGGCTTTCCACAGGAGGAGAGAGGCACAGGGACAAGCCTGGGGGCTGCTGTGTGACAGGGGGCTGTCCCACACCCTGCCCCCAGCTGTGGTCCCACAGTAACCAGATGTGCAAGTAGGAAAGAACCCAGTCAAGAATTATAGTCATGGGGACTGGCAGGTAGGGGCTGAGCTGAGTGTCACCAGGACAGGAGCAGGGCCTGCATCCCCCAGGGAAAGTGCAGAAGGCACATGGGCAGGGCTCTTTGGAGGGGCTGTGAGGAGGAGGTGGGATCCAACAGTTAGTGCATGTGGGGCCCCAGGAGATCACAAACACTAACACACCACCCACAGGGATGAGCATCTGGACCACCCTCCTATCCCCTGCACACTTCTGGGATAACCGAGCTCTATGGCCAATATGATCCTCGGGGAGAACACGCAGGGCAGCTTTCAGGGGCCAGAGGTGTGAGGGGACAGTCCAGCCCTGTGTCCCAGCCCCTCCCCTGCCAGTGCATTGATTGTCTAAGTCTTCAGGTTAAAAAGGGACCCCCGGCCTTCCTGCTCTGCAGGAGCATCAGTCAACGAGGCGCTTGCGGGGCACTGTCCGAGCTCGGTTGGAGCGGCGGATCTCCTGCTTGGCGTCCCGGCACCGCTGGCAGATGAAAATGTCAGGCACGTTGGATTTGCGGATCTTGGCACAAGAGAGGTGGATCCAGGTAGCGCATTCGTTACATTCGATCATGGGCCTCCCTGCGAAGGGCTTCATGCAGAAGCAAGTGATCAGATCCCAGGCATCGTCATCTGCTCAGGGAGAGAGAGAGACACGCTCAGACACCGCCTCGCCAGCTGCACCTCTGCTTGTGGCCAGAGCAGCCAGTTCTACTGCTGTTAAACGGGACAGCCCCCCACTCACCTTCTGCTTTGGTGTTGGGAACTTCTGCAAATTCGACTGCTAAAGTTGCAAAAGGGGGAAAAAGAAAAAAAAAAAATCAAAATCAGATGAGTAAGGCAGCCCTGCACCCCACTTCAGACCTGTTTCAGGTCTGCACCACTTGCTCAGCAGAACAGAGCTAGCAAAGGGCTGGTCAGCTTCCTGCCCTCTGCACTTCAGTCCCCCAGGTCCCAAAAGTATTCCTCTTGCTGGGAGAAGCTTGGGCTATGGACAGACCCTCCCTGTGGCCAGCAAGGGTGGCTCCAGCAGAAGGAGGGACAATGTTTGGCACTGGCTGCAGCACAACAGGACCCTCTGCAGTCCCCCAGACACTTACCACTGAGCTGGGAGGTCTCTCTGCTTGTATCTTCCCCTGTGCTTTGGTCCAAGGTATTACAGGGACTAGGGCTTTTCCTCTCTCCAGAGAAGGAGTCATGCTCCTTAAGCTGAGGATCATCTGCAGGCTTCTCAGTTCCCTGTGCTCCGTACATCAAGTCCTTCTCCTCCGTCGCTGGCTCCTCCAGGAGGGAGTTGGGCTGGGGGTCCCCAGGCGGGTTGAGGGAAGGCTCCAATATCTCCTCTTTCACAGGAGACAGCTGTCCTGCCAGTGCAGCCAGCTGCTTCACCCCATCCTGCTCTACCCCAAAGTCTTTCCAAGCACTCAGCGGCACCCTCTTCTTCACCTCCTGCTCCAAAATGCGTTTCTTTGCTGGTGGTTTCTTCCGTTTGATTTGCTGGGGCCGGACGTTGTAGAAGGCAGTGGAAAAAGCAGGGCTGTTCATTAGCAGGCCACTGCCCACAGCCCCCCTGGCCACAGCATTCCTGCTCTTCCGATTGTCCATGGGGATGTGGCCATCAGAGGAGTGAGATGAGGTTGAGCTATCGCTGTCCTGAGTGCTCCCCGTGCTGTTCTGGGGGCTCATGCTGCCTCCGTGGGTCCAGGGCACATACTAGTGGAAAGAGGGGAAGATGAAGGATTAGCAGGGGAGACCAGAGCACAGATACTTGGGGTAAGGAGAGAATGACTCTGCAGCAGTGTCTACCCAAACTTCAAGGCCAGACTGAATGGGCCCTGAGCAACCTGATCCAGTGGGTGACACCCCTGCCCATGGTAGGGGAGATGAAACTAGATGATCTCTAAGGTCCCTTCCAAACCAAACCAAAGAGCTGAGTCTACACATGGCAGGGAGACCAGGAGAACCAGTGTCTTTGTAGAGGAACACTGTGCCAGCCCACTTACCTCTTCAGGGTAGGGGATGTAGCCTGCATAGGCCAGAACGAAGGTGCAGAACTGGTTGAAATCCTCCACAGTTCTCCGTCGTTTCTGAAGTGGCTGCAACAAACACCGCGAGTGGATTAAACTCCCGGGATATCCCAACCAAGCCGGTATCACAGCCGGCTCTGGCGGCAGCCCTGGACCACCCGCCAGCTTTACAAGCACAGAACATCGAGGTCACCCAAACACCCATCCTTCCCGTAACTCTTCATCATCAGCCGAGGCAAACGCAGCCCTTCCCTTTAAACCCAGATCCCGGGCGGGGTGGCGGCGGGGCTGGGCGGGGGGGGAGGGAGGGCCGGACACACGCGACGACACCGTGACGACATGCCGGGACACCCAGAGCCGGGCAGCCGCCGGCGGAGCCTGAATCAGCGGCTCGGGGCCCGGTGCCGGGACGTCCGTGCACCCACGGGCGGTGACTCCGGGATGGGGGACGCTCCCGCGGCAGCGCCCGGCGCGCCCGGGGCTCGGTCCCGCGGGGGGAGGGCCGGGCGCCGCCGGCAGCACCAGCGCCCCACCGGGGCAGCCCCGCACCCCGCGGCCGATCCAGGGGGAGCCGGGGCCGGGCCGCAGCGCTCCCCCCGCGGCGGCCGGCCCCCCCCGTACACACTCAGAGCCACACAGAGGGCACCCCCCTCCCTACACACGCACACAGAGTGAACCCCCCCGTACACACACACAGCCACAGAGAGAGGACCCGCCCGGACACACAGGGGACCCCCTCCCCCTTCCACACACACACAGAGGGGACCCCCCCCGCACACACACACACAGACAGAAGGGACTCCCCATCCGCCCCCCGCCGCCCCGCTCCCCCCCTGGGGCGCCGGGGACGCGGGGCTGGGCACGGGGCTGCTCCCCGCCGAGCACGGCCCGCCGCGGGGGCAGGGCTCCGCCGGCTGCCCGCCGGCGCTCATGCCGGTGCCGGTGGCGGTGCCGGTAGCAGTCCCGGTGCCGGTAGCAGTCCCGGTGCGGTGCCCGCCGCCGGTGGGAGCGAGGCTCGAGCGCCGCCCCGGCCGCAGGGGCGGGACCACCTGGTGGCGGGGAAGGCGGAGGCGGGGCCTCGCGCCGGCCGTCCCGGTGCGGGGGGGTGCCGGTGAGCGTCCGCCTCTCCCGGTACCGAACACGGGAGTGCAGCCGGGCTGGACTCGCCCGGACCCGCCGCCGCTGCCAACGGCAACGCCGAGGCACCGCCCACCGCCCGCGCCGGTCGCGGCTCATGGAATGTTGGGGCTCGGGAGGAACACCGCGTTCGAACGGTCCCCGCGCGCCGGGGCCGGGCGGGACCCACCCCACCGGAGTGCTCCGTCCGACTTGGCCTGGAACGGCTCCGGGGCCGGGGCATCCACAGCTGCTCCGGCCAACCTGTGCGCCTGCCTCTGCACCCTCCCGGGGAAGAATTTCCTCCTCATATCCAAAGTGTCCCCTCTTTCACTTTAAAGCCATCCCCCCTTCTCTCACCACTATCCGCCTGTGTAAAAAGTCACTCCCTCTTTTTAAAATATGTCAACAGCAAAAACCACCCCAGAATTCACGTTTTCTCGTTACTAGATGAGGATGGGCATCCCACAAGCAGGTAGATAGGCGAGGCAAAGATGTTTAATGCCTTCTTCCCTTCAACTTTCAACACCAGTGATGGGCTCTAGGGGTCCCTGAGCTGGAGCACCATGACTGTGAGAATAATAAACTCCCAGTCAACTCCAAACTTGTGCAGGATCTGCTGCTCCAGCTGAATCCCTTTCTAGGGATGCTGTACAAGGCCTTATGGAATTCATCCAAGAGTACTCAAAAGAGTGGTGGATGTCATCATGAGACCTCTCTCCATGATTTTTGAACTGCTATGGGAACCTGGAGAGATCCCACTTGACTGGAAATGGGCAAACATTTTCTCTGAAAGGGCTAGAGGGATGATCCTGGGCACTATAGGCCTGTCAGTCACATTTCAGTGCCTGGTGAAATTATGGAGAATATTATTCTGAGAGTTATGGAAAAATACCTGAAGGACAACACAGGCATCAGTCACAGCCAGCAGAAGTTCATGAGGGGAAAGTTCTGCTTGAGAAACTTAACTTCCTTTAAGGACAAGGCGACTCAAGTAGTTGATCTAGGGAAGCCTTGATACAAAATTTGGAGTTCAGTAAAGCTTTCAATATGGTCTCTCCCAGGATTCTTCTGGACAGAATGTCCAGCACACAGATGGATAGATATGTCATGCTGTGGGTGAGCAAAGCCTCACAGGTCACGTTATAGTGAATAGGGTGGCATCAGACTGGTGACCAGTCACTAGTAGGGCTCTGCAGAGCTCAGTTTTAAGGCCAATGCTCTTCAAATCTTCATAAACAACCTGGATGCAGGACTTGAAGATACACCGAGTTTGCCAACATATCTGAAGCAAGGCAGCTGTATCAGCAGACCCCCCCAGCCAGCCAGCCTGCAGTAGATGCCAAACACAGGGTGTCTTTTGCTGGTCCTGTTCTTGATTTTTACCCACAGGCTCTCAGCCTGTTCATGGCTGTTACTCAGAGGCAGCTCTTCACTACCGTCCCTTCCTTAGGAGAGTACAACACCCCTGCCCCATCTTCTCATCCTCTCTTCTGAAACCTTGTAGCCCCCATTGCAGTGTTCCAGTCGTGTGGCACATCTGTTTCTTTGATAGTAATTATGTCACAGATTTTTAATTGCACCATGGTCTCCAACTCCTCTCACTTGTTACCCATGCTGTATGCTTTGGTGTGGAGACACTTCAGCTGGGGGTATTTTTGCTGTTTGGGAGGAGCCCTGCCTAATAATTCTTTTGAGACGATTTATGGGTATTACCCTGTTGCTTCCTAAGGTGTTGATGTTTCCCGGTTCCTTTCTGACACCCAGAAATACATCCCCATTCTCTGCTCAATGTAATTTAAAGCTCTGCCCCCTTCCTCCTGCCCACCCTGGGCCCATTTCCCCCCCAAACCACAACCGGATCTGGTACCCTCCAGAGCTGACATCCAAGCCAGCCTCACACCAGCTCCATGCCTGAAAGGTGGCCGGTGGCCTCCCACTGCCCAGTGGGACACTGGCACACTCCATCCAGGAGGTCCCAGCCTCACCTGCACCACATTTAACTCAGATAATAATCTGGAAAGCATCTCCCCCTCACCAGCCTTGTGTTTGAGGCAACAGCAGGACAATCCCGACCTCCCCTCCAAAATCAAGCCCCACAGCCCCCCAAGGAAAGGAGAGCATTTTACCCACTGCGTCCTGGGTTTATTTACACCACAACCTCTGTGTGGGTGGGCAGGGAGGGATGCTGGGCAGCCCACCCCAGGGCAGTCCACCCCCGAGCCGGCTCAAAGGCAAGGCAGGCAGCGAGGAGGTACCGGCAGCAGCACAGGGAAAGGAGCAGGGAGCACGCCCAGGAGAACAGGGCTCTGGCTCCCTTGGCACTACAGACGTAAGCAAGCCCCAGCATCGGGGGGCTGGGGAAGAGGCAGGGGTCACTTTTAGCAGCAAATGCCTCATTTCCCTCCAAGGCAGCAGGGAGGACAGTGGCATGTGATGGAGCTGGACTAGTGCTCAGGCAGTTAAACAAAAAAACAAAGAAAGAAAAAGGCAGAGGGTGAAGCGAAGAAACACAGAGAACAGCTCTTCTGCCCTGCAGAGCACGGAGTTAAACCGAGGGTCAGGACGCTCTGCCTTCCCTCCTCTCGGCACAGCAGCTGCTCCAGGCACAGCCTTCCCAGTGTGCCCAGTGCCAGGCACAGCCCTGGCCAGTGACAGAGCCCCTGGCGTGCCCCTGGCCACGCACACCAGGCTCCTGCTCCCGCGCTGTCCTTCCACGCGGGCCCGGGAGGGGAGAGCAGTTCAGGTGGCAGTTTGATGGCATGGCTGACGGTCCATGTGGGCAGCAGCGTCCTCGGCGCTCTGCCAGGCACAGTTGGGATGGAAGCCGAGGTGGCTGAGCTCTGCCCTCCGGCCCCTGGCGCAGTCCGGCTCCCACCTCCCTTATAGGAAACCCTCCTTCCGGAACTGCTCCTTCAGGATGTCTCTGTACTGGTCAAAGCCGCCCTCGATGCGTGTGACGGTGGCGTTCTCACACACCCACAGCTCCTGGCACACCAGGCGGATGAAGCGTTCGTCATGGGACACCAGGATTATACCACCCTGTCAATACACAATTGGGAAAATGGGGAACTTAGTGGAGCATAATCCACGGCCCAGGATGGGTGGCATGGGGATCTTGTGCCTCTCTCTAGCCTGTGCCCAGCACTTCAGGTTTCCATCAGCTCCAGGGAAAACTTAACAGTATTTTACAGGCAGGGAGCTCATCCCAGCTTTTCCTCCCTTCAGGGGGACAGACAGATCACCTATGGAGGAGCCATGTTAACATGTAACTACATGAGCAGTAGTAACACATTTAATCTTCTCTCTCAGAAGTCAAGTGCAACGTTTCTTACTGGCTCTCCAGGTGTCCAACAACTTCAAGGATGGAGAATCCACACAAAGTCAGTAACAGTGAAAAGGTGTCTGGGTAGGGCCCTGAGCAGCCTCAGCTAAGCTTTTCTGTCATAGGAAAACTGCTCCAACCTGAGCAAGAACCAGTGAGATCCAAGGTGATCACAGTGGTATCTGGAGGCTGAGTCTCTGGAGATCAGGCATAAAACGTGCCTAAGGAAGATCTGAGCGGCCTCAAGGCAAGGCTGGCTGCACACAGCATGTGAGAAGCCAGAGTGTAGGTGAGGATGGGACAAGGTGCTCTCTGGGCTGCTACTGCCTCTCTCAGCCACTCCTAGCCAAAGCCATCATGTAAACAAACCACCAGGATGCATGGCTAAGGCACAAATGTGACTAATTTCCCAAATTCTGTCCTAGACTTGAAGTCACTGCTGGTATTTCACCATCCACCTCTGGCTGAGATAACAAGTAACTTGAGTTGGAGGCTGCAGGAGGTGTTAGAAAAACAAGAGATGTTGCTGGGAGAACCTTACCCGGAACTTATTCAGAGCCTTTGCCAGTGCCTCAATGGTCTCCATGTCCAGGTGATTTGTTGGCTCATCAAGGATGTAGAAGTTCGGACTGGAAGAGAAGACAGCTCTGAGGATGCAGTGAAACAGGCTCAGGCTGGGTCTGCACCAACTGCTGCTTTAGCTGCTTAGAGCCACAGCCACTGGCATGTGGCTGGCCCCAGGATTGGCACTGCCCAGTCCCAGGGACACCTCTTATCCCTGTGAGCTCACAGCAGTGGAAGAAAACCACCTGCCTCCTTCCAGTCTCCCCAGGGTGACACCTCCCTCTCCATAAAAACCCCCAAGGACAAAGCTTCTGTGAGGTAGCACAAAGCCCCTGGATGCCTGCCTTCCTCCTGGTGAATCAAGCTCCAGGGATGAAGCCATGCAAAAATTAACAGCGTTTGGGAGAACATTACCAGGGCATAGTCATCTGGGCAAAGGCCACCCGACTCTTCTGGCCCCCGGACAGGCTGGCCACGGGGCGCACGGCCAGCTCCCCGGAGATGCCGTAGCTCCCCAGCTGATGCCGGTACTCCTCCTCCGTCTTCCCTGCAGGATCATGTCACAACACAGCTATGGCACACCTGGTGTGACACAGGGTCACAGCTGGACAGCCTCTGTCACACCAGCAAATGGGAGATCAGCAGCACTTCCAGGCAATTCCCTCCCATGGAAGGTTTGTCAGGGAAAACCTGACACAATCAGGACAGGGGCTGCAGGGCTGGTGACTGACACCAAGTGATGCTGCTCCCAAGTCCCTGTGTCAAGTAATGGAGAAAGGAAACCAGAAAGGAACCAGAGGTTTTCACAGCTGGGAAAGGGGGATCCAGTGCTTATCCTATGAGCAGGAAAGCAGCTCATCTGCCCCCAAAACTTGGCACCAGCCTGAGATCTGCAGACTACCAGCTACCCCTGCTTCTCATGGCCAATGACCTGAACTTGTCTGGATGAGGGGAGTTATCCCAGTGTTGGCAGTAACCCTTAAGCACTGATGGGACAGAGCCTTTTGCCCAGGGGCATGGACAAATCAATACTCCTCCATGCACAGCACATGTTGATCCCTCTGGGATCAACAAAAACTCACCTGGGAACTTTCTTGCCAGTAATTCTACAGCACTGATATTCAAGTCTAGTTGATCCACATGGTGCTGGCTGAAGTAACCAATCTTTAGGTTTCTGCAAAATGAGAACAACGACTGGGAGCTGGTACCAGACCCTACAACCACAGCATTCATAGCTGCAGTGCCATAAGGGGGCACATGTGTGGGTGTGCTGAACCCATCCTGGTCACTCAAGCAGCCACTGCTCCAAAGCACAGCCCAGGAGCCCCCCAGCTGCACCATTCCTCCCAGCCCCCCAGCCCTTCCAACCAGGTACCTGTGAGCATGTCTGATCCCTCTGACTGGTGCCAGCTCCCCCATTAAGATCTTTAGCATGGTTGACTTGCCAGCTCCGTTTTCCCCAACCTACAGAAGCAGCAGCAGCATTGGAGAATGTGAAATCCATGAAGGCACTTTAGAGAGGGGAGCAATGAGCAGGGAATTTCAGCTCTTGCAGATGATGAGGGAGAGCAGGACAGAGCACAAATGGTGTACCAAGAAGCTGCATTTCTGTCATTGACAAACAGCACTGGCAGCTGTGCCAGATGTTCCCTCCCCAACCCTCAAGCCTAAGGATTACCCAGTTCCAACCTCGTCTGCAATACAGTGTCTGCTGCCCCATCCAACGCAGCAGGGCCCCCACTACATGCTGCTGTCCTGTAACAGGAGTCCTGTATGGATGCAGTCTCTTCCCAGACGTACCCAGTGAAAGGATGAAATCACAAGTTCTAAATGGTACTCAGAAAAATGTCCCAGTGTTCCTCAAAATGAGGATGATCAAATGCTCTGATGGGAGCCAATGGAATGGAAGAAATAGTCCTCCCTGGAAATATCCAAAATTCAACTGCACAAGGACCTGAGCAAGCTGACCTATAATCAAAGTTATCCCTGTTTTGAGCAGGGTCCTCCCAAGGTCCCTAGCAGCCTCCATTATTCTGCAATCCCACATACCACACAGATGCGGGACTCCAGGTCGGCAGAGACAGAGAGGGAATGAAAGATGTAGTGACTTGGCTCATAATAAAAGTCTACTTCATCCAGCTGCAGGATTGGGGGGGAGAACTTCTCAAAGCCATCGGGGAACCTGAGAAGGCAGGAAGTGGTGAGAGATGCCAGGAACTTCAGAGACTCCCAACCACGCAGAACCACCTCTGTAACCCCCATGTGACAAGGAGGGCTCCCTATCATGCAGAGCCTTAGGGAAGGATGGTCAGAAGAAAGCAAAAAAGACCTGCAGCCCTGGCCCCAAGAGAGAACCCAGCCTGAATGAGGGGACCTGTCTGGTCTCCCTGTCAGAATAAAACTGGCCCACATGAAGGGGTGGCTGTCCCAGCTGGGACAGCACCCTGGAGAAGTTCATGTCAGAAATGGATCCAGGTGCCCTCCAAACAATGGCTCAGGGGACCCCTACCTGATGATCACCTCAGATTCCTTGTCCACAGGTTTCAGCACTGGCCTGAAAGAAGAGGAAACATAACCAAGGTGCTCTGCACTGTGGGTCTGCTCCCACACCAGAAGCCCAGGTAGAGTCTCTAGCTCTGTGACACCTCATCCTAACCACAGCCTCTGGACCAGAGACAGGCACCCAAAAAGCCCAAACCACAACTGTATCTGCCAGGTACCCTGGGAACCTCCATTTCTTCCCATGAGCAGTGCCCCTTTTCCACCTCCAGAGAGGAGCAGGATAGGCACTCACAGCTTCTCCAACAGCTTGAGCTTGCTCTGGACTTGGGATGCCCGGTTGGCGTTGTAGCGGAAGCGGTCAATGAAAACCTGGGAGAGAGAAAAGCATCAGAGAGCCCCAAGTCCCTTCAGCACCAGCCACCCTGCTGCACTGCCAAACCTACAGCAATACAATCACTAAGGCAGAGAGAAAGGGACAAGGCTGGGAGAAGAATGCCCCAGCTCCACTGGCTTCCCCCAGTACCTGGATGTGCTCACGGTACTGCTGCTGGGCTTCATACTCTCGCTGCTGGTTCTTCAGCCTCTCCTCCTTGATCTTCATGAAGTTCTCAAAGTCCCCACGGTACATGTCCAGCCGCTGCGAGTGCAGGTGGATGATGTCCGTGGCCACCGCGTTCAGGAAGTTCCTGTCGTGGGACACCACGAGGATGGTCGACTGCCAGGTCTGGAGGAGACAGCAAGAGGGAGGCCTGAGCACCACCAAGCCAGAGCACAGGGGCTGGTCCCACACCCAGGCAGGTGAGGATATCTCCCTCCCTCACCCTTTCTTGGTATCAAGGTCTTCTCCTACCCCCCTACCTGTAGGTAGCTCTCCAGCCACAAAATTGCCCTCACATCCAGCATGTTCGTTGGCTCTGAGGGAAGGGGAAAAGGCATGAGGTCAGGAGGGGGGATGAGGTCAGGGATGGAGATGGCTGGATTCTATTTTTTTCCCATAGGAAAGGCTAGTGATCTGCATTGAGGGGAAAGAGCCTGCGTGGAGACCTTCCCAGCCCAGCTCAGGGGACTTGTGTAGGGTGTAATGCTGTGTGTGCACGGGGGCTCAGGCTTAGGCAGGGATGCTCCTCACAGCAGCATCTCACCCAGATTCCCTACCCAACCTGGGCATGCTCTGCAGTGAAAGGACTTCCCTCAGCACAGACTGGCAGCCAGGGTGCATTCCAGGAACTAGCAAGGGAAAGGGAACAAAACCTGGGGCAGGATGACATGCAGGCCACCTGACTGGACACAGGGCAAGGCTCTGCTGAGCACAGTGAGAGCTGCTGCCCAGGCACATTTCCCTGTGCCACTGCTGCCAACTGTGCTGCCAGGCCAGCCCATCAGAGGGCTATTTTGAGCAGGCAGATAAAGGCCATGGCATGTTCCCAACCCCAGGAAGGGCACAGGCAGGCACAGCAGTGTCAGAGGGGGACTCACAGTATCAACTTACCATCTAGCAGAAGGAGATCTGGCCTGGGGAAAACAAGACATGGGTATCAGAAGTAGAAGGAGCACAGGGTGGGTCAGTGCAGAGTGCCTCATCACACACACAGAGCTGCAGTGCCTCCAACATCCCCCACCTCAAGAGCCTGGGTTGAGAGGGCCCCCAGGCAGCACCCCTGCACCTCGCAGCACAGACAACAAGGAGGCTTAACCCCAGAGCATGAAGGCCTGGACACCAACCTGGCAAACAGGGCCCTGGCTAAGGCCAGTCTCATTCTCCAGCCTCCAGAAAACTCTCTGAGGAGAGAAGATGCAGAGAGGGGTTACTGTTCAACACAGAACCACTGTGGTTGCCTGCCTGCAGGATCCCTGCTCCCCCATGGGTCTTTTGGCTCTGCTGTCACCCAGAGGCAACTTGTCCCTGCAGAGATTTCAGGCACAGCACAAGATCTGAGGTCCAGCAGGAAGGTGGTAGGAGACCACAGGCACCCCCAGGGCAGGAGACCACAATGGATGGGCAAGAATAAACCCTTGCTCTTCCTTACAGCCACAGCAGTGCCTGGGGGCTCAATTGGAACATCTTCCCAGCCACATCACTGCCTCAATGCCCAAAGTTTGGAAACTTACTTGGTTGTCTGTTGTTGCATCTTTGCATTAAAGCCCAGCCCAGCAAGAATGACGGACGCCCTGGGGAAAAGGGGAGAGAACTGGAATCCAGCTACAGCATCCAACAGCAGGGCACAGTCTGAAGTCTCACACCCACAAACACAAAGGGAACTCTGCTACATATTTTAAAGCCATTCTGGTGCAGGAAAACTTCCCTGCACACCCAAGAGAAGCACGTGGCTAGGAAATGCAGCCCAGCAGGGCACGGCATCCACATGAAGTCCCAGGAGATTTGCAAGGAGTTTTCATCTCTTTGGCCAGGAAGAGAGTCACACCATTACCATCCCAAAAATGCTTCCCAGACACCAAGAAGCTAAGGAGGTCAGACAGCAGCAGCAGCAACAGTACAAGCCATTTGGGGCAAAAAAAGTCCCTCCAGCTTCAGTAGAAAGCTCAACTATTCCTAAACTAGCAGAGCTGTGACAGAGAAGAGACAAGAAGAAAAGCAGGGAAACCTCATCCCCACATGCTGGATGCCAGGGCCACAGCATGACTCTTCCATACCCCAAACCACTGCTCAGCTCTGGCCATGCCAACACACAGCAGTGCTCACAGGGCTGTCTCACCTTGCTGGGGCCTTGTCCGCCTCAATCTCCTCCAATTTAGCATAGATCTCCGATAGCCTGGCACCTTCTGTCCCTTCTCCCCTAGGGCAGAAAAAGGAGGAGTGTGTGGGACTCACCAAGTCAGGGTTTGAGTGCTGGGGGAGGCTGATCTCCCCAGGCAGGACTAAGGTGGGCAAGATACAGCCCACCCCTGCCAGAGCCTGTCTTTGGAAGGGACAGACCTCACAATGAGACCTTGTGGTCAAGAGGCCACAGGAGGGCTGGAAATCCAGGGAAATCCACCTCACCTGCCAGAACTGATCTTGGCTGTCAGGTCCCTTTCCTCCCGCAGCAGGCTCTCACGAGTGGTGTCACACTCCAGCACACTCTGCAGCGCTGGTGTCTCATCCCCTGCCACCTCCTGCTCCACGTGCAGGATGCTGATGTGTGAGGGGATGCGCAGGCTCTGGCTGGCGATCATCTTCAGCAGCGTGGTCTTCCCCAGCCCGTTCCTGCCCACCAGCCCGTAGCGCCGTCCGAAGGCCAGGTTCAGGTCTGCTCCCGTCAGCAGGACACTGAAGCAAGGGAACAGGAGGTCCCTGGTCAGACTGTCCCATTAAGAGGGGACAACTGACAGCCGCCTGCCCCTGGTGTATTTCAGGCTGTGCTGTAGCCAAGCAAAAATCACAAGCTTCTCCTGCCCAAAGCCAATAGAGTCAGTGCCCACCTTGCTTCCTGATCTTTGCCACACCCTGTGTAATTTCTCAACTGCTCTCCAATCCAGTCTCAATCCCCCATGGCCCAAAATCCCAGGCAGGGTCTGTCCCACGTCCCCACTGCACTCACCGCTCACCGAAGGACACGTCGAAGTTCTCGATGCGCACATCATACGACTTGTTCTTGCCTGACGACTCCATGCGAGTCTCCTTCTTGCTGGAAGCTTGGCTGGCAGACGCCTCCTCAAGGACACTGAGGACAGACAGAACACAGAGAGGGGGCTCAACAGGAAAGCTCTGGAACAGCCAGATCCCAGCCACGCTCAGCAGAGCAGGATGGGGATGTTCAAAGCGCCCTGCATACTCACACAGGGCCAGATGACTTCAGGGAATCCCGCTCCAGCCTCTTGTCCTGCTTGGCTTTCAGCCTGGCTTCCGCCTTCTCCAGTTTCTTGGCATTCACCATCTGGGACACAGAACACAGTTTGAAGAAGAGACAGCATCTTCAGCAAAACCCCCAAAAGCCCAGCTCTGGGAGAAAAAAGATCAATCAACCTCTCAAGCCTGGAAGAAAGGGAGGGAGGAAGGACAGGGAAACTGGGACAGATTCAAGCACATTTTGAGGAGGCTAACCAGGCCAGGAAGCTACCTCAGGAGTGAAGTCCTAAATCAACAGCTCATACACAAGTTTTGCTTCAGTAAGGCAGAGGTTTTGGCTGACCCTCTCACACAGTCAGTTTCTGTAGTTCCAGGGACCTGGATCAGCCAAGTCACTTCAACAGCAGCAACCTGCAATCCCAGTGCCTCTTCTGGTATAGCCTGTAGCCACTCTTGAAGGGCACCGTGAGGTGTTTCCCTTCCCAACACGTTAAACGTTAGCCAGTTTGGAACAAACTCTTCTTGAGCAGGGGATCAGAGACAAAAAGCATTTAATTAACCCTGAAGGCAAGAAGGCGCCAAGTGTTTAAACCTGGCTTCTGGTCTTGGCCAGGCTTTCAGCCCACTCCAGCTTATTCCTGCATAGACTCAAATATTTGTGGCTGACCAAGAACACTCCTAGGTATTTCTAGGCAACTCTGCAGGCACTGGAGCACATTAGAGACCTGCATGCCAGACTGAAGAGTGTCTTGTTACTAGAGCTGTGACTCCACACCTACAGACAGAGTCACTCTGTAAACTATACCCAGCTTTCTGAATCTCCCAGTAAGACATGTCCTCCAAAGCTTGACAGGCCTCTCAAGGCTTTCTCTGAATCCTCTCCAATTTTTCTGAAGAGCCTTTTTTGAATTGCAGACACGAGAGCTGGAAAGTGAATCCAGCTGCAACAACTCTGGTGCCAAAACCAGCCAGAGCTGCCAGTTTTTGCCTAAGACTCCTGTTCAGACGTGGGAATCATGTTAGGTCTCAGTCCCCAAGTGAAGGGTTCTCATCCTCAACACATTAACCCATGGAAAGGGAGCTCTGTGAGGGACCAGCCTGGCAATGACACTGCCCACACTGTGCAGCCACAGCCATCCTTGCCTTGTGGATGTACACCTGCACCTCACCCATGCTCAGACTTTGGCACATCCAACACATACGGCAAGCCAGGCTGTTCCTGAGCAGCTACACATTCTATCAAATATTTCCTCAGGTCATGGAGTGGAACTGCTTCCAAACTTCTCTGCTCCTGATCTTATGCCCAAACCACAACAATCTACAGCTGGCTCTAGAGCTTAAAATGTCCCTGCAGCAGCTCTCTGCTAACTTCCCACCTGTAACAGCCCCCTCTCCTGCCATTACCCAGGGCTTTACCCCTTGCTGGACAGTCAAGATGTCATTCAGGGACATCCTATTTTCTCAATCAAAGGCCTTGTTGTAGGAGCCAAAGGTCCTTGCAAAAGTCAGAGTTCACTAAGAAATTACAGCAAAATAGATCTTGTCAGATTAATAAGCTGCTAACTCATCTGGAGCCTCTTCACCAGACCAAGGTCAAGAGTTTCCCAAATTACAGAGAGCTTGACAAGGAGGAGCAGTACCCCCTGCAGCTATACTCCAACCCAGGCTGCTGCCTGCCTTGGCTGCTCTCCAAGGGCAACCTGGACCGGAGCAGGGCAGGGCACCTGCAGCCCCACGTGTCAGCTGTTCCCACAAGGAAGGGCACAGCCCTCACTTACCGAGGTCTGGCCTCTCTTCAGCAGCAGCCCCGGCAGCAGATCCGCGCTGGCGTCGCCTGCAAGGAGCCGGTGGGGTTGGGCTTGGTGAGCACGTGTGGCAGGGAGGCTCTGCAAAGCCCTGCCTTAATGACCACCCATGCCCAGACATGACCGATCCCTCTCCCGACAGGATGAGGGGACCAAAGGGCATGTCTCCACCTCCACCTCAGCTTACCCCGTGGGCACTGCTGCCCCGAGCTCAGCAGCAGGATGAGAAACATGGCGTGAGGGAGAGCCTGAGGCTCCGCTCCCCAAGGTCAGGAGAGCACACCCAGCGCCCCGAGCCCTTCCGAGCTCCAGCTCCCTGGCGGCAGGACGCGAGCCGAGGGCATCACTCACCGTATCCATCAGTGATCTGGGAAAGCTGGATGGGGGCATCCAGCAACACCTGGCTGCAGCGCTGGGCTTGGCCCTCGTCCCTACGGAGAGGAGGAGGAGGGTGAGGTGCGCGAGTGGGGTGAGGAGGTGCGAGGGGACGCCGGGTACCCTTACAGCTGCAGGGTGTTGAAGAGGCGCTGGCAGATCTCCCTGATGGCGCCGTCGTCCTTGGTGTCCTGCGACACCTCCCGCAGCAGCTCGCCCACCGCCTCCTCCAGCTCGTCCACCGACTCGAAGTCCGCCCCGCTGCCGTGCAGGATCCCTGCGGGCACACGGCGCCGGCGCTGCACACCCCGCCGCCGTCGCGACAGGTGGCACCCTCCCGGTCCCCCCACCGCACCCTCCCCGGCCGCCTGTCGCGATTCGGGCGCCGCCGCCAGTCGCCACAGCGGCGAGGTGTCGCGACATGCGGCGCCGCGGGAGGCCGAGCCACGGCGGGCAGGCGGGAGCCGCTCACCCGTCACGTAAGCGAAGAGCTCGCCGTCCAAGTCGGGGAACTCGGAGCGGAGGATGTCGGCGCAGGACGCCATGGCGGGGCGGGCCCGCCCCGCGGAGCCGCCGCCGCTCGAAGCCGGAAGGGACGGCGGGCGCTGCCGGGAAGGAGGCGGACGGTCGCCATAGCGCGGGGGCCGCCGGGAGATGTAGTCTGTAGCCCGGGCCCAACCGCGCCTGCGCATTACGGGGCCAGGAGCGGGGCTCCCGGCGCCACGTGCCGGGACAGCGGCACCGGGAGCGATCGGGACGGGCCCAAACCCCGCTCAGCCCCTGCTTGTCCCGTCGCCCAGGGAAAGACGTTTTGGGAGGACTTGGAATTCTTTTCTTCCCTCTTTTAAAAACAGTTTCTGCTTTTAAACCACAATCAAGACACTGCAGGTTCGGGTTTGAATTTTTTCATCCACCGATGGGGAATGACCACTTGGATATCGTCACCTGCTCACAGACTGAAGGCAGAGGGGCTGAGCCAGGGGCCAGGTCCAGCTGCTCAGCAGTTACTGACTCCCTCAGCTACCCCACACAGCACCCACCTTGGCCCCTGCCTCCACAAGCCAAGTTAAAAGGAGAAACTGGCTTTTGAGTTTTTTTTCAGGTGAGTGCAAGGAAAGATGACCAAGATTCTCTTGAGCCTGGCTGGGGCACAGGACCGTGACTTACAGGGGGCTGGGACACACCACTGAGTTCAGTTCATTCCAGCTGCAGCCCCAAGGAAAGCCCAGAGCATCCTCATTTCTCCAGGGAGCTGCAGCACTGGCACAGCTGGAAACAAAAGCATCACTTGTCCTTTTCACCTACTAGCCCCCAAGCAGCCAGGGCTGGAGAAGCAGCACGAGCAAGCCCCAAGAGATTGTGGCACAGGCCCAGGGCACAGCCCAGGCTCTTGCAGCACCAGTCCCAAACAGCAGCGCAGGCAGCCTTCTCCATTCTACATACTTTATTAGATTCAGAGCTGGACAAATCACAAAGTGTACAAAATGGAGACCACACTACCAGAAGCAGGATTGTGGGTTCCAGCAGCATTCCTATGGCCCAGAAGCATTTGGTAGAAGTGTGGAGAGGGCAGGCTGGGTCAGGGTGCTCTTACTGCCAACTGCATTTGAGATTCCCCAAGGACAGACCCTGTTCACATCCTGACAGAGCTCAGCTGGCCCACACTCCCTGGAACAGCGGGGCCACGTCTCCAATTTGTTTGGAAAGGACAGACTGGCTCAAGCCAGCAGTGGGTAGGGGTAAATGCTCCAAGGACCTGAAATGCTGTGCCACCCACATACACACCAGCAAGAGCCTAAACCCTCATCATCCTTTTTGGTCACAAACCTTCCCACGGCAGGACTCTATACTGACAACTTTGCAAGAAATAAGGTGGTGGTGAGATCTGGTGAGCCCACCATCTTCCTGTGGTGGGGGCCCAACAAACTCACCACCCCAGACATCTCAGACTGGCCAGCAACATCTACCACAACAGCAATAGCTAGTACAGAAGCCAGGGTAACTTCAACTCAGATTTGTCCAGTCTATGTTTAGGTCTATTCTACGAGTACATATGCACAAGAACTTCAAAAATACTAGGATATGATGCAAGTAGTGAGACACCAACAGAAGAGGAGTTTAATGGTGGACGTTCCCTAGAAAGATCACGAGAGGATGGGAGTTAGACTAGCCCTTGCCCACCCTGGGACGGGGAGCAGGAGGCTGACTGCACCCCTGCACACGACTGGGTTCTGAACTTCATCTGCAGCGTGGGTGGTAACTGAACACAGGCAGGCGAGTCCACTCCCGGGGTGAGCCACAGGGTCTTTCAATCTGCGTCGAGGGGCCAGGCAGACATCTCTGAATGTAGCTGAAGACCGAGGAGAGGCAGAGCATGGCTTGGAGAAGAGGGAGCCCGCCAGCCTGCTGGGGCTAGCATCTGGTCTCATAGATCCCACTCCTGCCGATGTACCTCACCCATTTTATCACATCGTGGTCACTGTAGTTCAGCTTTGGCTCAAAGACTTTCAGGTAGCGCACCTTCAGCCCAGAGGGTGCAAATGGGACCTATTGAGAGAGGGAAAGGCAACAGAGAGCATTGGAATGGGGGTAAGATGCTCTCCGTACACAAATGCCAGAGGACCCCTGGGCAATGCATCTAGAAATGGACATCAAGAGCCACTGTTCCCTTCCCTGCTCCCTGCGTGCATGGTGCCAGGCTCCTGTGGCTCTAAGGGCAATTTGCTTCCATTAGCTTCACCATCTGGCTGACCACACCTGTCAGCTTGTCACAGGGGATGCTCAAACCTGAGTAACTCCCAAGAGGGGCTGACAAAGCTTCTCCAAGGCTGGGTGCATCCTGTAAGGCAGACGGGTACTCACCTCAAAGTTCATGGAGATGGGAGGCCGAGCCCACTTCTTCTTGTCGTTGGTGGGCAGCAGTTCAATCTCCGCACTGATCTGGGATTCCTTCATTCCAGCCATACGTTTTATCCTATTGGAGAAAGCTCAGAAGTAAGAAGGTGCCAGAGTTTATGTTTCCCATCACTACATAATCTCAGGGCACTAAACAGACCCTGCCTCCCAGAGGCCTGCCCCTGCAGGCCAGCCCCACCACGCTCACTTACTTCCAGACAATGGCATTCTCACTGGCCTTGTACTTCGCCTTCCCTTTCATGCAGATGACTTGCACTCCACTGGTATTGAGGGGCGTTGGGATCCGGACCTGGAAGGCACAGTCTGTAAGTGGGGGCAAGGAGATTGCAGCCTGGGCACTCTGGGCAGTCTCAGACGGTCTGTCCTGCACCCCTTGGGCCTTCTCTCTCCCAGCTCAGGGCCCAGAGGACATCAGCTATCACAAGGCATCCTCAGCTAGCCCTCCAGTTTCTTGCTTTGAAGTACACGTTCACAGTTCCATAATACACAAAGTCAGTAAGGAAAAGGGCAGAGATCGCCATGCTGCAGGAATCCTGGCTAATGTTGGGAAGATGAACTCAGGAAGGATGCCAGGCATTGCAGCAGGCTCTGGACAGCCCAGTCTTGCAACAGTAAGCCTTCTCAGATAGGGACTAAGCTGCAAAGCCATCCCTAGCCAATCTTACACAGCTCACAGCCTGCTGCCTGTCTGACATACCATCAGATCATGCAGACAGAAGAACATGATATTTTCACAGTGGCTGAGGAATTAAGTGAACAATTGCTGCAGGGATGGCATGAGGCCCCTGCCAAGGCAGCTGTGCAAATGAAAACAGCTTCCACCTCCCTACTCTACAGCACCTCCTTCCCACACAACAGCAGCACCACACACCTAAGAGATAAATCAGTTCGCTTTTTAAGCCCTGTTCAAGCTTGAGGACTCATCTGTGAGGACTCTACCACAGTGGACATAAAACTAGGACAAGATACCACAGTTGTTTGGTTTTTTTTTCTCTTACCTCTATCTTCTGGGCCAGCAAGGAAGGTTTGAAATTTGATTTGATCACCACCTTCACTTCCAGCTTGGTCCGGCCCACCTCCCGCACCAGTGGGATCACACGGAAGGGAAGGATAATGTCCTTCGTGGTCCGGTATCTGCAGGGATGGAAGCTACAGTGAACTCTGAGGAGGAGTTAACTCCCTTACGCCTCAAACTGTATCACCCTCCTAAAGAGATAGCCTCTGAATATGCCAAACAGCTTAAAAACATCAGCCAGAAAGGGAGACATGCCAGAAGGAAATAGCAGTTAAGATCTGTGCTCCTGCAGGGCAGCAATGGTTTCTTGTGTCTCAAGTTTTATATCTGGTTCCTGCCAACAGCTTTGTTCAAGGACACCAGTGTTAAACACTAAAAACAACAGATACAAGAAGCTCAAAAGCAAGAAAACCCAATCCAACACTATGGTTGTGGCAAAGAAAACTAAACACAGCTGGGCTTCCACATTTGTAACAGATGGATTTGTGGGACACCCTACAGATTCCACTCTGAAAAGGGGGTGGTAAGTGTGTATTTCTTAAGTGCTCAAGGGCTGCAAGTCTGCCTGGGAGCAGCAACACTACCATAGCAGCAAGCAGATGCCAACACCAGCCTGTTCACCCTCCACCCACAGTACCTCATGAGCTCAAATTCTCCATCTGGTGGAATGAAGCTGATGCTCCTCTCAGAATCAAACTTGCTGAGCCTCACACACTGGTGGAAAGTGCAGTCATCAATGGCAATTGACTGTTTGCCGCTAAAAACACAAAACACAGTTAGGGAAGCACAAGCTGCAGCTCTCGTATCTTGGTGCAGTCAAAATCTGTCCAGGCAGAAACTACTCTACAGAGCATGTTGCCATTGCAGGTGTCCAGGAAATGGGGAGGCAGGGAGAGATTTAGGGGACAGCAGCCTCTTGGCTCAGACTTTCCTTGTTTCACCACCACAAAAATCATATTTCAGGAAGCTTGTTTGAAAGAATTTTCCCCCTCCTCTCTTCAAAGAGGAGAGAGCTTAGAAGAGCACCCTTCTGTCATAGCCAGCAACACAATGCTTGGGTCTGCCTGCCAGCAGCACTCAGTACTGCAAAGGCAACTCTGCCAGCCCAAGTCTTCCCAAAGCACAGTCCAAAGGAGAGAAAACACTTTCCTGTCCACAAAGCTATCCCACTGCCACACAGCCAGGAAATGCCAGGTTCAGAGTCTTCCTGTTCAGAAATCTCTTCACCGCTGTTCATTTCCACACTGCCAGCAGGTGGTTTGATTCTGAACCAAATCACCAAAACCATGATATTGTGACATACAAGTCTGTATCTCTCCTAAAAATCTGAAGAGCTACCACCTTTCCATGTATGTGCACCAGCCTAACCTGTCAGCACTGAACTTGTGCCAGGTACTAATTCCTGAAAATACAGGTCCTAGGCCAGCCAAAACCCCTCAGCTACTGAGAGAGACCAGGAGGCAGGAGCAATAGAAGAGGCAGCAGTGTAGAGCAGGTGCAGCAGTGTATCACTATGGTATCTAGGCTGCCTCAATTGCTGGAAGCAACAGGACAACCATGCCAATATGCCAAGATAGTGTGAGAACGACTGCAAGTTTAGCTCTCCGAGGAACCACCGCTACCTACACAAAGGGGAAGCAGACTGACCCCAGGCTGACTGGCTGTCTACTTACACAACCACCAGTGGTCTGGTTTGTGCTTCAAAAGGAGGAGTTAGTCTTTCCTAATCTGCTGCTCAGATGACAACCAATCTTAGTCAACTGATTTCTATTTCTTTGCAAAACAGCTGAGAAAGCCCTCTACCTAGGACTGCTCCACGTCTCAGGCAGCATTACTCACGGTTGGCCTTGCCACAAGCTAGATCCTAAAAAGCAACTGACAGCAGCTGTCCTTTTGGTCACCTCATAACTAAATGCTTCTGGAGAGTAATGTCTCCAAGCTGAAGATATCCACTGGATAATCACAGAACCACCTACCAAGAATCCCTGTTCATCTTACTTCTGTAACTCAGAAAACTAGCATATTTACTGGCAAAGGCAGTTGGCACAGGAGCTTTGGGACAGTGCACTGACTCTTCAAGACCTGTGCAGTTGATATTTTCACTAGAGTAAATCCTCACTGGGTCCATCAGCCATCTCAGGCTCATCCATTTTACTAGCTCAATTCAGGTCCAGGAAAGATGGCTTAAAGGTGACAGTGAAGCAATAGCTCTTGGCTCGGTTCTGAGAGAAAAGGCAAAGAGCAGCTCAGCTCCATTTACAGGAACCATCATGGAAAGTGTCTGAGATCCAAGTTACATGCACAAGTCACACAAAGCAAGAGACAGAGGGAGAGCAGAGTGCACACAAAGCTGAAGCAGATTATCTACCTTCCCAATTCACTGGGGGTCAGCAAAAAAAAAAAAAAAAAAAAAAAAAGACAACCAAGAGAAATACAGATGAGTTGCAAATGGTTAGTGAGACTAAAGTGGCAGTCCCGTTGCTTTTATCTCTTCACCCCAAGCAGGAAAGCTGGAGAAGGTGTTAAGAGCTGTTTTCAGTTTAACGTGGATACTGACTGAGGTGCAGCTGGGAGGGAGGGTAGCTGGGCTCACAGAAAGGATGTGCCTCCTACTCACACAACCACTGATCACCTGTAATCAGCAGGAGTGGCTTTCCCAGTCTTTGTTCTACTTTGTGGGATCAATCCAGGTAAAGCATGCAGAGGGATTCTTTCACTGTTTCTTGGGAGCACTGCTACTGCTTTTATGATTAAGAATCTCTGCACTGAGCAAAACTGCTAAAGATACAGATTCTAGGAAAATCCATCTTGGGGAAGTGTTTCCAGATGCAAGTACTCTAGACTTAAAACTGTGTTTGAATCTTAATACTTCAAGAGCTGTGGAGAAGCCCTCTGTATTGAAGCCCTCAGGATGGTAACTTGCATGACAACTGATCTACCCAAAGTCAGCAGTACCATCTGAAGAAAAAAGCCTAGCTTTTAGTCTGTCAGATCAGAAAAGCTGTTAAGGGCTGCCCTTTCCTAAGTCCTTGGTGGCAAGTGGTCACCAGGTCCAAGCCTCTTACCTTTTCCCCGTTTCATCCGCAGTCCCTTTGCCCTGTTTTTCAATGACAATCTTGTCATTCATGCCAAACTTGCACTCTGGCATTCCACTCAGATAACTCTTCATCACCACTCTGCCAGAGACATGGGCACTCAAAACCTGACCTGATTAGAGAAGATCACAGTTCAGAACACTTACAAGAGTCACCACTCACAAACCCTAAGCAGGAGGAAGATGCCAGCTCAACACCACCTACTCACCCTGCGGGGACATTAAGAGATTCACACTCTCCAGCACATCAAGAAAGAGTTCATTGCGACGGTATTTGATTCCTTCACGTCTCCATCCAATCTGTCCAGTCACCTGGCTGGTGATCTGGGACTGCTCTTCCTTGGTCTGAAGAGAAGAAACGACATCTCAGACATAACTAAATTCAAAGACTAAGAAACCTTGCTCTGAATCTAAGAGCAAACTCTTGCCATTTACTACACATAAAAGTTTTTGTCACTTAGATACGGGTGCTGTGACACCTCACATGATTTGATCATTCCCTCCTCAGAACACCAAATTCTATGCCTAACCAAGAACTGGCCATAGCAACAGCAGGGAACATTGTTCTGTTTTGCCAGCAAGTCCATTAGGCTGCCTCGTAGTGCAGGGAGGCATGGGTTCCACCAATGGCACTCAAATCTTATCTCAGACTGTCACATCAATCCATATTAAGCAGAGAAGCTTAACATGGATTGATGTAGCAGTTCACACCCTTACCAAACATGAAACCCCAGGGCCACAAGGGAGCTAATCTCCAAGGCCTGTTTATTAATAACTGCAGTCATAAAAGTTACACACCAACACAAACCCAAAATCCATCTAACAGCACCCAGGCTCTAAGCCTCCGAAAAGTACCACGGGCTGTGCTGAGAGGCACAGAGAGATTTCCTACCTGATGCTAGAGGTGGGGTCCAGTCACACGCAGAAAGTCAAGAAGTAGGTGTATAGTAGCAAGTGCAGTGCAGACAGGGTTAACAGGCAAGCAGGTCAATAGCAAGAGAAGGGAGGAAGGGAGAAAGAGGCAGATTAGGCTTAAGGCTACCCGAGGACAGGAGAAAGCAGGTCAGCTCTTTGTTAATTAGGGAGCTAATTAGCACAAACAAGATGAGGGGTTTTGACCTTTAGCTCCCTGCAGGAAACCCAGCACTCCAAGCAGTGAAATGAATTTTCAGACTTGGCCCATTATTGACAATCCAAACGCAAGGTGGAGCAGAGGGGGAGACAGGCAAAATACCACTCCCAATAATGTTTCTATGCAGAACAGACTCATGCTGGTGTTCCTAATGCAAATCTTGGATGTCTACCATGTCACAGATGCCCAGACTATGAGAAATAACAGGCACTTTGGGTTCTGTATAAAGTGGTATCCTTGTTAATTCTGCTCTTCCACACTACAGCAGCTCAAGACACAAGTGAGTTCTCCCACAGCAGCCCTGCAGCAGGCCCACAGGGTGGCAGTACATGACCTCAGCTTCACAAACGCTCTTGCCACAGACATGGTCAGTTCCTGAGCAAGCACAGGCACTGTCTCATCATCTAAGAGACAGAGTATTATATTCCCCTAAGAACTACCTAGGTAAGTGCTCAATACAGTACACAAAGTACCTCTCTTGTCTGTCCCAAAAGGAAAAAAAAAAGCACTGCCTTGTTCAATGCTTTGTTCAGGCTTTAGAAGAACACACAGATTTAATACCCAGTGCTCTGTCTTCCAAAGGGACGTTGACCATGTGATGACATTCTCATCTCCTGCAACAGCACCAGTACCCTGACCTGACACTTACTCTGTAAAGTAACTGGACGGATCTGGAAGCAGCTACTGAAGTTGACACCACCCAGCAGCATGACTATTCCCTAAGGGAGGCACTGAAGACCTCTGGGTCTGGGATTTCTCAGGAATGGGTGCTTCTCAGGGCAAATCAGCTAAAATGGCCCAAGAATACCCACCTTGTGCTGAGCTGTCAGCATGCTGACTAGGTTAAAGACAGCCAGCTACCAGCAGGTTTCCTGGGATCTTCCAGCTGGTGGTGGCCCTCTGTCCACTTTAAAGAGTAACACCAGCATTTTAGCACTAAAGAGTATCTATGGTTTGCAGAAACACTGTAACTAAGAGCCCACACACCCAGAAATCACTTGGAAGAAAATTACAGTGTACATCTAGTTAGTGAAGTCTGGACAAATACAGATTGCACCTTAAGAGTGAGAACAGTACATGAAGCACAGCTACTTCAAGCTGTAAGAGCAAGGTTAGGCCTCTGTTGGAGGAGATATTCAAGCCAATTGCTTCATCAGCTCTGTTACAGGACATCAGCACAGCCTGCAGTCCTGACATCTGAGTAGTGGGCTATTTCAGGTGTAGGAACTAGAAGTAAAACTATGTTGCATACCAACACCTTTAAAAACCAGTGTGGAACATCACTCCATTCCCAGAGCACACAGCTATTTTCCTTGGCAAGCAGTGCACCAGTTTCAGTCACACTTTAAAAGAGAATAAAACAGATATTGCATTTCAAGATCACCTGCCCTGGAAAGATCACTGTAGCCATACAGGGAGGGCATTCAGAACACAGCAGCTCAGTACGCCTCCAACCTTCACTAAGAACAAAGTCAAAAAGTCAAGTTTGGAAAGTCTGTCATAAGTGGATTTTGCTCCTTAAATTCCTCAGGACACAATTCCAAGGAAAGCATCACCAGGAACTACGTGAAGATAAGGAACACAGATTATAGGCCAGATGATTCAGACCCAGATTTTGGTCCTGGGTACCTGTGTGAACTGGCTCTAAGTCAATGAGGAGCTGAAGGCTAGAAGAATCAGAGTAGAGAGCAGACAAGGAAACATGGTAGGTACTGTTTCAACTGGAGCCCTTGCCATCCTGTGCCAGCAATGGATTAATTCTCGTTTTTGAACTGGGCTGCGCAAAATTCCAATACTGAGCAGAAGAACTGCTTACTTGTGTAAAGCTGAAAGCAAACTCCTCTTTGTAAGCACTAAACCTGCTGTTGAATTAAAAGCATGACGTTGTGACAGTGGTTTGCACACAAACGGGCACAGAAGTTTGTTAAAACTAACAAAAGCAAAAAAAAGAGCAAGGGAAGGAAATGAGGGGTGTGGTTAGTTTTGAGTTTTCCTAGGAACAGGAGCTGATTCAGCTATCTTCAGTGCTGACTGCCCAAACTGTCAGACTGCAGAAGGCCAGAGATTTACACTAGGACTCGTGATGGGGACTGAGGCCGGATGCATTCACATCTGGCCATGTTGCAAAACAGTTTGCTGTTCTAGCGGGAAATACGTTGCTCAGGGGCAGCTTCTCTCTCTCACCTCCTCTTGAACTGCAGTTAGTCTTGCTACTAGATTAAAAGTTTTCAAAGGAATTCTCACAAAATCAGTGCTGATGAACTGAGTCGAAACAGAGCCTCCAGAGACTGACCTCTGCTAACCTAAACAAGAACAGTCGCCATGCAGGCTCTTGTTTAGCCCTTTGCTTCTGTTTGTAGCTGAGGCTGAAGCTTCACTCTGCCTCAGACTGCCTCCACGGACACACAGCTTTTTGTTCCTGACTCACTGCTGTGCTGGGGAGAGCACTAACTTTAAGGCTAAGTCCTTATTATTGACTTGCACAGCCGTGTCAGATGGACAAGGTGGACAAGATTCCTTGGGGACATGAGAAACAGACTATGAGTTTCCTTTGAATTGAGAGGTTAAGCATGAGCTCATGAGACAGGAAACCTAGTTTTGAGGGCTGTACTTGGAGTAGCATTAGAACTAGTTTAAACACATTCCCCAAACCAGTCCAACTAACCCTCTTTTTCCCATCAATTCCTTTATCTCCAAACACCATGTAAACTTTATTGCAAGGGTTAACACTGCTAAAAGCACAGCAGAGATTCTCATTTCTAACCTAAGAAAGCTCAGATTGTACTGGCACTGACCTGCAAGGATGTTACAGGCAGAGACAGAGCAACATGAGCTTCCTGACTTCACAGCAAGATTCACAAGGCTGAAGAATACTTCATTATAAGGCAAGCATGAAATCCTGACAGCTCTGGTGCAGAATAGACTTGCTCAGTGAGATTCACATGCAAAAAAGCTACTTCTGGTTCAGCAGGTAGATTTGTTTATCCTCTCAGAAGCTGACACAGAGCAGAGCCTGAAGCCAGCAACCATATTTACATGCAAGGGACTGACATTATCCTAGCTCTGGGCTCTTCCTCCTGCATCTTACTGTGTGCCAGGGAACATGAGGTAGCATAGGGCAGGGACACCTAGAATACACTGAGCTACATCTCTGCCAGGGTGTTCTCAACCTATTCAGGCACCTTCCTTCCATACAAGTCAAATGGCTAGATGGTAATTAAGACCAAACTCTCTTGAACAGGTTTAGCAAAAATTAACCAGCAGAACAGTGCTGTACCCCAAATTCCTCTGATTACCTGACTCTTGATGCCTTGCTGAGTGATGAAAGTCTTCAGGGCCCCTGTTTCAGAGTTCTGAGGATAGCCAAAGTCCAGGATTTCTACAGAAAGGTAAAAGGTTAGTTCAGAGCCACAAGGTATAAACACATCAACTAGGCTAACTGCTGCTATAAGGAGAGAGGCAATTAGTGCACAGATACTGCTTACACATGGAATTTCTGGGTAAGTTGCTGCAGCATTCCTTACCAAGGGAAAAGAATCATTCTTGCTACACTGAGCTCCCAGAGCAATACCTGGAGGTCAGGGGTGATGGAACGCTGTGTAAGTGCTGAATTTGCCAGTTTTTAAACATAACAAGACCTCAGGACTCAATATCAACTAACCTAGCCATCTGTGCACAAGGCACACTGAGGAGTTTTTCTAAAAACATCCAAGGGACAATAGAGAGTTTGTACAACACCACAGCAATTTTATCTTTGAAACTATTTTTTTTTTTAAGTTTTGTTCTTATGAAGTTGTAATAAAACCAAAACCTAAAACAACAGCTGAGTAGTGGCACTGCAGGATGAGTGTAGGAGGGAAACAGATGTTAACTACACACCAGGAACAGTGCACACCTACTCCCCTCAAAGAGGAAGGGAACAACCCACAAGAGATTTAGAGGGGAAAGAAGACCATTAACATGATACTGAGCACACTGACAGATTTGATCTCACTGTGCCTGCAAAGAGACAGCAGTGACTGACCAAAGCAGAGAACAGGCAGTGTCTTGGTCTGCCCTGAGGAACAGGGAAAACATCAGTCACTGTGATCCTTGGCTAAGAATCTCAGGACACACATGTATGGTGCACTGTCTGGAAAACAAATTGAAACGTAACTAACACAAAGTCCTCACGATATGTGAAACAGGGGCAGCTCAAGGGCAACCTCCACAAGCAGACTGATATCACAAGCAGCTGAAGGGACACTATTATTAATCTGAGGTGAAATTTGGAGCTGTATCTGTGGGGGAGGTAGGGCTGGGACAGAGCACATTGTGTTTTGTTGACTTTCTTCTGTTCAGAATTGAGCCCAAAAGGCAACTTACTAGGGGCAATCAGCTTAAGCCTGGGGTGGCTGATTCCATACACTGCTAGAGCCATGTGGGCACCAGCTGGCCTTACAGGTGTTACTGACAGTCCTGGTGATATACCTCAGGGTAAGGAAAGCCTGACACGTACACAGGATCCCCTCAGAAGCTGAGCTCCAGTACCAGCTGTCTCAGTCTCAGTTGTACAAGTGCACAGCTCCCAACATTTCAGGGAAGGGAATCTGCACAAGGCTATGGACTTGGACATTCACATTAGCAGTACAGGTGACATCAGAAAGCTGAACAAGTAATTTTGAACTCTGCCACACGTTAAAAATACTTCAAGGATTATTACTACATCATACTAAGCGAAAGATTTCAGAATGACCAAGTGCAGTAGGCCACAGTATATAAGGGAAACCTCTCACCATCCAGCAGCTCATAGATCAGCACGAAGTTGTTCTTTATGTTCTCCTCACTGATCTTCCCGAAGTAGGCAGTCATCACGTCACACATCTTGTAAAGAAACTCGAATACCATGGCGGCATTGACATTCTGCTTGGTGACAGCAGCCAGCCAGATGTTGGAGCGCTTGACATGGAAGAAACTTGTGCGGGCGATGTTGGTGACGGGCGAGCGCACCTGCTGCCGTGCGTGGATGACGTTGACGCGGAAGGCGTCCACGGCATTGCGCCTACGAAAGCATCACCGAAGACAAGTCAGCACAGCAAATGTGACACCGGCCGGCTGCACTGCTCTGCTTCTGCCATTACGGTCACTGAACTACACACACCAAGCTCACCTAGGGAGGGTGCCTGGGGATGTCTCTAAGACGGCAAGTGAAGGCTCTGAGCAGAGTTAGACACTAAATTCTGCACAAGTTCAAGGAGAGAGAGTGCTGCTGGTATCTAGGGAGCTTTAGACTGCAGTGTAACTGTACTCAGAAGGAGAAGCAAACCTCCATCTGGAGTAAAATGGTAAAGAAACCTTCCCTTCAATTAATTTTGACGGCACTCCCAATCGATTGTCATAGCCGGAAATAAACACATCAGCAACGTACGGCTCAGAGAGTCCAGTTTTGACCAAACACCTAATTATTGTCTATTCTGCATGCCCAGGCCTTCACACTCTTGCCCCAAAGCAAGCTGTAGTCTCCCAAGATACATGTCAATGGCAGTTGCTCCCAGACATACAACCAAGGAAAAAACAGCAAAATTTGCTTGGACCACCCAAGAGATGTCAGTGCCCAGGTACACTCCAGAAGGGAGCTTTAGTTCTCAGATCCAGCTCACCTCCTTACCCCACACACCTTGGAGGTCAGGCTCAAAGCAGCAGGAGGATTAGGATCACCATTTGCTTTCTAGTTACATATCACCTCCAGACTGCTCTGCTTCAGAATGGGTGTCTCGCATCCAGACTCAGAGTCCCCACAGTGCAACATGTCAGCAGTGCTGCATAGTCCAGGACCATTTACAGTCAAGGGTTCTGCCCCTGTGCTGAAAAACTGCTGCACAAGCAGCCCATAGGTACTGCCCTCTGATCCAAACTATCTGTACACTAGCAACAGAGGAGAAAACCCTCCTTGTTACACAAGGAGTCCAAGTGACATTCTGGATGCCAGCTCTTGCACAATGGTCTCCTTTATCCTGTAACTACAAGTCAGAATAAACTTCCCAAATTAAGTCCACCAATCCTAAGAATACAGGAAGGAAGCCCAAGTGCTTTATATGACAAGACCAAAACTTAAAGCAACAGTCTACACACAAAGCCAAAACTCATTTAGTCGTGCTTTATTATTCATACTCTCAGACACTGTAGAACAGGGGGTTTGACTGCAGCATCAAGGCCATGGCACCGATTATGCAGAAACACGTTTGAGAGCAGACAGTAATATCATCCTTGCAAGCAAGGATACAGGCATACAAATGCTTGTAGGCACTGAGGGTTATCAACAATCCAACACACAGTTCTAAGTTAGAAAACAAAGGATATTCTAAGGAACATATGCTACCACAGCAGGTGTTTGCTCCTTGAAGGTCTGGGGACATATGTAGAAGTTTCATCAGTAAACACACTCCCCCATCAGAAAAATTCTGGCTTTTGAATACTTCTTAGGTTTTATTGCTCCAGAAAGTTTGCAAGTTGGAGTTAAATTAATATTTCATTTCCACTTTAGTTTTTCCATAAGAAAGTAATTAAATCTACTGTAAGATAATAACTAAAAGCCCAAATCCTCCCCTCCAGTAAGACTTGAAAGGAAAGTTCAGCTTGTTCTGGAGCATTAGCCCTCCCAGCCTCAAGTTCTAACCCGCTAAAAGTAGCACCAGAACCAGTCACCAGACTGGTGCACACTAAGGAGAAGCCTCAGGTCAGGGAGGCTTTGCTAGCACACCAGGTGCCCACTGTGCAGTGCCAGTCGTGGCCTACCACGCGTCTCTTACCTATTGCTACAGCAGCCAATGAGATGGGATGGACAGAAATGGCGCCAGCGGAGAAAGGAGGAGTGACAGCAACAAGAGAAAGGGTTAGAAACACACACACAAGGCACAATGAATCCAAAGAGATAAGAAGAGACCAAACAGCACCCCCTCCCCCTGCTCCTTGGCACAAAAGGCCAAGGTGGTATTGGATGGACAGTAACAAGCTACAGCAGCAATGAAGCCCTCACGAGGTACAACACTGACATGCCATGGTCAGGCTGTCAGCATGGACAGATCTGTGTTTGGCTGAACTTTAGGGATAACTGAGCATTCAGTCCAGGTGAACTGCACCCATATCACAACAGTGACACCCAGTCTGCTCTGCTAATATAGGTAGCAGGCCCTGGTGTGGAAAAACCCCAAAGCCTCAATCAGAGGCATCACCTGGGGACTGCAGAGTATCAAGTATCTTCTTCCCAGTCTGTCTCAGGACAGGGCTACAAGTCTGGGTGGGAATTTCTGTGACAGTACTTCTCATTTGAAGATGTTTGGGTCGATGCTTTCTGGTTTGGTCCAGCCAACAGGAAATACAGCAAGTTTGATAGAGCTGGAGCACATCTGGAGAGATAGGGCACATCCTGCAGATTCAGACACTGCTCTATCCAGCTTGCACTTTTTCCATAAGGATCAAGAGCCACGAAGCTGACGTGATGTATTAGAAGCTCAGAAACCAAACACCTATTACATTTAAAGTGCATGCAGTTTGTCATGTAAGCTGCTCAGTTTCAAATAGCTGAAGTTTATTACACAGCTGCATTCTTAAATGCAGGTAGGTTCCCCAACGACTAAGCCACTGAAGAACAAGACAGTCGAAAATTACAGCAGAACCCTCCATGGTATCCTGAATTATATGCATGGTGTTTTGCCTTTTTTTTTTTTAATAAGGCTGCTTACACATGCAGCTAGCTGCTGTATGGACAGACGTGCTACATGCACCAAAGCCATTCTAAGTTGCAAGCAAACAAAGTTCAAGTTTTGTGGTACTTCTGCCTTTAACAAAGTCATAAGAAGGATATCCTCATTGTTCGTTGTTTTGGTCGTTACATCTGAGCTATGTGCTTTTTAAGGCCCTTAAACTGTGCAAGGGGAGGTGTTCTCATAACCACAGATGACCTTTAATATCTCCCAGCTCAGAAACTAAGGCTTCAGAATGCCAAAGGCAATGGCCAAGACTAAGGAGTCCTATGGGTCAATCACTCATGAAGACAGGGAGCAGTTATGCTCTTTTCCTATTCAACTACCTCCCAACAAGCAGGGTGGGTTCAGCCCTCAGCACTTCAGAACTGCTGCTTAGGATCTAAGAACTGTATCTTATGCTAGAAGTCTATCACTCAGCTGTTTGGTTAGAGACAGAATTCCTATAAAGTTGAGTACAAGCTACAGTATCTTTTAGCTGTTCCTTTCCTTACCTCCCACGGACGGTTAGAATATTAAAAATTTTAAATAGATCTGGCATTAATGCTAACTAATGTTCAGACTAGGAAATGGAAAGACTCTCAGTTTATTGATTACACCACAAGATGAGACATAGCCATTTTAAAAAAACTTTTTCTGTAAGGCTACATCTTTTAAAAAATCCAAACCAGCACTGAAGGCCTGTTTGAGAAGAAATCCAGCACCTTGGGAGCAAGTTCAGTTAACAGCCAATGCCAGCTCCACCTAAGTCACGAGACTGACACTTTCACAAGAACTGAACAGATGATTTCACTGAAAGGAACACCAACTCCTCAAGTACTAGAGAAAACACTGGAATATTTTGGCACTCTGCCAAATGAACAAGTTAAGATAGGATCAGGCAGGAAATCCCATTTTCTAGCTTGGTTTGGCCAGCCAGCAGGAAGTACTTTATCACGTACAGAACACAAGGCACTCACTCTGTAAGAGAAATGAGCCAAGATAAAAAGCAATAGAAGATCATATTAAAAATACCTGCTTTGCTCCCCAGTTTGCATCTCCACAGTCATAATACCACTTAAATCAAAAGGCCTTCTTGAATAAACATCAGTTTGAGAACAATCTTGCGTTTCAAGTTTGCAAACAACAAAATATTTTTGCCAGAAACCACAGTGAAAGTGTCCCTAGCCCCCACCTGAAATATTCTCCAAAGTTACCTATAATCCAGACTGGCTTGGCTCAGTCACTGTGATACCAGCTTTACAAAGTCAGTCCTGTCACATAATTGCTCTGAAGAGCTTCAGCTAACAAGTACTGAAGACTGGTAAAAGTTTGTACAGTAGAAAAGACTCAAAGCATCACAGCCACTGGCTTTCTGCTTGAGAAATACAATGCTTCCTTGGCTCAGCTATGTATGGAAGTCCTGGAATAACTCAGTCAACCTTAGAACAGCTACTTCGCCTTAGCTGACCTAGAACAAGCCAAGAGACTTAAAAGCTCATTAGGTGAAGCCTCATTACAGACACTGTGTTGACTGCTTCCTCAATGAAACAGTGCAAGCCTTGACTAGCTACTAGTTCTACCCCAACTTTTAACCTCCACTAGACAATCCATAACCAGAAGGGACATACTCTTCAGATCAGAGCAGTCTGAAGGCAGACTGGCTTGACTGCTTTTGTAATTTATGGCAACAAGTTATTTCACAGCACATTCTACCACTAGTCATTGTGAAGACCTGGTACAAACTGCTTTTTCCTAAATTGGCCTGAAGGCTCTCTCTCACTGAACTTTGAATTAGCACCTACCACAGCTCTGCCTCTGTTAGCTCTGTCATAACTCTGCCAACTTAATTACTAACTTCCACACTAATGAAAACCCACTAGAAAGAGTACTGTTGTGCACAAAACCCTTAAATTTAAGGTTTTCAGCCCAAGCAGCACCATCACTTATGGTTCCCTACAGCACTATCCACTGCCTACAAGACACTGTATTTTTAGTAAGATGCCTTCTGGAAACTAGCAGCCTAAGGGTTGCGCAGATCCAGTCTAAGTGAGCATCATAACACTTCAGGGAAGTGCAACAAGACACCTACAATCCACTGAAGTTTTTCAAGGCTTCCCACAACTTTAGTTGCTTAATGAATGTAAGCTTTTCACACTAGGCTGCCATACAAAGCTGGGGAACAGAAAGCCAGCTGTAGCAGAGCCATAAGACTGCTTGCAGATGAAACTTTCCAAGACCACAGTCTCCTGCATGCCTGCACTTGATGTTAAATATCAGTGCCTGAAACTAATTCAGAACCCTGGCTATAGTGTGTGGCCGACAGTTCTCACATTACTGCTCCTGTAAAGTTTTAGCAATTACTAAGGTAGGCTCCCACAGTGGCAGTCCATGCTGCTGAAACATTTGGAATAATGGCCAGATCCCCACCATCCAAAATAAAGTCCCAGGTTTGGCTGCAGGCCATCCTTCACTGTAGGTGACCAGGGCTTAAACTTCTTTATTCTGAGGTAAGCCTAGAGCAGCAAGTTGAGTTGCAGTCTCACATGCATGCACAGCTAATGCAGAACAAAGCAGCTCTGGGTTGTTTACTGCACCAAAATGAGACAAAAAATGCAAAAAACGGAGATGCAACAGAAGCACTTACCCGATGTCATCCCGGTAGACACGAGAGATTAAAACCTCTCCTTTGTGATTATAGATGAACAAGCCTCCGATCATGATGGAACTTTAGTCTTCACTTCCCATGTTGCTTAATACCTGAAGCAAAAAAGAGCATATTTAAGTAGGCTGTACAGAAAGTATTTGTAGCCAGGACTAAAGCTTAAAGTTGGCACTGAAATAGAAAATGCCTTACTTCTCATTCCAAAAATCAGCACGGACAGATTAAGCCTCAAGGACAAGCATCCCAAACATACCTCTTGAAAGTGAGAAAAAACACAGGCCTGGAAACTACAAGAAAATCAAAGACCCCTTACTTCTACTATAAAGTGTCTATCTCCCTAAAGACTGAGATACAAATCAGACACAACTCCTCAGTCTTTTTACATGCAGTTCACACAAAGGTCTGACATGTCACCAAGCCTATCACCACACGACGGAGGGTTCCTAACAGCAAGTACATCTCCATTTATTACCTCTTTTCCATAGTTTTTACACATCAGTGTAAGAGCCTTTGATAATCCCTAGCAGCCATATCAAGTCACACTTCAGAATTTAAACTGAGAGCCATTCAGCTACAAGGTACCACTGGAGCAGTCACAATCATGACCCATCTGAATGGGGAGACAGTCCCTTAGAAGTTACCCTCCTAAACTGCTAATTTGCTCTTTCTTCAAAGGAAGATTGCTTAGGAGAAAGCTACAAAGCTCTCTCCAAAGACATATATTATTGATAGGGTAGATAGACATTGATAGAGAAGACTTTTTAAAATATACAGCTACTTCACCAGATCCCATTCCATCCAGTGCTCCTGCACAGGAGCACTCCTCTTCACTTAGGTCAAAGTTGTAACACCCACAAGCAGCAACTGCTTGGTTGGCTTAGTCCCAAGAAGAAAACTGCAACCCTGACAGGGCAGGCCTTGGGGTGGTCACACAGGAACTCCTTAGCTTGGGCACTGCAGAGCATTAGATAACAACCATCTCCACACTGCTCTTTGGGTGGGTTAGCCTCCACCCACTAGTATGGGCTGGGTAAAAAGGATAGGGAGAGGCCAACCTAGAGACAGATGCTGCCAGTGAACCGATATGTGTCTGCTCAGGAACACTGCAATGACAAAGTTGAAGTGACCCAGCCTTGGATCACTTCGAAGGTCAGGAAAAAAAGAAAATACAAAAACAATGCACACATCAGAGGGACTAAAGGACTTCTGGATTATCAAAAATAATGTATCCTCTAGAAGTTACACCCAATAAACTACAGTAGCTGCCCATCTGAAGGAAGAACTGCAGATGTGAGTTCTGTGCTAAACCAAGGTTTACATTGCAGCCACTACTTTTAATTTCAGCAAGACAAAAAAAAATTTTAAATTTCCTAAGCCTTTACACCAACATTTTTAGTTACATCTAGTGAGTCCTCAAAGAATAACACTACTCATACCTCTCTGCTACAGGTCTTCAGCTTCCAGATGGGTGCTTCTGCTTATTAATAGAAAAAAAAGAGCCCAAAAGTCAGTTACATCAAAATAGAAAGAAACAAGCAGTTTTCCCAAAGCTCAGCAGTGAGCTTTCTGGCTTTTATTCTCCCATTCTGCTGGTCCAGTATCACTGGCTACTAATGGGCTGCCTTCTGCCACTTTTCAGTGGCTTCTTGTGGCACTGTCACCAACATATTTTCATGCGAGACTCCAATTAGCACAGAACAGCTTTCCAAATATGTATTTCTTCCATTCCCAATCATAACACTTTATAACTCTGGGATAC
This sequence comes from Onychostruthus taczanowskii, assembly GCF_017590055.1. Lineage (NCBI taxonomy): Eukaryota > Metazoa > Chordata > Aves > Passeriformes > Passeridae > Onychostruthus > Onychostruthus taczanowskii. The sequence goes on from NW_024499684.1 coordinate 8,637,396, forward strand.
AATTATTTATTTCTAAGTCTCTGTAACCAAATCTATTAAGACATAGGCAGCTCCAAGATTCCCATGTAGTTGGAGTGGGAAAAGCTACTGTTTTGTGACCAAGGCTACAAACTGTAGGGGCAGCAACATCAGCATCCCCACAGCACAAGAAAATCCCACTGGTCAACCAAGTAACCCAAATTTCTCAGACTAAAAGAATTGGCTGTACCACAGACTCACAACTACTTACAGAAAGCACACACAGCCCTAACAGGCATTAAAAGACCACTGTAGGTGACCAGGGGAGGAAACGTGCAGGGCTGAAATCCAAAACATGGAGAACTGAACACAGCTGCCCAACAAGACAGGCAGAAGCTGAAACATTTGCAAGGTCATTCACACAGGTCAAACAATGAAAAAAATTAGAAACATTATGACAGTGAAAGCAACTTGTTGCCCACTCCAGAAAAATCCTTCCTATTAACTAGTTTTTTCACTCCAGATAAGAAACAAGCATGTGTTTTCAGAATTCTACAGTGCTGGCTTCCACATTCAGATACGGACTATTGCAATCCAAGATCAAGAGTTCCTGCATTCTTTTTAAGACTTGCATTGTATAGAGCAGCTTCCTGGAAGCTTATGCAACTGGTCAAAGCTGGATCATAAGAATCCTACAAACCCTTTCCAGAAGAATCCTAGAAAGCACATCCTAGTCTTAAAAAAAAATAATCTCCCTCTGGGTTTTAATGCTGCTTAAGCTATTTGTTTCACTATTTTTAGTATAAAGGAAATGTCTGCTTTGATAAGCAACAGGATCAGACATGCAGCATAAACAAGACAAAACCCTTTGCCAGCATGACAAGCCAATCAATTCTGAAAAAGCCTTGATTTGAATATTTACTGCATTACTATAAAACATGTAGAAGATTGCTGATCAAGCTTTGCATAGGAAATTAAAAGCCTTCTCTTAGGAAGATCTACAAACTTTCAATGTTGCCTGAAATAATGATGCTATGCTTTCTCATGTTAGTTTAGAATATATTCTGTAACAGCTTTGCTGAAGTTACAGGCAAAAAAAATCAGCATTTTTAATTGTATCACAGTACCAGGCAGCAGAGTGAACTGCTTCCTCATCTTACATGTTAGTAAAAGCATGTTTGATGGAGTAGATAGATTATGATTCAAAGGCTTTTAGTCTTCAAAAATTCTTCATCAATGCAATGAAATGCTAGGATTCTTCCTTACACAAAATATCCCAGGAGATGAGTTCGAGCTTCAGACCCTCCATGTAAAGTTAGCTCCTGGTTCCACCTTCACTGGCACAGTTAAGAGCTGCATTGGTTCATGTTGCAGAGCTACAGGTGAAGCCAGAATTGCCTTTGCTACTTCACCCACACACCTCCTATACGCACCATTGTACAACTGCGCATCGTGGATTTAGGGTGCCATTTTGTAGTCCCACCTGCACCTCTTGGTCTGCTTTGATCTACTTTGCCCTTACCACTCTGAATACCCTCACATCTCACACATCCCACTGCCATGGCTACTCACCAGGAGTGCTCTTATTGCAGATTCTTGTATGGTACAAAACAGAAGCATGCAGAGATCTGCCACCAACCAGCTGACGTGTGCTTGCTGTACTACACTGGCAAAACAACTCAATAATGAACTTGCTCTAAATCAGAAGGGGCTGCTCTGTGCTACGTGAGGCCCTGGTGAACACCTGAGCTTGCACTTTTCCCTACTACTACAGATTTGGCCACAGGATCAGGACCATTCTGACAGTTTATTTCAAAAGGGCAGCAAACCATACTGAGACATGCGTGAGCATTATTTCACATGTAGCAGCAGAATGCCTCATATGAGTTAGGATTCACCTCAAGTCTGAAAGAACTCGCAATTCTACAACTGTAAAAATTAAACCTGAATTCACATTGAAGTACAATTTATCCAATGATTTGTGTCAGACAATCGGTAAAGTGTTTCCAGGTGCCAACAAAGTCACATGGGCTAAAAACGGTGACTATAAGAACAGTTTTAGATGACCTACCCAACTGCACCAGCTACCAATCAGTTCTTTGCAGCAGCTGAAGGACACAAGCAGTACAAACCTCCAGCTGCACTCCCATCTAATGGCATCAGAGAACAAGGAGGTCTCAACTACGCTTGGTCTGCTCAACTTCTGCAGTTCAGCATCTTGAAGAGTTCCAGGCATCACAAGCATAGACAGCACAACAGCATCAACACAGCTTCCAGCAAGTTCAGTTTGGTACAGGGCTGCTCTCTGTCAGCCTTCACCAAGCTTGCCCGTGATGGGAGTTCAGGAAACGTGGACAACATTCCAGTCTTTTGTTCACATCTTGCACTACATCCCTCCAAGACACAAGATCAGAGTGACTACACTGCCTCTCCACACAGAATTACTTCCAACAGCTAATGGAAGCATGTCCACACAGCTGGAAACTCAAGAGGTGGAGTAAGTAGCCCAGAGATCTATGAACAGAGCAGAAAGCTATACAAAGGGCAGAATGCAAAGAAAGTTGCTTAAAGCTCAGCAAGAAGAATGGCTCTTCAAGATGACAATGCCTCTCCTTGAAGTGGCTGCAGTGAAAATAAGCCTGCTTTGTTTTGAGCCTCCTTTGTGCTTCAAGTTTCACAGATACTCCTTTCAACTATTTCAAGGTTACATTCTAACTAGGATGAGGATTTTAGTGGTACAATTCAGACCTAGCACAATCTTCCACATATTTTAAAATAATTTATAGTTTTCTTTACAGATTGGCTGTGGAAGTTAAAGATCTTAGTACTTGCAGTGGTTAAGAACTGCAGGGAAGAGGGTTGCAATTAATTTCAGACTGACATTCAGTGTGACTCATGGCTGCTGGAATCAGAAGGCCTCAGAATAAAAACTCCAGCACAGGAGATGGGTTCATCTGCTCCCTGTGCATTAGCAACATGACTCAGAAAGCATTGCTCAATCAGCTTTCAGTGACTCATTCTGCCCCTCTCCAGTCAGCCTTTCCTAGGGAGCTTGCTCTACGCTGCTTCTGAGTTTCCCCAGCCTAATATCTCACTGTCAGACACAGCTTAAGAGCAAAGCCCACCATTTCTTCAACTGTTTACCACAAAATGCCTGGAAACCAAGGTGACTCTAGCTGAAACCTTTGGGTTAATGATCCATCAGCTGCATTTTCAGAGCTTTGCAACTTCACTCCTGTTTCACTAGCTTGAACATATGGCAACCTGCTCCACGCTGGTAGCTACAGCTTTCTGCTTACAGTGTGGATGGATTTATTCTAGTTAAGGTACAGGGATAATCCACATGTATGCTGAATTCACACCAGTTGGTGACTAATCACCTTAATTTAGGAACAACAGCCCTCTCCCAATACACTCTGCATTCTTCAAGCAGCTACTAGGGTAGATGTAACATCTGAATGCAGCTCCTACAAATACCTAAGGCCAGTAGGCTTCCTACCCTCCTGCCAAGTGCTCACATTCCTACATACTTCCATTTCAACCCATAAACAGAAAAGGAGCATAAAGAACATCACAGACAGACCACACACTTATACACATGCTTATAAACCCACCAGGAGTTAAGACTACATGGAAATGACTTTTCAGAATGCCTTTTTACTCAAGTGAAGATGAGAGCATTAAAACACACCTTTAGAGCAATTGTGCCAAAGCAACAGCATTAAGACACCAATTGCAAAAAAAAAAAAAAAAAAAAAAAAAAAGGTTCATGTATAAATACAAAGCCTGGGATAAAGATTTTAATGCATTTCAGTAGTTACATAACAGAAAAGCAGCAGGATTAGCTGGGCCTACAAAGACTGATACAATAACATGCACTTTCCTAAGAATCACACATACTTGCCTCAAATCCTGTCTCAGTGCTCCCACTGGGCAGGGGATGTGCAATAAGCACCCCTCTCTCAACCAACCAGGAGATGCTGGAAGCCCCAGAAGTCAGTCTGCAGCAGGTAAGCTGCAGATCATAACCAAGAGAGTCCAGAGAAAGATAAAGACACATAAAGCACAGCATCTGAAAAACTGCTTTTGTCCACTGATTCTATCATAGATGGAAAATGCTCCGTTTATTAGGTCTGATCTAAAAACAGGTGGCTCTCCAAAAGTCAGACTTCATCCTTTCAGTGTGCCACCCACTTGGAATGCATGGGCGGAGTCAGGAGCACAAGCTCAGGCAGCAGGATCCTGCTGCTCGACTGTCAGCTTCACATATTGTGAGATGCAACAAGTGGCTGGACTGGGAGCTGCCTGGTGAGATGTGGCACCAAACCTGCTTTTATCAAGTGGAGATACAGCAGCTCTCTCCTGCAGCATGTGAGAGCCCAGCCTTCCTCTTCCATTTCCTCTTCATCAATTCTGACTTACATTAGCTGCACAAAAATGAACAACACGCAGCTTGGAGCTTTCTTAGACTAAACAAGGCACACGTAAGGAATCAACTAACCAGCACAGTTTGTTCCCTCTGCAGCTGTTTATCTAAAGCAACTCTTTCAGAACCAGCACAGCACACAATACCAATGCTGTAGTTTCTGTTCAGTGCATCCTTCCATGTTCTCTCTAATTGAGAAGCCAAAGCATCACAGCAGCAATAAGACACGCAGTATCAGTCATTTGTTCATCAGCCTATGAAAGACTAAGCTGAATTGTAGCCCAAATCTCAGAGACACAGATATTCAAATGAGTGATTTTCTCCAATACCTTTGTCCTATAACCTGAGGTCTTTCACATGACACCACACAGACCATTAACCATTCCCTGCACCAGCAAATGGTAGCTTCAACCTACACCACAACTTTGAAACAGTTCTCTGCCTTTTGTAACTGTATTTGCAGAAGTGAAAACAAGCAAACAAGCTGAACTGCTCAAATTTTTTGCTTAGGAAAACCAGTGAATTTTTAGTCTGTTTTCTTCAGTGGTAAAAGAAACTTGGCTGCAGTAATTCCAGTTTCACATGCAAGGCAAGAAGTACTTGTTCTAGCTCCAAAAGAATTAGGAACTGTCTGAAAGAAATGTGTCACTAGCAATGTGATGCACCTACAGCCTAATTGTACCAGAGTCACCATAAATGTTGGGTGTATATTGGTATTTCTACCTCAGGAAAGTACAAATACAGTTCTTTGTATACTTCCATGCCAGCTTCTCTATGTCCAGTGTAGGCCAAAGTTGAGGAACTCTTGAGCCAAGTCTGTTTGCTCTCATGGCATCTACTCAGCAAATCCTCTGTGTCCTCTCTTCAGAGGTGCAGTGGTGACACAGCAGCTCAAGAATAACTGCTCAGGAGCAACGTGACTGCAGCAGTTCTTAGGCTGCCTGCAACAACATAACTACAGTTTCACATTATCACCCCAGCTGTGCCAGGATTTGATGAGCACCAGTAGCGTCACCAGTGAGCACATCTGTCCACTCATTTTAAGAGGTAACTTGGGGATCAGCTGTATTTTCCCAAGCCAGCTGTGTGGGTGATACTCTTACCATAGAGATACCTGTCCAGAAATGTCTGGCACTCCAGGTGGGGAAAATAAGCCTTCAACAAGCCACTGACCAAGGCTGGATGAGCAGATGTCAGGACTGCTTGCTGCTAACCTGCAGAGCCCTTTTGGCCACAACCCCACTGTGAGACAGGCCATGAGTTTCATCCTGTACCATCCGGTACAGGGTACAAACAAACACAAGTTGATCAGTAGTGAGCCCAAGACCCAGCTGCTTGGACTTTGTCACTCCCATTAAGGGGCTGAGTTTCCTACAGCACAGACATCACTTAGCTTGAATGCAAACAGGAATGCTGATTTCTGTAATCTACAGAGCACATCCAGGAAACAACGATCACAAGTCAGTTAATAAGCTGGTGTAAAGCAACCAACCCCTTTAGTAGTCTATTAAAAGACAGTTTGGGTTCTGACTTAATAGTAAGTAAGACTTCTGTGCATTAATGAGCTTATCTAACTAAGCAGTTCAAGGTACATTGGCTGCTGAGTTTTCATCCAGGAAGAAATCAGGAGAGGTACTGAAGGCAAATCACCAACTACAGCCATTTCTGCATTCCAGAAATCAGTATGATCTTGGACAAGTGACAGCAGCTGAAGCAGGAGAGGGATTAGTCAGGCTGCTCTGGCAAACTGAAGTTGTTGAGAAAACCCATCCTTTTAGCTAGCACTAGCCATTATCAACCCAAGACTTAAGGCTCAAAACAATGCCATTACCCCACCAGCTAATCTGAGCACCTAAGCCTGGCTTAGTTGGCTGCATTAGCCACTTTCCAGGAGGCCACGGGCTGCACTTGGTTTGAAACAAGAGTAGCTGCAATCACTTCATCCTGGGGAAGACAGGCTGCATAATTTACTTAAGGGGCATACCCCGAGCTAAAGAGCTCCTGAGATAAACCCATCAGTTTCAGAGAAACTGTTCCTATTTTAAACACAATCCCATAAATCCCCATAACCAGTGGGCAGGAAGAGAAGCACGTTCCCTCAGCAGGCTCTCCTCCCACAGCCCACTTCTGCGTGCCATACTGCACGCAGCCAGTCTGAAGAGTAACAAGAGATAAATACTGCCACAGGGAAACACAAGAAGCTCCAGTGAAACATCACAGGTACAGCATTTAACACATCTCTCAGCAATATTTTGAGCCCAACCTGATGTGAACAGTTCCAATGCCTTTTTCTACCACCCGTTCCACCAAAGCATTTCTAAAGTCAGTTTGAACTGCTTGATTTTCACTCTTGAGCTAGAAACCTCAACAGTGATTTGCTTCCTATGCACCTTCTAACAGAAGAGGTTCGAGGCACAGAGTGGAGTTTGAGTAAGAGCTTGTACTCTGCAGACCACTAATGGTCTAGGTGCCCTGATGTGTCAGCTTTTCTCTCACTACTCTTACTGGAGAGCAGATAACTGCATTTCACATTCTGTGCCTCTGCCTGCAAGCTTTTAGCTGAGTTGCTGACCTCCTGCCAAGATCAAAATAATACATGACTTGCCAGTAACTTTTGACTCAGTAGGTCACTCACTAAAGGAGAGAAGCAGACTCTGCCTCACAAACCAATTATATTTTGGCACCACAGGCCATCCTCCAGTTGGCCCCAGGAACAGCCTTTAATGGTCTTCAGTAGAATAAGCTTAGAAAACCAGTGCAAGACATTGAGCTGCAAAAGACAGTCTTGACTTTACCTTTTTTGATGCAGGGATGAGGCAAGAAAGTTTAACTAGGGTTACAGGAAGTTTCTTTATAAAGCCTGTTTTGTTTGGTAACTGTTGCTGTTCCACCAAAAAATCAGGAACAGCCTTTGAATACTCTAATGGTCTTCAGTAGAATAAGCTTAGAAAACCAGTGCAAGACACTGAGCTGCAAAAGACAGTCTTGACTTTACCTTTTTTTGATGCAGGGATGAGGCAAGAAAAGTTTAACTAGGGTTACAGGAAGTTTCTTTATAAAGCCTGTTTTGTTTGGTAACTGTTGCTGTTCCACCAAAAAAAAAAAAAAGGGAAAAAATAAGAGATCGTATCAAACAAGAATGCATGTCCAGTCCCCTGCTTTTCAAAGAAATTAAGATGTAACCCTTCACAGCCTCAAAATTCAATTCTCCAAAAGCCAGGACTGTGCTCTTTTGGGAGGAGGAAGCAGCTGGCCATGATACCCTTCAAAGACACCCCAATGCTCTCCCTGGAACATGGCCACTCTGCAGCCCAAAGAACACCAGGTATCTTTGTCACTAGATGTCAGTAACATGGCATTTCCTACAGAAGAGGAGTGATGCCTCCCTTCTGACAGGAAAAATATGGAAGTAGACAGTTTGGCAGCATCTCTTCAGATTTGAGATTGTCCCTCCAAGCAAAACTCACAGGGACACACAGAGCTTTTACTATAGGGAAAAAAACAGTAGCTACAGCTCTGACAGCATTCAAGTACATGTTGCCCAACCAAACACCACCATGAGCCCATGTACAGTTAGAAGCCTGAAATACCGAGACTTCCAAGCCACAGAAGCCGTCCAGACTCACCTATCTGGGCAAGTTCCAGGCTCAGATTTTGGCAGCCTGAGGCTAAAACTTGATAGCTTTGTCATACAAAAGCAAGCAGAAAACAAATCGTGCACTCACACAGCTTATGGAGAGAACACTAGATCAAAAAGCAAGTCATTTCCCAGTGGGGAGAGAAGTCAACTGCACTGGCTGATAAACACGGGCTGTGCTTCCTGCAGTTATCCTGAATCCAAAAACCTAGTCTTGGTTAGAATGGATGTGGAAATGCATCCAGAAGAGCCGCTGGATAGGAGCCTGCTTTAAGCCTCAGAATAAGCAGCTCGGCATCAGCAGCGCCGCGTTCTGCCTCAGCAGGTTTTCCGGGGAGGAAGCAGAGTGCAAGCCATGACCCAGCTAATTCACATTTCGATCAGCAGTACAGGCAAATAATTTTCGGTGAAGTTCCAGCCCGATCCGACTGAAAAAAAACCTTTGCTCAGGCTGACCTGACGCATCGGTGCCGGCCTTCCTGTGCCACACACAGCGCGACCCTGTCCCCACCCTCCTCCGGTGCAGCACCGCAGGGCTGCCGCACAGCTAGTCCGGCCAGAGAGCTAATTAACAGCTGTTAATAACCCCCCTGAGCCACAAGCAATGTACGAACGAACGATGGGGTCGCCCAGCACCTCCCCAGAGCAAGCCGAGGAAAAGCCCTCCCGTCGGCCCCGCTTCTCTCCCTCCCTCCCGGCTCCGGGGGCACTCTCGCGTCCCTCCCGAGGGCAGCCGGCAGGACACCTCACCCTGCAGCCGCCTCCCCGCCCCGGGGCCTGCAGACCCCAACCCCCAACCAGCGCCCAGGGAGCCGTCACCCGCAGCAGCTCGGCCGCTGCCCGGGCGCGGCCGCAGAACGAGCCCGACCGCAGGAAGCCGCTCGGAGGAGGGACGGCGGCCGCGCAGCCAGGCGGGGAGCGGAGCGCCTCACCTGCCACTGCCGCCACCACCCCCCTCACCCCGCGCCCCCCCGCGCACTGCAGAGACGCCGCGCGCGCGCCCCGCCCGCGCCCCGCCACTGCGCATGCGCCTCCGCGAGGTGGGAGGGGGGGCAGCACGGCGGGGGCGGGAATTACATTTTTCGCGCGGGGCGTACTGGGAGTTGTAGTCTATGGTGGGGCGAGGACGGCACGGCAGCTGCGCTCAGCGAGGGGCTGGGCCGGGGGTGCGCCGGGCAGGAGGCCGCGCTCGGCCTGCGAAGTCCTGGGCTCGCCGCGCCCTTCCAGAGCCGCTGGCTCCCGCCGGCCTCGCGCCCCCGCATCCCCGCACTGCTGCGCCAAGGGCCAGCGCCCGCGGTCGGACTGGCCCCTGGTTCTCCCCGCAGTGCTGCCGCTGGAAACGGGGACCCAGGGAACCCCGAGAGCCCCGCGCAGGCCCTGCTCCGGAGAAACAGCCTGCAGCCACCCTCGGCATCCCGGGAAAAGACAGCTGGCACACTGACACAGGGTGCCCTGACCCTGCTGGGATCTCGCTTTACAGCGAAAGGCAGGAGGATGGAGGAGGCCGGGGGGAAAAGAATAAACGAACGACACAAGGCAGGAGTCCAATAAAACTATGTTTATAAATAAAAACAAGGAGATTGGTGTTGTTTTTATAAAACCCAGTGGATAGGGCAGGGCAAAGGGTGCGCAGTGGCCAGGGAGGCTACTGGGGACAGTCTGACTCCAGCGGGCTGAGGGAAGGAGAGGCTTCAGGGAGTCAGGGAGATGAACTGATGGCGTGTGAGAGCTGGCAAGGGGGCTGCAGGGGCAACGCAGACTCCCAGGGAGCAAAATACAATTCAACTCCATCGTATAAAAACTGTGAACACAAGAAAGGCCAGAGGAGGCAACGCTTGTGGAGAAAGCCACGGCGTGGCAGGAGGAGAGGGCGCCGGGGCGCCAGCACCAACAGCGGCAGGGTCGACATGTCCATACTGTACCGTGCTCGGCCCTGGGCATGGGGAAAGGGCTGCCCCAGCCCCAGGCACGTCTCCGAGTACCCAGAAGTGGAAGGAAGAAAGGCAGGGAGCACTGGAGCAAACAGATTCAACTGTCCCAGCACACACTGAGCCCAGAGGCCATGGTTCAGGCTGCAGTCTCACCCCTGGAGAGCTCGTGTTGCCACCAGGCACGGCTCACAGACCAGAGGGAGTGGGGCTGTCCCAGAAGTTTGTCCCTCCCAGCAGCCAGGCCAGCAGCACTGGGCAGAGGAGAAAACAGGCCCTTCAGACGGCAAATACAGGGGACCTCCATGTTTCTCCGAAGCATGAAAGTGAACCAGTTGTGCCCCACCCTCGCCTTCTAACTTAGTCCAGGCCCCTAAAGGTACCACACAGCTGAGCAGCAGCGCGACAGCAGGAGGGAGAAGGCCACAGCTGCCACCGCCAGCCCCAGGCAAGGGACAGCCCCTACAAACAGGACAGGCAGCAGCACATTGCAGGCAGGAGGGCAAAGAGCAGGATGGAAGGAGCAGAGCTCTGCCCTTAAATCCCCCCAAAGAACCCCAGGGCAGGCGTAGGGCACTGAGTCACGTAAGAGACTGCACAGGCAATCACCACCTCTCTGGGCTGAGGTACAGCCCCAGCCCTGAAACCTGGCCAAGGTGAAGGAGGGTCCTGCCATGGGTCAGTGTCAGGCTTGGACCTGGCCCAATATGTGGACAAGAGAAGGGAGGCAAGAGGGAAGTGGCAGCATCTCTCCACTCCCTGGAGGCACTGAAGCCCTGGAACATTCATGCATTAGCCAAAAGGCAGCTACAATGGGATTTAAAATACATATATAAGGCTGGTCCCTGCTCCCCTCTCAGGGCTGTGGGAAGGGCAGGGCATCTTCCGCGAGGGGGAGGAAAGAAGCCATCTTCAGCGCCATGCGTGCCCAGCGCCCTGGAGCTCCGTGTCCTGCTGTCGGGCCACGCCATGCTCCAGCTCTCCCCCCCATGGGCGGCAGGCTCAGAGAAAGTCAAACACCCCGTAATTCTTTGCTGCTTGATAGAAGAAACACAAAAGGGTGAAAAGAAAGAAGAGATGTTTAGGGTGAAAGGACTGAGGCAGCAGTGACACACGGGCAAGCAGCACAGGGTGCTGGGACGGATGCGGATTAATGGGGTTAGAGAGGATGGCAGGAGGGAATTACCATCGGAAATACACAAGTCTGGGGGCAGGAGGGGCTGACAGCACCCAGCAGGCCTGCCAGGCCTGTCCACCCTACTCGAGGAGGGATTAGAATCAAGGTTTAGTTCCATTTATTATTTTTTTTCCCTTTTTTTCTTTTCGTTATCAAGACCAAAAAAAAAAAGAAACAAAAAAAACCCCAAAAAAACAAGGGGTGAAGCCAGGGCTGGTCCTAGGAAACAAACAACAGGGATAGAAGGGGGAAGGAGGGACAGCAGACAGACAGGGGACGGGCGCTTCACATTACATCCACAAAGAACTCACTGGGGTTGCCCATGGCCATTCGGAAGGACTGTCTACTGGCTGTCAGTTCGGGGGGCACAGAGGCCAGGTCACGGCCCGGCGGCGCCCCGGGGGGCCCCATGGCTGACGGCGGTGGAGGCATCAGCAACATGGGGGGGCTGAAGAGAGGGGGGAGGCCGGGCGGCCCGTACGACTGCTGGCTGTGGTGGCTGCGGATGCTGTGAGCCAGGGAGTGCTGGCTGCGCTGGCTGTGCTGGCTGGCCGGCACCGAGCGCTCGCTGGCCGCACGCTCGCGCCGCATGCTGCTCCTCGTGGTGTGGTCCGACTCGCTCCCGCTGCCGCCTGACTTCGACTCCCCGGTCTTCTCTCTCTCCTTCCTCCTCTCGCTGCCACTGCGATTGGAACCGCTGCTCCGGCTCCCTGCGAAGCACGTGAGGCAAGGTTAGGCACCAGCTCGGACAAAGATCTCTTCTAGTGGACAATGGATCTCCTCTAGCCAAGGGAGGACTGCAGCACACTCCGGCACAGCCAGGCCCCAGCACTGTCTGTGCTCTCAGTCTCCCTTCAGCAGCGAGTCCCACAATCCTTCCGAGATGGCTTCTACCCTGGCTTCCCCCACAGAGTCCTGCTGCTGCCCTGTACTGAACAGGGTATCTGCCCACCTACAGGTATATTTTAATCCTTTTCACTCACCTTCACTGTGCTGACTGCCTGCACTGCCCCCTCCGTAGCTGTAGCCTGGGTCAGGGAAGCCGGGATGGGGGTTGTATGGATGAGGCGGTGGATACTGATATGGGAAGGCCATAGGCCAGGGTGCAGCTCCTGGGTGGGGGAGCGGAGCCAAAGTGTCCTGATCAGAGGCGCCGCTGGAGCCGTCATGATCATGAAGAGACAGATTAGCCATGTCTGCAAGAAAGCAGAGAATAGGGGTTAATCCAAGCAGAAAAACAACCATGTGTGGTGAAGCAGCTTTCTGTCCATTCTTGCTGATGGACAAGGACAGGATATGCAAGGAGACACAAGAAGTTGGCACTCTCTCTGTTAGTCAATGCCACCATTTGTGCTTCCTGGCTGAACAACTGCCAGGCTGTGGGAGTCCAAGCTGCCACTCTAATACAGAGACCAGCTTGGTGGGAAAGGACCACATCAGAGCTACAGCTCACTCTGCCAATTCCTTCCCCCATCTTATCTGAGCAGCCAACTCTGAGCACCAACCCCTTGCCAGCACTGAAATTGAGAGCCTGGAGACAGTCAGTAAAGACTACGACTCTGCTATGACTGTCCAGGAGAAAAGATCACATAGTAGGTGACTCTCAATGCTGCTTCCAACTTTACTACCTCAGCAGCAGGACAAGGGAGCTGGGATATTCTTCATCACTCCTTTAACAGAGTCTGTAGAACAAGGGGCCCAGCCTGATGGCAATGGATGTAGGTGTGTCTCCATGCTTTCAGCAGGGCTCTGCAGGACCACTACCCCTCCATCCTCTCCCTCCCACCCATGCCAAGAGCCATACTTCCACAGAGGTCCCCGAAGATGTAATAGCACTGCTCCGAGAAGGTGATCTTGTTCACGGTGTGTCGGATGTAGCCAGCCTTCAGCAGGTTGCTGGCATATTTGCGGGATTCACGGCGGTCTGTAAAGCCCTCCACATGGTGATAGAGCCAATCTACCACATCCGAACCTGCCACCAAATACAGAGTTAAATTTGGCAAGAGAGAGGAAGACAGCAGCCCTTGAGGCAGTGAGCCACACTGGAGCAAAGACAAAGTGGGTCAAAAGGTTCCATTTCTGACTCTTGCCTAGTCAACAGCTTGTTTATGGTGTCAAAGATGCTCACTTGGACATCTGCCTGAAAACAGGCCACCCATTCCCCAGTCCCTGCCTCTGCTGCAGGCAGCACGGTCTCTTACCAATGAAGGCATTGGGGATGGTGATCTTCAGCCACATGCGGTCACGCACTTCGAGGCCTGACTCTGGTGAGGCCATGGCTTTGACAATGGTGGCCATGTCACTGTGGATGGACAGGTGAAAGTCATCGAGGCCTGTGGTGTGGATGAAGGAAGGTAGGCAGAGGTGAGAGAGGACAGAAGAGATTACAGGGCCACATGGAAGCATCACACACGGGAGGAATGGGCCAGGGAACAATACATCACAGACAGCCTTGGGGTACATGCTGTGTAACCCCCCTTCCAGCCTTCCCATGTTATCCTTCACATGTCAGCAGTTTCCTCTTGGGCAAAGCCCAGGCAAGAGTCACAAACTTACAATAAACTCTTGGCTTGTTGCCTCACCCAAGCTCTCCAGACCCTTGCTTCAGGGCTTTATACACCACATCATACCAAGCCTTCAGAAAGCAACCAAGAGGCCTGTGCTCAGCAGGACCCTGCCCCACCACGAGGCTCTTTGCTCTCAGCTGCCTCCTCTATCCTGCTCTATCTGCTGTCTGGGAGGAGCTCTCAATTGCTCCAGGGACATGCTGAATCCCTTTGGCTTCACATTCTCAGCAGCCAATCCCTAGTCAGCCTTTCCTCTACACCTGCCACAGCTCCTGATTGCAGCCAGGCTCCTCTACTCTCCTCACACAGAAGGCTTAAAAACATGGTATTAATTTTCCCAGGCAGAACTCCTACTGATCAAAGTGCCGGCCCGGCAAGAGCTGCCTTCCTCCCAGTCCCTTCGCAGGGCAGATCTGGCCCACCCCAGCTGTCCCCAGGCAGATGTATTGGTCCCTTCACAGCATAGTGAAGGTGAGGAGGCCGTGCAGCGGGTGCAGCACGGAGGCACAAGGACTTACGTTCAGTCTCTGGGATGGAGCTGGTGATGGAGGAGCTGGTGGAAGTGATTGTGCTCATGGATGGACTCATACCGTACGCTGGGTAGGTGCCAGTCATCGCTGCCGTGTGAGACACCCAGGCTGCCGGGTCGATGGGCCGGATGGGCTCACCTGCAATGAAGAAAGAGTCAGTCACTAGTTTTAAGAAATTATCACCTCATCAAAACAACCTCTGGGGAGGGACAGGGACACAGCACAGCCCATTCCATCCCCAGTATTTGCCGGGACTCACCCGGATCGGAGCATGGAGAGTCTGGCCCAGCCCAGATCCGCTGGGGAGCAACTGGGAGAGAAAGAAGAGAGGGAGGGTCAGCAGGAGAGGTGCAGAGGGAGAGATCCCCCTATGGCTTAAGGGGGGGGTTTCTCTTTCCTCTGGCGCCCCGAGCAAGTGACCTCCCTGCCCCAGTGAAACGCGTCCCCAGCGTGATGTGGGAAGAAGGGCTGGGCTTATGGGCATTTTGGTTTGGGAATAGGCTATATCAGCCTCCTAAAAGGAGAGCTGAAACCCCATCAAACCCCAATTCAGTGCCCCATGGAGTCACACACACAGGGGAGGAACAAGACAACAACCAAGTAAGTGCTTAAGGCAGGGCTCTCACATGAGCTGGGCACCAGCGCTAAGGGTGGGTCAGCTATCCACTTACTCCTGGGTAACGAGAAGCAGCCACGCGGACTGGGGTCCCAGCACTTGGCCACTGTCAGGGTGATGGGCCTGCAACAAAAAGGTGAGAGTCAGAACCAGAGCACAGTAACACAAACCCTGCACGATGAGTGGATGCTGTGTGCCAGCTCTCTCCTGGGAGACAGGGAGAAGCTGCTAGTATAGTGACTTTGTTCCCCTCCAGCTATGGGTTTCCCCTAGTGACATGAACAAAATGATGTGACCCTGCTGAGGGCTGCTGGTGACCCAAATAAAATCAGAGAATCACAGCAAAGTTTGTTTTGGAAAGGATCTTTAAAGGTCATCTAGTCCAATTGCCCTGCAATGAGCAGCAACACGGCATCTCCACAAAAAAAGGGGCACAGACCCCAATTTCCTGCAATTCTGTTGGCTGCAATTCTTGCATTGGACATGAAAACCCAGGAATCAAAGCAACACAAAAACCTTAAGTTCTGAGCTTCTGCAGAGGCACCGGCAGAGGTAGCTGGAAGATACGCCTCACACGCTCCAAGCACAACCTGTGCAGATGTCCCTGGATGGAAGGACAACCCAAGTACTCACCCCGGCTTGTGCACGATCTCCCGCAGCACCCGCACAGCATCGTCGTTGCTCATGTTCTCAAAGTTGATGTCATTTACCTACAAACAACACAAAGAGGTGAGTCCCAGAGATGTGACCAGAGGCTGAGCTCCCCACTCGGCCCAGCAGTGACTCAGCTTCCCTCTTCCAAGCATGACTTCCTGGGTTTAGCCTGCCAAAGTTCTCAGGGAGGCTTCTGGGTCTTTTCTTACTGCTTTCCCAGGCCCAAAGATGGAGATATGTGGGTGTGAAGTACCTGCAAGAGCATGTCTCCTGGCTCAATCCTGCCATCAGCTGCCACAGCACCTCCCTTCATGATAGAGCCAATGTAAATGCCTCCATCCCCACGCTCATTGCTTTGTCCCACAATAGAAATGCCCAGAAAGTTGTATTTCTCTGCAGGGATGGAAAGAGAAAGATGTAAGTCACCCCAAAGCATCAAGCACAAGCAGACCTAACCTCCTAATGGTGGTGATTTGCACCCCTGTCCCAGAGAGATGTCCTGGGACACACAAACTCTTGAGAGACAATTTCTACAAGAGAAGCCAATCTCCTACAGAATCCATCTCCTCACTCCTCCCCCATGCGTTCTCTTTGCCCCTTCCCCAGTTCCCTCTCCACAACCCAATCTTCCTCTGGAAAGACTGCAGGCTCCATGCACACCTCCCACTCACCCATGTTCAGCGTGACTGTGATGATGTTCAGGGACATGGTGGAGTCTGTGATGCTGCTGAAGGACGAGGACTGCAAAGTAAGCAAAACATGAGATGTCCTCCTGTGCCTAAGTAACATTCCTAACCCTAGCTTCCTCTACTTGTCCTTTCCTTCCTGCCCCTCCTTGTGGCACCACAGCCACCACCCACAACTCCAGTCTTATGCTGTGATCTTTGCAGAGCCAGAGAACAGCCATGGTCCTTATGACCTCTCTACAGCCAGGACAAGGCCTGTGGTCCCAGCTCTTGAGGCTACTTTGGCTTGGAAAAGGTTCACAGCACTTTTTGAAGTCTCAGCACTTGGACACTTGTCCAAAGCCATGCCCATAGCAAAAACAGCTGAATCCCTGTGAGCCCACCCCGACCTGCACTGCCCTCCCCAGGACACCCAGCCCCTCCCTGGGTACCCGCTCAATGCGTGGAGCCTTCTGTTTCCTCCGGCGTCGCTTGTGCCTCCTCATTAGACGGGAAGCACTGCTTTGCTCTGTTGAACTGCTAAACCTGCAGGCAAAAGCAAGAGTCAGCTCTTCTACTGCCATAGTGGTGGTAGCAAGAGAGCCATGGAAATGGCACAAGGAATAGAGGACTGCAGGGGCAGAGGGGAGAAGATGCACGGGGGACAGACAGACAATGGCAGAGGGGTCTGCTGGGTGAGACGGAAGCAGGTCTGAGCCCAAGACTACTGCGCCCTACAAAGGCATCTCTCTGTTCTGAGAGTCAGGGGGAAATTAGTGTTTCCCAAGACCCAAGCTCTCCTACCTGCTGGTGGAGTCATCTTCATCTGAATCGAAGAAGCTGGTGGTCTCCAGCTCGCTGCTCATGAGCGTGGAGGAGCTCTCGTACCCACCCAGGTCTCGGCGCCGCTCTCCCTTCACTGTCCCATTCACCCTGGGTGCTGTGAAAAGACAAGAGTCAGTGGGCTTGAGACAAACCCTTCCCCTGTGCTGGGCTCATGGCAACCCCTTCAGAATAAATCTGGCCATCAGTCAATCCCATCTAGTGCCAAATAACTCCCAGTCTACCCTGGAATCAGATCCATCTCCTATGGGACACCTCTTCTATCACTACAGAATGGGAAGGGGCTGATGGGCCAGTAGGAACAATGCTGCTAAACTTGTGGAAGACTTGCAGCTGTTTCCTTGGTAGAGCAAGAAGCAGCACAAGTGGCAAGGCTAAAGCTCACTCTGCTTCTCAGCTAAGAAAACAGAGGCACAACTGTCTCCTGCTCTTGGGGCTTCTACAGGAGATAACTCCCTTGACTCCAAAGGGTTCAACACCATGCTCTGATGTAACACTGGTGCTAGCTCCTACCTAATGTGAGGCTATGGCCCTTTTAAAAGCTACAGAAATTAAAAGCCCTTTTGAGCTGGGAAGGTTCTGCAGAGCAGAGAAAGCTGCTCCAAGTTTGGAGCTGGTGCTGCTACCATGCCCCAGCCATGCCCTTCCAGAGCTCTCACCATGTTAGCAACACTCACCATGCTCAGGCCCATCTGTCCGACGAGGTCGTTCCCTCTGTGATGACACCACCGAGTCTGTCTCTGTCTCATTGTCCAAGTTTTCCCGACTCCCTCCAGTGTTCGGGCTGTGATGAGATAAAAGCAAACAAATATGTTCAACAGGGAACAACTTGAGGCTCTCTCTACCTCTGTCCTGACCAACACAAGGTTCCAGCCATCAGTTATTTCCCTCTTGAGGGACAGGAACAACCACAGCACATCTACAAGTGCAGGGCAAAAGACTGGGGATGCTGTGCTGGCTCTTTCCCTGCATTATTTTCAGCATGCCCTTGTTTGTTCAATAAAGCAGCTCCACTTCAAATCGGCTCCCATCCCCACTCTCCTCCCCTCTTGCTGGCTGTCATCCTTGACAATTTGGGTAAGAGTGTCCCAGCCTGGTCTGGGATACTGGTCTGGATTACAGCAAATGCACCCTGTGGCTCTTGGAAACCAGAACAGATGTCCATGTAACTTACTGGAAAGAGGGGGGCCTGGAGTCTCCAATTCCTCCTGTGCGCTCCATGGAGGGTGGCAGCTCTGTCTGGTTATCAGCACAGACTGAGCCAGCATCTGAATGGGAACCCTCTGCAGACACCAGCTGGAGGGATGAGAGACAGAAAAGGAAACTGAGAAAATATTTATAAGAGTGGCCAAAGGAGCTGGCCAAAAGCCTGCCTGGCCCAGAATCTCATTTCTGGCAGTTGACAACAGCAGATGCCCAGGAGCAGGTATGGAACAGGCCAAGCATGTAGCAGCATTTTCCCTCCAATGCCTTCCCAGACACTGGCTATTTGTGGTTCAGGAATTCCTGACCCAGCAGTGAAGCCCAGGTGGGTGACAACTGTGCTTGGACACACTGACATCACCTGCACACCACACACTCAGGTAACCCTTAGCTCACATCCTGCAGCAGGGACTGGATTCCTCCAGTTCTCACACTGGGAAAGGCAGTTACAGTCATTCCCTTCCTCAGCTCTAGCAGCCTCTATACTTCTGCATTCAAGCTGTGGAACCCAGCAGGACTTTCACCTTCACAACCCTCAGAAGCTGGAGGTAACAGATCTCAGGGCCAAGGCTGGCTTTGAAATAAACTTTTGAAACAGGCTCTTTTTCTGGCTTCCATATGTACTTCACAACCTTTCAGGCTGTGCTCAGCTTATTGACTTGAGCACAACCTTCAGCCAATCTCTGGGATGCTCAGTGCAGAAATTCAAGAAAGGGTTAAACCCTAGAGCCTCTTTATGCCAGGCATGCTGTGGGGCAGCCCAGGCACACCAACACACCACCATTCTGGCTCTGTAAAAAAAACATCAAATTCAGGGCTCAGGGAATGACCTGGAGACTCTCCCAGGGGCCATGAGCTCACCAGTGGAATGAAACAAAAAATAGCCCAAATAAGCTGCTCCCCAGTATTGCTCCCTGTCCAGATTTGCACTCTCCTGTACTTTTGAGCTGTAATAAACTGGGCTAATCCCAATAGGGTCAAGCAAGAAAGCAACAAAAAGCCTCTTCCTTGACAGAAGCATTCAGGACCTCCAGAGCAGAGATGACAGGGCCCAGAAAGGATCTATCAGAGGTGAGGGATACCCCTATTGCTCAGGACAGACAAAACATGAAAGGCTGGAAAAAAGCTGATAGCTGCCATCCAAACCATAGTACCCAGTGTAAATTCAGAGGCAGTACTACTGCTTGCTGGTGATGGAACCACATCTGCATGGAGCCAAGAGAAGAGGCCAACTCCGACAATAGAAGCACAGCCCATTTATACAGGTCTTGAGTGCTTCCCAGCATCACTGATGAAAGAGCTGTGCCCTGCCCACCTTCAGGAACTGGGGAAATCCTCAAAAGGGGGGTATGGACCCCACAGATCATCTTAAACATAGCAGATGAGAGGTCTACTGTCAGAGATATTGGAAACAAAGACAGGGATGTAGCTGAGGCAAGGAAGACAGGGCAGCCTTGAAAAAGCCAGAGCCAAGGCAGCAGACAGGGCAGAGAGCAGCCTCGGGTGTCAAAAGCTGCAGAGCCTGTCCCACAAGCCCCAGGACAAGCCCAACGGCTCCTGTTCTCGCCACTGTCTAACCAGCTCATCTCACACTCAGGTCAGCTTCTCTCCCTCCAGCAAGCCCTAGGCACACGCCTGGCTCTGCTCCTGGCACCTTCCTGGTGACCTGTCTACCTGTCTTCCCAGGATACATCCCTATTCTGGTAGCCATTGCCTGGGAGCAGAGGGTAGAAAAGATGCTGAAAGTGGCCAGCATTGCCTAGGGAAAAGTCTTATAATATTTTCTGCTTGAAAATCTCAAGGCAACATCAAGCAAATAGAACTGGACAGAGGGAACTAGCCACAGGCAGCTGTCAAACAGCAGTGAGGAGAGTTGAGGGGGTGCTCCCAAGCAGGCAGGATAGATGCTATCTTCCTCTAACACTCCCAAGGCTGGGATTTCCTCTCAGGAAGGTTTTGATAACAATCCTGCACTTTTCCTGCCTCTTACACTGTCAGGAAATACTTGGATCCAAGCCCCTGTCTTTCCCTGTTGCTAAAATTAGTACTGAGTTCCTAAAATAGCATCATCCCAGCATGTCTGTTGGAAGCAGCAAAGCAAGTGCTGCCCTCTCAGCCCCCAAACCACCCATGGACTAGGAGAGTCTCAGCAGAGGTAGAAAAAGGTGCACAAAGGCCTCTGGGACTGCCATTATCCTTCATGCACAAGAGCTGGTAGTGATGCTCACTTGGGGCACAAGTTCCCTGTAAGGATCCAGCCCAGCAGAGCAGCAGCATGGTGGGCACACCAGACAGACCTACACCAGATCTGTGCCACTCACACACTGAACAACCAAAGAGCTCCTGCAAGGAAAGCCAGCAGCTCCATGGACACATGGATCACAAGGAAAAGCACACTAGATAATAAAGGAGCACTGGAATAGATTTAGAGACTCTGGGACTCCCCATAGGGCAGGTGAAAGCAAAAAGCAGCTGGAAGGGGTGGGGTGGTGGGACATCTTGGGGCAGATGCAGCAGCAGTGGGATGGATGCAGAGGAACGTGCGGTGGCCAAGGGCCGGACACAGGCTGTTTTCCGAAGGCCTGGATAACCGCTAGAGGGAGGACGGCAGGCGTCCGGCCCCGGCTCTTTGTGCGGGAGCCCAGCACAGCCTTTCCTCCTGCTCCGGCCTGCACCCTGCTCCCCTGGCTGGAATTCCAGCAGCAGCTGGGTTGGCAGGGGGGTACCTGCCTACCCTGTCACTGTTTGGTGCAGGGATAGAAGCAGAATTAGGTGTGACCTGCTTTGATTTGCTGAGGATTTTTACTGTTCAGAGGCCTCTGGAAAAAGGCACTTGAGTCTTGGTGTAGATCCACACACCCTCATCAGCACAAACTGCAGCTCAGCAGAGGGAAAACTGGATGATGTGCTATGGAGACTCTCCTCCCACTAAAAGAGGGTCCCCGTGGGGACAGAGGGAAGCATGCGAGCAGGGAGCAGAGCGTGTGCATGGCATGGTACTGAGGGAAAAGCTTGTCCTGCAGCTGGCCCAGGCAGTACCTTTAGTCTTCAGGGCAGTTAAGTCCAGTCCGCTTCACCAGCACTAAAGTCACTTAAGCCCTTTGCACCAGTCATTGGAGCGGGACTTTCCTTGGGAAGCTGACCCTGCCATAGGGGCACAGGGGTTATGCTGTGGACAAGCCACGACCATGATCTCTGATCTCTGTTAGCCATCAGTCACCATGAGCTCTTCATAGAGGTATCCCACATCTTCCCTGGCACAGGGGAGATGTGCCCAGCACCACAGAGCCCCCTCTCCAGCTGAGGGACTGAAGTGTGGGGATCCAGCTCATCAGCTTCGTGAGCAGCCCCTGTGCCTCACGGGGCACTCCACATCCAAACGTTGTTTTTCAGAGAGGGCACAAACAAGCTGAGAGACACTGAAGCAAGGGGCTTGCTTACCCACGACACCACCCGGCCGTTGAAGCAGGGAAGCTTGGCATTGTCATCCGAGATCTCTTCTTTCACCACCCTGCAGAGGGGAGAGGAGGCAGTCAGAGCTGGGTTCAGGACTTCAAAGGAAAAGGAGACTCACAGATGGGTATTTGCACACAACACCAGGCAGCCCAGGTTTGGACTGGCAGCTCTCTCCTGCTGCTAGGCTGCAGGCTCCTATGCCCACAGCCATGACTGGCAGCCTGAAGAGGGGCCAAAGACAGAATAGCCTTTCTACAGCTGTTTCATATCCCAGATCACACTGTAATCAGTAAAAGTAAATTCAGGTGCATATAATAGAATTATAGAACTGTTTAGGTTGGAAAAGACCTTTAAGATCATCAAGTCCAATCATTACCCAAGCACTGCCAAAGCCACCACCAAACCATGTCCCCAAGTGCCACATCTACACAACTTTTAAATACCTTCAGGGATGATGACTCTACCATTCCCCTGGGCAGCCTGTTTCAGTGCTTGACCTTTTTGGTGAAGAAATGTTCCTAATGTCCAATCTAAACCTCCCCTGGCACAACTTGAGGCAATTTCCTTTTGTCCTGATGCTTTCTATTTGTAAGAAGAGACCAATCCCCACCTGGATGCTCCTCCTTTCAGGGAGTTGCAGAGAGTGGTAAGGTCCACCCTGAGCCTCCTTTTCTCCAGACTAAATACTACCAGCTCCCTCAGCTGTTCCTCACAGGACTTCTGCTCCAGACCCTTCCCCAGTTCTGTTGCCCTTTTCTGGACATGCTCCAGCACCTCAATGTCTGTCTTGTAGGGAGGGGCCCAAAACTGAGCACAGGGTTCAAGGTGTGACCTCACCAGTCCCAAGTACAGGGGACAGTCACTGCCCTGGTCCTGCTGTCCACACTACTGCTGACACAAGCCACAATGCCACTGACTTTCTTGGCCACCTGAGCACATGCTGCCTCATGCTCAGCCACTGTCAACCAGCACCCACAGGTCCTTCCCCACCAGGAAAGGCAGCTTCCCAGGCTGCCTTCTCCCACCCTGCAGAGCTGTGTGGGGTTGTGACCCAGGTGCAGGACCGAGCACTTGGCTTTGTCAAACCTCATACAACTGGCCTTGGCCCGTCAATCCAGACTGGCCAGATCTCACTGCAGAGCCATCCTACCCTCCAGCATATCAACACTTCCACCCAACTTAGTCATCTGTGAACTGAGTGTGCCCTCAATCCTCATGACCAGATCATTGATAAAGATATTAAACAGGACTGGCCCCAGTACTGAGCCCTGGGGAACACCACTGTGAGCAGCCAATGGACATAGCTCCATTCCTGACAACCTCCTGAGCCCAACCAGCCAGTTTTCTACACAGGGAACAGCACAGTTGTCCAAGCCATGAGCAGCCAGTTTCTCCTGGAGAATGCTGTGAGAAATAGTGCCAAAGGCTTTACTAAAGCCCAGGTAGATAACAACCACAGCCTTTCCTTCATCCACTAACTGTGCCACACTGTCACAGGAGATCAGGCTGGTCAAGCAGGTCCTGCCTTTCCAAAACCCATGTCAGCTGGGTCTGATTGCCTGGCTGTTCTGTACATGCCCCATGATGGCATTCAAGATAACCTGACCCATGACCTTCCCTGGCACTGAGGTCAGGCTGACAGGCATGTAATTCCCTTGTAGATGGAATCACATCTGCCAATTTCCAGTCACCTGGGACCTCCCTGGTTGACCAGGACTGGTGGTAAATGACAGAGTGACTCAGTAAGCACTTCCACCAGCTCCCTCAGTATCTTTGGATGGATCCCATCTGACCCCATAGACTTTCGTGTGTTTAAGCACGTTGCTGACCATTTCCTCTTGGATTACATGGGCTTCATTCTGCTCCCTGTCCTTGTCTCCCAGTTCAGAGGGCTGGGCACCCTGAGAAAAGCTGATCTTGCTATTAAAGACTGAGGCAAAGAAGACATTAAGTACCCCAGCCATTTCCTCACCTTTTGTCACTGTTTCCCCCACATCCAATAAAGGACTGACATTCTCCTTAGCCCTCCTTTTGTTGCTGACATTATTTGTAAAAACATTTAAATTGTCTTTTAACAGGAGTAGCCAGATAAGTTCCAGTTGGGCTTTGGCCCTTCTAGCTCTTCCTGCATAACCTCAACATCCTTATAGCACTCCTGCGTTGCCTCCCACTTCTTCCAAAGGTAAAATATTTTATTTTTTCCTGAGTTTGAGCCAAAGTTCCCTGCTCAGCCAAGCTATTCTTCTTCCCCACTGGCTTGTCCTTCAAGCACATAGGGACTGCCTGCTCCTGCATCTTTTAGATTTCCTTCCTGAAGAATATCAGCCTTCTTGGGCTCCTTCGCCCTTCAGGACTGCCTCTCAAGGGACTCTGTCAACCAAGTCCCTAATCAGGCCAAAGTCTGCCCTCTGCAAGTTCAAGGCAGCAGTTCTGCTGATCCACCTCCTCACTTCTCTGAGATTCAAAAACTCTTACCATGTTGTGGCTGGTTGCACAAGGTGGCCTCCAGCCATCACATCACCCCCCAGTTCTTCTCTGTTCACAAACAAGTCCAGTGCGTGCCTTCCCCAGCTGGCTCCCTCACACTCTGTAGCAGGAAGATTCTTCCACACACTCCAGCAACCTCCCAGACTGTTCCTGCTGTACTGTATTTCCAGCAGATATATTTCCACCAGTTTGCTTATTTCTAAAGAAATACATAATTTAAGTCTCTTTATAATGATCTGAAAGAATCACAAACTATGCCAGAGATTTCTAATAGATGAAAGTGAAATACATTAAACATGCTGCCTACTAAATGATACTGCTGCTTTTTAATTACATACATAATATTTCAACATCACTTCAAGCTTTATAGTTGTGCCATAATGTCATGTTCCTGCATTACACAAACAGCTACATTATCAGCCTTCACAGTGAAAGAAGCACTATCTTTATTTTTTCTCCAGGAAAAAATAAATCAGTTTTCTTCGGAGAAAGTTTATTTTTTTAATTTTAAATAACCCTGGACCCCTAAATACTTTTTCCACACAGAATCTGCAATCAAAACGACATGCAAATTCAGAAGATTCAATTACTACTATCTTTGATAAATCAAATACCAAAATAGGCTTTAACAAGCTCATTTTCTTTTCTATTCAATGACAATATTTTAAGCACTCTTATTTAATACAAAGATATATTAGCTTGTGATACTGTGTTTTTGTTTCCCCTCCCAACCTATATTTAAGGTAGCTTGACACATATTATGCTTAAAACATGAGGTAACAAGATAGTGAATAAATTATGAGGGTAGGGGAAAAGTCCAACCGAAAAAAAAGAAAAATAGCAAAGTAAAAAATGTGAAACCAAGAAAAATTATGTATTAAAACTAAGCAGATTATAAGTGTTCAACACTACTTAGAGGTGGAATCCTATCAACAGCTCTGAAAGGTCCCCAAGCTAGTCCCTAACTCACGAGGAATCAAAGAGGATGCAAAGGTGGGACACGGAGCTGTGACCCACTGCCCCTATCAACAGCTCTGAAAGGTCCCCAAGCTAGTCCCTAACTCACGAGGAATCAAAGTTAGTGATTTTAAGGTGGGACACGGAGCTGTGACCCCCTGCCCCAAGAGTGCCATCAAGTCACAGCACGCTGGGGCTTGGAGAAACAGGCACTCTGGGCTCCTGGCTGTGCTCCCTGGTGTGCCAACAGCTGCCCCAGCTGTCCCCAAAAACAAGACACAAGGTTTGCCAACACTCACAAGGCATCAGCAAAAGGCAAATGAGCAGTGCTGGAAGCCTAGATCTGGGGAGCAGGCCCGCTCCACCCTGCCAGCCCCACTGGTTGCACCGGTGTCACACACGCTCAGCAAAGGGCTGTCCCACGGGGTGACAGGCAGCACGTCACCCTGCCTTTGCTGACAGCTGGCACTCACAATCCCTGACAAAACTGGAGAGCCAGCAAAGGGACTGCACAAAGGCTACCCATCCCCAGAAGGCACAGATGAGGAGGTCATGGTTTGAGCAGTCTAATCCACTCCCCAGGATGTGTGTTAATTCTTCTTGCACAGATGGAGAAGCAGGAAGAGCAGGAAAGGAGCAGTGACGATGGATGAAAACCTTGATAGCTTAATGCTTCACTATGTTCTGTGCCAGCCTCTGCCCAAATCCCCTGCAGCCCAGATGAAAGTCAAATACAGGCCCTTGGGACCCACCCTCTCTGGTGCCCACACCAGCCCTTTCCAAAGCAGGCAAGTTGTCGTCTTCTCACTTCCAAGTGCGCACACATGCACCCTGCCCTGGCTGCACTAGCATCCATTCATACTGTCGCCAGCAGCCTGGACTGCATCCAATTCCTAGAGAGAACTTCAGGCAGAGCCAATTTTCAGTGCTACATACTGCCTGCTCAGGGACACAGAGCCCTGCCTGTGGGTGAAGGGACAGGGTGATATATTTGCTGGGTCAAGGTGACCAACTGCTCAGCACAAGTCAACTATTCCACTTTCAGTGGGGACAGAGGAAACCAGCCCCAAGACCCGCCCATTCAGCCTCAGCTGCAATGCCTGATGGAGAACAAGCTCCCTCTGTCCTGAGAGCTGGTCCCTCCTCACTCTTATTACCCTGCGGCTGCCCCAGACATCCCAGGGGTCAACTCCACCCCAGAGTAGTTTTCTCCCTCCTTCCCCAGCCACTACATTATTTATCACTATTTATCACCCAGATGCCAGAGCACAATGGATTATATATTTAGACTCTACAGAGCAAAAACTGATAGTGCTGGAGTCAGGCACATGCCGAGCAGGAATATCTCTGCAGCACTGCTCACATATGTCACCCCTCACACCATCCCAGCTATTCGTGCCCTGCATTCCTTTCCAGCCTCAGCCTGAACTGCAGCCTTCCTCCTCCATTCCTTTCCAGCCTCAGCCCTAGCTGCAGCCTTCCTCCTCCCACCTCTCACCACTCTTCCAGTCACACTTCTCGCACGGACACGACCGCAGGTTCACACGTCAGAAGCCACCGAGCGAGCAGCCTCTGGGGGAGCTGTGAGCAGTGCCACGTTTCTGCTCCGCGCCTGAATGGGGAGGCAGCCATGAGACGAAACTGTCCCGCGGATGTGCTGGCAGGGAAAGCCATCCTCTGAATGTGCTGGGAACAGCCCCCACCTGATGGGGTCTGAGCCTGGGATTCCTGAAAGAGCAGACCCAGAAAGAGTTCAGGCTCTCTGGCTCTCACCAAGCCTTTCATTTTCCCAGAGCCCAGGGAAAACATCTGCCTAAGGCTGATTTCAGAGGGACTGCTTTGAGTTTACTGTCAGGTTCTGAATGTTCCAACGTCCTGCTGGGGGCTGGGTAGAACACGGCTAAGAATGGTGGCCAGGAAAAAACCCTTTCATGTGGGAGCAACCCGAGCCTTGAGTCCAGGACCCTCGGTGCTGCTGCCCTACCCAGAGAATCGCCCTGCAGCCGGGCACTCACCGGCCCCCTTCCCACCCTGGGGCCAGCAGACACGCCGAGGCCAAGCTGCAGCTCAGCGCCTGGCACGCAGGCCCAGCGCTCCCCGGCACTCATCTGCCTTGAATTTTCCAACAAAGAGACCTGCGGGAGGGAGGAAGGAGGGAGGGTTACAGGGGAGGCAGGCCGAGTGGGCGGATGATTCCACCGCCATCCCCAGTGACACGGGGCCAAGCCGGGGGGGAGGAGGAGGAGGGGACGAGGCTCTGGCTGTGCAGGAGCGCGGCTGGGGTGTGCGGAGGGGGCTGCCAGGGCTGACACAAGCAGCACATCTGCTCCCATGCAGCTGGGGGAGGGGAAGGGACAACCCCGCAGCAGGGAGGGAAGCAAAGGAAACCCAGCTCCAACCCCGGCTCCATTGCTACCCTCCCACCAGCTCCTCCTTTGGAGCCAGCAGACCCTCTCCCCACGGCCTGGGAAGGTGACATGCTCCCAAGTTTTCCTCCCGCTGCCTTGCCGGCAGGAGCAGCGGGCAGCCTGGAACATGGATGCAGAGGCGGGTGAGGGACAAGCAGGCAGACGCTGCCTTCTCCGGGGAGTTCCAGCCTGGCTCAGGAAATTAGAGGGTATTTTATATCACAGAGTCATGTCCTAGGAATGAAGGGAAGGTGGGGAACAAGAGAGTGTGCACAGGAGAGAAAGGAGGCCATAAACCCCAAGCTGCGGAGACGGCTGCGCCGTGTCAGACCCCGGCTGCGCACACGTCGCCAGAACAGCGCAGCTGCTCTGCTCCAGCCTCCTCGTTTCCCCTCGGTGGCCTCCAGCCTGGCTGAGGCTGTGGATACAAGCGAGTTTCTAGCTTCAGCCAGCTCTGGTCTCTCCTGAGCAGCATCCGCTAGCCACAGCAAGGTCCCTGCGAAGAACTCTGGCAGAGTAATACAAGCCCAGTGAAAAAAGAAATCCAAGAGACACGGACAAAGGCTTCCACAGGATTGAACCTCAGCTTTGGAGGCAGGCTTGGAGCTCAGCAGCAATTACTGCTTGTTTCTGGCAGTCCTGTCCCCCAACTTGCCCACCTAAGGGCTTGCCGCAGGGAGGATACTCAGCGAGAAGAAATCACAGACATGGTGGCAAACACAAAAGCTGGATCTGGCATCAGAGGGGTCAGTACCAAGAAGGGAGGTAGCGTTGGGGACCTCTCAAGCATGTTGGACAGCTTGATGGCCAGGATGAAAAACAGGGGACGTGCAAAGACTGAGAAGACAACTGAGCACTGACAATTTCACACTGAAAAGATGCAAAGTTAGTAGAGCAGATGAAAGATCCTCAATTGTTAAGAGGAAAAACATTTACAGAGCGGCAATGTTCTTTCCAACAGTGCAAAGCCCAGAAATTAAATTATAAACAATCTTCTCTTACAACATTCCAGAAGTGCATAATTAGGTTGGTCATTCCTAACCTTAACAGTCCCCATCTCCTACAGCTCACAAAGGAAGGAAAAAAATAACCCCAACCAAACAAAAAAAAACATCAGGAAACACTTCTACCCAACAGCACAAGCTTCAGGGATTTACACACTAGAAATGTGATCTCATTTTCAAGACATCTAGTACACTCCCCTTAGGGCAGGGATGTCTTGCTTCCAATTGATTGTATAGATTAATAATTCTGCATAGCAAAAGGAACCACCTTCATGTTTTACTACCCAAATATGAGCAGTTCCTGGCTCTAGAGTAAAATCCTCATCTCTCCTGTAAGATAATGCTGAAGCTACAGGGATGAGCTCTGCAGCCATTTCACCAGATTAGAAAACTGGACAGGGCGATTCTCTATAGTGCTGGGATTTCAGTTGGGAAATATGTGCCTGTTAGATTAAGCCCAGATATGATGTGTGTATTTCCCAAGGGGATACAATTCACCCAAGAGCTACAGACCCAACCAAAGAATACACATGGCAGTGATCACACATGTATCGGTGAGACCTCGGGCTTTGCAGGAAAACAGGATGAATCAAACAGGATTAGAGGATTTGACCTGTCTGTCTCTGTAAGCCAACACACTCTTTGGGTCTCCCTCACTGTATTTTCACCTCCTGTGCAAAGAAGAGGAGTACAAATTGCATTACACTGGGGTGAGAAGGGCTCTCTGACCATAAACAGACTGTTGCTCTCCCATTTAATTCCCCTTCCAAGCCCCCAGACAGGGTGTTCCACACTGCTCCTCTATGCTGCAGCACAAAGTAAAAGGGGAAACACAGATTTGCAGATGGTTTCATTCTCAGACCTACTGTCCTGTCTGTCCCTGCACCCCATGTGAACATGAACTCCTTTGCAGCACTGTCTTTACCTGGTGTGCTTTTCAAGAATCAAGAAGCACAAATCATCTGTTAGCAGCTGTCCTATATCAAAACAATAGGACACCTCTGCACTTGTGCAGGAATGGCCACCCCTGCCCTCCTAACAAGTCCAGGGAGCATCACAGGGACTCCTCAAAGGTCATTCCATTCCAAGCTACTATCTGCACTCCTTAAGAATAGGCTCTTTCATTTTCAGAGAATGGTTTGAGTTGGAAAGGACCTTACAGATCATTTAGTCCCAGTCCTCCTGCTAGGGGCCTAGAGCCTCCCTCTACCATGGTCACTTCTGCTGCCCCACAGCCCCCTCATGCACCACGAGGCTCCTTTCTCAGCCTTCTGTGCTTTCCCCACCACGGTCAGTCAGGCAAGGGCTGACAAGACATCCAAGACGCCAACTGTTTTCCCTGAGAAGCCCTCATCAACATGTTTGCTATCACTCCACTGGACAAACACCACGACAAGCAGAGCCCCTAAGTCTGGGTGATGCTTGGCTCCAGCTGGACCTGTGCTCAGCCCTACACTGGGTGGCAGATGACAGAGATCAGACCTCCTGTTCACCTAGTCCAAAGACTGGAAAAGGAATGGCATTTAGGAAGGAGCCACCCAGGCTCAGAGGCCAGCCCAGGAGCAGCACTTATCAAAGCAAAGCTACAGACAGATTTCAGGGTGAGCGCAGGGCCCTGGCGGCCCCTCCCACCTTGATCCCAGAGTGACCATCTGGCTGCAGCCCTGCTCTGCAAACAAGCCCGACAGGCCTGTCCTCCACCGACCCACCGGCAGCAGGAAGCTGCACGGGGACTGCAGGAGGCACCTCCTCGCTAATTAATCCCGCCCTGCCCAAGCGAGGCTTCCAACCTTCCAACCTCCGGAAGGACATTTACAGACATCATCAAAGAAAGCATTCTGCAGGGCCCCGAAGGTTCAGTGACACTTTCAGTCTCTTTGAATTGGAAATCAGGACAAACGGGAACTTCCAGCAGAAGCCAAGTCAGGTTATTCACGCTGCTAGCTCAATTTCAGCTCCTCAGTAACTAAAAGCTTGCATAAAGATACAACACAACACAAAGATACAAGACAAGTGGACGGACTCGCTGTGAGAATAAAAGATTTGAGGTTAAACATCTGCAGAAATGACCTTTAGGGAATGGAGACAATTCCACAGACATTGTAACAGTGGCCAAAAGCTGGGCTTGTATTCTGAGTGGGAGAGGAAACGGGCCCAAAGAGGCCCCAGCCAGAAATGTGTATGAGACAGGGTAAAATCCTGATGTGGTTGCTGTGGTTCACACTAATGTGAGGCAGCGAGCGCACCGGAGGAGGGAGGCTTGGTCTGCTGTGACACTCAGCTCCATCTGGACACAGACAGCAGGAAGGCAGAGCTGCAAAACACCAGCTCCTGCCGACAGAGGGAAAGGGAGAGAGATGAAAATAGTGCAGAGGTGGACAAAGGGTTTATCTGGCTACTGCTGGTTACAAAACTCAAAGGACAACAGCAGCTTATCAAGAAGCTTGTGAATGAGGTGTTTGGGCTCCACAGGGAGCTCCTTGCAACTCCACATGAGCGAGAAGTCACTCCCCCCTTTCTAGGCTGACTAGAAAGCAACAGCCTTCCCTGCAATGTCAGGGACTTCACACTGGTTAAGACAACTGTAAGGAGCTGTAAAGAGCCCCAAGGGCTGCTGGGGGGACAGCGTGAGGTTTGCACATACACCACAACCAAGGGAGAAGGCCATGATGCCTGTGAAGGCTCTGCATGCACCATGGGGAATGCAAGACCAGGCCTTCCTTTTCTGGCCCTCAGCTGAGGGACACCCAGTCAGTCCTGCTTTTTCTAACAGCAAGTGAGGCTCCTGCCAAGAAAGCGCTGCTGCTGTGGAATGTGCTGGGCCAGCAGTACAGCTCATTCCTGGAAAAGCATCAACTCAGCGGGAGACCAAGGAGAGGAGAAGAGAGGGAAAATTGGGAAGAGGGGGAGGGTGGGAAACAAAGTCTGAAAGCTTGGACTTCCACACCTGGGGAAGCAGAGAGCAGTCTGCTCACCAGCACCTCCTCGTCATGGGCTGCCAGCACAACAGCCCTGCCCAGCAGCAGCCCTATGCTCTAGGAGCACTCTCTGCCAGCCAGATACCTCCAGAGCAGATCTGGGACCACACAGGCCAAGGCAGATGTCTGTGGGGAAGAGGAGCAAGGCTCATTTCCCCCCATCATGTTAATAATTAATTAAATTTAATGACAGATCTCCACAAGGAGATGACAAAGCAGCCTCCACATGTGTCCTGTCCTCTAGATACTGACCAGCTCACATTACTCTCTCCTTGCATAAACAATTTTGCAAGACTCTCCCCAGGAAACCGACTCAACCTCCTACCCGACGGGAAGGGGTTTTGAAGCATGACAGGCTGTAGATGGCTGCACCTACTCTGCACATCCAGCTGGGCTGCCATCAGCAACAGCTCTGCTAACTGGGTCTGTAAGACATACAGAGAACCCCCATAAAACCAACAGGCTGTTAATAAAGCTCACAACAAACTTTCACCACAAAACATGTGCCAAAGACAATGAAAAGAACTCACGCAAAGAAGAGCCTTTCAGTGTGACAACAGCTGCATGGTGGCAAAGACAGAACTCTGTCCCAGATTGCAAGCTATGGCAGTACCCTGAAAAATGGGCAAACACTGATAATACTATGTCCCTCTGGTCCTAAAATGCAGGAGGCAGAAGAGAGCATGAGGGGTCTGAACACTCATAAGAAACTTTTCTGACCACTGCTAGGCCAGGGACTTTTAATTGTTTTTCTTCCTCATCTGTTTTTGACGGTGTCAAAAGTGGATGGCACAAAAAATTCCCTGTATAAAAAAACAGTGAATAGATCACGTTTAGTAGCCTTAATATACTTCATCAATTTCACTAACACCAGTCTTATTCACCAAACTCCATTCAAGACATAGAGCAACAAGTAACCTACCAAGCATCCTTTACCAGGCCAGCCAGGCTTGCCCTCCAGCCAGCAACCCAGCAAGCATGAAAATACTGTTCAACTCCTGGAAGAAAGAGACAGGAGAGGTGCTCCAGTCCCAACCAAACCAGTCATGTGCTAGCACACAATTTTCTCAACTAGAGGTCCAGAAAGCAGATGAAAACCATCCAGCAGGACCCAATACATTACTGTAAATATAAAGTCTTCACAGTTACCATGTACAGAATTCAGTTCAGGTCCTACTAGGACTCACCTCCACACCAGGAATCATCTTCATTTTCAACAAGAGGGCAAGCTTCCCCTCAGTTTAGAAGAGGACAGTGTTTTGGATCACTGTAGCACCAGGTCCAACTGCTGCTTTTCTTTGACACTGTGAGCTCACCTGACCCTGTCACATACCATGCAAAACCTTCCACCAGCTGTCTCTGACAGCTGCACCAAAGGTTGGGTAATGGCCATTGACCTCCAGAAATCACCATCACAGGACATGGAATGTTTCTCTTGTGGAGGGTCTCAAAGCCACCTGCCAACTCCTAGGTCCTTGAAGGACAGAAGAGTGCAGGGGAAGGATGCACAACCTGTCCACAAGTCTGTATCCCATGAGCTCGGTAACTGTGTTGAACTGGTCATGCTACACATTAGCTATTCCCAAAGGGAGTCCAGAAAAACTCATCACATGTTATTACTGCAATAGGGCCATCTCCTGTGTGTGTGGATCTCCTGGTAAGTCACATTACAAGACCACCCTGATTTTGAGCTTCCTAATTATCTGCAGTACTGACATCAAGTTCCCTTGAAGCTTCTCTCCTGTAAGTTACATGCAGAGTGACCACAAACATTTAGTACCAACACCACATGTTGATCAACCAGGAGTACACCTGGACCCTACAGTCAACATGGCCAGACACAGTCCCACCTCACATTTACAAACCCTTCTACATGGCACAGCTAAGTCAGACCCAGCTCCAACATCAGGCACACTGGCAGAGATGTTACACACCTTGTGTTAGTTTGGAGCTGCCCCAAGGAAACCCAGAGCTTACCCATAAACTGATGCAGATGTTGATATCCTCAAAGTCCCCTGACACTTCCAGGATGACTAGACAAGGAATAGTCTTGAAGAGTTTTCCTAACTCTAACTGTTTGGCCCCAGCTGAAACAACACATTTTTAATCTAGAAGAAAAATCCACCTCACAGGACCCCCTTCGAGACCTAAAGGTGCATTTACCAGCTCCAGGTCTAAGGCAAGTTTGCCATAAGGGACTCAGCTCTGCAGCCAAAACCATGAAAATCCACCCTTCTCAGAGCCACCAAAAACAGTAAGAAAACTCAAACGAACACAGTGCAAGAGGAAGACTTCATGCATTGAGGCCCTATATGGATTTCCAGTATGGCACAGCCCCATCTGGGCCCACAGGCAAGTCTCTGTGTGAATGGCACTAACATACTGGTTGAGCTAGGCAGGGCTGAATGAACTGGGACAGCTGGTTAGCTGTATGCAAACACAAGTTTGCATATCCATCACAGCTTCTGAAAAAAGCTTCAGTTTGAGAAGCTGCTACTCCCTGGAGCCAACCAGGCAACAGCCATCAGCACTGCAGCAACTTTCTCCCTGCCCTGATGGCATCAGGCTACCAAGTCAAGGTTGTCACCTGCTGCTGACACTGCTCTAGCTGTCAACAACAGCAGCACAGCACAATGTAGTGTACAGGGGACAACCTATTTGCTCACAGGTCATGAGACACAAAAACACCATGAGTAAGTAGCCAGAGTAATGCTGAGGGAAAGAGTTGAAGCCCAGGCAGTGGCAGGTTACTGCACTAACACCAGCTCCCCTGCTATAATAATCCATGCAGAGCCAAAGCTCCTGAAACACAGACCCCTCTGGCAGACTCTCAGTGTCCCCAGAACCAGCCTGTAGCCATCAGCAAACAAGGAAAAGTCCACAAACTCTGTTACCCAGACCCAGAACTCCCAGCCTATCACAGAGACAGCTGCCAGCGATCAGAGGGGCCACGTAGCAAATAAATTCCTCTCCAAACCCTAGGGGCAGGTCAAAAACCAGCAGAGGAAGGACCTTCCCACACAGCAGCCAGTGACAGCCCTCCCAGAAACAGAGCTTTGCTCCAAGTCGTGTGAGGAAGCCTTTCCCCCTTCAGCTTCTGTCTTCAGCCAGGACCAGAAGGACAGATTCCCACTGCAGCAACTCAGCCACTGCTCACACTGCACCCTCTTTTCCTCCAGCTCTACCTACTAACAAATTTTAGCCAACAAGACACAAGGACAAATACCCCAGTGAGGAGATAATCACCACAAAGGATTTAGTGGAGTAGGGTACCCAAATGCTGCTTCTGCTGCCTTCCATAGTTAGCTGGGAGTGGAAAATGCCTCTGACATGTACCCATTAACAAATAACTGATACAACAACCACAACAGTCCCAACCCTCCACTGTGATACAGAATTACACAGCACAGGAAGGTCAGGCTAGGCATCTCTGCCTGCCAAAGCCTCCTGAGAGTTCCAGCCCATTCCCGGATGGGTTTAATATTAGTGCTACAGTAGTAACAATATGTGAAACCAAGAGCTTTGGGGCTCAGGGAAACACTAATGCTTCAGCTCTGCAAGCTAATGCAGTCCTCAGAGACCACAGCCCAAAAGCTCACACTCTCTCCTAAGGCCACCATGGCATTACACAGATAAGCACATGGACAAAGCAGACAAAGTCACAGAGATTAGACTAATTCCCCTATTTGTACCTTATTGAAACGCCTTCCAAAAAGCCTTTATAAAAGGATTTTGTCCAAAAATTTCCAACAGCAGCCACCAGGGATTAAGTTTTACTTAACTTGCCAGCTGCTGCCTAACAAGCCAGCACCAGCGGGACAAACAGTAACACAGCCACGTGGTGCCACATCCCCCTTCTGGAAAACAACAATCCATCCAGCACAGGTCAGAAGGGCAGGCTCTGAATAACAAACAAGGGATGGAGAGAGGAGGAAATCAATAGGAAACACCAAAAACACACAGCTCTGACTGCTGCTTCATCAGATGTGCAACATGATGCAAAGCTGGTGCAACACGAAGGCAATTTCCTGCAGACTGTGGTGTGCCGTGATATGCAAGCCCAGCTCCTCTTCATGGGCTTTTTCACAGATCAAATATCTCAAACCACAACATTGTTCTGTCTATTTGGATGCAGTCAAGGGTGGAGGAGTAGCAATTCATTACAGTAGGTACCCTCAGCTCAGAACACTTCAGCAACTGCCATGCAGACATGGAAGAGGCTTCCCACCCCTTTAAGTACACTGAGCTCAAAAAGTACTTCAGGAATTTCAACTATGCTCGCTACACCTCTGCATATACAGCTTTCAAGTCTAGATGAAGGGCCTGATGCCCACCCTGAGAGAGGATTGAAGCCAAACCCATGTGCGCAGCAGAAAAGCTGCAGGGAAACCAGATTTTCTTTGCTTATACTCACAATGAAGGGCCTGATGCCCACCCTGAGAGAGGATTGAAGCCAAACCCATGTGCCAGATTTTCGTTGCTTATACTCACAGACCCTTCTTTCCTGAGCATCCCCACGTGCATAGTGATGGGTGGCAGCCTCCACCTTGAAGAATTCACATCTGCTAGGAGACAGGTGAAGAAATCACAGGAGAAAGAGGCCAGGAGCTTGATGAACAAGAGGGACTTACTGAAAGCTCAGTCCTCCAAGTACAATGACCTTGGGCTCATGGTCCATCTACCTCCACCCCTGCACACCAGCATCTTCCTTCTTAGAGGCCATTATGAAACACAGCCTCCCCAGCAACATCCTGCTCTTACTGCAGCCATGTAGGAAGGAACATCACTGCTTACACTACCACCCAGAAGACCCAGTACCCACCTTGCAGGTGAGCCAGTGTCTGCGATTTGGGAACGGCAAAGTTCTAGATGAAATTCTAGAGTTCACTTTAGAAAAAATATGTATCTCAGCAGGAACCAGAAAACTGAGTGGTGGGGCCACAACTATCATACCATAACAACAAAAAATGCTCAGGTTGTGACCCAAATTATGGTGGTTTATGAGCCATTTTTTATGGCATTTTGCCTTGACCTCCAAGACTGAACCATCCTGGAGCACAGCTGTACCACAGCTGGGGCACACCAATTTACTTTGCAGCAATTTCTGAGACATCAAGGTAGGTTTTTGCTCTGTACTGGAATTTGGAGGACCAGAGTCCTTCAGATGATTTCAGAACACTGAACTGCACCAAAACAGCTGCATTCATACGGCTGAGTAAAGGTTTCTTGACCTTTCTTTCTTTTTTTCAGAAATGACAAAAGAGGCTTAAAATTAAGAAACATTCCCATCAAGCACATAACTGAAAACAATGCCTCTCCAAGAAAAATGCTGGCTTCAACATGACACCATATTTTGGGAGAAAATACATTCAGTCAAAAAAAAAATTTTGACCAGTTCTGGCTGCAAACTAGTTCAATAGCTGTTGTAAAGCTTCATTGTTTGCATAGGACACACAAGGCCTTAGGGAAATTGGTCTGCAGCCTGATTTGGCTAACTTGGCTTTCGGAACACCACCCCTGGGCAAAGAAACCACGCTGCCACTGCCATCCAATGTGGCCTTCAGAGCACAGCTCCAACCACAACTGAGAATGCTGGACACCTACAGAGTCAGTAATAGCTGGGTCTGAACAGCAGGACACAGGGCCAGGCACAGACAATACAACCCAGGGAAGCAGGGAATACTGTCAGCTAACCATCTCCATCTTCACCTCAACCCTGGCACTGCTGTAGCCCCCACCACCACCACAACACTTGTGGTCTCCAGCAGCAGCTCCAGCCAGAATCAGCTCCGGTGTCCATGGGCCACCCCAAGCACGGGCAGCATTACAGGAACTCCCCACCACAAATGCAGACAGTGGTTAGCAGCTCTCTGCCAAATCCTCAGCAGCTCAGGAGACAGAGGCACAGGCTGCCGCAACCTACATGCAAAATGTCTGAAGTAACTGCTGGTGGGCCCTTGCTAACCAGGGCAGCTCACCTCACAGCAGGCACGGAAACACAACCTCCAGAGCACAACAGATGGGGTGCTGTGGCCTTTCATGTGTAAAGTGCTCCTCTCCACATGGAAGGGACAGGGACTGACTAGAAACTGGAAAAAAGTGATGGCCACCTTCCAGTAGGGCCAATGCTGTCACTTAGAGCACCACAAAGGACGTGAACACGCAAGGGAGTTTTGCAGGCCCTTTCACTCACAAATTTCTTGCCAACCTCTCCCAGTATGAAATTCATGCTGACATGGAAGCAGTCTCCATCAGGGGCATGGGACAGGCAAAGGTCTTCTGGAGACAGCAAAAGTTTCCAATTAAAAATGAATTTTAAGAAGTTCCCAAAATCAAAATAAAACAACTCCCCCAACACATGTTACAAAGAGCTGGCAGGAAAGGCAGGGGCACCATGCCAGGGCTCACCACTGCTTAGAAACTGACACTGCTTATTAAGTTTAGGATCCCTTCCCCAGCTCCCAGCATTTCCAGCCAGAAGGACAGTCACCACTGGTATCAATTTCAAAAAGACCCTGCAATAAAAATAAATCACTCAGCCTTTCAGAGAGCATCAACACGTTTCCTCATGCACATGTGCAGAGATGAGGCTGCCAAATACCAATGGCATCTGACCCCTTCACTGGGAATTCCCGCAGCGCCCGCTTTGTTCTGTCTCCAGAGCGCTGTCCTAATCACTGCCTCGTACCCAGCTTTGGAGAGCAGGTGATAATTAAGCAGGTCTGGATAAGACACTGGGCCAGTGATTAGCTGGATACCAATTTTCACTTCACAGCTGCAACCAAGGAATCACTCACCACAGCCATGAAACTCAAATTGGAATGGAGACCTTCAAGAGGGAGAAACCAGCAGGGGCAGGAGGAGCAGCACCATCCCACCACTGTACCTCAGATCACTGCTGTTCTCCCAGCAATGCAGAACCAGTAGGATGGGGAGGGAGGAGTGGTCCCCTTGCAGAAGAATGGGGCCCTTCTGCTCTCCAGCCTACAAGAGGGGAGGTGGCCAAGTGAAGATAAACAAAATGATCACCAAAGTGATTTCTTCACAGGCAAAAGAAATTCAAACTTTTAGCACTCCACAATTTATGGAAAGACAAGGCAGAACTTCAGGCTAGGTGCTAAGGATTTACATGGACACACAATTTGCACTCATTAAAATGCTCTGAAATGTTTAGCTTAAACTTTAGCATGCTCCTGTGGGAGCACATTTTGATCAATAGAAAATGAGCAGTATCAGTAAGGAACAATGAATCAAAAGAAATGACATTTCACCTGATATAAGAATATTCTCAGAGTTGTACCAGATGAAAAGACAAATCTGTAGTTCAGCTGAGGCAAACAGGCACAATACCTGTCTGGTGAGAAGTCCATGCTGCCCAGGTACATTTCTCATGATGGACTTGGGTAGGAGACAACACTTGACACACGACTGAAGCCTATGTCCCAGCAAACTACAAACTACAGACCACCACCATGGTTGTTCCCTTCCCAACTGCACAGGTGCCCAGAAGAATTTACAGTCCTGTTCTTGCAGCACCTCTATGGAACTGAGAGCTGTGTCATGCTAAGAGGCACACAATTGTTTGCCCAAGAAGCTCCCAGTGTCAGGTGGACAAGACAAGGCACAGCTGGAAATTCCATTTTATGGATTAAGAAAAAAAAAAAAAAAAGTCTGCTCAAAATCCCATGAAAAACCTGGGGGAAGGTCTGATGGAGAATATGGATGTCAAAAGCAGTCACAGCACTGCACTGATCTAAGGCCCTCTCCTGCTGATAGCACACAGCTCTTACCTGCAAAACACTGAATGAAAATATTCAAGGTGGAGGAAGAAACCTTCTCTCTCTAATGAGTGCAATGTTAGCAGCCAAGGATAGTTCCACACTTCATGGTGAGACACATCCACACAAAGCATCTCAGGTCCAAGAAGAGTCTACCACGTCTGTGCACTGCCACACTCGCACCACCCATCAGCTGACCTTCATGTGCCTCCCCTTCTGCGATTAGCAGCACACAAAGCCAACAAGGGCACAAATATCTGCACCCTGTTATGTACAGCTGTAGCCCACTGCATCAGAACAAAACCCTGCAGCCTTCCTGCTGCTCACAACTGCTCTCCCCAGGACCAGGTGCAGGAATTCTTTTCATATCTCCTCCTTGCCACCCAGAAGTGACACCACTCTTGGGTCTTAATTATTTGAAGCTGAGCACTAACTCCTGCCATAGCCCGACAACTCCACAGCCACCCAGGGGAACCTCAGTTCACATTTCCAAGGAGATATAAACACTGAAGCTGCTCCATCACTACTCTGATTCTCAGAGCAAACAAATATTAACAAGATAAACAAAAGAATGAAAAATCCCACACACCAAGACTGAGGCTGTAATACTGCCTTGGGGATGGGGTTAGCTGAAGGGGATAACAGACCAGAGATCCACAGCCTGGATAAAAGGAGGAAGAGCAAGAAAGAGTCAGACTGGGCTACAGAAGTGAGAGGAAACATTGGAGATTCTGCTCCAGCTGGCTCTGGAAGGTGAGATGTCTCCATTCCTAATAAGATGAGAGGAAAAGTTTTGTTTATGCCACAGGGATCCAGCAGAAGGTCCAAAGCAGAACCATGAGACCTGCAGGCCTCCTCCTCATTGATCAGCTGCCCTAAGGCCATCTACTTTTCTCATTGAGGGGGCTTTAACCTGGGTCCTACTCCTGGACACTGCCCAGCTGAGAGACAGCAGCCCAGCACAAGCCAGACAGAAGGCACCCTGAGGGAATCCCCTCAGGGAAGGAGCTGAGAGGAATACATGTGTGAGAGAGAAATGCTTTTTCCTGTCACACAGCTTCTGAATGCCACCATTGTTAACCTCCAGTCTAGTTTTCACTAATTGCCCATGCATTTGTAGCCAAGCAGCCAAGGTGCCTCCTGCCCTTCTGTCTCTGATTCTCCCTGCAGGCCAATGGCTCGCTTTCTCATGGACATCAGTTACCAGGGATCATGAAATTCTGTGTGCTGCCTGGGGCTTCAGAGCTTCCCAGAGACAAGGCTGCAGCTGGACTGCTCTGGCTGTTCCCACCATGTTCCAGCCAACCACCAGCACATTCTTCAGCTCTCTGGAAAGCAGCAGAGACAGCTTTCCTGAAGAAGCATCCATGGTGACAGAGGCTTGCTCTGTCTCTCACACTCCAGGCCTTGCACATGCTGCTCCAACTGCACAACTCATTGCCCAGGACTTCTCCAAGGAACAGGCTGCCCACCAACAGCCCCCGATCCCCTCTCAGATGCACCTTCCCTTCCAGAGCAATTTATGCTTCCCAAACAAATTAGCTGAACTGATAACAATAAAAATCCCATCCCATGCATTTCTGATGCAACTGATCTTGCTATCCCCCACTATAACTCCCTTTGCTGCTTTATCATTGAGTTTTGTTAATATATCATCTAGCTCCTCTTCTAGAACCTTAAAGAGATAGAGGATGAAAAGGCACAGCACAAAACCTCACAGCCACCAGACCCCTCTTCCCAACGCAACCCCTCTTCCCCACTGCTATTTATTACTAAACTTTGTTTATAGTTGTGCACTCTCCCACCCACATGGCAATGTTTCATTCAAGACAAGTTTGAATTCACTTCAAGAACAACATTTCAAAGGATCCCAAAGCATTTGTTTACAAACAGCGTGCATGGAGAATTCACTTCTCCCACCAATGAACGTGGTCCCCTCTGAGACAGGGAGAGGCAGCTGTTTCATAGCACCCAACGCTACTCAACAGCTGAGGGACAGGAAACGATCCACAGACAACTGATATTGCTGAGGAAATTTATGGAAAATGAGGGTTGGAGACTTCTATTTGCCAGGAGAGAAGGGGGAAGCTTCTGAGGATTAAAGCTCTCCACTGGGTCAGGAGGAATTTAGGGAGGCAAAGCGTCCCAGACTGCGGTCAAAGGAGCGACTCCAAATTTCAAGCCTCATCTGAAAGCTGGCACCTCCCAAACTAACGGGAACCTGGGCACTGGGATAATTTGGCTGAGGAAGGGAGAGCACCCCCTGCTGAGGCAGCCACACAGATCTCATCCAAGCCCCAAACAGGCCCAGCCCTGTTCAACATGAGGTACAAGCCAAAATCACAGCCTAGAGAGGTATTTGGTGCAGAGAGGAGACACTGGGAAGACTATAAAACTGAAAACACTTAGGAATCCCAGCTCTGTACACAAGACCTACTGTAAACACTAAATCTTCAGAGGAGGAAGGATCACACAACTCCTTCAAACACCAAAGTCCTAGGAATGGTAAAGGGTCACATGTTGTAGAAACCAAGAGGGTCCCAGGATGGAAAAAGAGGTCCTCAAAAAGGCTAAAGAAAAGTCAGATGTAGGAAATCTGGACAAAACAGAGTGAGGACAAAGGGTCTTACAGGGAGCTGGCTTCACATGGTACTTGCTCCCCAGAACAGTAACCAACTACCAACAGGTAGGGGACAGCAGGGGCTGCCCAGAAGATCGGTGAGTGCAACATCCAAACAAGGGACAGAACACACCTCCTCATCTCCAAAGAGTCACCCGTGATGGGAGGAACCAAAGGGCATCACAAAAGAATGATGGAAACACCAGTGCTGGAAGAGAGCTGCCCTGCAGGAGCTGGGACATGAGGCAGGGCTGCACCTCTCTTCCATACCAGAGATTGAGCATGGGACATCTCTGAGGATGAGACACGTACATGGGTACAGTGAGTCTTGCACACATCCCTTGCTCAGAGATGGGCAGCACATGGAGAGCTCTCACTCCTTCTCCATGGAGGTAGGGGAGGAGAAAGCTGGTCTTCTCTACACATTCTTCCCAAAAATGAGATGCGGAGGACAAAGCTGACAAAATGGATGTCCCTCCCCAAAATGGATGGTAGGAGAAAAAAGCTGTCCTCAAATCCATTCCATGGAAAGGGCTGATGGAGGTGGCACTATCTCCACACCCTTTTGGAGGAGGGAGCAAGGGGCACTTTCCCCAGGCAGGCACAGTGGGAGATGCCCAGGCCCTTTTGGTGGGAAACAACAGAGTAGGATACAACCTGGTACAGACAACCCAGTGTGGGCTGCATGGGAGATACCACCTCAGGCACGGTGTTGGCCAAACATCCAGAGTACGGGGAGGATGTGACCCTCAGATGGGGATGAAGGTCTCCTCCAAGGTGCCTCTGGCACCTCAAGCAGGGCATCACCAGCTCCCTCACCGAGGAGTTAGCATGGCTTCCCCAGAGCCGATGCGGGATCCGAGGACGTGCGGCTGTCCCCAGAGGCAGCACCCAGGGACAACGAACCCCAGAGAATGTGCACGGGGGGTATCGCCACCAGCCTCCCACAGGTGAGGTGGGGTGCACGGAGGGTGTGTCCGTCCAGACAGAACCCAAGGGGGTCACCATCCCCATCCCCGCCAAGGAAAGGCAACGGGGATGGAGGATGGATGGGGGTCGCCGTCCCCGCGCCGGGCACGAGGGGTACCTCCCCATCCCGGGGGTCCCGGCCCCGCCGCCCCGGGGGCGCTCCCGGGGCCGAGGGGGCAGCCAGCCCCGGCCCAGCCCCGTGAGGGCGGGAGCTCCCCAGCCACCCCCACTGCTCCCCGGGGAGGCCCACGGGGCCCGGGCTCCACGCGTGGCCCCGGGGGACCGGGCCCGGGCCCGCGCTCACCCGAAGTCGTCGTCCATGGACTTGAAGTAGAACTTGTAGTTGGGGCGGTTGAGGAGCCCCTTGAAGTCGCCGAGGGTGACGCGCTCGGCCGGGATCGGCAGCTTCACCAGGTACGGCGTCTCCTGCTCGTCCAGGTGGTAAATGATCTTCGTCTCGGCCGCCGCCATGGCGCCCCGCCCGCCGTCCCGGCCCCGCCGGAACCGGAACCGGCGCCCCTTGGGGCCGCGGCGCGGGAGCGACCCCGGGACCCGCCATGGGCCGGGACCCGGCTCAGCGGGCAGCCCGGGAGTTTGGGCCCAGATCCCGCCACGATGCTGGCCCGCATCCCGCTCCCGAGCCAAATCCCGGCTCGACAGGAGACCCCCCTTCGCTGGAGCTGACCCTCTCCTTTGGAACGGACCCCACACACCCATCCGCCCCGCTGCTGCTGTGCCCCGTGGGGGTGCATGGCCCCTGGGACTGCCCGTGGGAGCGTTGGGATTTACACTTTACATCCACATCCTCCTGTCCACAGCCTGGTACTCCCCGTGCCCCCACGTGCCCAGTGCCAGCTGGGAATATACCTCTCCCAGGCTCCCCACCCCATTCAGCTTTCACATCCTCTGTACGCCCTCTGATGCTGTTCACACACAGGGTCATTCCTGTGTCTCACAGCTTCCACTTCTGTCCACACCCCAGGCCTCCCCTTCTATCTCTGCAGCCCTAGTCCTTTATCACACACCTCCCAGCCTTCTCCATGCTCCTCATCCAGCTATGTGCCCCATGAGCACAACTTACAAAACATGAGGCATATCCATCTCTACCCTATCCTCCCATGTACAGAGCCCTTAGAGCTTCCCATGCTGTCTCAGATGGCCACCACACACAGGGACTACCACCCACCCCAGCTCCTCTCCAGCTAAGGCTTCCCTCTGAACCCCTTGTCACCATCCAAAAACTAACCCCAGTGCTCAGATCTTTTCCTCACCAAGCAGACTCTTTCCTATGCTCTTCATGAGAATCCTCTGTTCCATATACCATGGCTTCTTCAACTGGGCACCCTTTTGGCTGTGTGATTTCTTCCCATCCTCTATCTCCCCAGACCCCAGCACATTCTTACCTGTAGTCATCAGCACTGTGACCCCAGCCCCTAGAACTTGCCTCTGTTCCACAGCAGTCTCAGTCTGCCTGGTTTCCCCTCTGCACATCTTGCCAGCACCCAGCAGACACCAAGGAACCATTCCATCAGCAGTTTCCCGGAGTTGTGGCTGAGAGCAAAGCTGGGGTGGATGGAGTTTTGGGAACACCCACCAACAGGAAGGGCAAGAACCGCCTTGCACCATCCTGGATTAGAAGGAACAAATGCAGGGGAAGCACCACACCATGGGCCTGCACAGGGCACGAGACTAGATCAGCCCTCAAACTAGACTCCCCTGCCGCAGGAAAAGGAGCCAGAGAGATCCTACAGGGAACAGAGCCAAGTTCCTCAGGCAGGCTGGCTGAGCTAAATAAGCCTTCTGCTAATGCATTAAAGAGTCCTGCAGGCAC
The DNA here is from genome assembly GCF_017590055.1 of Onychostruthus taczanowskii. NCBI lineage: Eukaryota > Metazoa > Chordata > Aves > Passeriformes > Passeridae > Onychostruthus > Onychostruthus taczanowskii. The sequence continues at coordinate 8,682,088 of NW_024499684.1, forward strand.
TGCTGGTAATTACCTGGGCAGCACTATTAGACTGGGGGAAGAACCTGACATTAAACTGAAAAAAGAATAAAAATTCCAGGGAAGTCCTCAGGTAAGCAGAAGTTGTAAGAGGTTTGAGACTCTCCCATGTTTCCACATCAGCTCTTGGAAGATTGTAATTTCCTTATGCTCGGAGCTCTGGTAAAAGCTGGTGTACCTGGAATGAAGAATCCAGGTCAGGAATGGAAAAGTTTAGTTTAAGTTGTTTCTTCCTCTGTCAACCCTGACAGAGCTAATCTTAAAGTCCTTTTGCAACACCTCCCTGCCCCAAAAGCAGGCACATGTGAAAGAATCCCAGTGTGTCCCTGGCAGGGACACTGTCACACCCACCTCGCAGCACAGCCATGGATGCACCTCGGAGCCTGTATTGTACACATCAGACACTTTTGTTACAAAAAGGACAATTTTTGGTAGTGCTGAGTTCCCAAGGGAGCACATGCAGCTCAGGGGAGGGGTGCCACACCTCCAAGGTAGTAATAGATGAAATCTCATTGCTACAGCTGCCTTTTCTTTTAAAACAGGCCAAGTCACTGAATAGACTCAATGATAGATCAGTTTCACTGCTCACAGAGGCCTTGTGCTGTATGACTCACTGAATGGGAGTTAAGAACACAGTGCCAAAGAAATTAGCAGGAGGGGACTGTGCTGTGCACTCCAAGGTCCACAAGGAAGAGTTTTTGAACTGCCTGTTGGCTTATTTTTGCAATTACGGCAACTTAAAAATTGCAGCATGGATAACATTGCTCCTCCTTACAGAGTACACAGGCTTCAGACATTTCAGTGCATCTTGGAACAGCCCAAAGCAGAGGTGGATGTAGTTGAGTTCCATCACTTACACTTTTAAGCAAAACCAAATTATTATCTCCTTTTAAAAGGGTTACTATTGTTAACTGAAGTTGTAGGTTTGATGGAGGAACACCAAGTTCATTTGTTCGTTCATTCCTTCCTTCCTTTCCTTCCCTTCCTTCCTTCCCTTCCTGTCAGATGGGAAGGCAGACAAGTTGGTTATTATAGCCTTAGGAAAGTAAAGTACTTAACTGCTTACATTGCTCAGATGGGCAGCAATGATTCCACATACAAGATTGCTCTCAAAGGCATTTCTAGTCTTGCAAACAAAAAAACCATCTTGACTCAAGCAACAACAAAGCACCAAGCCCACCCTACACTTCAGCAATGGAATAAATGCTCCTTTAAAAAGTACAACACGTATCAGTACATAAGGATGCTGCACCATGCCAGAACTCCACCTTGGAGAGTATCAAGTGTTCTAATTTGTTTTATTTTTGCTACTCTGTTCTTGGCATCTGTAAAACCACCCCACCACACACATCACCAATGCCTGAAGGATGTGGCCATAGAGAAACATTCTTCCCTTGGATTTTAACTCTCAGGTAAAAAGCAGCTCATACCACAAAGTTGGAGCAAAGGAGGGAGGAATGTGGAAAAAAACAAAAGTGGAATTGTTACTTGGCAGAAATAATCAAGAACTTCTGGCAAAACTGAGCCATTTACAGCACTACATGTGAAATTTATTCTTAAGCCATCTTTACCCTGTAAAAGGAAAAAAAAATATTTGAAATGTCCAAGGAGATTTTAAAATTACCAAGTCTTGCAGCTGGTTTGTAAATGGTTTTTCTGTAGCTGCCTCTGCCAGTTCTTATTTCCCAGCATCAGGAGGACACAATGCATGACGTATCAGCCAGCATTCCCATCAATTCCCATAATGACAAATGACAACAGATTTCTTTGGATGTAACGTTCATCTTTGCAACATAATTCTGTACAAAACCAAACCTCACCCACTTCAGGATTCCAAGTTCAGAAGTTTTAATGAATTGTTCTCTAGTTGCAAACAGGGCTCATGAGTTACCATCAAACACTTTCACCAATTAAATGCTGTGCTGATTTCCTACCTGGCTATTGTGTGCGTAAAATCTGAGCAAAAAGAAGTGATGAGTTATTTAACTTACACGTGAAGCCCTGCTCAGGCATGTAAAATGGAGACATACAATTTCAAGTCAAAAAAAGCAAACAAGCTGGTAACACCAGGATACTTTTTATTTGCTCCCTGAATTAAATATTGGCAGATACAGAAAATTCAGATACCGACTATTTCCCCAACATTTACAAGACTGAGTTTGCAATGTCAGAAAACAAGGACATTTATGCACAATCCTGGCAACTGATAGTGTGAGTGCACAAGATGGCCCTGCCTGAACATCAGCTTTTTAAAGGCAGTATCCCTGGTCTCCAGCATCCAATGCTGTCCCCTCACTGACAATTGTGGCACCACGGAACGGCCAAGTAAATATCCTGAGTGGGCAGCTCCAGTGCATTTCCCCCTGCAAAGGATTTATTCCATGCTCCTCCTGAAGGGGCAGAGGCTAGGTCAGCACATCCAACAAATAACCCACCTATGAACACAAGCTGATGGTTGCAGTACCCTTTTTACTCTGTTCTTTGAGAGCAGGGGAGAATGCAGCACAGTGACACTTCCAAGTTAGCTGTTCCTAAAGGCCTTGCTGCTGCCACACATAGTCTGAGCCAGAGGCACACTCACTCCCTGCTGCCTGCCGAGCTGCTCTGCAGCTGCAGAGCCTCACAGTGGGTCTGCAGTACTTTCCCTGCTGTCTGAGGGAAGTTTCAAATAAATAAATGGCCATGAAGTAAGCAAGCTTATGTAACTGAAATCATGTGGATCCACAGACTGTGTGCTGCTGAAGGAAATAGCACTCGCTCCTTTTCACACTGGAGCAGAACTTAGTAACTTGCATTCTCCTCAAAGCAGCTGGTGCAGTCAATGCCCCCAGGGCAAAACACAAGTGTAGTTGGTGCAGCAGGAGGAGCCAGGCACCTCTGCTCCCTTTTCATAAAAAAAATAAGAAACAGACACTTCTCTAAAACATGTCTGCTAAGCTGGGGGCACAGAACATCACATGCAGGATACGGTGATCCGTACAGCCATCCACCATCAACCACGTGGGGAAGCTGAGCACACATCACCCCCAGTTCTACAGCACAGGAAACAAATGGTTTTACCAACTCCACTGTGCAATTTGTGTTAGATCCTAGCATGGCAGATGGCAAGAGATTTTCCCTTTTGCAAAGATCACAGAAGTGCCTTCTAGGCTGCAAAATGCCTTGGGCATCCTCAGACAGCTGTTCTTTAGGCACAAGAACTCCTGAATTCTAGTCCTGCACTCCAGATCCTAATCCACATGCTCTTACCCACCAACCTTGCCGGTGTCTCTTCAGCAGGAGTTTCCTTAGCTCCAGAAGCAACAATGATTCCAAATACCTCAGCTGTATGACCATTCTTTCACAACCCCGATGGTTAGATCTACAGGGGCATCGCATGCATTTGCATCTACTCTGTCCCTTTGTATTAGTAACAAGGACCTCCCAAAAGATAGCTTATAGTACATCATATCCAGGCTCCAGAGGGATTTTAAGTATCACTGCCTCCTGCTTTTCCCTTATAGTTTTTATACTGGGTTGCAACATAAGGTGCAAATGAGGGAGGGAGGGAGGGAAGTGGCAAAGTTGGGAACACACAACTGAATTAATGATGGGATTGTCAGTCATTTCGATGTCAGGCCCCACATCTATACACCATGCACTGGCATTGATCTTGCCCTGCCCACTTGGCCCAGAAAGGCAGTGAGAGCCTCTTCTCCTGCTAAGCCACCATGTCAGTCTTGGTCGCCGTCAGACGACTCCTCCTCTGCCTCCTCCAGCCACTGGATAAACTTCTGGAGCTGCAGAGAGAATGAAACATAACTGGATAACAACTGACACCTAAGAGATGCTGGAAATGCCCAACAAATACACTGTGTGAGTGAGCATCACAACCATGCACCAGAAAGAGAAAGGGTTTCCAGAGGAAACAGAAATGGAGGCAGACTGAGGGAGCGAGAGACAATTAAGTGAAAAACAACTGGGATGCCACAGACAAATGCAGTCTGATTGAACTCCTAAAGGAGATTCCTCCAGTCAGACAATCCCTCCAACACTCAGCAAAAAGACAAAAGCTTGAGAGGTTTTCAGAGCTTCAGGACAAAGAGATGGCAGCTGCACCTTAGCTGACATGTTAGGAAAACTGTGCTGGGAAAAAAACTCATCCCTCATAAACTGCTATTAAAAAGGCAGCTCATTTTACGTTTTAACTGGGCTTGAATAAGCAGCTGAAAGCACTGCTGACCTATGTTAGCAGCTGACTTTGCAAAGGTCTTGAACAAAGTTGTTCTTTAGATGGCTTTTTTCCTCTACTTCTCTTCCAGATCCAGGGAGGAGGACTGGAACAGGGCTCAGCCAAACTGCAGCACAAAGTTCTGCCTGACGGAGGAGGGAAGTTTATATGCTCCTTGCAACAGAAGCCAAATGAAACTACTCAGTACAGCAAATGCTTAGAAATATATGTGAAGGGACTGCTGAGCCAGGAATGAAAGCTTCAAAGAAACTGCATGGGGCCAGCACACAGGGCATTGGCGTAAAGCCCATTTCAAATGGGTGTTGGCTTAGGGAAGCCGTGCTGCTACTCCAGAAAGTGCTGGCCTCGTGCTACAGACAGCCCACTAGAAACAATCCTCATACTACCTCCATTCCTTATCCAAACAGGATGATTATGGTAGAATGCACAGAAACTGTTCTGGAGAACAAATCTGTGTTGCTTAGTGTTCAGTGCACTGGTGTGTTTCTTGGCCTACCATGTGATGGCAGCTGCTCCACAGAAGGCAACAGTGACAGCAAACTTTACTCGAAGTTTCTTTCAGCAGCTGTTGTCTGTCTCTCTCCCCCCACCCCAGCCTCTCCCAACACCTTTGAGACTCACCCGTTGGTTTTTACGAAGCTGCTTTCCTTTGTCAGACGTGTCCCGCAAAGAGAACCAATTGAGAATTACATCTTCTTCCAGAATTTCCAGCTGGTAAAATGTCATCAACACCTGCATCAATTAGAAAAGAGCAACAGGCTCTCTATAAACTCTTTTGGGACTAGCTCACGTCCAAGTACAAAGTTTGCACGTAATCTGTGTCTCTCAGCTCCGTCTTCACCAGAAGGCACTCAGTCTGCTTCATTTTCCTCCTACTGTTAAAAATAACCGTGATTCTCTTACCAAGCCTTATGCTCCTGACAGATGCTGTGACACATAATGAGTCAAAGTTCAAGCCCCACCAACTTCAGCTCTGATGATGCTGGGTATGACTGAGAGCAGCGGGCAATGAGGGGTCACAGAGGACATCAGTTCAAGACGTAAGTTCTCCTTTTAAAGCAACCCAAACGCCATCCCCAAAGCAGATCCAACAAGCAACTGATGCCGGCTCGCATTCAACAGCGACACGTGCAGAGGAGCATGAACCTATCCAGCTGTGCCCCTCCTCCTGCCAGCTCTGTCTCTGCAGTGCCTTATGGCAGGTGTCAAAGCAATTGGTCATTCCTCAGCTCAAGGCCTGGCCCATGAGCGAGGGGGAGACGCGATCAGGCTTTCCCAGGGTGCCTTTGTGCTCAGGCAGAGCGGGCACTTCGCGGTCGGGCTCCTTGCAGCAGAGCGCTAACAAAGCTGGCTGCCAACTCCAAATATAAAGTGTCACTTCAATTCCCAGCCTCTAGGGAAACCCAGGCCCCTAGAACAATGGACACATGCCAAACAATTGCTGTAATTCAAGGACATTTTGGCTCACCAAACTGAAGGCTTTTGGCTCCAGTCCTAAGTGCTTTGCCATCAGCCAGCAGCACTGGTAGCAGAAGTTAGGATTACTCTTTCTTTAGGAATCAAGAGTTAAGCAGGCTCTAGGAGAGCTCTTCCAAAACAGACAGGGGCTTCCTGAGTTGCTACTAAAGGAGCCTTGTAATCCAAGTCAAATGCTCTCCATGTGATAAGGCAGACAGAATTCAGGGACAAAATATTTGTGAAGGATGGTGAGGAGGAATATATGAAAATTCTCAGAAGCAGGGAGACAGATAATAAGCCACATGACTGCTTTCCTTTATTCCCAATTTCATAACTAGCTCAGCTTGAATAAAATTCCACTTTTATTCCCAGCTTTCGTGTTTTGCACTCCAAAGTAGGATAAACCATTTAGCAGTGAGATCCCACGGAGAGATAAATGAAGAGAAGCTCTTCCTAGAGCGAGTCTCTGGCCTTGCCTCTTCCAGTGTCACACAACAAGAGCATCTGTGTTGGAAGCTGCAAAATAATAGCTCCCCACAGGCTGCAGGCTGGTAATTAATACTCACCCTCAGCTGTGCTCTCTCAGAGGCACAGGCAGACACAGAACTATTTTTTTTTTTAAAGAAATTGTTATAAATGGATTTTCTACACACCCTCTCCACTGAGACTCCAAAATTCTGTCCCTTAAAGCAGAGAGGTGATGATGTAAACAAGATGCATTCCACTGTGAATCTAGCAAAAATAGATTTGGGAGAGGATACTCACTTTAGCTATCGATGTGCAGAGACTGTCATGTTCCAAGAAGAACTCCTCAATGGCACATAAGGCATTCAAGTGATCTGATGCTCGTTTTATGTAGTTCTTAAACAACGGGGTCCAGTTCTTCAACAGCTGCAGGGAGAAAACACAGAAGAGCTCCTGAGCCGAGATGGATGGGTGCACTCAGCCCTGTGTTTCAGCTGTGTTACACCAAGAAAGTGACCCAGGGAAGCATTTTATGAAATTATTCAGCTGACTGCTTCAGGTATTTGGCCCTCTCTGTCCATGAAACAGAGGATATTGGGTCTCACATGTGAGGACAGAACCTGGTTTCACTAAGCTTTCAGAATATCTGTTAGCTTTCTTGTTTTTGCCTCTCTGGATGGAATACCAGACCATCACAATGAATGTGTTCAATGGAGTCTGGTATTCAAACAAAATCTCTTCACTGCAGACTGATAAGGAGAGATACCTACATGCTACTCACAGCCTCCCCCCACAGAGCAGCTGACATTTCAGTGGAATTTTCCTTCAAAGCAGAAGGACGAATAAGGAAACACAGAAAAAGATAATGCCAGGTTAATTACCAGCTGAGTAGAAGTGAACAGTGAAAAACAACCACCCCTAAAACAGGAACGTGTCAGAGCAGCCCCTAAGTGCAAATCACACATTTGCTGTGTGCCTAGAGGCTTGTTTGGATCCTGAAGCCTGCTGCAGGGAATGAGTGGGAAGGATGAAGGGCAAGAAGTTGTTACACTATTAGTTGTTCTCTCCTCCAAGGCTTATTTTTCTTGAAATCTTAAGTTTAATAATTTTAGTGCTGCCTCTTCAAATAATATTTCTGAGTCCCCCACAGCTCTTTCCCTTGTTGTACATATCTGGGAAATATGCAGCAGGGAGCTCTGCAAAGCAGCACAGACTGACCTGAATCTGGGATAGGAGGTAATACTTAGATCCCTGTCCATAAAAATTTTAAAAGGTATCAGAACTTGGATAAGATACAAAATTTCTTCATTGGCCAGATCATGACCTGACCATCCTACAAAAGTATTGTAGGAGATTAAATGAGAGTTCCACATCTTTTTAAATGGAGTAATTCAACAGCAGGTGATCCTGAAACTACACCCCTGGCATGCCTGCACAGATACACAGATCTGCTGTGCCTTCAGCAGTGTCTCCTTACAGAACACATCTGGTCTGTTTTGGAGGGAAACTGGCAATTCACTGGCATCACAGGGTGTGATGAAGAAGCTTTGAGTCACCTACATTTAGGGTTAATCAGCATTATACTGTCCAGGATAACTGTTAACAGGCAGCAGACCTGAGAGAGGGAGAGCTCCAGGACACACTGCAGAGCTACAACCCAGGCTATGGAGATAGTCCAGGCTGGTGTGGACTACCAAAAGTGGCCTCAGCTAGGAAACACGGCTCATCTACTCTGCAGTACTGCACTCCATCACCTCTTCAGACACATCTGCTAGGCAACCATGCTGGAATTTGCATGCCTCAAGCAGAAACAAAGAAAGGGATTAGTACAAGCAAACTCCTCTGTACAGTGGTACACTGACTGGTTTAAGGAACAACAGTAACAGCACAGAATTATCCTGATCATCATGGTATCACACAACTGAGGGTTCTGTGGCATATTTACAGGAGGTACTTTAGCAAAATGCTTAAAGCTAAACAGTCTTCCCTCCTCTACAACCATCTCCCCATTCTCATTATTCTTTGGAATCTTCACCTCAATTGCAGTAAAGCTACAGGAAAGTTCCTTCCAGGCTAAGAAACACATTTCTGTTAACATCTTTAAATCATAAGCAGTCACAAAGCTATCCAGAAGCTATGGAGTTTCTGAAAGCAGGTTATTTATACAGAAAACATTCATAACCCCAGGACCCAATTCAGCGCGCCTGCTGCTGGAAAAGGGAAAGAAGAAAAAATATACCATGTCAAGTTGAGAACATGCACTGCACTGTAACTGCTGCTAATGGGGATAGTTAGACCACAACAGCATCTGTGCTGATCACCATAAATGGCTTCAGTAACAGCAGAAATGCATTTGGTCTCCAAATAAGCAATCCCACCGTGTGTTCACATGCACACCATTACAGAATCCCAGTTCTGGGAAAGGTCTATAGTTCTAGGAAAGGTCTATTTCTGCACCTTCTTTGCTTTACAACTTGCACAAGAGCTGAACTAGACGCCTGACATACATCAGACTGGATACCTCTATTTGTCAAGCCTCCATGTTCCATCTGAAAAAAATACCCACGGGCATATCCTTTACCAGATGCTTGTTTCTTAAAATTGCTGCAACACTTTAGAGCTTCATGCTCAGGGGCCAGCACTTCAGACCACATAGTGTGGTTTCAAGTCAAACCATACATCACAACTATGGCATTCCCACAATTTCCTCTCCTGAGCTGCCTGGGACTGCTCTGCCATAGGTTTCACATAAGCAACCCATCTTATTTCAGCATCTCTATGTCAGAGTTGAGCTACAAAGAGAGCGATAAACATAAAACAGGTCTGTAAGGTTCAGTGGGCTTCTGATACCCATCACTCTCTGTATGCAGATAGCCCTATCTCATGCAAAATAAAACTTTTCCATAAGTACTCCATCATGAGCAGCTCTCAGCTCAAAACTGCTATTGCCTGAGGCAGTTTTAGCTGCAAACTGCAGCAGGAACTACTTTCATTATGTACTAACCTACACCAAGCCTGTGCTTGGGATTTGCAGAGTGTAAATAAGAATTAGTAAATTAATGGAGTGTACTTTTTGCTAACCAGGGAATTGCAAGCTGCAGAGAAGCCACTGTTCCAGATGCTGTACAACTGCCTGAAGAACTGATCTTTGCAGAGCACTGCTGGTAAATACACAAAGCTGCTGCCTCAGAAGGTCAGCAATGTGTGTTTAATAAGCCTTTGAAGGCTGGGTCACTACATCTATTAGAGTTACATCTCATCCCAAATACTGGGTTACTGTAACAGTGACAAACACCATGAACGCAAGGGAACACACCTGTACCTCACCAGGACACTGTGCTCCTGCTGAATGCAGTGCAGAAAGCCAGCACAGCAATCCTGAACACAGTGAAGAGTTCTCTAGGAAACTTCCTGGTTGTTCTTTACAAGGGAGAATCTGGAGAAACTGGCTGCCATGATGGTCGACTGGTTTGACACCTGGCTTTCTTTGATAAATCCAAGGGTAATTTGTACTTCATAAATGAACACAGTTCCCTGCCTAGACAAATGCCACCTGCCCATGACATGACACATGGCCACTCTAAACATCCCATCTTGATTATTACTACTTCTCACTAAAGGTGAGCTGACTTGCTCTCTCTGCTGCTAAACATGAGCATTAGATTTCCTTTGAAGAAAAAGATATGGACGAAGTTACCCAGAGAAACTCTTCATGTACGACCACTGTCTTTGGCTTCTAAGGCTTTGGGGCAATTACACAAAACTTGCATTTATATGCTTCATCCCAGACTAGAACATCTTCTGACTGAGTGCTGCAGTGAAATTCTCCTTTCCCACTCATGCTACAGTTAAGAGCCTAATCTGGGAGACCAAGAGATGCCATATCCCAGCTGGGATAAAAAAACCCATCCTATAGAGCTACCAATTCCACACAAGTTGTTGTCTAGATGTACTGCTTTCCACTCAGAATCTAACACCTGCTCCAACATTTTCTTTGGTCCTCCTCCTTCAATTCTCTTTTTCTAGGACAGGACATGCTATTCAGGAAAACAATCTGGAAAAATGAACAAAAGCAAGCAGAATTTAAACAGAGTGAGCAGGAAAATCTCACTAAGCCATCTGAAGAATAGATCAGTTTACATGAATGTTTTCTGCAGAAGGCATCTCCACATGTCCAAAAGGTGAATTAAGTAGCACGCTTACACCTACACAAAGGAGAATTAGTTTCCCATGCTTTCCCATCAATTGAAAACACATACTTCCTCTGAGAAAGGATTATGAGGAAGTCTAGTGTTCCTCTCAATCTCCTAAAAAAAAAAAAAAGTAGTCCTAAAGAAAATTAAGTAGTCTGTCCCAAACATGTGTCAGACCTATTCATTCTGAAAGAGCATCTTCAAAATCTGTAGTTTGCAAAGTCAAATACATACATGGACTGCAACAAGGAGACAAAAACACCACAAATGACTTCAGTTTGGGTGAACAAAACTATTAAGAGAAGACTACCTGCTTTTTAAAACACATCCTACCCTATTTTGTCTGCCATAAGGCAGGAAATTGAAGTTGGTACACCCAACTATACAAACCATGTCCCTAGAAACAAAGCAGAACTTTACCTTTGCACAAAGACAACAATATCATGCCTTTGTATTTGGCTGGGAAAAAAAATTGGCACCAATTATGGTATGCAGACAAGTAAGATCTTGGAAAGGATCCCACTGGGAGAGGAGTGCTCCCCACTGCCCCAGGGACAGGACTTGAGGTGGACTAGAACCAGGTTGCTGAAATGCAAGCCTGTAAAGACATCTCTAACAGACCTTCTCTTTTATCTTTTACAAATTATTCACTTCTACTGTGACACACAAGCAACAGAAACAACCACAGGTACTGAAGTAGAGCTCCCACACCTACAGTCTCAGCTGAGCTCTGTCAAACAGGAACAACAGTTTCAGTTCATTTTTATTCCTACAGAAGACAAAGAGGCTCATGAACTCGAAGAGTTCAAGTGGCTCCAGGCTTAAACAAAGAGATTTCTCGGGCAGGAACTACCTAGGGCACACAAAGACTGTTACACACAGGGAGACAAGCACAAAGAAGAGTCAAATGGAGCAGGACTCACAGGAAGTAATGCTGAGAAATAGTTCTGGGAGTCCAGGTTTGCATCCAGCTGCTGCAGTGGGAACTCCAGGATCACTTTACTGAGCACCTGCATCATCTCCTTCAGGCTAATGTTATATGCATACCTACAATGAAAAAGGCAAAAAACCCTCAACATTTCACACTGTCTGATCTCTGCAGACTGTGGCTATTCACAGAGATAGAGTAGAAAATCTGATTCTCATATTCCCAGCCTATTTCTTATTTGTTTATTTGGTTTTCCAAGTATTCAGACAATAAAATCACTTTGCATTGCATCAGGCCCCCCATAAGGGCTGAAAAATCTGTCATCACAATTGCAACAAGCTGCTGCAGGGACATCACTCTCACGTTTACCAGAGTGCTACAGGAATGCTCTTGCACAAAAGAAGGCACACAGGTTTGGATTTGAGAAACACTAGATAAAAGGCACTCTGATTATGTGTTCCAGACTTGCTGCTGTAAAAATACTGTGGACAAGCCACAGCACAGCACAGCCCCAGCTGCAGGCAGCTGGCTGAATACTGCAATGCCCAGAGCACAGACCCTGCACGAACTTCCAGGCAGCTGTGCCAAGAACTGGCCTGTTCTCTTCAGTGCACAGTTATTTAGCAGCAATTCAATCTCTTGTTACAGAGATGGGGCAGGAAAAGCCTAACCACCAAGGATGCTAGAGGTGCAGCTGGTGCTCTCCATCAACTCCTGCTGTCATTCAGTCATGATGTCTAAGCTGTATTTCTCATGCTCCACACTGACAAAATGTCTAACAATGGGCATTCATGTGGTTTCTCCTCTTCTTTTGACAGGCCTGCTGTCAATCCCAGCTGTTCAGCATAAGGGACAATATCCTGAGGATCCCTAAGGACATCCCCAACTCACTTGAGGGAATTGATTTCCAGGACCAGGTTGTCACAGGAAATGTTTTCTTCTTCACCTCTTTGTAACGTACCCAGAACCTCATTCTGGAAAACTAATAAAGAAAGGACAGGCAGTTAGACACGAGGGAAAAGCAGATTCTTCAAACTGCTCATTACTGAAGGAATGATGCTCTTCATAAAAAAAGCATTCTGACACAGATGTTTATTTTTCTCTGCAAGCTGACACAAATCCACAGCAACTATACCTATAAATAGTGGGATATAATTCAAACAAAGCAAACCACCTACTACATGTGATTGATCTATCCACAGAAATCGGCACAAAGCTATTTACCTCTGAAGCCTTTTAGAGCAGAGTTTCTATTATACTTTCACAATCTAGCCTTTTCTATTCAGACAAACCTCATCTTCCCATAATTGAAAGTATTAGTTCTACTGGTTTTATTTCCTTTGAGGCGATATTCCAACATGAGAAAGTTTTTGGGTTTTTCCAATTTGGTCTGAACCTCTTTCAAATCCAGATAAGCTTAACACAACAAAACAGAAAAACAAAACATCTCTGCCAAAAGAGGAAACTCCTACAAGAACATTTATTTCTCCAGAATGATTACAATACTAAGTTGTCCATACAGAGAAACTCTGCTGGACCTTCCCATAGTCTCTAAAATTAGGCAATGACACTGTCATTTAAACAGAGAACTCAGGGAATCTCTTTCATGAAGGTCCAGTGATAAGGAATGAGAAACATGGAGACTCTTTGCTAGTTTCTCATGCTTTACTGTCTTGGGTTAACCCAGCAGTGATACAGGGAATATTAAAGAACTCTGTAGAAAATGCAGGAAGTGAGACCAGGAAACAACATATCACAGAGATGCACAAATTTTCCAATACACCTAGAGAAAGCAGCACAAACCTCACACTCTGCAGTATCTACAGAATCACTGCACTTCTTCAGAGCCCATCTCACCTTTGATGTCATCCAGCTGAGGGGAAGCTGCCCGACTGTCTGGCTCCTCAGAGCCCATGCTCAGGTCACTGTCAGATTCACTCTCTTCCTCTGAGTGCATAGCTGGGCCTGAGGAAGGAGAAGATGCAGCATTCAGCACTGAAAAGCTGCAACCATCATATGCCATAGGAACCAGGTGTCCCAGGGACTTCCCAACCAAGTCAGCAACTATCTGTCCTTGCAAGGAGGCTTCTATTTACAGGTCCAGATGATTAGATTTGCTGCAGAGGGAACACTACAGCTGGCACGAGGACAATGGGATTTTTTGGGAGTCTGCAGGCAGACAACAAAGGACACGGACAACTGCAGAAGGAACTGCATTTTGTGCAGACTGCTGAGTCACAATGGAGCAATGTCAGCAGACACTGCCACTGGCAGGAAGAAAGCCAGCAGCACCTGGAATAGCCAAAGCATATTCCCGTCTGAGGGAGGGCCTGGTGTCCCATAGTGCAGCATTCCCAGCACAGACAGCTCTGTGCGCTAGTGTAAGGCAAATATCTAACAAACACTTTCCACAGAGCACAGGCAGAGAATCTGGTCCATGACCTGCTTTTACCTCTCACCTTCCCTCCACATAGCTGTTATCTGGAGCCAGTCTGCTTCACAAAGCCCAGGTCTTGCTCTAGACACAATTACCAGCATCCCACTTGGCCAGTTTCCCCAACACACGCCTCTCTGTTCACTCCCAAGTGAGACCACACTAAACTTTTCCTCACCCCACAGGCTTTGCCTCTGCTCTTCTTCATCCTCTTCATTCTTGTCATCTGCTTTCCAGAGATAGCCTCTTCCCTCTGAACCTACATCCTTTTTATTGTAACCTGAAAAAGAATCAGCAGAGTGTGGATGTAGTGAATCTGCTTAGAGGCAAACCTGAAATAGACTGGTATAACCTGCATGTTACTGCCCCTAAAGAGCCTTCATCAAGAGAGATGGGATTCCTGCAGATGCATATGGATTTCAGCTTTCATTTTCTCACATGCCTTGACAAGTGACTTACTCCTTCTTACAGCAGCAACATTTGGCAGACCATGTTTAGATCCCTTGACAAACTCACACTGTAGCAACAGTACTTCACAAGGACAAAGCCCTTGGACACAGCTGAGTATCCTTGCTTGTTCTGATGAAAACACATAGGTTCCAGGTTGAATGCAGCACTAAGCTCCACCCTGGCACTGCAGTATCTGGAATGGGGCTGCTAAAGACCCCAAAAGATCATGCAAGACAAAACCTTCTGCATAGCTTTAGTGCACGGAGACAGAAACTCTCATACCTTTCAGTTTCACTTTGCTCTCCTTGTTCACACCAGAATCATCACTGAACTGGTCATCATCCTCTTCCTCCTCATCTGGGGGGTGCAGAGAGATCACTGTGCCCTCAGAGAGAGTGATGCCAGGACCTACTACTACCTGAAAATATGTGAAACACATCTTAATGACAAGCACTCTGACTGCCCCCTCGTACCTCCACCAGCAGCTGCAGACAAGCTGTCACTAATAAGTGTAACTGAAGACACCAGCACTGCTACTTTCCATCCTATACTGCCCCAGCCAAGCAAAGGGAAGAAAAGGGTGGGAGCAGTAGCACAATCTTCACCTCTGCAAAAAGGCTTGGGGCAGTCTTGTGTTCTGGAATAGTACAGTGTAAGATGAGTAACCTGCCAGGAGGCAGAAAGCAGAACAGACATAAATCAGCTCACCTGAAAAGAGAGGACACAGCGGGGCTTTAGCTTTACTTTCTCCTTCACTTCAGCCTCATCACAGATAACAGAATGGTGGATCTCCACGTTATCTGCTATGTGCACTCGGTCCCACAGAACAGCTCCATCCAAAGTGACTTTATCACCTGTTATACACCACCAAGTACAAATATGTTGAGGAAGGCTGTCTGGTGCTCTCTGACACTGTTGAGTTCACTAGAAGCATCTTACTGACTCCCAACCCCCTTGATGCATGATGGATGTTTGACAAGAGGGGAAAATTTGCCTCAGAAGCCGACATCCAGTTCTTACCCAAAGGTGAAAGACAAATTTGTTCTCTACAGAGACTTGAGAGTAACAACTGATATCTCAGTTTTGGACAAATTCAGCCAAATCATAAAAAAAAAGAAAATCCAGCCAAGGCTAAGAAGGAGTGAGCTAGGAGGGAGCAAGGTTAGGAGTGAGCTGCTAGGAAACAGCTCATGAAAATGGGGACAGATATCCCTCATTTGCAGATGGTGGTGGTTGATAACTCTACATCAGTAAAGGTCATGCATTCTCTGCTGCTGAAACAACTCATTTTCATGAAACACTTTCCAGCTTCATTATGGTACCCTGAAAACTTTAATCTATTTTTTTCTGCTGGAAAACCAAGCTTTTCTCCTTTCTCCCCATTAGCAATCAATCAGTACCCACCTATCATCCTCTCTCAGTGCCAAACGCACTTTAAAAACTGAATTCCAGCAAACGTGTGCCCTGGCCTGGCACGTCCCCCACTGCTGCACTCACCTATCCTACAGTTCTGCCCAATAACGCTGTTGGTGATGGAGCAGTTGCTGCCAATGACCGTTCCCTGCCCGATGAGCACGTTCTCTTCCAGCACGCTGCCGTGGCCGAGGCTCACATCCAGCCCTCGGTAGATGTTGTGTTTAGAGTGGGTGTAACTCTGGTTCTTGTCATCAGTGAAGTTCATCTCTGGAGTGAGAGGATAAACCCAGCGCCGGATGATGTCAGAGCACACAGCTTCGTACATCAGCAGGTTGCATATATGAGCACCATAGTCTTCTCTTGTTACATGCATATGGATCTGGTTCCCCAGGACCTGGCAGACAGGCAGGAGCACGTCAGAAGGTTCTCTAAGGCAAAGTAACAGGAGCTGCCTTGTAACAACCCTCTCCTTACCTCCTCGTTCACCAACAGGCCACGCACAAAGTCATCCCGTGTCTGGTAGTCAAAGTTGTCTGTGAACAGTTCAGCCACCTGCCAGGAATAAAGTACATGAAAATACTATAGGGCCAAGTTATACAATATAGAAAAGTGATGGTCTTGCCTTGAATAAAGCTCTGACTCCTTCTGCTAGGAACATTGACCCTCCCATCTCCTTCCCCTACTACTCCTCCAGAATCCATGAACAGATTGTGATTTTCAAAAGGGGCAAGACACTGCTTTAGCACTTCCAAGCAATTTTCCCAGCCTTATTTTGTAGTTTCACTGCCAAAGGAAGGCTGCAGTCAAACTTCATCAGATCTGGAAGATATGTTAGTGAGCCTTAGCTGGAATAACCCTGAATGTTACCCTAACATGGTACCAGCTTAAAAGTACTGGCATTTCTCCACAGCACAACCACCACCTCTGCTCCAGAGATGTTATTATACCCAAAGTGAAATCACTTATTTCCTGAAATAGTTTCATTCTGTGCCAAATCAGCCAGTCTCTGGATGCATCCACCATGTAGGTCTGCCTGGGCTTGAGCAGTGGATGCCAACAACTGACTGAGCTGTGTTCCACACAGCAGCACATGATCACCCAGGCCCTCAGCTCAGGCAGTTCTGTTTCCCAAACCTGGTACTCAGGCCACACACACTCTGCACACCAGCAGTACCAAGGGAGCAGTGCAGACTGAATTTTAGACCCTTGGAAGGGCAGGGCTCACCTGTGGAGAGCAGATGCTGATATGACAATCCAGCAAGTCATGGCGCACCTCAACGTTCTCAATAGAGTTCTGGAACAGACTCTGAAAGAGGAAAAAATGCAATGACTTGAATGCCTCATGCAGTATCAAGGCCCAAAAACCATCTATAAGACAGGGGCAGTATTGACTGAATTATTAAACTAGCTGAAGTTCTGAAGATCAGAAAAATCTACAATCTATGCTAGACCCAATCTTAGCAGGCACAGACTGGTCACACAAAGAGCTGAGTGTCAGCCAGCAGAGACTGCCCCTGCCTCTGCACAGTGCAGGTCTCCCAGAAACAGCCTGTACTTCCAACAATGACTTTTCCTCCAGGAGGCTCCTTACCTCAGTCTCTGGGAGCTACAACTGTAAGAAAAACCCACGGATAAATTCAAACACAATTTTTACAGCTGGAGGTTAGTTTTGTATTGTTGGGTTTTGTTTCTTTTGGTTTTTCCTTTTTGCTTTCCTATGGTCATTTGTACTTCCATTTGAAGACACGAAATAACCTCCTGATTACTGGTTTGGGGATGAAAATATTATACAATCACAGCCTTAGTTATGAGTTGAAGAAAGAAACTGGTCCATCTATCTCATGAATAAAGTGCCTCCACAGACATTTACAGAGCATTTACTACATTACTAGGTAAACAAACAGGTAAAAGGAGGTACCACTCCTTGCACCTCTGTAATTCCACCCCATGTCAGGCTCAACAACACTTCAAAAAGGAAAGGGCTGTTAAACACTGGAATGGACTGCCCAGGGAGGTGCTGGTGTCCCACCCCTGGAGGTGCTCAAGAAATGACTGGACATGCCATGGTCCAGATGATAAGGTACTGATCAAAGGTTGGACTCTCTGATCTAAGAGCTCTTTTCCAACCTAAATGATTTGGTAAAAATGGTAGTGGGTATATGCAAAAATTGGGAGCCCCTGCAATAGTACAAATAATCTCCCTCGTTTTACATCATGGAAAGGAACTAAAGGGCAAAACCTGAACTCTGAGAAATCATCTGCCTCATGCTCCAACTGGAATGAGGCACAAAATTGCATGTCCCAGCACGATTTCACCAAGCCACAAATAAAGATCAAGGGGGAAAAAAGCCATTTACCCCAAGTTACTTCCTATCATCTGCTCCTCCAAGAGGAGCAGCTAGGACAGCTCCCCAGCCCTCACTCAAGGAGGATCTCCTTGGGCGGGCTGCTTCACTACCACAGCCCTTTTCCACCTGCCAGGCTCCAGACGCACCATAGGAAAGCGGAATCGTTTCAGCCCCTGCGTTCTCTGGTAGTGAAGGACACGGTTTGTGGCACTGTCCATAGCAATAACAATGTCATCCTCCTTGCACCTGGCATGGTGGCCAGGCGAGGACTCCTTGAATATCATCGTCATCACGGACACATTCTTTTCCATCTTACGACGCAACCTGGAAAAGGAGGACAGAACTATGAGAACACTCGGAGAGCTACAGACCGCAGCTCAGCACACCAGGCAAGATTCACTCTTCCAGCACCTACTTGTGCTCTTCCAGGGCTTTGGAGATATTGAAGTTGGACACCACATCGCCAGTGACCAGGACGAAGTCGGAACGAACGAGGGACTTGGCGTCCACGTCGCGCAGCACGTCACCAAGGGAGCGGTACAGGTCCGAGGTGACAAAGCGCACCGTGTTGGGAGACGTGTGCCGGCACCACTTGGATTTTCTGCAAGAAGGAAAAAAAGCCATCAGGAAAGGCATAAAGAGGCTGCTCCCACAGACACGCCAGGACACAGTGTCCCAGTGCGTGCCACACCTACAAGGGGGTGCAAGGAGCGTCCTGTGACAGGATCAGGTACACTCAGAACTGAGGAGCAGTCCCACAGCGCTGAACCCTTCCAACACACTGCACAAGCACCCTCCTGCACAGCAGGGATGGTCCTTTCTGAGACATGCTGGGAGACCACTGCTTAAAGGGTGTCTCTGACAGTTTTCATGAGAATCAGTGAGGCCTTTGAGGCTTGCTGGAGGGCAGACGAATACTTTCCATGATAAAACTAAAAAGAAGAGATTCTTACTGCAAATGCTCTTTTATCTCAGCTGACTTCCAACAGCAGAAAACAAAGGTTTCTTCCACTCCAGTTGCTGTTAGGAACTCCAAGGTATAATCAATCATGGCCACATTTGCCATAGGTAAAAGAGCCTGAAGAAAAAAAACAAAACCAAAAAATGATACAGATAGCAGAACAAACACTCAGTACTTCAACATCAGCAACAGCCCCTTCCAGCTTGGAGGTGTAATGTCATCAGTAGTACCAGAAACATAACACAAGTAACTGCTCCACCAGGTTTTATAAAAATCTTTTAGACTTGATCTAAACAGTTGATCTAAAGAGCTAATTTGTGATCTTCTAGGGGCAGATCCTCAGTTGAGAAAGGAATAAAAAAGTGAAGGTATCACTGAAAACTGTTCAAGAAGACCAGATAAATGACAGAGACTGGATGAAAAAAAGTGTTGATTCCCTGACTCAGGCTTTAAATGCTTCAAGAAAAACCTGTCAGACATGAATAATGAAGCCACAGGAATATGAGTGTCCAGAATTAAACAAGGGGGAAAAAACTCCAACCTGAAGTGAAGTAGGTACTGTCTTGACTTGAGATTCAGCTCACAGTTTTAAACTGAGTTACTGAGTCACACCTGAGTGATGCCATGCCATTCCTTAACTCATTTTTGGTGCTGTTTCATTTCAGGCCTGAGCTCGCGTGTATAATTACAAGCACCACCAACACTTCATCAGCAAAGGAGTTGAGATAATTACTCAGACCTAAAGCCTCCAGAAGCCTTTTATGTTCCTTTAACACACAGCCTTTTGAGCTGGATAATTAAAGTACTACCCCCATCCATTTTTCTGGCCATATTCTTTCACGCATTACAGCTGGCAAGGACCAAGATTTTGTTTCTTTCCTTTATCAGAAAGAAGCCTGTCCAAACCCGCAGCCAGCCCTGCACCAGCCGCAGACGAGGAGCCAACAGCGCAGCTATTTTCCAGGCCATATGGAAGAGCGGACAGCCCCGACACAGCGATCACATCCCGCCGCCTCTCCGGCGGGGGACACAAACTCCTACGGGCGAGAGCTGCCGGAGCGCAGGAGCCTCGCCCCCTCCCGACCCAGCCCGGCCTCTCGCCAGATCCCTGCCCACCCCGGCCGCCCGGGGACAGCGCACACCGGACAGGCGGCCCCGCAGGCACCGGCGCGGCGCAGGCAGCGGCACTCAGAGGGGAGTTCTCACCCGCGGCCGGTCCTTGGAGATCGGGAAAAAGCGGCGGTTGAAGCTGTCGGCCACCAGCACGGCCTGGAGCGGCGGCGGCGGCTCCTCCTGCGGGTCGGGGCCGCGCCATCGCCGCACGCGGCCGCCGCCGCTTCCGCTTCCGCTCGCGACGGGAGCGGCAACGGGCGCCCGGCGGGGACACAACAGCGCGGGGCGGCGCGTCCCGGCGGGAGCGGGGCGGGAACGGGGCGGGAGCCGGGCCGGAGCTGCTCGTTGCCTCCCCATCGCCTCCCTCCTCCCGGCATCGCCTCCGTGGCGAAGATCCGCCGTTGCACGGCCTGAGGAGCGGGGAGAGGCGTTTCATCGCCGTCCCCAGAGCAGGGCGCGGAGGTAGAGCAGCGCAGCTCCCTGCCATGGCCGGGCACGGTCGGGACGCGGCCTGGGAAGGCCTGAATGTCCCCGCAGACATCCCCAGGTGGCCTCGGGGTGCGAATAGTGCTTTGATGTGACCCTGGTGGTGTCTGGTTTTGAGAGCAGTGATGTTTTCTGATACACTTCCTAGCAGCGACGTGTTTGTGCTGCCTTCCCAAATGTCCAGAGGCTCCTTCTGCAAAGGACAGCCCTGATGGGAAGCAGCCCCTCTGTGCACAGCTCACACCTGCCATCAAAAGGCTGTCCCAAAACCCGGGACCCCTCGGAGCCCCCTCAGAGACCCTTCCAGAGCGGATGGGAGGAAAGAAGACGTGGTTTCTGAGGGTGGCGTGGCATTTTTGTTGCCCTCAGCCTGGTGGAGCTGCTGGGATGCCGCAGTGCTGGTGTCTGGCTGTCCCCCTGCTAGGACACTGTCGCTTCCACGGATCCCGATCTCCTCCAGCCATTCCTCTGACTGTGCTTCAGCACTATCCTGGTCCTCAGGAGGGGACGGGCCATGTGCAGCCTTCAGCACAGAAAACCTGCCCTCAGCTGGGTCCCCCTGCTGCCTTTCCCTGCCGCCGGTCCCAGGGCTGCAGGACTTGCCTGGCACAGTTCACACAGCACCGTCACCTGCTCATTTGTCACCGAGGAAAAGCTGTGTGATAACCCTGCATTCAAAACCAGGAAAACAGGCTGAAAGACCTCCCTAGGGAGCTCCTAATGGGATGGCAGCATAAGGGCTATGGAGAGTCCTGAGCCTGGCAGCAGGACAGCCCCTTCCAGTGCTGGCTGCTGCAAGACCTGGTGCTCACTGCTTTGCCCCGTTGTCACGTTTCTGCCCCTCTCCACATGGGACAGGCATTCACAGCGCCTGCTCTGTCACCTCACCAGCCTCTATTGCTGTCCCTCGGTCCCCACAAACTGACCCACTGTGACATCCTGCTGCTGTCATCTGCTACTGAGTGACAAACCAAAGACTCAATAAGTCTCAAATTCAGTTGTGGTCTGAGAGAGACACGGGGCATTTGCACCCCCAGCTCTGTGGCAGGGCCTCTCCCAAGGGCGGAAGGTGGCACATGCTTATCAGCCCAAGGCACACAGTATGGCCAGAGGGAGGGAAATTAAGGGAGGCACCACTTAACCAGAAACCTACATCACTGCCCCAATATCATGGGCAGTGCTGTACAGCCCCCGTGGCATTGCTGAGAGGTCTTTAGTAAAGGGAAGAAAGCTGTAACAGGCGACATGCAGTATTCCTCCCCACCGACTGAATTGCAGGTCCAGGACCGATGCAGAAAACAAAGTCTCCTCTGTCTCCTGAAGGACTCTGCAGCACTGGGTATTCCCTGAAATTTCCCTGAGCAGTTAAAATGTTCAGGCATCACTTACGTGGTGCCATCTGTGCCCAGTGACTTGTGACTGAGCCCTTGCTGTGCCGCAACTTGCGGCTGAGTCGCTTGACCTTAGCTAGTGGTCTGGAAAAAAGCAGCAAGGATGGACACAGCAAGAAAGTAGAAAGGAGCTGCCCGTGGGAAGTAAATCATCCTCATCCTTTTCAAAAATAGGTATCTGCATACCCTTGGGAATTCTGTTGCCCTGGCAGAGGAACTAACCCCAGAACAAAAGCTCCCAGATGGTTTCTGTCCAGGGGTTACAGCCTGAGGAGTGATCCAAGTGTCATTGCCTGAGGGCAGGACAGCATCTTCGTTCCTGCCTGTGTGGCACTAAGTGCATAAACAGCACCAGCAATCAGGTCTGATCCAGCCTGCACAGCCACCGTGTGTGTTGGGACCGGGCACAGAGAGGTTGACAGGGGAATCAGCAGATTATCTGGCTAATTACATCCTGTTCTCTCCAAATGAGGCGAGTTTCCAAGACGTTGCCCTGGTAAATTGGCAAGAACAGGGGAAGACAAATCAAGGTAATTGCTAATGAACTAAACTCAAAATCAGTTTGATAAATATTCCTCAGGCTTTGCAGACACATTTTCCTTTGGTCTCACCAGGAACTTGCAGGCCAGCAGCACCAAGGCCAAACATTTTCTGAAAGCAACGTAATTCCAGGGGAGCTTTTAAAACTGAAATTACCTCATGAAAATTGAGATGAGATGGAACTGGGTTTGACTGAAGGTCTACCAATCCCAGCATCCCACAGTGGCTGGGCAGGGTGGTGGGAAGACACAGAGACTGTGGGACTTTTTCTTGCTGCCTCACCTTGGACACCCCAGGACAGAGCATACACCCTGGACAGGGCAGCCTACACCGGCTCTGGGAATGATGAGCCTGGTGGGGATGCTCTGCTTTCTGGGACATCTTTCTGGTCCCTGTTCCTTAATTTTAAACCCTTTTTTATTTTCATTTATTCTCTCTGAGCATTTTGTTCTTTCCTGGCTTTTCCCTCTGCAGACGCAATGGCCCATGAGGCATCTCCAAGCCTTGGCAGGTAGTTCTGGGTCTGGTCCTATCTTAGACAGCTTTGGGGCCCCAAAGGGGCTGAGTGGAATCAGGGGGTTCCCAGAGTGGTGAGACTTGCAATGAGGAGGATCACAGGAAGTCTGCATGGAAGAACCATGTACCTAACACGAGGCTCATTTTCCTCTCACATGTCCTGCCTGGTGACCAGCAGCTCTGATGCCCTTAGAGCATCCTTCTGTGCCTTCAGCAGAGCTATGAGACTTCTGTCATCTCAGCTTCAGGTCAGGGATGCAATTAGTGCCTAAACTCAGCTCTTTTTGGCCCACTGCATGCTGGCAGGGAGCCTGGTTTGGTTGGGGCTATTCCCACACAGTGGCAGAGGTGAGAAGGGCAGGCCATGAACCCTGGCACACAGAACACTGAGCACTCAGGGCAGTGTCCTGGATTTACCCAGGACAGCTGATGCTCACTTGGCAGGTGTAGAGAGGGGCCTGCCTGCCCCAAGCACCCTCAGAGGGGCTCCTGCCCCTGGGAGAAGAGGTAGGCAATGGCCAGGACATGGACATTGTCCAGCCTTCTTATATATCTGAATGACTCTGTGCCTGACACAAGATTTACCTGAGCACTGAACCAAGTGCTGCAGGGAAAAATAAAACTGCAGACCACAAGTAAGTCAGTAAGCATGAAAGCCAGACAGATTCTACACCCCAACCCTTCTGCCTCCCTCCCTCCCACACCCTGGGCTCTGGCCAAGCAGGGACAGCAGGGATACTGACTCACAGGCTATTCATCTACTCTTTGCTCATTTGGGCTTCTCCCGTGCTCCTCAGCAGAGGGTTTCTCCCAGATCTGCTGGGCCTCGTCTGCTCTTGGCTCCTGGGTTGACAGACTTGAGAAGGTGAACCGGACATGAGGCCACCCTGTCTGCATCCCCCTGTGTTTCCAGCTCCTCTGGGGTAGTGCTTGCAGAATTCCCTGGTATTCCTTTCCACCCCATGTGCCCAGCATCCCTCACCTGCTAACAGGGAGAATGCATTACTGCTGCCTGAGTTCGGGCTACCACAGCTCCCTGTACTCAGCTGCTCCTGTACCAGCTGGGACATGCAGTGAGACAGGAGCTGCATCAGCACTTCCCCAGCTGCAAGAATATGGAGATAGGGCTGGAGGGGTCCATTGGCAAGGAGCAAAGCATTCGCAGCACAGAAGTGCTGCTGGTGGATGTTCATCCCTATCTCTGGATACCACACAGGTATGTTAAGCTGAGCAGGGTC
Organism: Onychostruthus taczanowskii; assembly: GCF_017590055.1. Taxonomy (NCBI): domain Eukaryota; kingdom Metazoa; phylum Chordata; class Aves; order Passeriformes; family Passeridae; genus Onychostruthus; species Onychostruthus taczanowskii. Next base: position 8,706,274 of record NW_024499684.1, read on the forward strand.
CCCACAGGTGGCTCAGATTTCCCTGGAGGGACAGGGGACAGGAGAAGTGCCCCTCTGCTTACTTGGAGAAGGGACATCCATGTGACAGTCTGTCTGCCACTGCCCAGCCCTGCCTGGAGCTCAGGAACCTGAAATGAGAGGGAAAGCACAGCAAGGTCCCAGGGTAAATGTCTCTCTAATTTACTTCTTCTTGGGACTTTTCCTGGTCCCAGGCTCTGCCCTCATAGACACAGGCTGAGCAATAGGATATACTGCCTTGGATATTTTAGCTGAATTTCCATTCCAAGCCTTGCCCCAGCTTCTTCTGCTTGCAATGGTTTTTCTTTCTTCACGTGGCTTCAGCAAGCAATAGCTCCTTCCAGAGTTCTTAGGTAGATCATGGATGAATTCTGTGTGATGTGATTCATCCTTCAGGACACTGCTTCCATTATTCCTCACCAGCAGCTCTCCTGAGGAGAAACACCAGCCCCAGAGTGATGAGACATGATGATGCTTGTGTCCAACTAACAGATATGGTCTTGCCCAGGTGACCATGGTGCAGATGCAGGAGCACCTGTGTGCTGCTCTTCTGCTATCACTGCTCATGCTCTGGCTCCATCTTCTGCTGATTCATCCCTCTGGTCACTCTCAGAGACTGAGGAGGCTTTGGCCATGGCAGGAACAGGCTCCTCAGTGAGGACACCCTGTCCAGGGGTGGAAAATGAGTCAGCGGCCATCTGAGCTTGGCATGTGCTCCAGCCACAGGGACAGCAGTCCCTGGAGGCAGCCACCCTGTGTGACCCCAGAAGCTGCTTAAGCCTGAAGAGCAAAGCACATTTCCCGCGGGGGACAGTGCTGGAGCAGTCACAGGGACAGGCACTCCCAGTCACATGGGGACAGCCTGAGCACGAACACCCTGGAGCAAGGCTCCTCAGTCTGCAGAGTTCCCCTGTCCTTTCTGAGTTCCTTATTCACATACAATGTTTTGCACTGCTGCTGCACTAGCAACATCTCCTTCCCTGGAGTCTCTGGCCTTCAAACCCTACCTTAGTCCAGGGTTTACCCCCTGCTTTGTGCTCCTGTTTGTCTCTGCACTGAGCCATGTGAAATGGGGTGGCAGCCTCTGAGCAGATTCTTTTTCCCAGTTCAGTGATGCATAAGGTGGGAGGTAGCAGAGCTGCCTCCTGTTTTCCCAGCTAGCCCATTTCCAGCTCTGATATGTGTGGATATGTGTAGCAAGAGATGCCGGGAAGAGCTCTCCCCAAGAGGTATAGCAGGGTAGCCCAGACAGGCTTGCACTTCAATAATCTCCCCTAGGAAGAGATCCGTGGGCTGAGCCAGAGAAAAAAAGGTGTGGGGCTGGGTAACCACAACCTTTGGGACTGTGGAGATGGGCAGAGAAATGCCATATTGCACAGCAGTACCGGGACAAGGCCTAGTGTCACTTGCATCACGAGAAGGGAGCCATGGTGCCAAGTCAGGGCTGCCAGGGCAAGGAGGCAACTCCCTGTTTCTAAACAGCCAGGACAAATACCCAGGAGAAGGTTGGCTGGCCACTGATTGATGCAGGCCCTCATTTCCAGAGCAATGTATCTGACTCCAGCCCATCCCTCCACTTCCTCCCACCTGGGGCCTTATGCCACCAACACAGAGCAGGCACCAGCCAGAATTGTTACTCTTTTCCAGCTGCCTTGCTCTGAGACGGGGCTACTCCTTCCCTGTGCAAGGGCAGGGTTATTCCTCATCCCTCAACTTGTCCAGAGGACAAAAAGGGCTCTTGCAGCATTCCCTTCAAAGCTGCCCCAGCTTTGCCTGGAGAAGATGCTGAGTGAGGAGGAGTCCATCCCTCTGCCTTCTCCCTGCTGCTGGCCCCAGATGCATCATTTCAGGAAGGAGACAGCTCTGCTTCCCACTGCCTGGTCTGCCAGAAGTGAGGGGGAGCTTTGATCAAGGCACAGCTATCTGTGCTCTGATTGCTGCCTTTCCTGCAAGGCCCTGTTCAGAGGAGAGGGCACATTTCCTTTAACCCTTCTCTCCCTGCAAGCCTGGAGCTCCACAAGAAAGGTACATTTATTAGAACTTTCAGCCCAAAGGGCTTCACATTTCTAGAGAAGTCTGGGAACTGAGTGATGTTCAGTAACTGTGCCTTTTCAAGGATCCATTCAGTTGTTTGTGCACCCAGGGTTTTGGTTTAGAAAATCTTTGTGCTGAGGCTGCCTACAGATCTAATTAATAGAGAGAATGAAGGCAAAATTTCTCAGGGGAACTCAGTGGCCCCCTTCCACCACATCAAAGCTGCTGAGAGATCACGTTATCTTGACAGATGTTGTATACTACAGATCTGGTTACTGAACTTATGTTTCCCATGGACTCATTCCAACACTTCTTTTAATTTGTCAGGGATATATTTCAAAGTGCAACATGCACATGGTTGCAGAAAAGTTGAAGGAAGTTGCTGATTAATGACCTTTTTCCTGGTAGTGTAGATGTGGTTGTTCCAGCTGTAGTAGATACCAAAGAAAAGGTAATATACTGGAAACCAGAAAAGATAAAGTATCTTAGATTAAAGATTATTTTTTTCTGTTCCTTCCAAGTAAAAGCAATTAATAATGCTATAACACAATGTGCTCAGCCATGTGAGGAGAGTCTGTGCCTAAGATACATGGAGGAATTAATCTCAGTGCTGCCATCACTTTTCTGTCACATCAGTGGGAGTATTAGGCACAGGCAGCTGGGATGTTTTTTCTCTGGGAACAGCTTCCCAGTCTCCACTTGTCTGCAGCTCTCTAGTTTCAGTGCTGGCTTGGGTGCCCTAAACAGATATGATATTTCTACTTCTTTTCATCCTTTTGCAATCAACCACAATCTGAAGCACTGGTGATACCACCAATCACAAGCTTTGACACCTTCTGCCTTATAGTTATCTAAATTGTTTCTTGTCACAAATCTGAGATGAAATTAAATTATTATTTCCACCAGGTAGGAATATGCCCCTCAGAATTCAGACAGCTCCTGACCCAGCCACACTTGATGAATGCTGCCAGAGCCAGTCTGGATTGCCTCTGGGGCTGTCTGTCCCCACCGGAGGGCCTCTACTTCCAAGGAGGGACTCCAGACACCACTGCAGTGCCAATACTATATATGGGAATAAACACACTTAGCAGGATCATAATGCTCAGCTTTGATCCCTGGTCCTTAGAGATAACAACAGCTCTGACCCCTGCAGTTCAGGGAGTCACAAGTTTATAGATGCCCTCTTGGGTACGAGCACCTGTAAAAACCTGGCTTGGACTTTGAAAGGGTGTTTGCAATGACATAAGTGCAAAACAGGGCAAAGGTAAGCCCAAAGGTAAGCCAAACTTACCATGACTGCAGTAACTTCTCTGTGCTGATGCAAGAAGAGAGCCCAGAGCAGGCAGCTCTAAGGGAACAGGCAGGGCCCAGCTCTTCCCCCCACAGCTGAATGGTGCAGGGATTTTCCCTGCAGAGACATTACCCAGGCCTACTCTTACCTACAGGTGACACAGGTATTCAGCCAGAAACTTGATCTAAATCCTATCTCTGCCTGCAACCAGGACATCAGGGTGTTATCTGATTGATCTGATAAATGCCTGCAGTAAAATCTGTTTAAAACTGTCTCTGTGCATCACTGCAAACACATTGAGGAAACAGAAAGGTGACAAATGAACACTGAGACTTGAACTTAATTTAGATCAGATTGTAACCACAGTAAGTGCACTGCTGAGTGCAGACCCTGGCTCTTTTAAAAACAGAGGAGGCAGCAGTAGGATTCACAAAAGCTGTACAATGCTGGAGCTCATTTTTCCCACCCACATGAGGAGCTGCTGTATTTTCAAGTCAGGAGCAGCTGGTGATTGATGGTACACGTGCCTCACTTCAACAGAGAGCTGGGTCTGAATAGTGCATGTTCCTTTAGTTCAAACTGTTCAATCTTTTGTCTTTAAGAAGAAGCCAGAGGCAGCTCCCTCAGGGGAGTATCTTCTGCCCAGCTGTGGTTTGGGACCTTGCTCTGCTTTTCACACAGTGACTCTCCTTTGCCTCTATCACATGGTTTCCAGCAGTCACACATTTCTTAGGAGGAGGAACTGAGCCACAATTTGGAGATGTGGTACAGTTGTGGTCACATAACAAGCTGCTGACCACCCCAAGAATTCACCACTGCCTCCCTGCTCTCACCCTGTAATTGCATTCTGGAGGAGGTGGTCCTGATGCTTCAAGGGTTTTACATCCCCCAGCTCCCACGTGCTGCACTCCCAATCCTGGGGAGAGGGCAGGGAGACTCTGGAGGCTGGGCTATCTTCTGGTTGTCAGTATTAGGCTGTTTGTTATTCTAAGTGTTGCAGGGTTGTGGGCTGTGCTTTGAATTAACCAGGCTGCAGACCCTGGAGCTGCTTCCCACCCCCCAAGCACTGTTCTCATCCCTGCAGCCACAGCTGGGGGGGTTCCTGTCCTCCCAAGTCATGATGGAGAGCAGCACACAGCAGCTGGAGTGCTTTGTTTCCAGTTGACCTAAGCCATGATTACACAGGGGGCTTTTCCTATTTGTAGCTCGGAACAGCTGGGGGATTGTCCCCGCCTGCAGCACATGGGACAGGCACATGACATGGCTCTGTGTGGCAAACAAACCTACACCAGACACACGCCTTCCTTTTCAGGGATTTCTGCAGCCTCAACAGCCTCTAAGTTTCAGACTGACCAGTATTCCTTTTGGAGTATCTTCACTGCAGGCTTCACCATGGTTAACCCAGGCTGTTGCTAGGCTTTGTCGCAAAATTTTTGGTGTCCCACTGTTGCCATCCCCATGGTCCCACTAGTTGAAGCCATGAGAGGAGGTTTGAAGGAGTGCCATGGCCACGCAGACTGAGACCCAGCCTCCTTGCACTGTGGCTCTAATCCATGGCTCAGGGGCCAAGAGTTCACCAGGACACATACACTCATCCACCCCTCACTATGCCAGTCCCACACAAGCCCTGTGGGGCTGGGGTTAGCAATGCACAGAGGGGAGCATGGGGCTCCTGAGGAGCCTGGGGGCTGTGATGGCAGTGCAGGGTGGCTGCTGGTGCTCAGGCAGCACTTCCCAAGGAAGCAAAAGCAATTAGCTCAGCAAAACAAGATGTACTCAGGGGGGTTGTCTGAGAAACTCCCAGGAAATCTTCTACTCTTTCTGGGAGGGGAAAGCAGGAGACAACTGTCTCTTCCACTTTCTCCCCCAGCAGCAGAACAGAGCAAGTCTCCCAAGCTCTGAAAATTACTCACTGCTCCCTAGAGTTCCCACCACCTTGCTTTCTGAACACAGAACTGCCTGCCTTCCCCTGCAGCCCCAAGCACGAGTCTCCAAAAAACCCCAGCTTCTTGCCCCTATTATCCCTGTGTGCAGCCAGGCCAGGCTGGGGCTTGGCCACCCTGAGACCTGGGAGAGCCCAGCCCCAGCTGCAGCAGCAAGGACAGAGCTGTGTTTGACCTGCAGCTTCCCCTTTTTCCCAGTTTTCAGCTGCACAGCAACAATCCCGAGGCCCAACGCTCTCTGACCTTGGCTGTCCTCATTTGCTTCTAAAACTGGCTGATCACACTGGCGAGCTCCAAAATTGGCATCCCAGACGGCCTTTTCTCCACCACGTGGGATTCCAGGCACTGCCAGGGGCTCCCAGCATTTTTAATTATTTTTCTCCTTTTTTTGAAGCCTTTTTCGTTCATGCTGTTTATGCTGTTTCCAACGGGACAGAATGGCCCTCTCCCCACAGGCTGTTTGCTGTGTGCTTGCTCAGGCTGGCTCATCCTTCCCCTGCATCTCAGAGGGACACCTGAGAGCATGGAGGTAAATACAAGCTGGCTGTATTTCCACTATAGAAAAGCCCTGGGGTTTTAAGACACATAAGGAAACAGAGACCTTGACTCCAGCTGTAGTGGCAGTCCCTGCAGTGCCTTCCCCCATATGTAATAACCAACTGAGCTGTCATCAACAAGCAGAAGATGAGAACAGGTAGTGAGAGAGCTGATGGCACCCATGAACCATGTCCTGGGGGAGGAGAGAGCAACAGAGGAAGGTGTTAGATGTCACTGCTATGCAGCATCCCCAAGACCCTTTACTGTCAGGGTCACATGGCAACAAGTAGGAAATGGTGGAGATTTGGGATAACGGGGATGAAGACATGGCTAGTAGCAAGCTCATCACCTCCTGGAAGGTGAAAGAGGTGGTGTCTATCCACATCTGATTTGCAGCTCATGAACCAGGAGCTGCTCAGAGGAGCTGCAGTGTTGTGGGTGCTGGCAGAGAGCGCAGCAGGAGGCAGCACTTTGCCCTTTTACACAGGGCTGTCACTGCTGCATCCACACATGGCTCTTCCACAGTACACCCTCATGGTGCCCATCCAGCTCTGCACAGCCACGTAAGCAGCCAACCAAAAGAAACCTACATCCCAATACTGGCCAGCAAGTGACCTTGCTGCTGTGCCTGGCTCTGCTCTTTCCATGCAGCTGGAAGCAGGGACACTTTCACCTCAGTGGACCCACAGCTTTGTTTTTGCAGAGGCAGATGAGGAGTGGACAGAGGGTGCTTTGCCCTGGCAGCAGGCTGTGATCATGTCCCTGGGAGCCAGTGGGAAGGTCGTGCTGCATCATGCTCTGGCCACCAGCTCGGTTTTGTGCTGTTTAAACCAGTTCCCCCTGCCACAGCCTACTAATGGCCCTGGCCATGGCTTCTTGGCCAACCCAAAAACTGTTTCATAAAGGCAAACTGAACTGAACATAGCACTCTGATGTGGCTGTTTCCCTTTTCCATGCCCTGGCTTGGGGACAATACTGGGCTGCTTTTGTAGAGGGGTTAGAGGAGTTTTTCCTTGCGTGCCTCAGGATAACCAAAGCCACTGCTACACATCTGCAGACTATAGGAAATGAACCAGAGGTCCAGCTGAAAGGAGCTAACTCCAAAGCCGGAATGGTATAGTTAGAATGCATCCCAGCCCAATAATGCTCATCCAGACACATCTCCAGCTTTTTTATCACAGCACTGTTTGTCCTTTCCACTGATTTCATCAAATAACCAGCCATCCAACACGGTCTGCTGTGCCAGTGAGAGCAGGCAGGCTCCAGCCTGACCCAAGCTGCTGGCTTCTATTGATTACTCATTACCCGTGGGTGTGGTGCGAGGCGTAGGAATCACGGAACTTGCTACCCGTGTAGGTCTGCACCGGCTTCTGGTCCCTGGGCAGTGCTTTGCCCTTGAATTGATCTTATCCTTTGAATTATCAGGTTTATAGCAGAAAAATTGAACAATCAGTCCAGGTAAGAACTGCCTTGAACTGGTTTTCTGCACTGGATTACACTTCAAATATTGCAAAAGCTTTGAAACCTTCTTGCTTTCCCTGTAAGAAAAAACAGTTCTGAATAAGTTGCTGCTAATTGTGTTGGAAGGGTTTTATTTGTATCCCACTCTCCCCAACCCAAAGAAAGTAGCATATGAAATAAGATACTTTTTCAGTGCTTTCTCCTCCTGACCTGAATGATGAATTACAAACAAATTTAATCTGTGTGATACAGCACAGCATTGCACCTTTTATTTCTGCACTTTCACAAGCATAAATGCTGCAGAAAGAGGGCAAGATGATCAAAACCTGAAAAAAGAAAAATAGCACCAAGAGGCATTTGTTGCAAAAGCATGGCTATTTGTAGGAGCTATTGAGAACAAGAGTATCACACCGTTAGCTTGGCTAGGAAGGTTCCTCTTCCCACATGAACTAATGGGAAGGCCATGGGTGGTACTGCTGTAGCCTGGAGTGGTATCTCTGCCTGGATCAGCTTAGGAGCCTCATCCTCTGAAACATAATCACAATGCAAACCACCCACACTACCAACGGCTTTGCACAAACACCAAGCAAGTACAGTTTGTTTCCAGGAAAGCCAAATGCACAGGTATATTAAGATATTAATGAACTCCTTCTGCTAAAACAGGTCGGGGGAAAGAGAAAGATTCCTGTTTTCTCTAGTTCTAAATACATCATATTCTTCTTGAGTATTTTTCTGGGGAAAGGGTGGGGAAATAATGGCTCTCCACTGTGCTCTGTGAGCTGGCCCTCACTCTCACCAGTTTCTGATCAGCAACACAGTTTGTTCAGCACTGAACCAACAGAAAGCACATGAACTTGAATGCCTGGATGAGTCATTTGCAGAGCTGTAAGCACAATGAAACTGCAGTAATGAAAAAGTGAGAGCTCAGAGAGTGCCCATTCTGTGAAGTGAGGGATGCCTGTGGTGTTGATTAGGTCTTGAGCGTCCCACAAGTTCCTGCGCCTCACATGCCCTGACAATCAGAGCAGCTGCATGGAAAACGCAGAGTTCCAGGAGATGTTTGGATCGTGGCACTGGGTCTTCAGTGCTGCAAGTGTGCTAACCCCTCTGTGCAGCTGTGACTGGGATGGGGAGAGGTTTTGGTACCACATCCGTGTAGGGAGCCCCCTGCTGTGTGTTTGGATGGAACCAGGTAGGCATGAATGGTGTATGGTTGGTGTGTGCATAGTCTTGTGGACAAGTAGCCATGTCCAGCACACAGGGAGATGCCTGGCACAGCATGGACAGTTTTGTCTATCCAGGTTTTGCTACAGGCAGCTTGGAAGGCAGCGCTCATGACCCTCTCCAGGCCAGTGTAGAAGGATATTTAGGAAGACTCTGATGCTAGCAGCACTAAATATGTCCAGGGAGTATTTACGCCTCTAGTTCTTCAATTGCAAGCCATGATCAAATCCATTAGATACCATAACTTTACTTGAATTAAAAGCAATCGTACCCAATTCTTGATGTAACAATAATGACATATTGTGCAATGTTATTGGTGATTATTAACGTCATTGTTTGCAGGAAACTGGACTGTGGTTTTCACGTGACAAACTCAGCCCACTGATGTCCCCAAATTGTTTATTTTCTAGTGAGATTGAAGAGGGGAATGATTGAGCAAGCCACAGCAGTCTGTGACAGTCCTGATACAAGTACCACGTTGACTTCTGCCCCTCTCCCTGCCGCCAGACAGGATGTTAACTCTGTAGCCTAAGTATGATGGATTAAGAATGACTACCCTCAGTGATCTTGTTGATACTTTTGCTACAAAAATTTTCTTTCCTCTGGAACTATGGAAGTGGATACAAGATACAAAGGAAAATGAATAGCAATGTCTCTTTGCCCTCCAGCTGCTGGCAACATATACCTACCTATGTGGGCAGCTTGTTTCAATCTGCCAAACTGCCCACAAGGATTGGTGGCTCAAGTTATTACTTTCCAGAAGAGTGACGTGAAGTAGTTGCAATGCAATGGGCAATTTTTCGCACGGCTCTGGGAGCTCAGAGTCCTGAACAGGCTGTGTGTGGGAGGGAGACTTGGACATGATGGACTATAAAAGATTGGCCACTGCACAGGGATAGAGAATCATGAACAAGCTGATAATGCAGTCTCTTCAGACCTCCCTGTTTCTGGGCTTGTTATGGTTTGCAGTGCTACAGGCTAAATTTGGTCATGGGACTTCTTCTTGAGCTGTCCAATTAATCTGTGACTTCTGCACTTCATGGCTAAGAGCTCTGATCAGCAAGAGAGTAGAAAACCACTAGCAAGCATAACAACTGTCAGCATGCTCATCAGGAGGGACACACTCAGGAAACTCATGCTGAAAATGCAAGTGTCAGCACCCTGCACCAAGCATCACAGTGGGGAAGGGTAAGAAGATGATGTCCTTTGCATATGAGGTACATAGGAAAGGGGATCTGGGAGAGGGGGAAGAACTGGTCTTCCCAGTGTCCAGATTTGTGTCAAAGGAAGACACCTCCTCAAGGACCATCCACACTGACCAAAGCATATTGAGTTCCCCAGACAGCTCACAGAGCCCACAGACCTGAAAGGAAGCAGTGGGTGGGGGGCAAGTCTGCCGTGACAGTTCTCCAGTCCTGTTCACCCTCCTGGTACTCTCCATAATTCCATGGGCATCAGTCCTATCACATCGTGCTGCTTCTTTGGGGAACAGCTTTTCTTTCAGGGCAAAGAGAAAAGCTGTGTTATCTCAGTGCCTCATTGCAACATTTTACCAGTAGTAAAACACTGACTGCACCATCCTATTAGTCACTCACCCAGCCTTTGCAGCCAGAGTCTTTTGGGCTCACCAGGCATTTGCATCCCTCCAGCACATAAGGAATTCTCTGCTTCCTAGTCCTGTGTGTAACAGGGTTTTGCATGGCTAGTCTTAATTGCAATGATACAAACCCAAACACTGACCACTGAGTGCAGCCATGCTCCTCAAGCTCAGATATCCTGAGAAGTTTGTTTTCATCCAGGGTTCAGCTCAGTTTATTCACCTGGGCAGTACCTGCTCCAGTTCCCCAAAAGGCAGAAGCAGGTCCCCAGGTCCTACAGGGAAGATGTAATAGGAGAGACAGATGAACAAAGACCAACACTCCCACAAACTGAACCTTAGTTTTCCTGATCAATGTGGAAATGCTCCATTTTCTGCTCCAATGGCTCAAATCAGTTTGTTTCAAGCATTGCTTTAGGTTTGTTGCTGATGGTTGTCTTGGGCTGGAGAGGAGCAGCCCCTGGACCTCTCTAAGAAAACTAATTGTGAGATGTTGCCTCCTTGCCCGGGTCTGCAGGTCTTGTCTTTGAAGCTGCTGCTGGCTCTTTGGTCTGGCTCTGCTTTTCTTTTGCAGTCAGGTCTGATTACAGCAAATCCCAGATCTTGAATCAGGGCAAGTTTTAATACTGTACAGGCCTTGTTTATGTAACAGCTCCCATCCCTCAGGGATGAATCCAGGACTCGCAGCACTAAAAGCATTAGCTGCTGCCACTGGAGCTAAAGATGTAACTCCTCTGGCTGGTAGCACCAGGACATTTATAGCCTTTAGAACAAACGCTGGAGGAGACTTGTGACACACTAAAAAGCGGGTTATGCCTACTTAAGCATTTCATCCCACCTCTGTACTAAGGGAGAATGTACTCGTAGGACCACAGGTGTGAAAACACTCCTGATGCTGCTGCCAGCCCATTGCCCAGTAGAGTGTACACATCATTACTTACCAGCAGTTTTCTACTAGCACTCATGTCCTCTCTTTTACTCTCAGGCTTCCTCCAGCACTGGAGAAATAGAGAACAGAACAAGTGTAGGCAGGGCTCTGGCTCCCTTGGCTTAAACAACAGCCTCTGCTCATCTTTCTGAACTCATTTTGTAATGACTTTGGCATAATGGAGGTTTATATTCTTCTTCTTTTCCAGGCATGTGATGCAGAGCCTTTGGGCTTCAACATGTCAGCAGCTCAAAAACCAGCCAGCCACCTCCAAAAAGCAGCTCTGTTTGCCTCCACAGCCCAGGGCCCAAAGACATGCTCACACTCAGAACAATTTCAGGTCAACACCTGAAAATACCAGTAATTCACCTTAAAGCTTCAAGACAGCTTAATTTTCCCCATCATTCATTCTTTGTCCTTTCTGTTTATGCTGTTTAACTACACAGCTCAGTATCTGGACATTTACTTACCCCTACATTCCAGAGCGTTTGGTGCAAACAAAGGTCAGTTTAATTACTGTTCAGGGATTTACTGTAAATTGCCTCCTGGCTTCTGTCCTAAAATCTACATTTTGCTGGGACATAGCATTTATAAAGCATGAAGTGCACCTTGAGTGTCTTCCCCAACTAAATGCCAGTCCAATCTGGAACTGCATGATTGTGATTGTGCATGATTCCCCTGTCTGGGGAAGAGAGAGCAGAAAAATGCAGCAGTTACAATTGTTCTTGGCTCCTGTATCTGGACAAGGTATGTCTGTCTGTCAGTTCCCCTGTCCCAAAATGTTAAGAGCACCTGCAATAGAGCTGATTCTTGTTTTTTCCAGAAATAGTCAGACATCTGCAGGATGTGTGACCATGTGTGTCAGGGAGCTCTACAGGGATTCTCTGGTACCTCCTTAAGGGTGTCCTTGTTACTTGCACAGTGACACCTTTTAGCTTTACCTCTGGCTTGTGGGCTTGGAGGGAGTATTCTGGTCCACTTATTTCCAGATTCCCGTCTCCCTTGTTTACCTGAGTTCATTTCAGCATTTCTATCAAACTGACTCTCACCAACACTCCTGACGGGAGAGCAAGGACTGCGGTGCAAACAGGCACTCGTTACATAAACCACTTAAATGAGACATCAGCCAAATCTGGCTGGTGGAAGGAGGATGTCAGCTGAGGACAGGGTATTTAAACGCAGCAGGGGAGAAGCTACAGCTCAGGGTTTGTTAAGGATATTTACAGCCCTTTGTGAGAGGAAACGCAGCTGTGTCCATCTCCTTCCCTGACTCCCCTGAGGCGAGGCTGGGCCCCCTGTGCCACACTTTTGGGCAAGCAGGGTTGCTGGCCCTCAGCCACCACCACGCAGGGACACACAGCCGCGGCTTCCATCCCTTTCAGCCGCCAAAGCTTGGCTGTGAAAGCCCTGGGACAAGCTCCCCGTCCCTTCAGGTGGTCCGAGGGAGCTGGAAGGGCACAGCTGGGGCTTGGCAAGGGAATCATTCCCGGCTCCTCGGGAAGCGCGTCGCAGGCCTGCGGCAGTGGCTGCCGGGCACGGCCGGAGCCGCTACTGACGGCGGCCCCGGCTGCGGCCAAGGTCGAGCCCCCAGATAAGGGCACTTTCCCCGGCCGAGGGGCTGTAGATAAGCGGCAGTGACAGGCTGCTGCGAGCCGCGGGCCGGCCGGGAGGGGCGCACAGCGAGGCCGCCACTGCTGCTCTGTCCGCCACAGCGGCGGCCGCTCCGCCTCTGCAAACCGGGCAGCGCCCTGCGGCAGCCCCGCTGCCGGGAGGGAACCGAGACTCCCCTCGCCCTCTCCAGCACCGAGCCAGCCCTTCGGCTATGCGTGCGGTGTCCGAACAGAGAGGACCCCAATTCTTCATACCGGCACTGGCTCGGTGGAAGGACCCGTCCGTCCCGCACTGCACGGTACGGCACGGCTCAGCACGGTACTGCGTTGTGCTGCGTTGCACTGCGCTGCATTGCATTGCGCTGCCGCCCTCCCGAGCGGAGAGGAGCCGAGAGGCGCGGTGCCCCGGTGCGCCCGCCCCGCCGCGGGGCCGCCCCGGCGGGCGGCGAACGTTCCAGACCCCCCACGCTGCGGCAGCGGCGGCGGGACGGGGCTGGGCGGGGCGCGGCGGGACGGGGGCGCGGCCAAACGGAGCTGGCCCGCGCGGGGCCTTGAGGGAAGTGTAGTTCGCTATCAGTAGTAGAGTGAATGCCCAGGTCTGAGAGGTAGACTACATCTCCCGTGGGGCACCAGGAAGGAGCGGCCGCCGCAGCGCCCGCCCGCAGGCGCAGTGGGGACGCCGGAACCGCTATAAGCGGCGTTGTTTGGGTTCGCGGCCGCGGAGCGGAGAAGCTGCGGCGGGGCCGTCGGCGGGCGGAGGTGAGTGCGGCTGGTACCGGGGACGGGCGAACCTTGGTGTGGCGAGGAGGCGGCTCTGCTGTCCCTTCTCCTGTCAGGAGCCCGGCCAAGCAGCCCCCTCACCTCGCCCCCGGTGAGGGGGCTGCGCGCTGCCCTCTCCCGCCGCGCTCTGTCCCGCCTCGGCTGCACCGGGGGCACCTGTCCCTGGGCGGGGCGGCTCCCGTGTTTGCGGCAGCGCGGCGGGGACGCCGGGGAAGGGCCGAGGGGGGCTCCCCCCGGGCTGCCGGGGGGTGTCCGGCCGGGGGGAGCTGTCCTGCATCCCCGCCCGGGAGGGGCGCGGAGCCCGCGGCTGCAGCATGCTCGGCCCCCGGTGCTCTCGGCGGCGATGCTGCAGCGGCGGAGCCCGGGCAGCCCGGCAGAGCTGCTGGTGCAGTCTGACCAGCGTAGCGCAACCAGGCGTCTCCCATCGCCTTAGCTGCAGGCGGGTGGCAGAATGCGATCAAACCGAGTTATAAACCGGAGTCCTGCAGAGGGGAGTGATTTTTGTCTTTCAGACTCTGGTTCTCCTTCTGACCTTTCAGTGCAGTTTGATAGACTGGGTGGAAACCTGCAGCACTGAAGGTGTGACTCATTCCTGTGCATGTCTGTACTTAATAACAGCTCAAGCCTATGGAGTAAGTGAGCAATGCTATAGAGAAGGGACATAGTTTTCTCCAGTTTCTACTGACTAATTTTATCAACTGATCTCTCCAGAGAGATTGGTTTTGCAGAACTTTGTACCAATAAATTATTGGATATATGCAATTTCAAACTCTTTACAGAAGATTTTGGGGATTTGATCTTCCCAGTAAAGTTTCTCAGGGTTTCAGCTAAATGCTGTAGCTATTACTTTAATCTGTCAGATTGCATAATTGTATTTCAGAGATCTAAGGGAGGAACTATGACAGCACTCTAGTGCATTGAGGATCATTGTACTACTTGGTTACCTCAGGGTATGTTTAAACTAGTTCATGAGAGGTTAGTCTTGCGTGGACTTCGAAAGCCATGTTATTACAGCTTTTTGTAATATAACTCATTTGCAATTGCTTATCGATTTTGATTTTGAAAATTAACTTTAAAAATAGGTAACTAAAAGTAACTAGTATATTTGGCATGGCGCATAATGAAGGGGAATTTCATTATTTTTCAGATACTTGAGGTGAAAATACACGTGTAAACCCTGGCGTTTACAGAAGATGAAAGACATCGACATAGGAAAAGAGTACATTATACCCAGTCCTGGGTATAGGAGTGTGAGGGAGAGAGCTGACTCGGTGCATGAAGAGCAGGAAGAGTCTAATTTTCCACATTCTAAACTTAAGGTCAGTTTCTTTTTCATTGTTTATTTTGCAGTCTTTTTGCTTATTAAATTGCATGCAGCAGCCTTTTTGCTGTGCCAGCTGTATATAGATTTGCTGCATTGAAGGTCAATAATGAGTATTGTCTATTGTGTGGAAGAGGTCATTCCAAGGGGTGCTGTAGCTATTTTGGTAACATTTGGTAGCACCTATTAAGCATTTTTCACTTTTAAATGTGGCTTTTCAGTAACATTTGAACAAAACTGTTTTCTAGTATTCAGCTATTGATGTGAATCAAGGAAATTTTTTAAACCTTTGTGTTTTAGAGAATCATTACAACCAAGCAAGAGCAGCGAAGCACTCGGCACAAATCACGCACCATTCAGTGTTGACAGCTGAAAAAACTCTTAATCATGCCATGGTTATTTCAAGGATTAATTTTCTAAAACAGATGTCTAGCTTCTTCTAGTAGCATGACTTTTTTACTTTTCCCCTCAGATGAAAGTAATTATTATTGAACACTTTCTTGAACATCTGTGTATTTAATATGGTGAGGCACCGTCATAATTCTAGTTTATTTTGAGAACTGGGTCTTGAAATAACCACTGGTTTAGAGCTGCCCTGTCATTGTTCAGAGCTTCTAATTTGTAGAGCTTGTTTTCACTGGGAAGAGTGCGTATACTACCAAGTGCTAGAAGGAAAAAAGGCTCAGAGAAATGGAAACACCCATGCTGATGAAAGATATGGTCAGAAACTAATAACCTCTGCTAGCTAAAGAAGGTTAAAGATATTCCACTGCTAGCATTCAGAGCAGCTAATATTTTCTTGCATATCCTGTTCTTGACCTTTTCTGAAATACTCCAAGGACTGATATATATGTGTATACACACAGCTACACACTGTAGATTTTTCTGAAGACAAATAAAATTAATAGTGCTTCTGTCTGATATTCACAATGATGAGTTCCTTGCATATGTGCTGCTGATCATTCTACATAGATTGCCTGTGAGAGGGTTGGAAATAGGAGAACTTGCTGTATTTGTATGAAGGAATTGTGAAGGCCTCTAAAAAGGCTTAATCTCTGCTGTGTTGTAGTAGATGCTGAGGTAGTCTGTATTTTCGCTTCCCTCGTTTCAGTGGGTTTGGGGGTTTCCCGGTGCTGCACTGCTGGGTTTGGGGCTGGAGAGCTGAGCTCTGCAGCAGCTGAGTGCAGGCTGGCTGGCAGGCCCTGCAGCTCGGGTGTCCCCACAGGCTCTGTGACTCAGCACAGTGCTGCTGACGGTGTTCACAAGGTGCTGTCTGATCGCGTTAGAGCAGGCACCTCCGGAGGCACGGTGCGGATTTTGAACGGCTTTTGTCATGTTGATGTCATGGGCTTGCCACCGACCCTGCCCTGTCCAGTAGCAAATCTGCTCTGTCAAATTGCTGGTGACAACAGTGATGCCATTGGTGGGCAGCTCTGTTTCCTGACCACTGGCAGTGGAGTTCAGCAGTAATCATTGCATGTTATCTCTCCCTTTTGGTCTGCATCATCTAATCAGGATTTAACTTTTAAAGGAAGCAATCCTTATCTTACCTGTAAATTTTTAATTAAATGAAATCATGAAACCAGCATATTTGTGGGTACTTTAAATTTTTTTTATTCCTTTTTTTTTTCTTTTGTGAATACTGAAAGTAAGCCAAATCCTGCATGTCTGTACAGCCTGGCATGAAAATCTCTAACTCTGAGGCAGCTTCAGGTCAGCTTAGCTCTGTTGCTGGTCTTTTTTACCCTTCTACCCCTACCATTGGATGTGCTGCCTATGACTACAGAGTAGTACACACAGATAATTGATTGCAAAAGATGGGTTCTGTAAACTTGTGATTACTGATGTAAGAGAAGGGCTTACTTACCCAAGTCCTAACTTACCCAAGTTCAATATGAACTTTTATCTTGTTTGTTCGCTTTGAGTAGAAGAAGGAACTTAACTTGTTTTGCTAATGGAATCTTCTGGTTCTGATAGCCCACTTTACTTGGTAGTTATCTTGTTCAGTATGCCAAGGTTGTGTTAATTTCTAGCTCGTACATTGGTGCCACTTTTGTTTTGCTAGCCTTGCAGCTCAGGTGTATATAGTCCACAGACACAAACAGCTCTGAATTTGTTGCTACATGTCAGTGAGATTAAATCCTGCTTGCTTGCAGAATACTAAGGTTAAGTAAAAGGAGCAGTATTCATCACCTTATCTAAGTTAGGCATTCATGTTTGTGTACCAAGTTTTTCCCTTTCTAGTTGAAACAAGCTCTGGTTTCAGCAGCATGCTTGGCTTAGGGAAGAGCAAAAACTTCCCTTTCGTAAGGCTGAGCTTTGTCTGTTTGGTTAAGCACTTTCCCTCTGCATGTAAGAAAATGGTAGAAGCTGGGAAGAAAATGGTGTATCAAGGGAAGAGAAGGAACTCTGTCCTTTGCTACTGTATCTTTTATGGATCCTGGATTGGGTGAGATGCCTAAATAGACTTGGCACAGCTGGTGACAGAACACAATGGAGGGCTGATGTGATGAGGAAGGGTAGGACCACAGCAGTTCAGAGGGATAAGCTGTAGTGGAGCTCTGTCACTTGGACAACAAAGTCCAGTGTACCATAAGCAGAGATGTTGTGACTCTCAAATTTCTTGTAGCAAATCTGGCTCAGGATTTGAATTAGGCTGACCATAAAATGACTAAGCTGTAAGCACGATGTGTATTGCCAGGAACAAGCTGCAAGCAGATGTAGGCTGTTATTTCACCACTAACTTCAGATTTTTGTGGAATGCAAGTTTAAGGCTGTTTTGCAGCAGAATTTCACTGCATGAGGTAGCCTTCTTGCTAACATGGTGCACCCTTACAGGGTGAGGTAGAATACTCTGGGGACAATAGTCAAGGGCCACTGGTTCATGGCCAGTGGTGATGACTGCTTCTGGCAGGGCTACAAGTACACTTGGCTGATCAATAATATGACTCATTGGGGTTTTTTGTTGCCTATATTGCTGCATTTTCTGCATCCTTCTTAACTTGAAGCAGACAAGCCTAGTTGGTTTTCTGATCATGATCTTTATAGGTGAAAGACCTGTTTTACAATTGAGCCAAGGTCCCAGAGCTTTTTTGTATGTCTCTTCTTTGCATTGCATAAAGGTTATATTCAGCTTTCCATTTTCTGTCCGAAACCTCCATTCTTGTGTTTATTTCCTGCTGAAAGGATGCTGTTTCAAACTACCCCAAGTGTGTTCATGACAATAGTGAAAAAGAACTTGCAATTCTTTCCTTGGAAGCTTAAATGCTGCTTGGTCACAGCTTGAGAGATCACATCTCTGAAAGACAGGAGCTTTTCAAATAGGCTTCCTGGAATCATAATTGAAATAATTCTGCAATATAAGTAGGTCTAATCCAACATTTCCTGGTACTTAATGAGAATGTTGCTATAGAAATATGGACCTTTGAAATAGGCACTCTGGGACTGAAATTCAAGAAAAAAATTATTCAGCTTGTGAATACATGTATTCACCTCATGAGTAAGTGTCTGCAGTGTGTTCTGATAACAATTGATTTTTAAGTCTTTGGAGACCTTAATGTAGCTTACAAAACAGTCTTAACTACATGTTCCCCCTGCATAGTACATACTAATTGAGCTTATTGTATGTGGGTACATGCCTCTGCTGGAGAACTTGTAGGTGCACTTGCTGCCCAGCACTACAGTGAGTGGTCTTCATCTGTAAAAGCTGTTACGTGACCAGTGAGTAATAATTACGGGATGTTTTGAAACGTTGGTTTGTACTTACACCTTTAGGACTTTCTGTTCTCAGAATGTGCCTGTGCCCTTTAACTTGCAGCTGAGATAATTGCATGTAGTTTTACTCATGGAAGCGGTGTATCCTGGGGAGAGCAGATCCCACTGTCCATGAAATATGCTATGAAATGACAGCTGAGGAAGAGAAATAATTTATTTTTAAAAAGTTTTTAAATCCTTTTGGAATAGGCTTGTCTCAAATGTAGATTTTGCGTTTATTTGGTGGAATAGCAGGCAATTAATTTAGCTTTCCTACCCCATTGCAGTTACAATGGAGTAGGATATGAGAACAAGCTGCTTCTACAATATGCAGAGCTTTTGAGAACTCAATAATTCTTGGAATTTGACTCCCCACGTTAACGATGCTACAGCACTTATTTACAAATTGTACTCCAAGCTGTAGTTGGTTCTGGCTGGAATGTACTGTTCAGGATTAAGTTCTTGCTGCTGGAGGATAATGACTGCATCTGTGGTGAATCTCAAGTGAAAATTGCTGCATTTCAAGGCACCAGCCAGGGGAACTGTAGAGATCACTTCAAACATGCAGGAAATGTGTTGCTAACTTTAGCTATCAGAAGCCCTACTAATATTCCTGTCCTTACCTTGATCTCTTGTTTTTCAGGTTTGTTTGACATCTTTTGCCCAAGACAGCAGGGAATGTGATCAGAACTTGCTGGAATTGATGTAAATCCTTCAAGCACTGATAGCTTTGAAGTGATTTATCACTGAGTATTTAAATAGATCAATTCTGCCTCAACCTCTCTGAAGCATCTGAGTGTCTGAGTCAACTGGACAACAGGTTAAAAATAGGGGTGTGAGTGTAGCCTGGGTACTTCTGCCTGTGCACTCCATGCTTAGAGCAGTCCTAGACAGCTTAACTATAAACTGCTTTTTGTAGCTGAAGCTGCTGGATGTGTCTGCGTTTTTCCAGATGACTGCATATTTTCATAACCAAGTAAACACTTTACTTTTTCAAGTCAAATAAAAGCAAAATTTTAAAATCTGTTTTTTTGCAGTAGCAGCAGTTCTATTATCTTTGAGAACTCTGAACACAGACTAAGTGCAGAAGCAAACATTTGTGGTGCTTTCTAAAGATGCATTAATTCCATGATATCCCCAAAGAGGTTATAATAATGTTTTGTTAAGTTGTTTTATCATTGAACTTCTGCTAGTAAGGCAGTCACTGACACAGTAATCACAGAATCAAGTGATTCTGTCAAGGATCACTTGATAGAAGATCCTAGAATTGTTTGGTGTATGCTTTAGGATGACCCTCTAACCACACTGCAGAAGGGTTATCTCTGCCTTGTCCTCCATGCCTAAATGCACAAATCACCATCTGAGAAAGGAGCATATCCACAGCCAGTCATGTTTCAAAAGTTTGACACTTGGAGGAGGGTTTATGGTATCAGAGAATACCTTCCACTTAACAGGAGGAACAAAAAGGTGAAGTCTGTGACTGGGCAGAGACATTTTATAGAGGAACATCGATATTCTGGATAATTCACAGCTTCCATTGGAACTTGACTGCCTCCCTTAGTGCACAGCCATCTTTTTTCTAAGCCTTAGCCATAGCATAAAACCTCAGCTCAGGCCACATGCTGGTATTGTCTTTGACTACTGTGGGTTGCTGTTCCTCTGTTCAGAGCAGATTTTTAAATCAGCCTGCTCATGACCAGAAGTATGCAAGGAGTAGATTAGCTATCAGTGAAGGAAATCTTGCAGTATCTTTTCCATTGTGGTGTTCTATATTAGTGCTGCATACACTCTGCTCTATGGCTGTTTCAGTGTACAGCTACGAGTGTTTCCAGAAATATTCACTGCATCTATCCCAAACTATTGATGAACTTAGCTTGAAGCAACTTAAAACTCGCATATATGTGGGGGTTCTGATGTCTTGGGACCCTGAGATGGTTATTAGATTTTGAAAATTCGTATCCTAGTGATAAGGAATAGTTAGTTGTGCTCTGAACCACAGACGGCAAGCAAGCTGTTCCACAAACAAAATCTGTGTTTCAGTTGTTTTTGAGGATGAAGGTTAATGAATTTCAAAGTCAACATGTTTAGAGCCCTGAGATGTTTTGTTTGAGTTTCCTAGTTTACTGTTTGCTTTTGGAAGCGTGTGTTGGTGCAGGAAGGTGAGTTCAATACAAGATTGTTGTATTAGGCTTGATGAATGCTGTGGTGTCAAGGCTTCTGCTGTCACTCATTGGTGATTCCACTCAATAGGAGTTCAAAACCTCCCTGGATACTCAAAGTGGTGTACAAAATTCACTTGTGTAGCTTCTATTGTGTTCTGGCTTAGGCATGGCCTGCATAAAGTTTGTTACTGAAGAACACCCCCAGGACATGGCAGGGTGTTGGGGTGGTTCAGGAGAGCAGAGCTTACCTGAGCAAGGCAGGAGCCAGATTCTCAGCCTGCACTGTGCTAGGTTGATCTGCTTAATGAGGAGTTGGTTTCCCATCTTTATAGGCAGAGACATGTAGGGTGCCAATTCTAAAGCTGGTTATTAATAATTCCAAAGGAGTCTGCTGTCACTGTGTGTGAGCTATGTAGCTCCAGTGCTGGATGATCAATGTACAGCCTTAGTTTTGAATGAATCCTAGAACCTTTGCTTACAAGATCATGAATACTGGTTTTAATGCAAAAGAAAAGACAGGAATTCATGGATACCACAAGCCTAAGCACATGCACAGCTGCTTATCAGCTGCATTCATAGCAGCTACAGTTGCAAAATCCTAAAGCAAACGCTTCATGCCAAACTCTGTATTTCTTGGATTGCAGGAATAAATGGATTTGCTAGGAAAGAGTTGAGAACATTTCACCTCAAAGCTGATGCTGGCCAGAATTCAAGGGCAAGGTAAAATAAGAAATATTCCTGTAAGAAGCTGATATACCTGTCCTCACCAAGGGCTTCCTGTGCCTCAAGTGAAAGTGCTCAATATATGTGACTGAAATACTCAGACTTACCAGATGTACATAGCCTGACCTTGTTTGGCTACAGAGCCTTGATATCAATACCAATTACTATTGGGAAACTTCTGCTTTAATCTGAGGATGCATAAACTCAGGCTAGCTTTGAAACCATGACTCCAGTGTTAATACAACTTCTGCTAATCCTGGCCAAGAAAAGTAACAATGGATCTGGTGTGATCAAGTCACATGTAACTCTGTTAAACAGTGAATAGCTGGACTTCAAGCTTTTCCATCTCTGAACTGCTGTGGTAAATCAGAGCATGTTTCTGAACAGTTAGTTTCTATATTTCAAGAGAAATATGGCACAGCTGTACTTATTCCTACATTTGGCTATGTGTTTAATGCTGTGAAGAGCTGTTCTTCCAGGTAGCAGAAGCTGAGAAGGCAGCAGAGATGTGAGGTTTTATTTATACCCCCCTTTCAGGAGGTTGAAGAAAATGGAGTCTGACTGTTTGATTTTGTTCTTTTCAGCAGTTATGGAAATTGTAGCCATAATTTCTAGGCATCTGACACTGTCTGATGGTCTCACCTTGGTGCTGTGTGAATGCAGCTGTGCTGTCTGTACTTTGCAATCAATCTGTGCAGGTGCCTAAAGGATCAGTGCCTCTTTCCTGACACCCACTGTCTGATCTCGCCCAGTGCCTGCTCCTTGTTGCCCCAGCATCAGGGAGACAGCTGGTATGGGTGGATGATACACCAAACTAGTCTTAAATAGGCTCATGTTTTAATCAGGCAAGGTATCATAAAGTATCCTAGCTACAGAGAAGGCTGGGAGCCTAATGCTGCAAATCCCCTTATTAATATTTTTATAGATTGTGTACTGCATCAAATCCACTGAAAGGAGAAGAGAATTGTCTTAGTAGACTATAAAGTTCATAGGGCACTTCTGCTGCTTCACCAAGCAGCTGCAGACTTGACAATGTTTGGACCTGCAAATATATTTGATTTTGAGATGCTCTGGAGTTTGATGACTTGCAGTTTGGACAGTGCTTTAGGGGTTGCCTGTGCTACCTGCAGAAGCAGTGTATATACCCCTTACTCCTTTCTAGTGGGAATATTCTTGGACCCAGAGGAATTTCTGGGAAGAATAATGAAATTACAATTTCAGAGAATCTTTTCCTAGACTCGTGTTTTATTTTAGTTGTGCTTAAGCTAAATAGAACACTTGGTTCTTTTCTTCCCTTCCCCAGCCCATGCAAGCTAATCACTAATCTTGTTTTGTAACACCAATCTTTTAATGAAGTCTTAAATATTTTTAAATTGCTCTTCATCCTGGAGTTGTAATATGGCAAATGCTTTAAGCACTGAGCAGCACTGGTGATGATAGAATTATTTCTCATCACATGCCCACCTAGTTCTGAGCTCTGCTGTTCTAGTCTCTAGGTTTCCCCTTTGCCTCTCCTTGCTGGGAACTTTAAAGGCATGAGGAAGCCTGCTGAGCTCTGGCTGCTAAATGCAAGAGGTAGGAGTTTTGTTCTGCAGTGTTGCCAATTCAGAGACCTTTGCAACTTAAATCAATCAATTTTAACTTCGTAATAATAAGTCAACCACAGTAGCTTTAGTATTCTATGTCAGCTGCAAGGATTAGTAAAAAAGTAGTTACAGGTCTGTTCTAGTTTCCTGTCAGCTGCTGGAAGGACCAGAAGAGATGCAGCTTCTTCCCTGCTGTGATCTGAGCCCTGGAAGATGTTCTACCTTAGGGAAGAAGGGACAAAGCTGTTTGGTGGGGTTTGGGTTGTAGGCACACATCAGATTCTTCCTCTGCAAGACGAGTAAGGGGTGGAAACATCTCTTTTGCTTTGCCTCTGGTCTTGTCTGGCTTTGCAGTTGTGTCATGTTACAATTGTCAAACCAATAGTTGCTACCTTCTCTTAAATAGGAGATTGTTATAGGACTGTGTGAAAGGCTAGAATCTACCTGGGTGGCTTTCTGCTTCCCACCTACATAACAGCTACTTCCTTTTTCTTTACCTGTTCCCCATCCTCAGATGCCCATATTACATGCTTAGCACATTTTCAGAGGTGTGCAAGTTCACATACTTGAGTTTGCTTGCCTTTCTAAGTTTCCTCATGTCATTCTTGCTTCCTATGGAACTTCTGACATCATGTGTATATGACAGCTTTGTAGCTTGGCTCCTAAATTTCCTGTGTTTTCATGACCTTGGATTGTAGATTTGGTATGTCTGTCTCTAATGAGCAGAGCCAATAGTTTCCCCTTGCCCCTAAACCACTCATTTTCCTCATCTTACTCAGGCTTTCTGTCATGTCTTGAGTCAACTGTGTAATCTTTCTGACTCTCTCATTGCCTTATGTACTTACCATTGCTGCAACCAATTTTTTGACAAGGAATTCATGCCAAGAGGTGCTTGTATGGTTTTGTTGTTTTCCTAAGCTGCAGAATGTCAGATGGGGCAGGTGTGCTCTGTGGTGGCAGCACCAAATGTGCTTCTCTTTCTCTGCCCCTCTGTGCCCCACCCGTGAAGGAAGATCATGTGTGCAGTGATGCTTCCTTGGTGCTCGCCGCACTCTTGGGGACTTGGCCCAAGATTTAAGGTTTAACTGTTTTCTTAATCTGTTAACTCTTATAGTAATTTATTGAATTGTATCAGCCTCTACTCAGGTGTGTCAGAGCTTCGTGGCCTGTGGAGTGCATACTGTTTTGCTCTGTGAGGAGATGCCAATGGCTGCAGCAAATTTATTTGGCATTCACCAGCTATTAATAAGGTGCTGGATCAATGATTGTTCTTGCTCTCTGTCATGTGTTTAGTAAGCCATGATATGCTTATCCTATGTGAGTTTATTTCTCCAGTGTTTAGTCCATTTATTCATTTGAACCTTACAGTATCCTCTGATAGAGACTTGTCAATTTAAGTGTGCCTTGTTCTTTTGTTGTAAGAACAGTTGGTGGTCACAGTCTCTTTCAACAGGCTTTATGGACCTCTCAAATACCTGTACCTTTATTCCTTTTATCTATCTAGCTGAAAAATCTTTAAGTTTATGCTATCCCAACCCCATTGTTATTGTTGATCAAGGAAAGTAAATTTAATACCTTTTTTGAATTGAAGTGACAAGGGGCGTAGTCTGGTGTTCAAAAAGGATGCAAACCCTAGGGTTTAAGTGTTATGGTAATGTTTTCTGCTTTATCCTTTGTCTTTTGTAACAATTCTTCATTGTTTTTTTGACCTTTTGTTGCTGCTGAGTAATCTGCTTTTTCTCAATAAATGTCTGAATGAATCTTCCTCTTCCAGTTAGCAATATCTGATTTAGACTAGTTTTGTTTCTGTGAGCATTTCTTTGGAGTTATCAGTATCATGTTGTATCACATTTCATTGCTTGTTTTGGCATATTAATAAGTAGATGAATTAGAAAAAGTGTATTTTAAGTTATTTTTTGTTTATTTGACATTTATTTCAAGAGCAGAGCTGGAGCCTGTTGTAGCACATTGATAATGACTCAAGGCATTGGTTTCCAAGAAAACTGTGCACACATGCAGGCAATCAGAAAACCTAATCAGAAACCTAAATTAAGTGTTGGGGTCGTTTTGGTTTTTTACTTCAGTCTTTTGTTCCTGAAGTGCATTGTAGAACAACTTAGGAGCCTCACTTCTTCCTGATAAACTGTGCTTTGAAGATAAGAAAATCTTCAGAGAACTACACAGAACTGTGGAGTTGTTCTTAAATTTTAATTGTACTGTGGTGTGGTGTATTTGTTTCTTGCTAGTCTTACATGTGGGATTTGACAACCTCACCACGATGGAGATGAGCAGGGCTCTCAAAGAGGGGTCTGTGCTTGTATTTGTCTCTATGGCAAGACATTGTAAAGGCCTTTCAAAAGCAGTGCCCTCATCTTTATCAATGCAGCTTTTCCACACTTGCTGAGAGAACTCTTGAGCAGCTCTGGAGAGTTTTAATTATTTTTCACAGTGATTGTTTATGAATATTATCTTTGGACTGCCTAAACCCCTTGCAATTGTGCTTACTTATTAAAAAGCTATTCTTGTTTCTAAGTGGGTGAAAATCTATTTTAATGCTCATCAACATAGTGTTTTCTGTTTTGGACTTTTTTTTTTTTTTACTTATAGGCACTTTTTTGTGTGCTCTGAAAAGCAATGTTTATATAACTAGCTTATGCCATCACTTAGAAACAAGTGTGTTATCAGCAACAAGATGTTTGGGCAGATCTGCCCTGGGCCTCTTGTGAGGGTAACACAACAAACCAGTTAAAAATTCCTCTGCTGTATCCAGAAAAGAGGTGGTGCAGAACTCTTCCCTGCTACTGGCTCCTTTGGGATGTTTATGGCAAGTCCCTTATTAATGCTGATTTGCATAGGGTTTACTCACTAAGGCAGTGTTGCCTTAGTGAGTCAGTAATTTAATATAAATTGAGTGAGAAGTCTTTTAATTCAGATTTCAAGTACTGTGTATTTTTGAGTCATTCCATGTGTCATAAGATTTTAATGTTCTTTTGTTTTCATGTTATTTGGCTATCCTTTGTTACCATAGCTTTAGGTGATAGCTTAGCAAATAAGTTTTTTGAGGTAGAACTGTGGATTGCTGACAACATGCTTAGGCACTTTTTAACTACTTTGGTTAAGTAAGGGACAGATTGATGACATTTTGAGTTTCCTGTTCTCATCCTTCTCATGGGTGGAAACAGTGTCTTAGTGTGCTATACTATTACCTGTTAACATAGTACAGACAAAGACCATGATAAATGGTGACATTTCCAAAAACAATGACATGTCTTGGAAGTCAGGAACCAAGTGCTTGCATTTAGTGTTTGTTGGAGGCTACAAAGCATCACAGTTGTTTCTTTGCAAGGAAATAAGCTAACTTGGCTCTGGTAAGTCAACTAATAAAGGTAGAATCATAGTATCTTTGTAAGACCTTCAGGAAGATGTTTGCCTCAGAATTTTTTTTTTCTACAAAGTAGCTTAGTTGCAATAAACTAGAATACAAGCAGGTAACGTGGTGCTGCAATAAATGGCACATCAAGTTAGCAGAACCAGTCAAGGGCCCTCTGCCAGTACAGATAACAGGCTCATCTCCTCTGTAGTTTTACCTCATCTGACTGCTCCTCAAAAGATTTGTTGAAACTCTGCAACATTTTGACTATCCTGTATCACTGCTGTTTCTCCTCTTGGGTTAGCATTTAAGTCTGCCTTTCACTGGGGCTGTGGAAACCCTCCCTGAGATAAAATTTGCCTTTTGAGTAAGTGGCTATTACCAAAGTTGCTGAGCCATTGAGAAACTGTGCCTGGGGGCAGAGAAAATTGTCATCTTTGTTCCATTTAGATTAGAGGAAAAGACAAAAAAAACAGGAAACATGATAAAAGTAAGTACAATTCTGCTTGGTGCAGGTTTTTAAAATCTAAAGTGTTTTTGAAGACGGGACTTCAGTAGCATTCTGAAAATACCTTGTATTTTCTGTGGATAAGAGTATCTGAATTTGTAAATTCATCAAGAAAATGTCTTAATTTCACTGCATAAGCCAGTCATTGACTTCCTGTACTGATATCATAGGTACTTGATGTTGTAATTTCTCTCTGTTGTATTTCCTGTGGCAGGATTAGTCTGGACTCTCCATTTATCCTTTGAATGCACAGGTGCAATACTGGTACTAATTTATGTTTTACAAATGCAGCAGTGTAACACAGATCTAGAACCTGTGCCTTCCATGGCTTTGCTGCTGGGATGAAGCCTGTGGTCTAAGACATTGATGACTGTGATTGTTGCACAATAATTTGCAGAAGAAAGAGGTGCAAAATTGCTGGAGATGGGAGTCATGGACTTCAAATGTAGTTTTGAAGTCTGAATCTGTTGTCTTTCTTGTAAAAGCAGATTGAATGCCAGGATGCCTTGGAAGCAGCAGCTCGGGCAGAGGGCCTGCCACTGGACATCTCTGTGCATTCCCAGCTGAGAATGCTGGATGAAGAGCATCACAAGGGCAAATACCACCATGGTCTGAATGCACTGAAACCCATACGGACCACTTCCAAGTACGTCTTTAGGCTACCACAGAACTGATACAGCATTTGCTTTTCAAACCAGTGACAAAGCAGAATTGCAGATGTAGGTCTGCTGACTGGTACTGGAAACATCAGAATTTGTTTAGCAAGTGTGGCTGGCATGGACCATTTGGTACTCTGAGTGCTTTCAATGAGAGGAGGCTTTGTTTTTCTTGAAGATTTACATTTCCTGTTTCCTTTTTCATTTGTTTGTGATTTTTCTTTTTTCTTTTTTTTTTAATTCTTTTAGACACCAGCACCCGGTTGACAATGCTGGGCTTTTTTCCTCCATGACCTTCTCCTGGCTCACTCCTTTGGCCCACAGAGCATACAAGAAAGGGGAATTGTTTATGGATGATGTATGGTCTTTGTCAAGGCACGAGTCTTCAGATGTCAACTGCAGAAGGTAAAGACATGTAGTTCATTATTATTTTCTTGTTTCCACTTATTACATGTCATTACATGCAGGCAATGGGTAAAGACATGTAGTTCATTATTATTTTCTTGTTTCCACTTATGTTATTTTCTTGTTCCACTTCCTGCATGTCATTACATGCAGGCAATGATATAGTGTTGCCCTAGAATAGCAGCACTGACATTTTGTTTTGCCTTTCTCAGAATGGTGGAATTCACTTTCATTTTTCAGAGACAACTTTCTCATTCATCACAGTTTCTGTAGCCTTGCTGATTTTAGTGAAATTAGGGGGATTATATCTTTAGGAGTGTCCTGCAATTATTCTGATTTTGCATGACTTTAATCTGGCTATGAAAACAAAATTTTTTCTCAAGGCTACAGTGAAAAATTCCTGGGCTAAAATGAGAAATAATACTGTCAGTAGCAAGGTGATTTGAATGTGGATCAGATCTTCTGATCAGACTTACCTTCTATGGTTAATGAGAATTTCTTCAGGTTTTGACTTTGCAGTCTTCAGTCATTTCAGCAGAGAAAGACTGTCAGTATATTAAGATTGCCAAAGAGACTCCAGGCAAAGAAAAAGCATTGTGTTTTTCGTCCCTTTGTCCTATGGAAGTAACACTACATAAATCTTTCTCTTTACCTCACAGAGTGTATTTATTTCTCTTAATACTATTTTTTTGTTGTTCTGAGCTAGGAAGCACTTAGAGATTTAAGAAAGTATGTATGAGACTGTACCTTCTCTCATGGTGAAAAATTTATGACATGAGTAAATGTCACAAGTCTTCTGTTTTTATTAGGCTGGAAAGACTGTGGCAGGAAGAACTAAAAGAAAATGGGCCTGATGATGCTTCTCTGCGGAGGGTTGTGTGGATTTTCTGCCGCACCAGGCTCATCCTCTCCATAGTGTGTCTGATGATCACGCAGCTCGCGGGTTTCAGTGGACCAGTAAGTAATATCCATCCTTTTTTTAACAACCCCAGAGGGCTCCATCTCATGGCCAACTGTAAAATCTTAAGGTTTCATTGCAGAATCACTAAATGTTTTGACTAGCTAGAAATTTTGGGGTAGAATTCAAGAGCAATTCAATAATCCAAGATAGGATTGCTACAGCTGATGGATCAGTTGCTACTGAATACCCAGGCAAGTTCTTGGGGAAGGGAGGGGAGTCTAGGTATCCTGGAGAAAATGGACTTTTTGGTTTTTCTCTTTGCTTTTGAGTATAGTTTAAAGTTCTCCCCTAACTGCATAACCTTAACTGCGTAACTTGGTTTTTTTCATGAGATTCTTATGTGCAGGTCTTCTAATTGTTTTTCTCTTTGAAATTCTGTAAATTTATCTTGGAATAAAATTCAGTCTGACAAAACGCTGATCTTAAATTATTGGCATTAATAACAGTCTTCGAGAAGTGGACCAAAAGAGTTCTGTGAGAGCACTGCTTAAAAACTAATGTGAGCAGGTCTCAAGAAGTCTGTGGGCATAGTTTTTACTGATCCTACAGAGAATGGCCAGACAGGTTTCAGGTAGAAGTGTTAGAAAACGTTGTTGCCTCTAGGAACGGCTGCTGCTTGTTGCTAACGGGTCGTATTGAAGATAACAACATGGGACTTGACATTCGCACCATTTTTTTGTCACCTGTTTGTTGCACATGCTGTGCAGATTTAAAGTTGAAATTTTGACTAAATTTATTCTCTACACATTTCCCTTGAGGAGTAGGAGCAGTATTACTGCTAGTAGTACACGTTTCAGTGTGCTGGTAAGCTGGAGGTTCATTTCTTGGGTAAGTACACTTGGGTGCACTGTTAGGTGAAATGTCTTTTTAAAATGTTTTCCTGCTTTTAAATGTCTTATCAAAAAATGATGTTCTGTTTTTTAAGTCTTCTTAAAGTTTGCCTTGTTTCATGTAATATGAATAACAATGAACGTTTCTGTGGTATTGTTTTCTTTGTAATATTTTATAATTGTCTTTTTTATAAAATACGTGAACATACTTTGGTAATTAACAATAAATTATGATTAAGGTTTTAACAGCACTAGTTTCTCCCAAGAAGAGCTTCTGTCATTGTTTCACTACAGGGCTTGAGGAGCTGCTTTTATCTTTAGCAAAGAACTTGCAGCAGGGTTACCCCTAACTTCTGTAGCGTAATGGTTTCAATTTGTCTCAGGCAGACTGCTGAAAGAGAGCCAGAAGGGAAAGGAGAAAACAAACCAGCTTGATTATGTTGGGAGCTACTGCTGCAATTGATGCTTGATATGGGTAACTTAGAATTATCTATAGACAGTTGCCCATTTACAGACAACCTTATTCATTTTTCTGAATAAGGCCCAATACATTTTGGGTTCTACCATTGGCATGAGAATAAGTCGTTACCATCCCTCCTCCCTGTTTTTAAAAATGGCATGTCTTAGGGATATGCCTATGCTGTCTCCTCAGAAGTATCAGTGCTTTCTTGTATTGTTACACCCTTTCAGTCACCTGAAGGTGAGAACAGAGATCGGGAAAAGCACTTGACTTGACCTCATGTATTGGAGGAAAATTATAAAAGTGGAGTTAAACACTATATTAAACTTCAAAAGTTTTAATTGAATGTCTATGATCTTGAAAGGCCAGCAAATGGCTGTGGCTTTGCTAATGAGCATTGTGATGGTTGTAACTGGAAAGGAGTTGTTCCAGATTTCCTGTGTGGACTCTTTTGCTTTGGTTGGGTTTTTTTGTTCTGGTATCAGATCCTTCAAGGGTCTTCCTCTTTTTTTATTTTGATACATTTTGCATCTGGCACAGAATCTTAACCTATGACCTGGTGAGTCAGCTGCATGTGTCAGACTGCCTGGTAATAACCATCAGAATGTAAAGATGATATATTATTTATCTCCAATAAATACTTGCTACTATTTGATCAGCTACCAAAACTTTCAAGTTCTGGTGGAGGAGCAAAGATTCATTACTAAACATAATCGGTTTAACTCCAGGTCTGAACAATGTACCAGTTTGCTACTGTTCAGAGCTATTCCCATTTGGGAGATGGGGAAACTTGCTATTTTAGTGGAGCACAGCTTGACAGTTTGGTCAGTTACTGGAGGGGGGAGTGGTAAGCTGTGGGAGGTAAGTTTTCCAGTTTCCCCGTTGGCTCCAGCTGCAGCCTGCCCCGTGCTGTGGCGCGCTGGCTGCAGCAGGGACGCCGGCACTGCAGTGGGACCAGTGACAGAAGCTGTTCTTCAGCATTTTCAGGATGGCTGTTTTCTGCGTCAGGATGAGGCTTTCCTGCTGGCCAGAGCCACCGCCAAGAGCAAAGGTAAGGTAATGTTTATTCCATGGGAATGCTTAAGACAGCCGAGCAGCTTGTACCAAGCACTACGGTAATAGCCACAGGAGCTCTTTTTCCCCCTTAGCTTAGTGTATATGCTGTAATGTTTTTGTTTTGTAAATAACTTTATGCTGGATTCTTTTCATTAAACTAATATGAATTTGAATAGTACTTGTTCAGATGTAAATGTTAATTTTCTGTGACTTTTTTCCCCTCCCTTTTCAAAATTCTTTAATCTGCTGTTTCCTCTTTTCTTTCTTCCGGAACAAAAATAAATTGGGTTATAATGTAAGCTGGTCTCTATTTCATCATGGGAGATGCTGAATCTATAAAATAGTGCTGCAAAATTGCACTAAAGTTTTGGGAGGAATGAGACCCCAGGAAACATCTGCTATCTTTATACATCCTCTCTTGGAGACTTTCAGCAATGCTGTGGTGTGTGAGAAAATGCTTGCAGTCTGCGACCAGGCTGAGTTACAGCTCGTGAGGAAAAAGGGGGATTTTCACCCCAATTGCTCAGTGACTCAGTTGCATATGTTGGATTGAATATTGGAAAAAGAAGTCAGTAATCTCCACAGTAACTGCAGACCAACTGTATGCAATTGTGATCCAAACAGTCAATGTAAAATTAAATCAAATCAGGAGAAAGTTGGAATGCAATAGATCTGTGAATGTGAGCTCCTCACATTTGTTCAGTGATCGGTATGTAAATTTTCTCAGTGGTCATTCTAGAACCTGATGGACATCTGGCTTTAATTCACACCTGTGAAAGAGCAAAATTATTTACAGCATGTTTCCTTGGTTCTGATGTGCAGAATTATTTTTCTCTGAACAGATGAATTTGATCTCCATTTTTTTTTTTGTTATTTGGTGCTGGGCTGTAGCTATCAAAACCTTTGCTGGAGTTGTGGGGTTTTGTTTTCTTTTTTCTCTTCAAACTATACAGAACTCCTACTTGCAAAACGTGATTTAGCCAAGAGGACTTCAACGGACTATGATGTGAAAGGCTTCTCAAATATTTCGTTTGGTCTCAGTTTTTTTTTTGTTGATTTTTCTTGTGGGCAAAGGTAATTCTCTACTCTGTACTAGAAAGCACCAGTATCTTTAAGCATCATTTGTTGAAAAGCTCTTTAGGAAGTCTCTTGCTGTCTGTGAAGCCTTATTGTAGGATACTTTTGAAATCAGATTTCAGAATTTGTGCAGCCTCAGAAGCCTCCTCTGTTGGTACCTTCAAGCTTGACTTCTTTTGGACTCCGTGGACAAATACCCATTCTAGTTTTGTATCTTTATAATTTTTTGTATAGATTTAAATCTAAATTGTTAGAAGCTAAGACTGACTGTTAGATATTAGCCCTTTATAATTATCCTGTATGTGCAGACTGTATGTTTATACAATGGTCTACCTGTTGTATAGTGTTTTTGAGATGTTACCATTTAAGATGACTCTTCATTTCAAATAAAAGCCTATTGTTTCGCAGTTAATAATATTTAATGCTGGTGGTTGTGAATTGTATGATGTTATATTGCCATTGGACCACAAAGAGCTGGAGTTGGGAATTGGTGGTTCTGGGGGCTGTCCTCTTTCTGCAGGTGATGTTTGAAATGTGATTCCTGAGGTAAAGTGTTTATGTTCTTGGGGGAAGAGGGTATGGGGGGGGATTGAATGGTTAATTTTTTTGTCTTTTTTTTTTTTTCTCCCTATCCCCAATGATTTGTGGTATTGCGTACCTTGTGCTTTCTGCTTGTTTTTTTCTTTACTATTAAACTGCTGATGTTTATTTCCAGGAATGTTTTGCAAATGTCCTTCTCACTCTTCCCCTCTACAACTGTAGGTACATTGTTCCTTTTTATCAAATAAGCACGTTTGAAGCAAACCAAAGATAAAATAAAAAAGGTCTTAATGTCACGTAAAGGAATGTTTCTTAATGTGTGCAGATGTATAAGTAGTGACTATATTTTAAAACTCTTCTATATGATAATGCATTGCTTTCAGCTAACTGACACATTTATGTTAAGTTAGAAGACACGGAGGATTAGGAGTGTGCTGCGAGGAATATGGCTCCAAATTAAACTCTCTTTACTTACTAAATTTGACTCAGTGCTTGGCTCTCAGCAGGGCTTGTGTTACAGTACTTCTTGTATTGACACCTTTTACTTCTGGAAAGAAGATGCTTTCTCTTTCAAATGGCTCTTTTAAAAGCAAAGTAGCCTACTTATTTCTAACTTAACATAAAGTTGTTGTGTGGTCTTCTGGGATGATGGGGTGTTCATGCAAGCTTGCATTTCTTCCTGTAGGCATTCGTTGTGAAACACCTCTTGGAGTATACCCAGCAGAGTGAGTCCAACCTGCAGTACAGCTTGTTTTTAGTTTTTGGCATCTTTATGACGGAAGTGGTGCGATCGTGGTCCCTGGCACTAACCTGGGCGCTGAACTATCGCACGGGGGTCAGACTGCGCGGGGCTGTCCTGACAATGGCCTTCAAGAAAATCCTTAAGCTGAAGAACATCAAGGAGAAGTCTCTTGGAGAGGTAAGCTGCAGCCTTGTTTTGGAAATGGCAGTGTGGAAAGGGATGTGTAATATATTCCTTTGGGAATGAGCTGTGCCTTAAATCTAAATTATCTGTTCTGTTTTTCAGCTCATAAATGTTTGTTCCAATGATGGTCAGAGGATGTTTGAAGCTGCAGCAGTTGGCAGTTTGTTGGCTGGGGGCCCTATCGTGGCCATCTTGGGAATGGTTTATAATGTGATTATTCTGGGTCCAACAGGCTTCTTGGGATCTGCTGTCTTCATCCTCTTCTACCCAGCAATGGTGAGTTGGAAAGAACTAAGACTTCCTTAATTTTTCTTAGGTCATACAGATGTGTAGTTCTGAATAAAAGGTGTTGAAATGGCTAGATTTAGCCAGTTTATGGCATTGCACTTTATTGAAGGCATTTTCAAGATAGTGTATGAAGCAGAAATATGGAATCAGGAAGCTCACAGTGATAAAGTTAGAAAATGGGGATAGGAAAGCTGATAGGTTTGGCCGAGACTAATATTCATAGCTAAATGAAACTGCAGAATATTCAGGTGCTCATGGTTGATGTTGGAAAGATATGAGGCCTCCAGCTTGTGTATGGGAGCTCAGTGTTGCATAAGCAGTGTTCTTGATTTCTTGATTCAATGCAAGATGTTGAAAAACACCACATCTGGCCCAGCTTGTTCTTGATAAGGTGTGTATGGGAGCTCAGTGTTGCATAAGCAGTGTTCTTGATTTCTTGATTCAATGCAAGATGTTGAAAAACACCAGCCCAGCTTGTTCTTGATAAGACACTCCTGCTTCTGCTGAGCTGTGAAATAGGCTAGTTCAAGCCAAAATCATCTTGCCTATAGAATGTCTGTAAGACTGCTGAAGATTTGTCACTGTATTAATAATACGTTTTATAAACCATGGAGGCCGAATACTGTGAGGCTCACTGTGGTCCAATTACCTGACTAAAAGTAGGGATTATGTAGTGGGAGTTGCATTTTAGTGGGGAATGAGGAGTGGAGTTTGAACATGTTTTCCAGTTCTTTCCAGTAGTTCTCCTTTATTGATGGGGGACTTCAAAAGAGTTTGCAGGTGTGTGAAGAAAGGCAAGGAGCTAAAACTTTCTGCAGTAGTGTGTTGGGTTTGAGTTTCAGACCAGGAATGGGATGAATCTAGGAGTAGCAGATACTTTAAAACATGTCAAACAGCTTTCTGCTTTTAGATTAGTTTAGTAAAAATGTTAAAAACTGTTTTACTACCTTCACAGCACTGGCATGGACTAGAAATTGATCTGACTGGGCAAAGTCCTGATTTGCCTTACAGAATCAGGTTAAAAGGATGGCTAAAGTGGGGGTCAACTTCATGTGTCTTTAGGTTACCTTTCTGCTTCAGAAACTTTAACTGAACTGGTACTATTCAGTATTGGTAAAAGTGCACACCTTTATTCTCAAATTTTTGTTGAAATTTGCTCTCGCAAGTCTGGTGTTGGTGCAGATGGGGCAGGAGGAAGTGAATGGTGTTTCCAGCCTGAGTTTTATGTTAGAGCAGCAGTTGCCTGGCCCTATTCCTGAATCCCCTTTTCAGATTAAAAATTAATTTTCTCTGATAATTAGGAATTGAAGACATTTGCTTTTTCTGAGTTGCCATTAATGTTTCATGGTTTTGGTTTTTGTTTCAGATGTTTGTGTCGCGCCTCACAGCTTATTTCAGAAGAAAATGTGTAGCAACAACAGATGAACGTGTGCAAAAGATGAATGAAGTTCTTAATTACATTAAATTCATTAAAATGTATGCCTGGGTCAAACCATTTTCTCAGAATGTTCAAAGTGAGTTCCCATAGTCTGTAAATGTCTCCTTTGCTGCAGATGCCCCACTGCTTTGTAGCCTGGTGCATCCTGACTTTGTGCTGTAGGTGCTGCTGTACGAGCAGTGTAAGAACACTCATCCTTCAGGCTCCTTTGCTGTGCACAGTGGGTTGGACAAACAGACCTGCTTCTAAAATTTCATCTTGTGTAATGATGTTTGTGGCATGACACTAATCTTAAGTTTTTCAATTTTGTTCCTCTTTTATAATTTAAAAAATTCCTATATTTGTGTGGAGATTAGGCCATTATAGTTTCCTCCTCTATAATTGCTTTCCTTATGAGAATGTTTATCATGTGATAAACACTGAAATGAAGAATTAGGCCTCTTACTCAGTGTTTATGGTGCTGTGGTGCTATGGTACTGTCTGTTTTGTGTATGTACCCCCTGAATCACTGTTCAGACGTGGAGCCCCTCTTTGTATTTCTAGAAATTCGTGAGGAGGAGCGCAAAATCTTGGAGCGTGCAGGCTACTTCCAGAGCATCACTGTGGGAGTGGCTCCCATTGTCGTTGTCATTGCCAGTGTGGTGACCTTTTCTGTCCATATGATCCTTGGCTACGACCTTACAGCAGCTCAGGTAAGCTGTTGGAAATATTCTTTATGCTTTTGCTTCTGCAGCTTTTCTGCAGAGCCATTTCTCATGTGGCTGTGCCCATGGGGCCAGGCTCTATCCTCACTCACAGAAGTGAATACCTGATGGCTGTGACAGCAGCAGGTGGAGTCTTGCACAAAAGGCTCTGAGTGCTCTTTTGTCCTGACCTTCCTCAGAACAGGTTTTGGGCTGAATGTAAATAAGTCCTCCTGTTTGGATGGGGCACTGGGGATTACTGGATGTTTTTGTTTTGCAGTGTGCTTGGATGCAAACAGCACAAATGTCTAAAAATAGAATTTGAATTTGTCTTCACTAGTAGGTTAATGCAGAATTTGACCTACAAACAGAACAAGTCTGTCATGGTCTGTTAAAAGCACTATAGAAGGAGTTGGGTAGATCTGCTGTTTGAGAATATGTTGAATATTTAAATTATTGTTCTTGGACTGGGCCTTTTCTATGGTTTTGACTTGCTGCTGTGCCGTTTCAGCTTTTAGAAGGCTGGAGCTGTTAGAATATTGCATGCAGGTGTCATTATTTTCTTTGTCTCATTTTTAGGCATTCACAGTGGTCACTGTCTTTAACTCAATGACTTTTGCTCTCAAAGTAACTCCGTTCTCAGTGAAGTCTCTGTCTGAGGCATCTGTTTCTGTTGACAGATTTAAGGTAAGCAGTCCTCTGGCCTCAGTTTTCTCTGTAAGTGTGGAGTGTTGTATGTGTTCAGTAGATGCAAAGGGAACACTTGGAAGGTAATATGATTTTAATGGCAGAGAAGTTTTATTTCTTTACACTTAGCATTCTAGATAATTTGATTCTCAAGAGATACAAATGTAGTGAAGGAATATTAGCAGTTTAAGAATAAAATAACACCAGTGTGAGAAGCAAAATAGTCTGATTCAAAGATTTTATGATTTTGAAGTTGGCCATAGGAAGAGATAACAGTGAAGGACTCAGTGGCTCACTGTATAATAATTTTTAACTCCATTTTAAGAACATCTGTATGAAAAGACTGCAAGATGTGTACAATGAAATTTTATGCTTTGCTAATAAAGCTTTGTGAAAATATCAGCTGTTAGGTAAGCAGGTTAACAAAAAACAGTGGGGTTTTATCTGTGGTCATAGAACCCTGAGGTTTTATATTTCCAGACCAGATTAAGTGGCTGAAATTCCTCTATATCAGTAAAATGGAGTTGTGATCTGGCAAAACAGATCTATGGCAGAAAATGTAAAACCCTGATGATGAACAGTCTTATCTTCCATCATGGGGATTGGAGGATGAATACACTGTGTACTTTATGAATGCAGAGGGGAGACCTTTGCTTTGTCTTGTCTCTTGAAGATAACAGTGCATTACACATTGTGGAAATTTCCAGAATGGAAAATAGTCCTTTTCAAAGAGAAACTTTCACAAGCATTGACAGACACATGGATTCTCTGTAATGCATTCATGAAAAAATGCATTTTCTGTGTGAGAAAACCAGGATCTGTAGAGTGATTTTTTGAGATTCCATTGCTTTTGAGCAATTTTGCTTCATCTTCTGAGTCAGCCTAAAATCAGCCTAGCTTAAGTCTAAGTGCACTAAAGGGAATTTTGTGGGAGGAAAGAGAAGGAAAAGAAATTGAATTTCTCCCAGTTTGTCTATAAATTGTGTAGGAAATGTAACATAAGGTAAGGATACTCTAACATCACAGTAAAAATTTAATTGACGTTTTGGCTCTGTAAATGAGTTTGAGCTTTCTTATGAATGTGTGATTCAGACATAGCAATTGCAAGAATAAATAAAGCTGGGAATTGACAAGTTTTAGTCACAAAAAACTACTTGGTTCAAAACAAATTGTTTAAGTGGCAAGCATTTTATATTGTAATTAAACTGTGTGAAAAATGTCTTCCTAATCTGTTGATTGTAAATACTGATGGATGTGGTGGAAAATGTGATACAGTTGACTGACTTCCTGCCAAGCAGCCTCAGGTAGATCAGTTGCACTTGTGCAAGATGGCTTTTTCCCAGCAGAAAAGTTGATGGATAAAGGCTCAAGTTAAAAGCCATTCTGTCTCCTTCAATAACAATTTGGTGTGCAGGACAAGTCAGTCACTTTGTCCCAGGTGAACTCTCCTCTCCAACCTGTGTGTTCCGCTCATGTTTTTAATCTGGAACATACAGAGCTGCAGTTGCAAACAGTGTCAAAGGAAGAAGGCCTGTCACATCACATCCAGAGTATTGCAGTTCTGTGAAAGTCAAGTGTATCCAAGTGCTTCCACCACATCCAGGAATGCCCCAGCCACTTAGCAGACCTGGAGTTAGTTTACACTAATGAGCTACCTTTTGCTCTTCAGCTTCCTCCTACTATATAGCCTGATGTGTTTTGCTGCGTGAGTGTGCCGTAGGCTTGTCTCCCAGTCTTGATCAGGTGTCTCATCTTTACACCTCTCTCACAACTCCTATCAGAGTTTATTTCTAATGGAAGAGGTTCATATGATAAAGAAAAAACCAGCCAATCCTCACACCGCGATAGAGGTGAAAAATGCTACCTTGGCTTGGGACTTCTCCCACGCCAGCGTCCAGAGCTCACCAAAGCTGACCCCCAAAGTGAAAAAAGACAAGAAAGTCACCAAGAGCAAGAAAGAGAAAATGAAGCTACAGAATGAGGGACAGCAAGCTGTGCTGGCAGAGCAGAAGGGCCATCTTCTAGTGGACAGTGATGACCATCACAGCCCTGAAGAGGAGCACAAAATCATCCACCTGGTTAGCCTTCGGCTTCAGAGGACTCTGTACAACATTGACTTGGAGATAGAAAAGGTAAGAAGAAATCAGAGGAGGAAATCTGAGCTTTTCAAAAGCCTCATTATAGCTGTCCCCTGGAACAGAGTGTGTGCTGTTTCATTTTGCATGAAATGGAGCATATTGCTTTTGTGCACTCCTGTAATATCCATGGCAACTGCAGTATCCAGGATGCAGTGTCTGATCTTGCTGTAAACAGCTGTGCCATTTTAGCAACTACATCTTTGCAAACAGCCTGTGAAACAAGGGCAGGCTGTATAGCTTCCACATCCAGCTGAGGGGTTTGCAGCTCCTAGGACAGTGTGTGAGCCACTGTGCTCAGAGAATCTGCAGGGCACCAGGTACCAGTGGGCTGCTGGTGAACAGTGTGTTCCTGCAGTGGTTTGATAATTTTGCAGTTTCATCTGTGTTCTGGGTGAGCATTTTAGGTGATTAGGTGTTCCAATGGAACATAATAGTGCTTTTCATTGAAGAATGAGCAATTTTTTTCCTTGAGAATTTTTGTACAGGTGGATACAGTTTTTCAAGAATTGTAGAAGCTTTTGGAGCTATTGCTCCAAGGTGGGTAAGAGCATGTAAGATGTTAAAGAAAAAGCATTGAAGTTAATACCTGATGTTATCTACACATACAAAAGCTTTGCAGTCTGGCAGTTGGATGCTGCAATAATGGCATCCGTATATTTATGAAGGTATTCATGGTTAAATTGTCTTATGTAGTTACAAAAATAGAGGGAATAGTTTAAGCTATTTTAAACAGTAAAAATACCTATATTTTAAACTCTGGGGGGGGAATGCATATAGTTTAAAAAATTGCCTCAAATAGGGATAGTTTAAGCTATTTTAAACAGTAAAAATACCTATATTTTAAACTCTTGGGGGGAATGCCTATAGTTTAAAAAATTGCCTCAAATAGCAGTACAGTTACTTGGAAATGTAAAGGCTGGTTTTGTCTCAGAAGTCAAAAAAAAGCTGTTTTGTCTTTCTCTGCTATCAAGAGAAGGCCAGCAATGTGTTCCACAAGTGTCTATATACCTTTCTTGTTCACTTGACATTTTTTACAAAAGGAACAAAAATAGTCGTGATAAATTAATTGTTTAATGTGGATATTAACCCACTTATTCTATTGCAGAGAAATTCTTCCAAGTGACTAAATTCTAGTATTTTCTTGGTATATGTTCTCTAGCAAATTGGGTCTAATTGGCAAGGAGTTTGACTGGACCCATATGTGCTAAGTTCTCTTTTCTTTCAGACTTTTCCTCTTTCCTTATCACTCTCAAAAGCATCTTAGTGCATTCTGTTCAGGCAGACC
Source organism: Onychostruthus taczanowskii (assembly GCF_017590055.1). Lineage (NCBI taxonomy): Eukaryota > Metazoa > Chordata > Aves > Passeriformes > Passeridae > Onychostruthus > Onychostruthus taczanowskii. The sequence goes on from NW_024499684.1 coordinate 8,746,549, forward strand.
TTGGTGCTTTTGGTTTATTGGTCCTCTGGGCCTGTAACCATAGTAAGAAGGAAGCTGATCTTCAAAAACCTTTATTTTTACTTGTAGAGTTGATTTCGGTTTTATTTCACTGTGGGATTGTGTTCACTGTATACAATTTGAGTGTTAAGATGCTGACTCTTGCTTTTCTTGTCTGTTATGTCACTTTAGAGCTGTCATTAATATCCAACTGTCCTCTCAGAGATACTAAAGGTAGCCTGAATTCTGAAAGGGATGGTGAACTTAAGAAATGAGTACCATAATTTTTTTCCTTTCTGCATAGGGAAAACTTGTTGGAATTTGTGGCAGTGTGGGGAGCGGAAAAACTTCACTCATCTCAGCAATTTTAGGACAGGTGAGAAATCCCGTCTTGAGTATTTCTGCTCTTCTTTCCCATCTCGTATTTCACTTATTTGTACTCTGTAGAATGCAGTGTGATGTAAGCACGGGGTAGCATGATCTCACAGCTGGTGTGTACTGCAGATGACCCTGCTGGAGGGCAGCATCGCAGTGAGCGGGACCTTCGCGTACGTGGCCCAGCAGGCCTGGATCCTCAACGCCACTCTGCGGGACAACATCCTCTTTGGCAAGGAGTATGATGAGGAAAGGTTTGTCATGCTGCTTGCTGATTTTTGTGGAAGCTTAGTGGTTCTTGGCCCAAGAGTGGGAAGAATTTAATGCAGAGTACACTGCAGATCAAGTCTCTGTGCCCTTCTGTAGTCTAAGTCTCCTCTGAGTCCCATTTGGGATCCTGCCCCTCTTGCGTGTGGCCCTGGGGCTGGTGGCTGTCAGTGTGCCTGGCCCTGCTCCTTGCAGTGAGGCTGGGCCTCATCCTGGCCCTCTGGTTAAAACCAGCAGCTGCTGTGGGCAGCACTAAAGTGGTATTTGCTCTTACTGTCTGGCCTTGCCCTCTTCAAACACAACAACTGCTGTGTGCAATATCCTGATGTCTTCCATGGCCCCCTCCACTCAGGGACTCTCTTGTGGCCCTTAGCCAACTATCCCTGAAAACAAATTGTCTCTTTATCCTAACAATGCTTGTGAAGTAAAAAAAGTTTTTACTTTTTTTACTTCAGTTTTCGCCTGAGACTCCAAGACAGCTAAATTGTTTTGGGCTGCCAGAATATCTGCTATTAGTGTAGAAAATTATATAATGCTGTAGTTAATATAATAGTTAAATAATTGTGGGAAAAATCAGTGTTCTTAACTATTTATCTATTTGTTTTTCAGATACAATACGGTGCTGAATGGTTGCTGTCTAAGGCCTGACCTGGCCATCCTTCCAAATGGGGACCTGACAGAGGTATGTTTTGCTTATACTAAACTAATTAATAGATGGAGAAAAGAGTTTTGGTTTGGCAGGGTAAACTGGAATGAGGGTACATCACTTGGGTTGCATATGAGCCAAGCTGTTGAATGCATTTTCTTGAGGTAACCTTAGTGGGCCCTGGACTGTTAAGAGTTGTGCCCTGTTTTTTACTGAGATGCTGACTGTTTGGGAATTTTTTTATTGTGTTGTAAATTTAGCTGCCTTAACAGGACCTAATTGAACTTAATTTAAAATAGCTAAGAAAACAAATGGCTATAATAATTCATAAAAGGTAAAATAAGCAAAGAAAGTACTACCACACTTCAAGCATATTAACCTTGACTTTGAATGTATAAAACATGTCACAAAGTGGACACTTAAACTTGAATACATATATGTATTAATATAAAATGTTGTGGGGGAATATATATATCAAAATACATAAAAATGAGTATTATGATCTGCTTAATCTGTTCATCTATATTGCATGGTGCTGAAGAAATAAAATGATGGGTGTGTTCTCTGCAGATTGGTGAACGAGGGGCTAACCTGAGTGGGGGACAGCGTCAGAGAATCAGTCTGGCTCGAGCCCTGTACAGTGACAGGGACATTTACATCCTCGATGACCCCCTTAGTGCCTTAGATGCTCACGTTGGAAATCACATTTTTAACAGTGCAATAAGGAAGCACCTGAAGTCAAAGACTGTCCTTTTCATCACACATCAGCTTCAGGTACTGAATCTCCCCTACTTTCTTACTGGGACTTTCTTGAAATTGTTTGTTAAACAGTTGCCTTCATACTGGAAATTTCTGTGCCCTGACCTGTGACAGGACAACCCTCTGTGTGTAGAATACGTGGTTTACATTTATAAACTAGGTTTGCAAGTGTACACTGAGCCCAATTTTATTATTTGATGCCAGTGCTGCTTGGTGTCTGACTGGGAATGGTAACCCTTGGCCAAATAAAATTTACCAGAGAAATAAATACCTGTTCAAAAATATTTTTGCTAACTTGCTATAAAGCTATTTATAGCTTTATATATCACAGCAGAAACAGTTATATTTGGTGTTAGTAAATCAGAATTGAGGTACCTGAGATTTTTTTGCTGTCTTCTGTGCATAGAAATATTAGTTCTTAGTCTGTCAGTATTTGCAGTGTTTAAGTATCCTGAGTCATGTCTTCCAGAAGAGATTGGTTTTGATAGGACACAAAAACTTTTTATTTGTGTAGTGTGAGTAATCATGGTGCTCTAGTCAGAGGAGGACCTCTGTAAATCAGCTTTCTGTTGTGTGGGCATAGGTGTGCTGTGTGCCAGTGACTACAAGCTGCTGGGAAGGGCTGTGTGGGAGTGTTTGGTTACTGAACATCGTGATAGAGACTTGTTCTTGCTGCCACTTTCCCCAGTATCTTGTTGACTGTGATGAAGTGATCTTCATGAAAGAAGGCTGCATTACCGAGCGAGGCAGTCATGAGGAGCTGATGAATTTAAATGGGGATTATGCAACTATTTTTAATAGCCTACAGCTGGGAGAAACACCACATATTGAGGTACTTGTTTATTTTAAAGTGCTCTGAATCTTGACTATTCTGAGGTGAACCAAGTGATGTTGTTGAAAATGTGGAAAATGGCTTCACACATTTTCATGTGTTGATCTGACCAGTAGATTTCCTATAGAATAATCTCTGCTTCATTAGCATTTTGTCAGAGTTTGTTTTTAGGGAATGTGTGCTAGAGAGGACTCTGCCAATGAGCTCATGAGTTAATGAAAATATTGTAGTGTCTCCCCTGGTGATGCTCAGAGCAGGAAGTTCTTCTCTTACTGTACACTCCACTCCTTAATTTACCTCTGAATTATGCAGATCTTCAACAACCTTTGTCTGAAAAAATTCTTACTGGCTTGTTACTATGTTTTCAGTGGAGTGTGACTGAGGCACAGCAGGTGTGACACAACTTGTCAAGAGTTAGATGTGACAGTATTTTGGAAGCATAATTGAAAATGCTGTGTTTTGGGGGAGTTTGAGAAAAAAATGTTTTGCTTTGACACTAATTCTGTTATGAAAAAAGTCTGTAAATGCAAACTTGAATATGTGCTCTAGTATTTCAACTGGTGGAAAAATTGTAAATCTAGAAAATAACAAGAAGCATTTAGTACAACAACATCTACATTTCCAGCAATTTAATTTTTCCCACCCTTCTGCTCTTTGTTTCCTGAAGTTAATCTCTAGAGTAAGGATCTTGGCATTTTGATTTATAAGAACTTGTCTAAATTTTGTGTGTGTTTTCTCTTAGAAAGAAAAGATTAAAAGTACATCAACAGTTTATTTTTTAAGAGATGAAAGGCTCCTTACTCATGAGACATTTAGAACAAAACATTTCTGAGAAGGAAGCATTATAAGAATTACTGATACAGAAGGCATTTGACACATTCTCCTGGGAGATATTTGTGAAAGAAGCAAAAGGATATAAAGCGTTGCTCTGCATATCCTTTGAGGCATGGAGATAATAGTTCTGCCATTTTAAGACTAATATAATGATAGTGAACAAGAGATTCTCCAGTTTTCATGCTTGGCTGACCTTCAATGTTGCTGTAAACATTAGCTCATGGAAAGACCATTAAATTGCATTCCCTGTGGGATAAGAATAAACAGACGATCAGTTGGATTCTCTGTGGTTTGATCTCGTGTCAAGTGTGGCAAGGCAACCCTGAACATGGTGTGTAAGGGGTTTCAGTCTGTGTAGGCTGACTCTGAACAGGCAGTAGCTCCCAGTTGTGGAAAGATGGCTGGGTTTAGAACAGTGCTTGTGTGTTACTTTAGTGTTTGGATATTGGATTTCTGGAAGATCAAGTTAACCTGACTTCTTAAGAAAGCTCTCATGAAATGTGTCTAAGTGCTAGGGTGCTTGGGAAAAAAGCCTCTTAAAAAAAAAAAAAAAAAGTGAGTTATTTTTACAAGGGTTAGGGAGATTATATCTTTCTTGCAGTAGTAGGAATATCATTCCTCTACCATGTACACTCAATTTCACTGATCCTGGAAATTACCCTTGCACTCCACCTGTACAGCTTGGTATTTCAGATTAATAGAGGAGGAATATTTAATCCACCAGAGTTGGCCATCATCTGTAATAACTGTGAAGTTAATAGTCTCCTTGATGTGAATGCTGAGCTATTGAAAGCCTTTGTCCTTAGGTGGCAGATAAATAAAAGTTTGTGTTTAGATATGAAAATGTCAAAGCCAACTACTGTTTAGTGTCATTGTTTTCCTGCAGATTAATATAAAGAAGAACACAAACAATTCATTGAAGAGGCCCCAGGATAAAAGTACCAAAACAGGGTCTGTGAAGAAGGAGAAGGTTGTAAAGAAGGAAGAAGAGGGTAACTATGTAATCAAATTTCTGGCTGTAATTATTTTATACTCCAATAAGCTCAAAACGTGTGCTTCAAAGTATATTGTTAATTTACCTCTCAGGCTTTGGAAGCTGTCTCAATCCTAATCACTTAGTGTGGTTGATAGGAGACAGGCAGTGGGCAAAGAACATTCATTAATTCATTAAATGTGGGTGCCTGTACAATGTTTTTAAGTTCAGTCAGATGCCATTAGCACAAAGGAGCTGGTACTGCCTTGTCTCCCACACCACCTCTCCCTCCTGTCCTAAGAGGGCCATGTGTACAGCTTGGCACTCAGTCCTGGGCAGTGGCATTTAGGGATGAAGGGAAGGTCTGACCTCTGTAGTTCTGTTTAATGTTAGCTTTGAACTTCAGGGTTTAAAAAGCAATAGTGAGACTGATCCCAGCCTAACATTTAAGTCTGTGCTGATGAGGCTTTTTCAGCTCTTTTTCAATAACTTAAACGATTCTGCAGAAGAAATGTGACTTCTTGAAAAACTGCTTGAACCACTGAGTTCTAAGTGTGACGTAAAGTGTGCGTTTCTGAAAGTACTCTGCACCATTTGAAAGACTAATTTTGTGAGTGTTCACAAATTTACAGGAATTTGATGGAAGAGCTTTCCTCATTCCCTCTTCATCTTCTGTTGTTTCCCAGGCCAGTTGGTCCAGTTGGAAGAGAAAGGCAAAGGCTCTGTGCCCTGGTCTGTTTATGGTGTCTACATTCAGGCAGCTGGAGGCCCCTTTGCATTCCTCATCATCATGGCACTGTTTGTGCTAAATGTGGGCAGCACAGCTTTTAGCAATTGGTGGCTGAGTTTCTGGATCAAGCAAGGCAGTGGAGTAAGTTCAATAGCTTTTCTACTCTTGTGTCTAATGAGCTGGGGGTTTGCTCTGCTAGACTAATCCCAAGCAGTCCTGTGAGACCAACTGGTGCTTCCTAATTTAAATAAGTTGTAAGGCTCCCCAGGAAGTGCTCTCATGAGGGAGCTCATCTCCAGGAATAAGAGAGCTCCAGTAATAAGAAAGATATAATAACTTATGTGGTTTAATGCTGCCCTCTTCTTCCTTTTCCTGGTTAGTCTAAGAAAAGGAAGTGAAAATATGAAAGGAGCCAACAAGCTAATTTTAGTGTTGTGTTTTGTTTAAATGTGATGCTATACCTAACAGGAAAATTTTTGTTAAAATATGGCTTTGAGTCAAATGCCTTTTGGAAATGGCTTTGAAGATTCTGATGACCTGGGATGGTTTGGCCTTTTTCCCACTCTTAGGTCTTTGATTGCAAGTCTTGTTGTATTTAAAAATCCAAATATAATTGCAAGAGTTTTTTTGTGGGGGCACAGAGAGCAAGGTACATATCTCAAAGATGAAATAATGAAGTGCAGATGGCCAACAATATTAGGATCAGCAATGAGGTCCTTAAACATACTTAAAGATCAGGAATAAAAGAGAATGAGAATGTATAACAGTGGGACAGTAAAGAATTTATTGCATAGTGGCACAAATAGGTGCTTGATAAAGATCTGTCCAAGGTGAATATGGCTTTGTGGTGGTATCCACATATCTGACATTGTTCAGAAGAACACAAGAAATAAGCATGAAATGAGATGTTAGGAATCAAATTAAATAGGCATTGTGGTAGTATTTTGAAAGATACTGTAGGAAAAAGATCAAGGTCTACAAATCTACAAGTCAAGCATCTCTGCCAGGGAAAAATTTCTGATGTATTCAATGGTCACTGAAGTACTTTAAAGAAGAAATATCAAATGTAGTGGGAGAAGAGACAAGGCAGTTAAATTCTACCACATGTAATGTATACATGCTTCATCCTTGTCTTAACTAACCTCTGAAACCTTGAATTTTCTGCAGAACACCACAGTGACTTTGGGAAATGAGACTGTCATAAGCAACAGTATGAAAGATAACCCTCACATGCATTACTATGCTGGCATCTATGCACTGTCTATGGCAGTTATGTTGATCCTGAAAGCTGTTCGTGGGGTGGTGTTTGTAAAGGTAGGTGCCAGTGCTGGTGTTGGTCTCCCCCCTACTCCTGCTTCTGGAAATTGCTGTCTCTGTGGTTCTTTTGATCATCTCCTGAGAGACTTTTGAACCAGAGTCAATAATGGATTGTAATATTTCCATAGCCATCTCCTGAGGCTATACCATGTTTCTGCTGAACTTCTGGTCAAATTAATGGCTTCCTTCATTGGTTGGAAGCAGTAAAATCTTATGGTTGGAGAGAAAGGGAGTAGAATATTTGGGTGGCAGGAGGGCAAACACTGCTTTACAACTCTGCAATTTTTTCTGCATTGTCAGGGGACTCTCAGAGCATCCTCAAGGCTCCATGACGAGCTCTTCCGAAGGATTCTGCGTAGCCCCATGAAGTTCTTTGACACTACACCCACTGGGAGGATCCTCAACAGGTTTTCCAAAGACATGGATGAAGGTATCTCTCACTGTGTGCCCTGTAAATCCCACATTCAGACCTCCCAGTTAGGCCCTGAACACTCTCCAGTCTGTTGCTGTTGGGGTGATTGTACCCTGTGTCTGTTGCCAAATGTGCACTTGCAATAAAGGAAGCAGGAATTGGGATATACCTGGGTTATGATTCTAGAAGGCAGCTGGTAGCTCAGGTCTGAGCATCCCCTCCACTTATAAAGAAGGAAATGTGCTGCTGCTGTTGTACCTTCAGGCTGCACGTTGGCTCTCAGCAGTTAATACAGGATCAACTTAAAACATTAGAGTGAAGCTGATGTGCAGCAGAGGTGGTAATTAGGCCAGAGTTACATCAATGCTATTTCTGCAAATGGGAATAATTAGACTGCCAGTAACTCATAAGGTAATAACATCCTAATGAAAATGTACATTTCTAATTTGAATAAGCTATGAGAAATCCCTGTGTTTGTTACTGAGGTACAGCTGGACTGAGTTGTTTTCCATGGGTTGTTTTAGTTTTCTGTACTCAAAATCTTCCTCTTTTCCTTCCATTTCCCCAGTTGACGTTCGTTTGCCGTTTCAAGCGGAAATGTTCATCCAGAATGTCATCCTTGTGTTCTTCTGTGTGGGGGTGATTTCTGGGGTTTTCCCCTGGTTCCTGGTGGCAGTGGGGCCCCTCATTGTCCTGTTCACAGTTCTGCATGTTGTGTCTAGGTAAGTGCACCAGCTGCTTTGGCTGAAAGAACAGATAGTTTCACCTTCAAGTACAACGTAGTGGTTGGCACATGGTGGTTCTGCACGAAACTCAAAGTGCTTCTTTCCTTCCAGAGTCTTTATTCGAGAGCTCAAGCGTCTGGACAACATCACACAGTCTCCATTCTTGTCTCACATTACATCTAGCATCCAGGGCCTCTCCACAATCCATGCCTACCACAAGGGACAGGAATTTCTGCACAGGTCAGTGAAGATAGCCATCTGGGAATGGTGGAGCACAAAGCTGAATGCAACAGCTTCTGGCATTCAGAAGGATTTATTACTGGGGTCTGGTGGATCATTGGTTCTGTGACTGAAAGTTACTTCTCTGGGGAAAAAAACTGGGAGAACAGATGGAAGGGTAAGGGAAAACTGGGAAGAGCAGTGGTGGAGAAAGTTTGCAAACCCTACCATCATGTTTTGGTTTGAAACTTGGTCAGTGATGAGTCTTCCCACCCCGAATCCTGATACTGGAACAGGAATTTAAGTAGGTCTGATATTTGTAGAACTTCAGGCTCATGGAGTCTACTGACCTTTGCTGTGTTTGTTCCAGGTACCAGGAGCTGCTGGATGACAACCAGGCCCCGTTTTACCTGTTCAGCTGCGCGATGCGCTGGCTGGCCGTGCGCCTGGACATCATCAGCATTGCTCTGATCACAACCACTGGCCTTATGATTGTCCTGATGCATGGCCAGATCCCTCCTGCCTATGCTGGGCTGGCCATCTCCTATGCTGTGCAGGTGAGTGTGACCACATACTGTAATATTTAATTTCTCTTTTAATGTAGATCTTGCTAATGAGCAAACCGCATCTAGCGCTGGCTCAGAGGAGCTGCGGGGCTCTGAGCGCTCGTCTTGGAGCTGCTGTTTGGCCTCTTCTGCCTCCTTGTGGCGCCGAGGGGAAATTGAAGAGCTTAGACACCTCATACTGTTGCTCCTGTGAAAAGTTTCTAAGCTGCTGGTTTCTCAAGGGATTCATAAATTATGGTGATTTTAAAATGAACTATTTAATTAACTGGCATTGAACACTTTAGTTATATGGTGCCTGATGTCAAGAATATCAAATATCATAGAATTCTTCTGGTTGGAAAACAGCAATAAAGGTCATTGAGTCCAGCTATTACCTCAGCAATGCCAAACCCACCACTAAACCATGTTCTCATGTGCCACATCTACACAACTTTTAAATACCTCCAGGAATGGTGGCTCCACCACTCCCCTGGGTAGTCTCAGTGCTTGGCAACTCTTAGTAAAGAAATGTTCCTAACATCCAATCTAAACCTTCTGTGGCATGACTTGAGGTTGTTTCCTCTTGTCCTATTGCTTGTTAAGTGGGAGAAGAGAGCAAACCCCACCTGGCTACACCCTCCTTTCAGGGAGTTGTAGAGAGTGATAAGATCCCCCTGAGCCTCATCTTCTCCAGACTGAGCCCCCACCTCCTTCAGCTGCTCCTCACAGGACTCCAGACCCTTCCCCAGCTCTTGTTGGCCTTCTCTGGACATGCTCCAGCACCTCAATATCTGTGCTGTAGTGAGGGGTCCAAAACTGAACACAGGGTTCAAGGTGTGACCTCACCAGTCCCAAGTGCAGTCACTGCCCTGCTCCTGCTGGCCACATTCATATCTTAATTCAATAACAAGTCACAGCTCTAAAAATCTGTTTTCTTTCACCTCTTCAGTTAACAGGGTTATTCCAGTTTACAGTCAGACTGGCTTCAGAGACAGAAGCTCGTTTCACCTCAGTGGAGAGGATTGACCACTATATCAAGGTAGGACTGCATTCAAATGCCTGTTGTGAAATTTTGTGTTATATTGCTGGCCTCACCATAGTCTGCCCTAGTACAGAATGTACATTCCTGATCTTGGAAAGGCACTAAAACCTGTGCTGTAACACTGCAGAGTGAGTTTGTTTTCTGAAGCACATGTATCAGCACTGGGGGGCTGAATGGCCCCAGAGCTGGTAGGCAACTAAACTTAGAGGCATTGCTGGGTTTGTGTGAGCTATTGGAAGCTTGCTGACACTCACAGTAAAGAGTGGAGTGTGTGAAAGGGGTAACTTGGGGATTCAAAACATTATTTTACAGCAAAAGGATGGTGTTCTGGCATCCTTCTGTCCAAACATAATGGAATTCCTTCATTTAAACACAGATAACTGTTTGTTATTTTATCTGCAAGTAATTCCACTTCAGCCTAATAAGCCTACTTTTCCACAGCTGTCTTATGCAACATATTTCTGTATGCTTGAAAAGTCAAGGGAATGCTCTTACTGCAAACATGAGAAATGTGCTCAGCTGAACATGATAAATGTGCCAGGCTAAATGCTTAGCAAGCTGCTCTGATTATCTGTAACCCTTTCTTTGTGACTGGGATTTGTGTGTGCAGAACTGGGCGTAGGTCAGTGGGGACAGTGTAGCCAGGAGAAAGCCTCCTACTGGGTCTGGTGTGTGAGGTGGAAGGCTTTTCCATATAATGTTTCCTGTGACTCAGAGGGAGATACATTTATTTATTTGGGAAATCTTTCAACACATTTAGTAGGGCTATTTAGTAGTTGATATTGTAGCTTTTTTAATATGTGTGGATTTAATCCACAGGTTAAAAGCAGAAGAAAAAACAGCCCCAAACCTGTCCATTTCCCCAGTTAAATAAATCCTCTGGAAGCATCTAAGTAGAAAATTTCTGCACATGGAAGACTTGGTGATCACACAAGTTGACAACTGTGCCAAATATTGTATCTCTCACTGGGCTGGGATGGGTTTATCAGAGTCAGGCACTTAGTGGCAAAACCTACAGCTGTAGAGTGTTGGGGTTTTTTAAGAGTTATGTCTCTCATTCTATATCACTATCAAGCAACACTAGCTGTGATTTTAAAACAATTTTGATCTCTAGACAGCCATTTATGAAACTGTAAAACTAGTTTGAAGCTGAAGTGAAGGGTGGGTGGTCAGTGAAACACCATTCAGGTCCTGGGTCTTACCAAAGCCCAGGCTTGGCTTTTTGCAGTGGGGGCTCAAGGTTGCTGTTTTGAGCACCAAGCTCAAAGAATTGGAGCACTGTCCTAGCAGATGGCTGTTTTTTCTCAAACCTCTGGTGTAGAATTAATCTGCCTCTAACTAGATGTTGCAGATGTCCACAACTGCCATCCCTGTGGGATCTCTCTATGGTCAGTGCAGGAAATGGGTGTCTCTAGAGGGCAATTTATTACCTGTTCCAAGTGTTTATATTAGAATGAGAAAAATCACACTCCAGAAATGCTGTTTTATGGCATTTGTAGAGACTATAGAGGAGTTGTCATGGCCTTATTACCTGCTCCAAGGGTTTATATTAGAATGAGAAAAATAACACTCCAGAAATGCTGTTTTATGGCATTTGTAGAGATCTCTCTTTGTAGAGACTGTAAAGTCTCTCATGGCTTGGTTCAGTTACATGAGGTGAATCCCATGACAGGATTGCTGCCATTCTTTGAGGGTACTTGTGCCAAGTATGGGAAAGTGACCTTGACTTCACTCTAAACATGCTATAAAGCCTTTTGTTTGGCTTTCAGAGGTTCTGCTTTTCTGTTTAATCTGTGAACTGCTCAGTAAGGGGCAGACTGAAATAGCAAAAGTGACCAGGCTGGAAGGGACTGACTCAGTGATTCAGTAGAATAGTGGAACATGAGGAGAAGAAGGAAGAGGGTGGCATTTATGTTACTTGGACATTCTCTTCTGTGTCAAAATCAACAGTGGTGACCTTGGTGTGGCATAGCAAATGCACCAGATTTTGCATCCAGTCTTTGGAGTGCTAAGAAGCTCAATAGGATTGTGCTGATAAATAATAGGCCTAAAATACATTTTGAATTCCATTGGTGAAACCACTGTTGTATAGAAGGACTGATGTCATTACTGAGGCAACAGGAGGGGAATTAACAGTGTGGTCAGTGTAATACAGCAAACTTCTGGAGCACTGTGCCCACATCCAGCCAAACAGTTCATCATGGAGCTGCCATAAATGATCTGGGTTGAGTCTGCAGGGAAGAACTGCTGAAAGCTGCAGCTGATAATTTTCCTTTGGTGCTTTGTTTACTGGAAACTGAACTTCTGTTTTTTTTTTTTTTGTTAAAAGACACTTTCCCTGGAAGCTCCTGCTCGAATTAAGAACAAAACTCCTCCTCTGGACTGGCCACAGGAAGGTGAAGTTGTTTTTGAAAATGCAGAGATGCGGTACCGAGAGAACCTCCCTCTAGTACTTAAAAAAGTGTCTTTTACCATCAAACCGAAGGAGAAGATTGGCATTGTGGGGAGGACAGGCTCAGGTAAGGAAAAACACTAAGCAGAGTTAAATTATTACTTTTACAGAACAGATTGGAGCAGTCATATTGGTTCTCCTGTGTTTGAGTAAGTTGGTTGCACAGGAGGGGTTGAGCACTCTGTCGGTGGAGGTTTCCATTTATGTCTGTACATAAGCAAGATCCCTGTGAACAACAGTGAAAACAAGTTTCCATTTAAAGCACAGGGTTATCCTACTGTGTTGAGCCAGTATGTTGATTGTATTTAACTCCCCAAACCACTGACCAACACAGATTGGTGCCTACAATGTGCTCCTTGCAGCTTCTCTGACTCTCTTGAAGGATTCTCTACTGATGCTGCAGGCAGGTTTGGCTCTGAACCATCTCAGAACTCTGTAATGTGAAGAATCCAAACCCCTGTTTGTGAGATGACTTAAATCAACCTCAAAATGAGTTTCTAAATAAGTAATTTATATTGTTTTATTGGGTTTTCATGACAGGGTTCTGGCAGTGAGGTTGGGGCAGCACTCCAGGCATGACTTCTTTGAGCTTTAGGAGCTGCCCCCACAATTGCTCAGAAGTTTAAATGCTGAACCTCAGAACTTACCAGAGCATTGCTTGCCAGGACTTTTTGGTATTCTAAAACTTTTCTTCGATGTGGACAGCTTTTAAAATGCTTTCTCCTCTGAAAACTGTTATGATTCTGTAGAAACACCAGTCATGTTTTTCCTGTCTCATTTTTAGGGAAGTCTTCCCTTGGAATGGCACTCTTTCGTCTCGTTGAACTGTCTGGAGGCTGCATTAAAATTGATGGAGTGAAAATAAATGACATTGGCTTGGCAGATCTTCGGAGCAAACTCTCCATAATCCCTCAGGAGCCTGTGCTGTTCAGTGGCACTGTGAGGTTAGTGAGGCCACAAGAAGGCAAGAAGGGACTGAGCAGTCTTCCTGCTTATACCTGAAATGCAATAGGTGCCTGGTGAGGTGGTAGCTTCTGTTTTGGTTTTGAAACAAAAAAACCACAGATTAATGATTTTAGCTGGCCCAGTGCAGACTGGGTGTGATCATGCTGTATGGAAGTCTTGCTTCCCTTATATGTGGTTGAAGTTTTAGTATCTTTGTCTTCCATCTCTACTCTTGATTTTTGGCTCTCCTAACCTCGGTGTGCTGGGAACATCTGATTTCCCTGGCAAGGAAACTTTAGTGGAAGGCCAGATGGGAATCACCTATCTGGATAAATTAGCACACTGTTGGTTTGCCTTTCATTGCTGAGTTAAAATTCTCCTTGTTTTCTGCTTCCCCTTCCAGATCAAACTTGGACCCTTTCAATCAGTACAGTGAGGAACAAATCTGGGCTGCTTTGGAAAGGACTCACATGAAGGAGTGTGTAAGTATTATGTGCTCTGGGTAATAGGTGTTTGCATTTGACTTACAAAGCAACATAATCTGTTAGTAGCTGCTTTAGAGGTCTTCATCTAAGCTATCTCTCTACATTTTCCCCCTTGTTCTCTATGCTTTATTTGACCAATTTTTTATTCTTTTTCCCATGATTTTATCAGACTGCTATTTTTGGATTTTTTTGGGATATGCCATATTCTTTAGTTTTTTTAGTATATAGGATAGCAGAGTGCTGCTTCATCACAGGGATTCTTAGGGTATTAGAACATTTCAAGTGATATTTTTCTGTGTGTGCCCGAGGTGTGCATTCTACATTTCCATTTGTGACTGTACATGTCATATGTGCAAATTTATACTGAACTTAACCTGCCCTTTGCAAGGCCCTCTGCAGTAAGTCTTGCTGCCATGACATTTCCAGTTCTTTTTCATGTAAGTCAGGTGGCAGGTACAGCTGCAGGAGTTCCTGCAGGGACTAGATTCACTCTTCTGCTGGTGACAAAGATTGTCAGGAGATCTGTTTGTGTTTATATGATTTTGTGCAGTGCTCTAAGATTTTTTTTTTCCTCTTCTTTCCCACACAGGTTGCACAGTTGCCTATGAAACTTGATTCAGAAGTGATGGAAAATGGGGAGAACTTTTCTGTTGGAGAGAGACAGTTACTGTGTATAGCTAGAGCTCTGCTGCGTCGTTGCAAGGTGAGCACAGCAGGGAGAGAAATAGCTAGAGATACCAGAATTATAGAATTAAAAAAGCCTTTTTTGTGCTGAATTCTTTCTGTCTGTCAGAGGAATCACAGCAATGATTACTGCAACCCAGAGAGGTGTAAGGTTAAAACAAACAGGAAAGTATCTGTAGCCATCTCCTGTAATGTCCTACCATTGGAAAGGCTAACAAGGTAACTGCTAACAATAGTGTGTCAGACAATAATTTCTTCAGTGTCTTGTTACTCGGGAGCATCAGATTCTTCCCTTTTTCCACCTTTTTGTGAATATGAGCCAAGTGTTTTTCTTCTATATGATGCTCCACTAAAATGTGGTCTCCAAGTGGAATTTGGGACCATGCTATGCTAGCCAAGTGAAAGATTTTGCAGGAATGGAAAACAAACAATTTCAGTGAGAGAGGATTTTTGGATTGAGATTTACCAGGATTCTGGTTTTAACAACCTTTTTTCTGAAATGTGACGTATCATAATATTTTAAAGTTCACTCTGCATCTGTTTTTAAAGTGAGACTACTCAACAGAAGTTACTGCTGTCTCTGCAGTACCTGCACAGAGCATGTTCAGTTTTGACAAGAAATCAGTCCAAATCAGTTTATGTCTGAGGGGAGGAGACTTTTTACCCAGCATAAGAAAGCCATTAAGCCTAGTCTGTATTGACTCATTCCAGGAGGAATGTCACCACCAGGGATGTGTCAAATTAATTTACTGGTAAAAATTCTGTTTGAGGTTCATCTAGGAATATAAAATTGGAGGTAACAGAAACTTGAAGCCCAGGTTATAACCCATGTTATATCACATCACTAGGATGTGACAATAAAAGTGTGTCATATATAGGCTTTGTTGAAGGCAATTACATAGAGAAAACTGAAAGGGTACTTGTAAAAGCTGTGTTTGTGCCCACAACTCTGTAAGAATTGCCAGTTGTGACAACACTTGGCTGGGGCCCTTCTGCCCCCTCTATATGTATTTTTATGTTCAGGGAGGGAAGGTGTGACCATGGGTAACAGCCAGAATTCTGTGCTGCTTTCAGATATTGATCCTGGATGAAGCAACAGCTGCTATGGACACAGAGACAGACTTACTGATCCAGGAGACCATCAGAGAGGCGTTTGCAGACTGCACTATGTTAACAATCGCGCATCGCCTGCACACCGTCCTGGGCTGCGATCGCATCATGGTGCTAACACAGGGACAGGTGAGCAGGGAGGCGTCCTGCTGGTGCCCCGTGTGCAGACTGAACTGAGGGAACAGCTGCACTGCAGGGCAGAAAATCCTCTCTCTTCATATCCTTGGTAATAAAAGTCCAGTAGAATCAGTTGCTGCCTGTGACAAGATCAAAGATGGCAAAACTTCTTTTTCACACCAGGAGAGTGTGAATAACAGTCTGTCTTTAAAAATCTATGAGGCTTCCTTTGTACGTTAATTCTGAGATGGGTAATAACATAAACATCTCTGCTGGGGCTCAGTGGCAGTTTCCCATTACTTTCATAAAGCCCTGTGCTGTCAAGCACACCTATGGCAGATACTTCACATATTTTTCAGACTTCCATTTTGGGGGCCATAAACAGTTAAATGCAAGAACATTGGGCAAGGCTCCTTAAAGGTAGAGAAGTCAAAAGCCCATAGCATATGCCTCTGCCAGAACCACCAGAGGTTGCTTCCTCTGGGCTACTTCCAGTTTCTGAGCCAGTTTGAAGCATTCCAGGTTACAGTATCCCTAAATGCAAGTACTTTCACTGCCTGGTGTCTCACCTAAAGATGAATGCTGTGTTTTCCACTCTTTACCATCACATCACAAGTCCAAGGGGTGGAAGTCAATTTGCTGCTGCATTTTACTGACATACTTTACCTGCCTTGTTTGGTTTCAGGTAGTGGAATTCGACACCCCGACTGCCCTTCTGGCCAACGAGAACTCACGCTTCTATGCTATGTTTGCTGCTGCAGAGAACAAGGTTGCTGTCAAGGGCTGAAATTCAGGGCAAAGTCACTTTAATTTTGGAGAGCTACGCTCCCTGCCTGTGGCAGGCCAGCTCTTCCTCCTCCTCGCAGATTATTGTCTTTTCATCTTTTAATTTTTAGCACAATGTGTCAAGCCAGAGAGTTTTAAAAACCATGTCAGAAGAATTCATGTTTTTATTATTGTATTTATTCCATACTACTAATTTTTTGTTATTAAATGCACTCTACAAATGGCTCAGGGAGCCATAGTTATAAATGTATCAGAGGCCTATAATGAAGCTTTATACATGTAGCTATATCTATACATAATTCTGTATATAGCCTATATTTACAGTGGAAATGTAAGCTGTTTATTTTATATTAAAATAAGCACTGTATTAATAACAGTGCATATTCTTTTCTATAATTTTTGTACAGTTTATGGTACCAGAGATCTGGCTTTATCGGACTGCATCAGACAATGTTTTGTCTTTTACAGTTCGTCTTTTCCTAGTGCCGGATTTTCTGCGTGTCTGAGTGGAAGTGAAGCTTTGCAATAGTGTCCTTTATTGTCACATCTTTGTCTAGCGCAGCAGAGAAGAGCTCTGTGGTGTAACTATTGCATTGTAATTTATCAGAGCTATTTGGGGCATTGCTAATGCTCACCACGGCAGCGGCTGCTGCTTCCCGTGATGCTTTTCCAAAGCAGGGTTTTTAGTGATCCGAATGGAGAACCACTCCTGGCTCACATTAAAGCCTTGTGTTTTCTCAGTGTCCTGACACAGTATTTCTTACTGTATCAGCAGAGTTTATTTTAATGCAAGCAAGCCCAAGCTCTTCCTGCTTCGCTGATCTAACACAACCAAAATCTTACTGTTTGTGGAATGATCTGTAACAAATTAATCATAAGGTTCAAATTGTACCCTATATGCTGGCAGGAAAGCCTTTTCAGAGTTGCTTCAGCTGACTGACTCTTTATCTTGAAGCTGCTAACACTTCTCAGAGGTTTAGGTTGGCTTTCTCTGGCATGGGTAACACTAACTCTTTGTTCTGCTCACTTAAACTAAGATTAATCAACATGGATATTCCTGTTTCTTTCTTGCACACTTGTTAAGGAAGCAGTCCTCGACCCCACGTCTTCTGGAACCTGAAAGGGGTTCCTGTTGATCAGGATGTAACACTGGTGTAGGACATGGTTTTCTTACTGTAAATGACCTACCTCAGGTTACTGGGTCCTGCGTAGTGCGTTGCCATGATCACTGTACACCATTCCTGTTTTTTGGGACCTGTGGCCCGGGGGACACAGTGGTTCCTGTGATAGCTGTGACTTATTGAATGGTCAGCGTTGCATGTCTTTGTCAACTTGGACATTTTGTAGCCTTAGCATGTTTGCAAAATGTCTCATTGAGGCAGAAATCTGAAAAGTAAATAAAACTATTTTGGGTTTTGTAAATTTTATTGGTGTAAGTGGTTTGTTTTGGGCACATAAAGAACTTTGCACCTTTTTGAGCCCTGGGGAGCAGGTTTGCAGGCTTTTGTTTTTTTTGTTTTTTTCCTTGTCATGCATCATGGTCTGATCTTTCTTCCTTCAGAGTAAAGGTTTTTCTTTAAAAGTGTAGTGGGTGATTTTTGTGCCCTCCAGCATGGGGGTAGCTTGCAATACATGTATGTTGAGTAGTACAGGGAGTAATAATTTATAGTGCAAGTATTCAAGCCAAATAGAAGGGCTGAGGTCACGTGGAAGACCTTCTTAGGCTCAGATTTTCCATTTTCTTTACCTGAAAGCACTACTGTTTATAGAGTGACATGACTGCAAAGCCACAGAAGCATTTCTACCTACCAGTACCACAGGCAAATTGTGGTATTAACAGAGCTTGCACTGTAGCTTGAAGTAGCACAAAGCATTGTTGTGATTGTTCTTAACTCCTGTCCAAAGCAA
This sequence comes from Onychostruthus taczanowskii, assembly GCF_017590055.1. Taxonomy (NCBI): domain Eukaryota; kingdom Metazoa; phylum Chordata; class Aves; order Passeriformes; family Passeridae; genus Onychostruthus; species Onychostruthus taczanowskii. The sequence goes on from NW_024499684.1 coordinate 8,764,709, forward strand.
GAATTAACTAGCACAGACCTTACCCTGCTCACAGGCCTGGAGTTTACCCCATGGACTTCAATATTTCCCTTGAAGGAAATGGGCTAATGTACCTGGTTCTGCATGCTGCTGGGGTCAGTGTGTGGCTTCACTTTGCAGCTAAGACTGAGCTAATGGCAGTCTAGGCAAAAGGGGAGCCATCCTGATCTTATCCTCCTTCTTCTTCCAGGCTGGGACTTCCTCTTCCCTTCCCGATGCCAGCAGTGGCTCTTGTGTGGTCCAGTTCAGAAAGCTAAGTTGCAGCAAGCAGGAATGCTGTACAAAGGAGGAGACAGGAAGGCACAGCCCACAGGAAGGGAGGTGAAGTGGGGCTGCTCTTCTCAGTAGGTGCTGGCTGTAACAGTAGCGTAGGTGTGAGAGGGAATGTCGGTGTTCACTGCCCCGAACTGCTGCTCCCCAGTTAAACTGCTTAAGAGCTGAACCTTTGCTGCAGCTTTGGCAGCTGAAACAGCTCAGCAAGGTGTCAGACAAGGGTCTGTGGTGGAGCGGGAGTAGGACAGTCACATGTGAATAGCAGGGATTAGCTCAACCGTTTTGTTAAACCTTGGCTGCAACACTGTTACTTTGGAATTAAAGATGGAGACTGACAGAAGGAAATGTTCTTTCTGTTGTGATCACTTCTGCGCTTCTTTTGGCACTTTTCTCACAGGTGTACTGAAGTATTGCTGCTCACAGGGGGAGCTGTAGTTTTTTTACTTTCATCCTGAACCACAGGAGCAAGCTGAGGCCTGGCCAAGGGCCCTGTCACTGAATTGGAAGGAAGAAATGTTAATATTTACAAATCTGACTGAAATATCTGTATTGTTGGAGCATTCTGCAAGAGGTTGATGATGATGATTGGAATGTTCAGGAGTTGAATTCTGCTTTAGAATTTATAGTATGATATACAGAGAAGACTTCATCCTATGGGGAATAGAATAAGATACTGGGATTGGGACAGAGACTTTCTTTAAAGAGATCCTACCCAAAATAGCACATGCTTCTGTTCTGGTTTAATATCAGCTGGCAACTAAACCCCACACAGTCCTGTGGGATGGGGGAGAGAATTGAAAGGGTGAAAGCTAGAAAACTTGAGAGTTGAGATGAAGACAGTTTAATAGGGAAAGCAGCAGCTACAAAAGCAAAGCAAAACAAAGTATTCATTCCCCACTTCCCACGGGCAGCTATCTCCACGAAAGCAGGGCTCCATTGTGTGTAATGGTGACTTGGGAAAACAAGCACCACTATTGAATTTCCCCTCCTTTCTCTCCAGCTTTTTTAATGCCATATGGTCTGGAATATCTCTGTGGTCAGTTGGGTCAGCTGTCCCTGCTGTGTCCACTCCCATCTCCCTGAGCACCCTCAGCCTCCTTGCTGGTCAGATGGGGAACAGAAATGTCCTTGGCTCTGTGCAAGCCCCGCTCAGCAACAGCTATACAACATTCCTGAATTATCAACACTGTTCTCAGCACCAACCCCAAACACAGCCTTGATACCAGCTACTGGGAAGAAAACTTACTCTAACCCAGCCAAAATCAGCACATCTTACAGCAAAAGCTGTGGCCCAAGACCAGCAGGTGTGCAAAATGAGAGATTTGCCTGGGATTACTTGTTACTGTATTGTTCTCTAGAGTTTTCATTGTATCAGTTTTGCTTATTCTGTCCAAACACTGTGAGTGCAGCTGATCCTGATTCATTATCAAAAGCTTAGAGCCTCTTCAAGAGAATGTGTTATTCCTCATCTTATCTGTCTGATGAGTGGACACACTGCACTTGCTTGGGACTTCAACCAAAGCACAGGTAGGATTCTTCTAAAATTACTGTGGAGTTAACATGCAGTTAGATTGGTGTAATCAGGCCCTAAAGTTGTCCTGGCTTGATCACCTGAGGACATTTCACCCTCATCTGTGGTGAAGGTCGTACAGGGTCAGAAGATAGTGAGGCTTCTGGGGCTGTGCTTTGCCCACCACCTGTAGATGAAAGCCATGTCAAACAGGTTTAGTGCATCATAACTGGAAACAAAATTGTAGGGAGCCAAATTTTTTCAAAAGGCAGCTGGTACGAGTGTGAGAGGATGTCAGAAGGATAAAAGCAGGACATTTGATTTATTAAAGGAGGATATGGACAGCAAAAACGTCAGGACAAAATGTTTTTCTCAGTTATAAGGGGATTTATTGTAAAGGCAAAATTTCTTTTTGAAGGTGCTTGAAAACACTGAGAAAGTGCAGAGTGCTGTGTGCAGCAACCGAAGAGCTTGAGTGCTATCTTGTTATTTTTTACTGCAACTGTAGCATGTGTTTTACTATATATAAGTGATTACACAAAGGTTTTCTTTAGATTCAGGTCGGTGGAGGGTGATACTGTGATTTGTTTAACCCTTGGTGGGCCAGTCACTGCAGCCACAACGTGCTGAGGCCACAGTTTGTGCCTCTGGTGTGATGATGCAGTGGAAACTGAGCTGGAATTTGGTGCAGATGCTGCAGTTGTTAGTGTAAGGCTTGGGAGGCTTTCAGAATGTACCACTATGGATTCATTAAACCCACAACCATGTGAGAAATGCTCCTGTCTTGTCCAAAATATGTGCCTTGGAGCGTCATCAGGCAGTGAGGTAGGCAAAGCATAAGAGTGAAAATTAGAATGAAAATAACTTCCAGAAGTGTCATTGCATGGGGCAGAGACTGCACTTCTCTTGGGCTGGTGGGAGTGCAATCGCAGTTACCTCCTTCCTTCCAGCTTGCTGACTCCTGCTGTTGCCGTGCAGAGAAACAAGTGCTGGTACAAAGCTGATAACTTTGTGATTTCTGCCCTTTCCCATTTAGGAAGGCAGCGGTAGAGGGTGTGTGATTGAGTACCCCGAGTTCTAGGGAAGAGCAAAGCACGTTTAGTCTGACCTGGGCTCTGGGGCCAGTTCGCAGTGAGAGCTGGAGGCAGGAAACTACAGGCAGGGCAGCTGGGAGAGAAGGGATTTAAAAAACGGGTGTGAGGGGGATGCAGGGAGAAGGGAGGCTATTTAGGGTTAGCTGTGAGCTCCGTGTGGGGGTGTGACCAGGAGGAGTGAGGAAGCCAAACTAGTCAGCGGTGGGATGAGGGTGCAAGAACCAGCCCTGCTGGGAGCCGGGGGTGGAGGGTTGGGGGTGTTTGCCGTGGAGCTGGGGCGGGGGACGGCCCAGTGAGGCATTCAGGCGGATAGAGCTGGCCCTGAGGGCACAGGAGGGATCCGGGCGGGGTGTTGTGGCCGTCCCCAGAGCAGGAGCGCTGGGATCGGTGTGTCCGGGCGGGGCACCGGGGCTGGGCTTTGCGGAGAGGAGGGAAGCTCGGTGTGGCCGCTTAAAGCTGCCCTGTGCAAGGGGCACGGCTGGGCGGGCGGCACGCGCGGATACGCAGGCCCGTGAGTGAGAGAAGGCACGAATGCACGAGTGAAGGCACCGCTGCTCTCCCGGGACCGGTGCCGCCTCAGTCCCCCCCGCCCCGGCCGCTCCGGCCGCCGGGGCCTCCCTCCTCCCCGCCCGCCCATGGATTTCACATAGCAGTCGCCGCCTCCGCCGCCGCCTCCTCCTCCTTCTCCTCCTCCGCCGCCGCTCCATGGCGGCTCCTGCTCCGCGGCCGCCCGGCCTGTGCTGCTGTCGCAAGGGCTCCGCGGCCGGGCCGGAGGCGCCGCCGGCCCCGCCGCCGCCTCCCGAGCCGCCGCCGGACGTGGCGTCGGCGTCCAGCTCGCAGCTCTTCAGCCTGAGGCACCTGCACCTGGGGCTGGAGCTGCGGCCCGAGGCGCGGGCGCTGGCGGGCTGCCTGGTGCTGGAGCTCTGCGCGCTGCGCCCGCAGCCCCGCGCCCTGGTGCTGGACGTGCACCCGGCGCTGCGCGTCCTCTCGGCCGCTTTCCGCCGTGCCGCGGCCGGGGAAGCGCCCTGCGCCTTCGCCTTCCCGCCGGCCCCCCGCCCGCCGCCGCCGAGCCGCCGCCGCCGCTGCCCCTCTTCGCCCAGCCGCCCTGCTCCGCCTGCCCGCTCGGCTTCAGGGTGGACCCCTTCACCGACTACGGCTCGTCCCTCACCGTCTCCCTGCCCGCCGCCCTCCAGCCGCACCAGCCCTTCCAGATCATCGTCCGCTACACCACGGCCGACGGCCCCGCCGTGAGTACCGGGCCGGGGTTGGTACCGTAGGAAACCGGGTCCCGGCTGGCAGAGCCCTCCCGTGCCGCCCGCGCCTGTCGCGCATCTTTGCTCCTGCTCTAAGTGACCGTCCGTGAAGCGCCCCGGCTCCTCAGCAAAGGCGGCGGAAGGTGTCTCACTGCCAGCCTCTCCGGTCCTGTCCTGGCCCCATCGCCGGGCAGCGCCAGCCCGCCGGGCAGCAGCAGCATCTGTCCCCTTTCCGCGGGGGCTCTCGGCACTGCCAGCCCCCGCACTCAGCAGCGGTGCCCGTACCGATCCAGCCTCTCTCCCTCCTGTCTTCCTCCATCGCGTGGACCCCAAGGCTATTCATCCCCCCTCAGTATAATAATTTGAAAGTTTTTAGTTCTTTTAAGGACATTGCAGTTGTTGGCAAGGAGAGTGAAAATTTGCAAACTCCTGCCTCGACTCAGTCCTTCAGGATAAATTATGTCATGCACAATGTAGGAGTTTCCCTGGGGGTTTTGCCAACTGCTAACAAAATCAGGCCTTGCACAGCTAGGCTGGTGTTCCAATGAGCCGTGGTCAGGAGCTTTGAGAACAGGGGTGATTCCATAGGTTCCTACAAGTTATCTGCTGAAAAAAAGGATGAGAAATGGCCCAAAACACCCCTTTGGATGTAGCCATGGAAGCGCTTCCATGTCTGTGGACTAGCTTTCTTCAGCAGTGAAATGCTTTGTAAATTCTATAGTTTCTTTTAAACTCCTGGTGTTTAGAAGCACTTTATTCCCAGCCTTTTAGGTGCTGCTTATCAGGTCTTGTGTTTTTTAAGAAGTTATGACAGTGAAAAGATGAAGTTCTCACTGGAACATCAGTTCTTTTTATTACTGTACAGTCTGTTCAGGTTGGAAATTAAACTGATTTTCATCATGTGGTTCATGAATCTATTTACAAAAGATGTGTATTTTTTTATAAGCATCTTGCAACTTTGTTGCATCTATGTTGCCTAGAGGAATTGTCTCTCAGTCCTCTGATTTGGTGTTGCTGTTGCGCTGGTCAAAACCAGTAAATGTGTGGATCTGTTTGACTTTTACAATGTATTTAACAAGAGCAGGAATTGAAAAACAAAAGCTTCTTGCAAAACAACCCACAGGAAGTAAATAGTAGGCCTTTCCTCTTGATAGGAGAGTCTTTCTGATTAGAATGTGTTTGCTGGGTGTTTCTCTATCTAATTTTAATACTACATAGAAGATCACAAAAGTAATTTCATCCTTGGAATGATCTTGATAGTCTTAATACATCGGCTCACTTGGAATAGTGAGTTTCACATGAAGCCTTTTACTGACAGAAGTTTCCTGTGGTTGTATGGTGACTTATTAATGTTCTAATCTTTCCCTAAAAGTGTGAAAATGAAGGAAGATCCTGTCACTTTTGAAGTTCAGATCCACTTGGATATTGTTCCTTTTCACCTCTGGAATTCCTGGCTTTAGGATTTCCTTGTACAATACTCTGCCATGTAGCTCACAGTGTGTTCAGAAGATTCCGTTCATTATTTTTTCCCCAGGTTTATGAAGAAACCTGTTTCTTTTGTCCACTCTCTGCCTTGTTTATGGTGAGAAGGCTTTAAAGCTAATTTGGCATTGCTGTGTGCTCTGTAGTTGTTCTCAGTCTGGCTGAGCCACACCTCCCAAAGTACATGATAACGTGCTTTCCTCCTCTTGAACAAATTGTTTTATTTGAGGCCAGCCTGTGCTTTCCCCTGTGTTTTGCCAGCCCTGTTGCCAAAGGGGCAGCCTGTCCTGCTGAGTCTATGGAGAAGTGATCTCAGAATGAGTGCAACACTGATCTGGCTTTGAGAATGTGAGAACCACTGGAGGGTTCAGGGGCACTGATTGATGTGATGTTCATTTAGTCTCACCTTGTATTAATGTGTTGTCTCCTTGGCCCCACACACAGTCCTGTGTGGATGCTGGAGGAGGACATTTCTTCCATTCTCTCTATTGTTGTCTTGCTCCCCATGGATCAGAATTGAACTATCTATTCTTTATACTGTTCTTTGAAGTCTTTATTGTACTTTTAGCAGCATGTCCTGCTTCAGCTGAACTGAAGCTGCAAGGCTTATGTCAAGATTATTGATGGTCACAGCACTGGGGACATGCACTGCCCTTCCCAAGTGGTACTGGAAAGCAGGAGCAGGCATGCTCACTGACATAAATCCTACCATGTTTGTTCACTCTCTGTTGTAGGTTTTGGCTGGCAAAATATTTGTCCTCGAGTAGCACCTGTTGTAGCCCTTCATGTTCAGCATGCTGAGCTATTTTGTTTGGATCCAAAGCGATTTGGTGCTATTGTAGTTCTCTCTGTCATTGCTGTTTTTTGGCCCAGCCCTGCACTTTAACAGGGATGAGTAACCCATATGTGTATAAGGGTCAAATGGTTTATACTTGTGTCTTGTAAATATTCTGGCAGTCCCTTTTCTCTGTCAGTGAGGCACAGATTTACAGTGTCAGACCTCTCTCTTATAAAAGTTCTATTTTCTTTGGCCATTCTAGGAATGTCTTCTCCTTAGGTCAGGGTTTATTTTCTGTGGGACCTATAAAACAGTAAATACATGTTACAGTGCAGTGTGAATGTGTTGGCAGTAAGATCAGCAGCAGAGATAGTAGTGCTTAAAATTGGAAACCTGTTGTCTTGATGTACTTGCTTTGAGCCATCTGGACATGCTATTTGGCTGTCCCATTATTTCTCATGTGGAGGAAGAAGCCAAGATCTTTGGTTGTTTGATGGACATTGAGAGACAGCTGAGAGATTAAATCTGCCTTTCACAGAGCATTCCAGCTCCCTGTGCTGTTAGGAAACCATATGCTCAGTACATCACCAGTTTCCATCAGAGGCAAGACTGTCACAATCATTGTGTATCTCTCCTGGTGTGGGCTGAAGGCACACAGTGATCACATATATCAGGGACAATAGTCCTGTTCTTCCTCTCCTTCTTCTCCCTCATCCCTTACTTGTTGGTAATACTCTTTGTGTGATATTTTCTTTTTTCTTTCCCTAGAGAGAAAAATCTGCACCTATCTCTTGCCCACTGTGTCATTTCTCTGATTTGGCAGTGCACATCTCAACAGCAGTGCTATTTTCTTTCCTTAAATGCAAATCCTCCTCTGGGTTCTGGTACAAAAAATTATAACATTTCCTCATCTTCAGGATTTGGCAGAAAGGACAGCACTCTTTTCAGTGCTAGAAACTTCCCTGTAATTCTGTAGATTTGTCTTGATTCCTCAGTCCCCATAGAACGATTTGATGCCCAGGTGTGCCTTGCTTCTGTTACGTGCTCTGCATCTCAGGTGTTCTGTTTACTTTGTCATCGGATAGAGCAGCTTGTTTGCCTAGAACAGAAGCTGTGGCTGTGCAGCTCTTCCTGCCATCTTCATCAATAATGCATGTAGAAACATGGAGAGGTTTAAAATTAAAAGAGGCTTAGCTAATTGCCTTTGTCATTTGCCAGATTTGGGCAAAAGATTATGATCTAAGTCAGTAAAAATTATACTCTTGGCAGGTGTCTTATAAAGTGTGGACTTCTTTGCAGTATGTGGGCAGGGGAAAGCCTGTGCTGCCAAAAGCCCTTCTTCAGCAGAGGAATCATGCAGCAGGTCTTTTTGATTGAGATGCACCACAGAACAGCTTTAATGTGTGAAACAGCTTTCCTGTATACATGAAAAGCTAGAAAAAAATGAAGAGCATGATGATGATGATGTCATGTGTATTTCCCAAGGGTTAGTGCAGGAGGGATTTGCATGTGGAGTAGATGATACAGCCCCAAATACTGCTCTGTTCCTATGCCCCACCACCTGCCCCAGCAGCACCCTGTGCCTCGCACTCCTTTCTGGGGTGCTGCTTGTACTCATTTTCCCCAGCCCGTAGCCCTGTCTCTGTCCAGCAGCATAGCCTGGTCTATTTATATTACAGATCTATTTATATTGTTTCAGGATAACTTTCATCATTGTTCCAAGTGTGTCTGGAAAGAGAGACAGAGGCTTGCCATGTAGCTGTAGACGTTAGAAAACAGGGGAAAAAAATACTTCATCCTCTGCAAATGTTTTCCCTCTTGGCTTGTGGGGCTTAACTTCAACCAAATGTCAAATAAAGCAGGACTGGTTGAAAAGAAGTTGTCCTTAATTTATGGAGTTTCTTGTAAACAAGAATCAACTCTTATTTCCCCTTCCCTTCCTGCTTATGTTTTCCTCCTGCACTGCTCAGGGAGAACTTCCCCTTGTCTCTCTGCTGTAAAGACATTGTCTGTCAGCCCTTTTTCCTTCCTACTCAAGTGTTGCAACTTAGGTGTGGTGGTGCCTTATCTCTGTTTTCCTTTTTAGCCTCTTCTGTCTCTCAAAAAGCAAAGGAAACAATGTTTTGAACATGAGTCTCTTAAGCAGGGCCAGTGATAGAGATTTGTGATACAAGCACAAAGCCTCTGATCAGAGGAGTGTTTTTATAAGGCATTGGGGTAGATCTTTGAAATTTAATTTCTGATCCTCTTCCCTGGATCGTTAGAAACTACCCTGTATTAAATACAGCACCTTAATTTTTTTGTAATTGTGTGCTCTGGGTAGAAGTTACAAGTTATTGGTGTGTAATGAGACATGTGTCCCCAAATCACTTCTGGAGCAGCTGTCTCTAGTTCCATAATGTGGCATTGCAGAAATAATATTCATTGTTGTGGAAAGCAGGTATCCATGAGAAATGTAGTGGAAATCTGTAACTATCTATGTAGCTACAGATTTCCCAGGCTGTGACCCTGGGTTGTGGGCAGTGCTACCCTGAAATGCAGCACAGGATGTGAACAGACAGGGCTCCTCAGAAGTCCTGCTTTAGGCTGCTTTCTGGCCCTACAGACTTGAAATAGAAGAGGGTAATCTTAAAACAAATTTCAAGAGATGAATTTTACTTTTAGATAAAGGTTTTTAATTTTGTAATGCCTCCCTCCTAAAAAACCTCAAACATTTGCCAGCAGAAGTGTGAGACTCCATGGGAATAACTGAAAGCTGCTGACTCTGTTTCGTGTCCTCACCTTTCACTGATCCCTGGGGGTGCTGCTGCAGTGGATGATTTGGGAGAGGAGCAGACTGGCATCTGAGGAAAAAGGTCTAAAGGCAAGGGAAGAAGATACCAAAAAGTAACCTTATAGGACAGAAGGAGACAGAGAAAACTTTAACTTCCAAAAGTTAACTAGGAGACAGAGGTTGTAAAGTGTTGTTAAAACGTGAGCAGACTTAGTGCCCAGGCTTCCCTTCTGTGTTTCGTTGCTTTCCCTTGAGGACTAGAACTGAACTAGTATGTGCACTAACTGCTGTTCCCTGATCTCAGATTTATTGGTTGCTTTGATCTAAGAATTCAGCAGACTCAGAAGTTTTATTCCTTGCGCTTGACTGTTTCCAAAACTTCCAGGGGTTCAAATTTTATTGCAAATTTCGCAATATTTGATATTTTCCATCAGAGTTTAGCTCCAGAGTTCTAGGATTACAAGGAAACCCTTATTTAAAATTGCTCCTGCACTTCAAAGTTGGAGGCAGGGAGCATGTGAAAGCACAAACATTTGAAACAGAAAGACCAAAAGGCAAATAATTGGACTTTTTCTTATTATTCTTAATCTGTTCTAATTATTTGCTGAGGGTCTGACTTGTGATTTATTTGCTGTTTGGTACTGAAAATTGACGTGCTCAGTGGTGTGTTTTGTTGGCTTTTCTTTTTTGACCACCCAGAATCTCCTTATCCATTCTGTAAAAAGGGGCCCCCAGTGTCCTTGACCAGATGTTTCTTACATATACCGACTTTTTTGCATAGTGTCAAAATGTTTGATGCTTCAGCCAGGAGGGCAGTGTCAGGGTCACAGATAATATTGTGTACACTGTTCAGCTTCAGGGATTTTTGGTTTGTGGATTTGGATTTGTTTTGGGTCGTTTTTTTCTTTACAGCTTATGTTACCTGACCCCTTCTATTCCTATTCATATTGAGTTATAAACATGGAGATAGCCAGAGTATTCCCTTTGAGAAGAAGGTTGTGTGGATGTTTGTTAGGGAGTTGTTATTAACCAAGCAAATTGATATAACAGAAGTAGTGAGTGGCTGGAACTCACTGTGTTATATGTCACCACTCAGTGTTAAGACAGTAAGAAATTTTTCTGAGCGTTCCTGGCAAATAAACCGGAGTAGAAAGGTGTTGTTAGAGATGGGAATGTGCCCTGTGCCAGGTGTTCATCTGGGGAGACAGACAGCTGAGGTGGTGCTTCTCCCCCACAGTCCTCTTGATTTCACATTTTGTTTTTGCCAGTTCATCCTTGTCATGTTGTCTGTTTCCCTCACCTCTTCCTCCTGTCATGTTTCAACAGATCTGGTGGCTGGATCCAGAGCTGACATATGGCAATGCCAAGCCCTTTGTCTTCACACAGGGACACTCAGTGTGTAACCGCTCCTTCTTCCCCTGCTTTGACACCCCTGCAGTGAAATGCACCTACTCAGCTACTGTCAAGGTAAGGGATGCCTGTGAATGGTTCACGGAGCTCTTAGTTGCTGTTAACTTGTGAAAGTGTTGTTACTTCATGTATTTTTAGCAGTTTGCATCTGCTAAAAATATTGTGATTCAGTGTTATAAAGAATACTGAATTTTTTAGGTCCAACTCTGGTTCTTGGGTCAGAATCAGGGTAGTGCCACAAAGGTAACTGTTGCCTACCACGCTTGGGTCTTGCCTTCCTTGTACTTGAAGAGTAATTGTGAAATAAAAATATGAGAGAGAATTTGGCTGGCCCCTTCCAATAGTGGTTATTGATGATAACACTCAACTGTATTGTGCCAATTTTTGAAAGAAAAAACCTGAAGTCTTTTGAAATCAGCATCAAATAATGTTGCATTTTATATAGATGAAATAATTTAATATGTGGGTGCTTTTGGGGCAGCTGTCATATAGGAGGAGTAATATCTTTGGTTGGCATGTTTTCATGGATTGGGCAGATTGTGGTATAAAACCTCACAGAAATATTAGTTTTTGTGTTATGTAAATGATTATTTTAAATGTACATCATCAGGCAGAGATGAAAATGAACCAGAGATCTGTGGTTCAGTCATTCAGCTGTGATTATCTGGTGAGTTGATGTGTACCATGATGGTCTTCCAGGCTCCAGCAGGCATACAGGTGTTGATGAGTGCCACCCAAAGTTCCTACCTAGAAGAGGAAGGTGTATATCAATTTTACATGGAATATCCAGTTCCTGCTTACCTAGTGGCCCTGGTGGCTGGAGACCTCATACATGCAGACATAGGTCCAAGGTAAGATTTGCAGTGAGTTCCTTCTGCATTTTATGTCTCTGTACAGTGCTTCATACTGTAAAGTAGATGTTGAGTCATTGATAAGGGAACAGTTGGGTTCATGAGCTGTGAGCACAGAGAGAGTTTGAAGTGTAGTTGGGTGTAAGGAAATTCATGGCACTGCACTGGCCAAGATGTGTTCCTCTTTCATAAATGTTGCCTACTGTTCCCTGAAGTCATTACAGCTGCTTTCTCATTGCCTTGTTGAAGGGATTTTGGTTACCTCTTGCCATGTTTCAAGGAGCATTAGTCTAGGAGGGCCTGGGTCTGCTGGAGGTCTCCTTGCTCTGTTACCATACATGGAGGTGTGGTAAGCAGTCAGGCGATTTTTTTTTTTCCTAAGAGATAATTCAGTTTGCTGAAGTATCACCTGATGTTTTCTGTTTTCTGACAGGAGCAGAGTGTGGGCAGAGCCTTGCCTGCTGCCAACAGCCATCAGCAAGCTTTCTGGCATTGTTGAACGCTGGTTGACTGCTGCAGAGAGTCTGTATGGCCCCTATATATGGGGAAGGTGAGTTTTATCAGTCTCCTGGGAATGTGCAATGGGAACAAAATAAAACAGAATTGAGAAATGATCATGCTTTCTCCCTATAGGAGGACAAACTAGCATTTCAACTGGCAGCATTGTAGTCGTTGAAAGCAGACTCTGGAGTTTTGTCTCCACAAGTGGCAGGAAGGACCATGGAGGGGCATGGAAGTGTTTTAGCTGGTTTGCAGTGGAAAGATCCACTGTTTAGGAACTCCCAGTTTGAATAAGAGGTTTCTAAACCATGTATCTTTCCTGAGAAATGAGGGTTTTTGTACTACAGTGTTTTGTGATGTAAGTCCAGCACTGAGCCAGACACCATTTAAAATGTATGGTTGTTTTATTTATCACATTTATTTCTGCATTTTTTGTGGCATGCCTGAGAATACTGAAAATCTCAGTACAGACTCATTGAGAGTCCAAGTCCCCCAAACCAACACTGAGAGCTCTTGAAAAGCTTGACTGAGTATTAAAAAAAAGAGTGGTTTTGAGAGAATACTTGCACTCTTTGGATGGGAGAGAATGTTTACAAAGGTTTCTTATGTTTCTTTGCTAAAGGTAAGCAGGAAGATCGCCTTGTTGTTGACTTAACAAGTATTGCTTGAAATAATCTGAAATCATGGCCATGTGTTCTCAGATTATTTCAGTGCTGATCACTGGTAAAGAAATATAGGAAACAAAACAAATATTACTGTTGTGTTGTGAAGCAGACAGATTAAAGTTATTTGATGACACTGCATGTGTAGGAAATCTGTTCCTTCACTGACAGCTTCCTAGCCTCTCTCTTACCTGGGAGCCTCTGGGGACTCAACACTGTGTTACACTACTGTTTATAGTGTAAACAGTTTTTGTGGCTCCCAGAAATACAGCTTGTGATGAATTTGTGTGTACGAGGGGAGCACAATGCTTCTTTTGATGACATCAAAAGACTGTCAAGTCTTTACACCCAAACATAAGCAGGTCCTTGGCCAACAAAATAAATTGTGATCCTCTGATCAGAAGAATTAGGCACCACTGCTGTAGAAAGTTTGTTCCTGAAGTCACAAGAAAGTCTCAGAAGAGCCATCCCTAAAGAAAGAAAAATGTTACTGTGTCTTCTGAAAACAGAAAATGTTACTGTGTGTCTTCTAGCTGCAGTTTACTCATCTTCTTTCTTCTTTCTTCTCTCCCTAATTTTAGATATGACATTGTTTTTCTTCCTCCTTCCTTTCCTATTGTTGCCATGGAAAACCCATGCCTGACCTTCATCATCTCTTCCATTCTGGAGAGCGATGAGTTTTTGATCATTGACGTCATTCATGAAGTTGCCCACAGCTGGTTTGGGAACGCGGTCACCAACGCCACGTGGGAGGAGATGTGGCTGAGCGAGGGCCTGGCCACCTACGCGCAGCGCCGGATCACCACCGAGACCTACGGTACAGCTGCAGAAACTTCTCCTTGGGCTCCTTCTTGCCAAAACTCAGAGCTGCCTGCTTGGAGGATTTGCTTTGGAGCTCAGAAGTCTGTAGGGAGCTGGTTTTCAGTTAGGTTTTGTTTTATTTCTGGAACTCACACCCACACACAGCCCCAAACTTTGTGTTGAACATCTTGCGTACTTAGAGTTTGACGTTGTCTTGGCTTTAGTGGGCTCAACACCAGATATGGTACCAGGGGCTTTGGGTGAGGTGTGTTAGCACAATGCTGTGGGGACTTGGAACTACTGTTGGGTACCAGGGAGGTGCTGATATGTCAGAGCAAAGTCAGCAGAGGATAGTTCAGAGAAAGGTGTAAGAAATCTTATAAAAGTTACATTGTGAAATAACTGTCCTCTGAACAAGTGTCCTTTTGATTCTGATCAGTTAGTAGCTACCTGCTGTTAAAAAGAATGATGGCAGTAGCATTAAAAAAAAAAGTGCAGATTTATGTAGCTGTTTGTATGCTGGAGGCTTCCTGCAGGATTGTAAACCCTGCCTTTGCTTGTGTCAGTGAATTTCACAGGTCAGTTTTATGGTGCAGTCTTTAGAATATATAAGTAGTAAATTATTCCTCTTTCTTTTAAGTTTAATTGGCTTGTTATTGAAGTGAATAATGGGAATGTGTGCTTTTCTAGTTTGTCCTGTTATGTTCTTAAAAGCCAGTTCCATGTGTTTTCTCAAGCATCCAATGTAAACAATCTTAGAAAAGTTCCTAGAAATCTTGACAGCAAAAATGTTTAGAAGAAAGCATTTGTTTTTATTCATGTATATTGTTTTTGGACATGAACTGATGGCAAGTTTAGGCAAAGAAGTGCTCTGAGTATCTATGGAGATGTTACAATGTATATTATGTATCTTTGAAAGCTGTTTTTTGTTGAGTAATTCTCTGTGAGTAGTACTCACTGTCCTAGGTCACATTATGCATGGCAGTAATGTGGGTAGGTCAGCAGATATCAACCTGTTCATCATCTTAGTCTGTTCCATCCGACATAGAGCAAAATCCTTGCTGATTTTGGTCTGTTCTCTGGAACTGGCTGTTTCAAGAAGCATTTGCTGGGAAACTAAAAAACGTATTTCCCTGTGCAATTGTTTACTAAGCGCTTTTTCCATTCTGTTTTGTTTCCAAGACAAACCTTTGATCTAAATCTTACCATTTCTTACATCATTTCTGGAGTATTTTCTGTTGATAGTAAATAGGCATCTTTGCAATGATATTGTTCAGGGAAATTTGAGTCCACTGACTACCACTCTTCTTGGATCTTGCTTAATTCTCCTCTCTGTAGCCTGAAGTAATTGCCCTTTACACTAGTTACTCTAGCTCTTGCTTTCCCCTGGGAGGCACGTCCATTTCTTTCCCTGCTCATACAGGTTCTCCAAAATATGTTTTCCAAATGTATCCTGGTTCTTAATTCACGTTTGGATATGAGGGATTTGGGTGTTACATTGAGACTCTGAGGTTATGTCTATGTAACAAACCTATCTTCAGGTTAAAAACTCAGCAAAGAAGGCTAAAATTTTAATAGTTATGGATGTTAAGTATCTTCTGAATCTGAAAATCCATTTTCTGCAGCTTCTAATGTCTGCAAGGGCATAGGAAAGATCTCTTGACTTGGCAGTGTAATACAGCTAGTTTGGTTTAAAGCATGGAATGCTTTACATTGCAGTTAGGGAGAAGAGCTTACCCAGTCACAACTGTAAAAAGTCCTGATGAGAGAAAGGTGAAATACTTAGGGCAAAAACCAGGTGGGATGATAGATAAAGCTTAAAAAATATACACGGGATCTGTAATACAAAAACCAAATCCAATTCTTTTCTCTTTGCACTCAAGAGGTGACATTTGCTTAGTAATATCCTTGGCACTGGGTATGGAATTGTGTTTACTGTTCTACCAGTGACAGTATGATTGTGTGGGACTTGATTATTCCTTGAAAGTTACCTGTACAATACTTTTTTCAGTGCTGCTCTCCTTATCTTGCAAGAATTGATGAGATGATGTCAAGGATGTAAACTTTAGCATAGTTTTCATGGTGTTTTGTTTTCCAGTGCAGCCTGATGCATGATCAGAGTGAGCAAATACATTGGGTTAGGCTCTGACTTCCATTACTAATTACAAGGACGTTCTGCACTCGAGTTTCTCTGCCATTACCTTACTGTGATTCTGTCTCACTGTTCTGTCTTTTGCACCTGCAGCAGCTTTTAGTTTGTCCCTGTGCCAGTCCTGCACAGATCAGCTTTTGCTGATCATTTTCCCATAACTAACAAGTTACTTTCTGGGGTAGGAGCTGCCTTCACATGTTTGGAGACTGCATTCCGCCTCGATGCTCTCCACAGACAGATGAAGCTCCTTGGAGAAGACAACCCGGTCAGCAAGCTTCAGGTTAAACTGGAGCCAGGTATTGCTTTTGGCTGAGGCTGCTCTACACGAAATTATACACCTCTGTATATCCATGGTGGAATATTGACAAAAAATGATTAATATTCACATATATTTTTTGAAAAAAAATTAAAAATAAAGAAATATTGGTTTGTAAACCAGTATGTATATCCATGGTGGAATATTGACAAAAAAATGACTAATATTCACATATCCTTTTTGAAAAAAAATTAAAAAGAAAGAAATATTGGTTTGTAAACAAGTCTAAAAACAAGTAAGGAAGTTTTGCTTTCAAACTTTTTTCAATGTGGGATAACTCATCTTTATAGGCATTGTTCTGTGTAAGAAGAGACTTACTGAATAGAAAGAATGTGAAAAACTGCCTTGAAAACCATGTGGGTTTGCAGTTCTGGATATGTAAGATAAAGTATTTAAAAATGGAAATATTTGGAAACATAATATAAAATCCTCTGCTATTCAATGTTCCTCTCTTTATGTGTTCATGTAAGAACTATGTATGTATTTAGCACGCAGATAAACAGGTACTTGCTTTAAGATGAGCTGTGCAGAGGCTGTTTGGTTATTCCCTGAGCCAGATGCCTGACTGCACTCCAGATTTACCTATCTCCTTCACTGGTAGTTCTCTAGTTCTGTGGTCACAGTTGGGTGGGTGAAGCAGTCTTCTATCTAGATGATATTTAAAACAACCTAAAATGCAAGTGGAGATCAAATTGGAGTCAAATGGCATGGAAAAGCATGTGTGAAACCCTGAGCAAGCGGTGATTACCTTTTATTGGTATCTTTGAAAATTTGTGGTATGGTGATTTCCAGAACCTGGCACTGAAAAAAGAAAAAGGGATTTGTGTTCAAGTTCCAGATCTGTTTCAGTGACCTCTGGTTTGAAGTAACTTATTCCATTTGGAGTTACTACTTACCTTACAATGACTGATTTTAAAAAATGTTATTTTTTCAGACTGTGTCTTTGGACTGCATCTATTTATTTACAGCAGTAACTTAAATGTACTGACAACAAGCTTAGTTTTTTTAAAGTCACTAAGTCTCACCTTGGTGATCTCTAAGGAGTCTGTATAACTAGAAGGGCTGGAAATCACTCTCTCATTAGTTGCTTATCATGTTGTCTTCTTTCAGGTGTAAATCCCAGTAATTTAATGAACCTCTTCACCTATGAGAAAGGCTACTGCTTTGTTTACTACCTGTCCCAGCTCTGTGGTGACCCCAGACACTTTGACTCCTTCCTAAGAGTGAGTGTAAATATGTGTTTTCTTGAGATTTAGAGCTGATTTTGTTGTTGTTGGGTTTTTTCCCCCAGATTCTTTCACTGTGGCTAATTGTTAAGGGTCAAGTTGAATACAAGTGTGTCAGAGATAGAGGAAAATTGTGGGCCTGTCTATCAACTTACATGAATCTTTCTACAAGATTTCTGAGATTCTGAGCTCATGAGGTGCTAGATAAAGAGTAGTAGTATATGTTTGTTATCTCTTGTTCTGTGCTCCAAGTAATTAGAAAGCTGTTCCAGCACAGTTTGCCTGTGACTGGAAAAATGTGAATTGATTCACTACTAAGAAGTGTTAACTTTGGTTTTTTTACCCAGGGTGACAAAGGGTATAGGCTGCTATACTGAGGCAGGTCAGTGCCTGGAAGCACACTTGCAAAACCTATAGAAAATGGTCAGCTACTGCCTCGTTTTGGAAAAGGAAAA
Organism: Onychostruthus taczanowskii; assembly: GCF_017590055.1. NCBI lineage: Eukaryota > Metazoa > Chordata > Aves > Passeriformes > Passeridae > Onychostruthus > Onychostruthus taczanowskii. The sequence goes on from NW_024499684.1 coordinate 8,782,264, forward strand.
TGAAATTAAATGATACTCAGCTGTCAAATGTATTTGCAGCTACTCTATTTTTTTCATGTTGTGCTGCTTCTTTATTTAACTGGGTGAAAAGCAAGAATATTTTTCTTCATCTTTTTTAAACCTTCAAATAATTGTTCCCACTCTTATGTTTGTAATTTTTTTTTGTTGTTATTATTGTGGCATGCAGTGGTTCTATACCAAAAGGAAGCTGTCTTGCTCCTAATCATAATTTGAACATTTTACTATTTTAGGCCTACATTGAGAAGTATAAATTTACCAGTGTTGTGGCTCAAGATCTTCTGGATTCCTTCCTGAATTTTTTTCCAGAGCTGAAAGAGCAATGTGTTGAAAGCAAAGCAGGTAGGAGATTTTCTAAGTTAACTGTAAGCACTGTAGAAAACCTGGATGATGAATTTTGTGCTTGGCTTGGAGGACGCACAGGGAAATGCTAAGGCAAACAAAATAGTTCAGCAACAACCAGATGTTCTTGACAGAATTTATGGCTACTGCTTCTACACTGGGGAATGAGAACCTCTGAAACTGCTGATGATTTTGGCATTAATTAGCTGATTGTCCCTGGTTAACTTTCTCATTAACTCACCTTTCACTCTGCAGACAGAATGATCAGTGCTTGTGAAATTTACACATGCTTAAATGCAGGGAAGAGGTGAACACACTTTGAAATTTCATCTATTTTAATAACAGAAAACATGCTTTGAGAACTGTAACTTCCCCAAGATCCTACCCATACATATAAAATATCTTCCAGAATGTTTCACTTTCCCTTATAACACCTCTTGGTAGCTGTTGGAGGATTTGTGGAAGGTCTGTGGCCTACCAGGTGCTTATCATCTCACTTTCTTAAAGAAATGAGACTCATGTTATCCTGCCATGTGTCCATCCCTGTGAATAGCTGTTGAGCCTTTTGGACAGTTTAAACCAGACCAGCAGAGTACTTAAGCTCTTAAGGATACTTGGTGCCTTCAGGCTTTGTGGAGAGGAAACTACCTGTGGAGAGGAGAGAGTTTACTGTGGGGAAAGCTGCAGCATGAGCTCAGCAGTTCTGTGTTTTATTTGGCCCACTGGTAGGCTAATGAGTTAACCACAGAAGTTGCTAATTTTTGCCTGGCTAATATTCAGGGGATGCAGAAGGTAGGAGGTTCAGCATAGATGGTGTGGAACAGGAAGTATTGCCATGAGTTAGAAAAGTACAGAGGTGGTAAAAGGTCAAGAAGAAGAGCTCTGATGGAAAGCAGGCTCTGCTGTTTGTGACGAAACTTAATTATTTTTTTTAAATTAGTTGCATAAATAAATATAAATTTCTTAGGTTTACTGGTGGGTAGGAGGAGTTTAGTCATCCATCTCACCTCCTTTTTTTTATGAAATCGGTTTTCTCCATATTTGTCAGTCTTCCTCAAAATTCTGAGAGAGAAATGCAGGCACACAAATATTAGAGCATAATTTGAACATAGGTACTTGTCAGCCTGGCTGCCTTAAGAGCATGTTTGTTTCTTGTACTTACTGTACTGTTGAGCTCTAGAAAACTCACAGTGAGGTTTGGAGCAGTGTTGCTGGCACTCTTCCTGGTGTTCCATAGGCTATCCCAATGAGGCTGCTAAGACTATTGTGTCACTGGAACTATTGGTTGCTGTTGTTACAACCTCCCTTAACTATGCTAGAAGCGGTCCTGAACTTTGAGGCAGCCAAGCCACCTGCAGAGATCTCTGCTCCACATTTTTGGTGCTCCTCATTCCAGGACTGGAGTTTGAACGTTGGCTCAACGCTACAGGACCTCCGTTAGCTGAGCCAGACTTATCTCAGGGATCCAGTCTGACCAGACCAGTGGAGACACTCTTCAAACTCTGGACCACAGAGCCTCTGGACTCTGTTGCTGCTGCCAGCAGTGTTGACCTCACTAAATGGAGAACGTTCCAAACTGTGCTTTTCCTGGACAGATTGCTGGATGGATCACCACTGCCACATGGTGAGTACTCTTTCCAGGATAGTAGGAAATTATCCATGGAATAATTGATTGAATTCTAAAGGTCCCTGCCTCTGGCTGACATTATAATTCACGTAAAGTCAGGTTGACGTCCCTGGCCATGTCACAGAGGGATTAGAATAGGTGATCTTCAAAAGTCTTTCCCAGCCCATTGGATTCTATGATTCTGTGATTTGATGAGTTGTTATTATCTGATGACCCTCAAAATTGACAAAATAGGTCACAGTTCTTTCTCTGTGTATGTGCTCTCTTCAGAGGTGATAAAAAAGCTCTCGGAATGTTACTCCTCTCAGCTGGACTCCATGAACGCAGAAATCCGTATCCGCTGGTTGCAGATTGTAGTCCGAAATGACTATTATCCAGACCTTTACAAAGTCCGTCGCTTCTTGGAAAACCAGGTACTAACTGCTGGATTAAACTCACTGCACCTCTCAGTGCATGAGACATGTGCATGAGACATGCGACGTGAAAGACCTTGGAACTTCTGCTTCCTGGCCAAGTGTAGCCCAGGTGTGTTGCGAAGGGGCTGAGCATGGCTCACCTGCTAGCGGTGGGGAGGAATGGGCAGATGTAATTTCAAATGCCTACAGATAATCTCTGCTTTTCTAGCCTGACTCAATACCCTTGTCCCAGCTCTGCCCCGTGCATTTTATGTGTTGCTTTGTAGCAGCCCTGGCTTTTCCAGAGCACAAGTTTTTGCACTACTAAATCATGTGATTATTTGAATATTTACGCTTCAAGCAAGGCTAGGGCTCATCGAGTTCTTTTCAGTAGTTGTTATTGTGCTGGAGCAAAAGGTTAATGCATGTGTTCAGTGTGGCTTCTTCTATTTGGCCTTTAAAAATAGTTCTGTTATTTGTGGAAGTCGCTCAGTCTCAGAGAGCAGATATTTTTATTACCATTCATAAAAATCCTTGCATCAGACTTAGAATAAACTCATCTGTGTTTTGAAGAAATGTGTTGCTTGTCTCCAGTCTGAAGTTACTCAGGGCTGTTGGAGTGTAGCTGTAGAAGAGCTGAACTTCTTAACTTTTATTGAAACGTTTTTATCTTGTTTTCCTTTTTTTGTAGATGTCTCGGATGTACACAATTCCACTTTACGAGGACCTTTGCACTGGCACTCTCAAGTCTTTTGCCTTAGAAATTTTTTACCAGACCCAAAACCAGCTGCACCCCAATTTGCGGAAAACGATCCAACAGATCTTATCCCAGGGCTTGAATCCACTTCCTGCCATAGACACTACAGCAGTCACTACAGACACACCAGCAATGGTGCTTGAGGACAAAGTCTCAGAGGCCACAAATGGTGCCATTTCACTCAGGGATGTCAACGTGTCTGCTTAGATCACCAGTTCATGCCAGCCACAAAGCTTGAAAATGGGGACAGGAACAGAGGAAAGATACCAAGCGTTGCCTCCTTTCCCTCAGCCTTGCAGCTGCAGTGTGTTGTAACTGGATTTCTCTCCCAAAACACAAAGCAAATGTGCCTTCAAGTATCCAGTGTGTAATACTGCCAGGTTTCAGAGATCTCCACCAGCTGTGTGACAAATATTTTGATTCAGTTTTTACTGGGCAGGGACTCCTGGGCTGTTGCTTCTCCATGGAAAGTGGATAGTTCCCTTTCCTGAGGCTCTTCTGGATGGTTTCTTCGGATTTGTTGTTTGATGGGAGGGTGTTCTTTTGCTTCTTATTTTTTCTTTTTTTTTGTCTGAGGCCACTGAGGCTGTGGAGTATGTCCTACTTGCTGTGTGTATGTTGCTGGGGAGTGTGTATGTGTCAAGCTGTCATTGTCCTAATATTTGGGCTAAAGTTCTGCAAAGGAGAGACTCAGGAATTGTTAGTGGCAGCAAACAAGTTTTCATATTATGCTCCTTCCTGTGACAGAGGTATTGTGATTTGGAAGGAAGGGGACTAATGCTTAAATGAGAAACTAATAGCTCCTGTTCCCCCCTGCCCATAGGTGGCTAAATAATAATAATAATAATAATGCTTTTTATCTATATTAAAAATATATAAAAAAGAACAGGGAAACAATATGATGGATTTGAAATCCTTCTGTAGTTAATCCTGCCCTCAGTTTTCCCTTTGCACTCGATGGGGCAAGCAATAAAGAAATGTGTAGGCTTGAATTTTCAAAGTTAAAATTAGGTTCCCAAATGCCATCAATTCTGGTACTAGCTGGATGCCTAAATCTTTTCAACTATTGTGACAAGTCTAGCTGCAACCTTTGCTCATGTGTCAGGATGTGTGGTACATGCATTGCATGCACTCTGTGTGTCTTCTATTCTGTCCTTTTGGAGGAATTACCAAGACCTGTAATTTTTTTAAGATTCCCAGCATATCTTGGCCTGTAGGTAAGCCATGGAAATATCCATGCTAAGATTTTACTGCCTTGAATAATGTTTGCCTGAGTAACAGTGGCCCTGTCATATGATAATCTGAGGGAAGCACCATCTTTCTTAATGTGAAACTTTTAAGTCCCGCTTTACCCAAGTCTGTTTTCTGACTTGTGGTGGGAATAAGGTGCCATTTCATTTCCCTGGCATGCTGTTTCTCTGGATCACTGGCCAGCCATGCAGGATGAGAAGATACTGTCTTCCCTCTGTGCTGTTTGGTCTCAGGAAGCCAATGGCAGTGTCCTGGGGTATTGCAAAATACAGGTGATGGTTCTTAGATCTGTGCCACAAACTTTTTAACATGTGGGTACCTGTGTGCTCTCTGTGAGCTCCCACAAGGCATCTCTGAGCTGGTGCATCACCAGGATAGTATGAACAAAAGGCAAGACATTTGGAAAAGACTCAGCTAACCAGAGATGTGAGAGAGAAATTGTTTTATACTTCAGGGCAAATTGAACCCTGCAATGGGGATCTGCATAGACAGGAAGAGGAGGAAATTTGGGAGGGCTTTGTTTTCTTCACCAAAAGTATCTGTTTACACGCATGTGTGGATGGGAGTTAGGTGCTGTTACTGGATCTGCATTTTCTGGCTTTAAATGAATTTGGACTTCACCATAGCCTTAGCCTGGGCTGAACTGGGATAAAGCAATAATAAACTCAGGCCTCTGTAGTGCTTCATTAGTTTTAAAAATGGGCCATCAGCATTTTTGGGCTTCAGAACTCCAAGCTCTGCTCTTTGCTCCTTGAATGGGATTATCTTTTAAATTCTGTTTTGTTTTCCCAGAAAGGATGGAGAATGATGTTTTCTACACAAATCTCTTTCCTTTTCATTTGTTGTTTTATTGAAAGAGATTTGTACAAGCTGACTTTACACTTCTGGAGCTGCCTCTGTTGGTGCTGTGTCTCCTGGACCCCACTGCCAGCAGCAGCAGCCTGGTTGAGACCAGGAACCACTAGCATTTTTTTGGAATCACGGGCCTCTGTTCTAACATATTTTATTTAGTGGGAGAATGTTTGTTACCCTGGTGGGAATTTTTCATTTACATGGATGCCTTATGATGATTGTCAAATTAAACTAAGCTTTGTGACAAGTTCAGCCTTTTGGGCATTTTTTTGGCGTCCCTGCTCTAAGAGCTAACTTGGTACATTGTCTTTGTTTTGTTCTTTTCTGGGGTGCAGCACAGAGGGACTTTGGAAGCTCTTTGAAAGCCACACAGGAAGGTGCTGGAGAGGTGGCAAAAGCAAACAATCAAAAATAAATATTATCTCTTGTTACTACAACTGACTGAAATACATCAGCCCAGCTGTGTGTTTGCACAGACACCCATCATTGCAAGGAGATGCTGGCTGAACTGAACAGGCTGTTTCCTGGTTAAAGAACACAAGATGTATGTTAGTGTTTCTGCTCTCATCTCTGTGAGATCCCATCAAATGGCTTTTGACCTAGGACTTGTTTTCTGAAACACTGAAGCAGAGCAAGATTTTTGGAATGTATTCCATGCATCCACCAGGTACTTCTGTTTCTCCTGTGAGTGAGGAGTCCATTTTTTGTTTTGTAGAGACAAAAACCTGGCAGCAAGTTTGTGGAGATAAGCCTTCCTTTAGTTGACAGAAAATAAATTGGTGCTTCAGGCTACTTGCTCTCTTGATTTGTAGTAGACTTCACATTGACAGGCAAATTAGACTGTGATCAAATAGAAACTATTTGCCTTATCTTTGGTACATTCATTTCTGATCCGTTTGAGTCAGATTAGACATCAAATTGGTTTTATTCAAACAGATGCCAAGAGATTGCATTATCTTTTTTTTTATTTTGAAAATGAAAACTATTACTTTGTTTCATTGCAGCTTTGAGCAGGGCAACAGAGGATCTAGAAATATCACTTGAGGGAAAGCTCTGAAGAGCCAAACTGTTTAACAGAATGGAATATTTGTGACTTCATTTTTTAGCATTTCATAGCCATGTTGGTTGATACATTCAATATAATTCTTGTTAGCTACAATGTACTGTGTTAAGCTTGTATCAGTAATTTTGGGGTCCTGTTACATTGCAACATTTTAACCATGACCTCCATCAACCAAGAACAATTGTATCAAGCATCCCAAACATTCTGCTTCAACCAAAACTCTTTTTATGTTCTTGCACTGCAGTGACCTTGCCATTACCTTTTTTTGATAACACAGGACCTTCTGTACATCTAAGCTCATGTGCTGCACAATTCACTTAGGTCAAGTACACTTCTGCTCTCCCTGTTTGTACAGTCAATACACTAAAATCACATCACACTGCTTTTCACATTTTTTACTACAGATTGATAAAAGCTGAAAGCCACTTTGACCACAATATCAGACTTGGTTATAAGAGAAACCATACTAGAAATCACTGTGTGAGATTTATCAAGCCACTGTCCTCTGAGACACAGTTGTGAGGACACAGTTTTACACTGATTTTGTTGAAGTCCCAAGTGAATTGGTTTAGCTCTTGATTACATGCATTCCTGAAATGCATACATAATGCATTTCTAGTTTGGATTTGTCTACTTTTATCTTCCAGCTCTGGAAACTACTGCTTTTTTTGTGAAAGTTAAACTACTTACTCACATATAAACTACTTACCTCTTTGTCATGTAAGTACTTTTTAATTTTTAAGGAAAACAGATTGATTGGTCTGTTGCTGCAAGGTGTCTTCCACAACTTCATGTATTGATTTTGCTTGGGTGGAGCATGATGTTTCAATATAATTTTAAAGTGGAAATTGCACATTGTTTCTCAAAAATTACCTCAATTGCTGCTGTATATTCCACATCAACTTTAAAAGAATTTTTTTACTAATATTGTCTATTCATCCTGTTTTTTCCATTAATAACAGTAGTAATTTGGATACCTGTTAGCATATCTCTTACCTGGACATAAGAACATTTCCAAGATAAAGGAGGGTAAAGCTATTCCATATTCAGGAGGTGACTTTGCACTCTATGCAGAGGGATACTAGCTAGCTGCAATCAATGATTGAGCCTGTGTGAACACTTCCCTTTAGTCCTCTTCCTGCATGTACCTTCTGCACTGGAAAACTCAGGTCTTAGACCTCTGATTTCTTGTCCAGAGAATTATGATTATGTTGAACATAATATGCTCTGTGCCCAACAAGGAAGGTGTTCTCATATACTAGAGACAAGTCTTTCTCTAAAAATGGAATGGCATTAGTGAGGTTTGCAGAGCACTAGACCCTTTTCCAAAATCACGTTTACTGAGGTGAAACATCTTGTGTGCTGTGGTAGCCAGGCTGAAAATTTGGAGCTGTGCTTTACCTCTGTGTGTGCCTGAAGTAGTGAGAGAGGTCTATAACCCCAAATACCCACTCCAAAATCTCCCTTAAGCAAAAAGACTGTGCTGTTCCTTTGATACAGCTCTGATCACTGTCAGCTGAGTACTGCTGTGCCTTCCTAATCCTGGTATCAGGATTCAGAGAAGTGGAAGAGCTCCCTTGCAAACAGCTTCCATGTGTCAGTGTTTGCAGAAACAAACACACACATTGGGCCCAGGCACTGCTGCTCCATTACTTTTACTTCTCTCCCTGTCCTTGAACCACTGGGAGCTGGGGAAAAAAGCAAACATGGGATTGATGAAACCCCAAAACTGACAAACAACCATGAAAATATCAAACACTGTTCTAAAGGATCATCTTCATTCACATTAAAATGTGAAATGGGAAATGAGCTGGTTATTAAGCTGGACACAAATCCCTTTTAAATTTCTATAGCAATGGGACTCAACCCCTCTCAGTCTTCTTTCTTCTTTTCCAATGAGAAATTAAGCACCTACATTAAAGTGCACTGAGAAACAGGTTGACAACAAGGCAAATATAATTTTGTCTTAAAATACTATCATCAAGACATTTGTCTAAATAGACCGGTGTTTTCTGGAACAGTTTAAGCCAGCAGGGTTGCCAAGAGGTAACAGGGAAAGTTCTCTGCTGCTCTCATTCCAAAGAGTTTCAGGCTAACAAAAAAAAATCATCAGTTGTATACTGTATTAATTTGCCCCTTTCCAACCTTGCAGTGGGCAGGGAAAGCATGTCAGGTATCTGAGAGACCAAGATAATAGCAATCCCTTTCCTTCTAATAGCTTCAGAAATAAATAGTTAGGTATTTAACTAATTAATTGTTGCAGGCTGGACCTCCTGTATTTACAGTTAGAGCTCAGCATTTATCCTGATTTCTAGAATCGGTCCTCTAATGGAATTTATGCAGTTGTGTGATTGCTTTTTCCTAAAGAATGCAGGGGTGAAATCACACAGATCAGAGCCTCACTGTTCCTGACACAGAGGCCTTTTCTTCCCCTTTCCCTCCCCCAACAGGGCTCTCCTGTGTGCTCACTCACAGCCGTGCAGCTGCAGCTCCCTCGCATGAGCCGTGGACAAGAGGGTTATTCTTACTGCCAGCAATGTTTCCTCTGCTCCCAAAAGGGTCAAAACTCCAACGTGAAAAGTCTTGTTTGTTGATTAAATTTGCAGTGTGCAGGGGAGAAGCCTTGTGTCCGTACAACAGGCATGGCCAGGGGGCAGAGAAGCTATTTCTGAATGTCAGGGTGATAGACGGCTGCTGCAGTTACCTGAGAGCATTTCCATCCGCTAAGGTTGGCTCGAGAGGAGGATTTCTGCATTAACGCCTGATAAAAACCAGTCAGGCCTGTGCTTTCTGTGGTTCTCTCCTTTAGATGACCTCTCTACCCAAGGACCTGGTGACCTTAGAGTCAAACACTTCATCACAGGCAAGTGTGGTGGCAGATTTTTTGGTAAACACGTCGTCCTTCCACAGTGGCTCAGCAGCTTCTGTATTGACCACACCTGAGCTCCTTGAGGAACACTGATGTGAAAGGCCCAAACAGGAAAGAGACAGCAGCCTCCTTCAGCGCGCCCTGAAACCCAAAACCCCGGTGTGCTGAAGGACGGCCTCGTTCGGCCCTTATTTCTGCATTCCTGTTCCTTGTTCCTGAGCTAGGCAGTATTCTTAAGGCACTTTTTCTATTTCACTAGTCAGCGGCAGCTATCAGAATACGGAAATTAACATATCACCTTTGACGGTTCAGCCCGTGGACGACTATATGGTGCTAAACTACGCGAAAATGTGATCTGTGCCATGCGGTCAGGAAAGCACTCGATGACAGCCCGCAATTTCTCTGGGTTTCTCCATCACAATCTTCATGAAAGGACTTTGGATTAGTTTTCCTCCGCCCGTAGGAGCCCGTACCTCACACGAGCAGTTTCCCGTTTCCCCCGGGTATCCCCGGGGATTCCTCCGCTCCCCTCAGCCGGGGGGCGGGGCCAACGCGTGGCGCGCGCGCGCAGGTACCGTCTGCTGATTGGTCGGCATCACCGCCAGTCATGCGCGAGATGGGCGGGGCCGCGCGTGCCGGCGTTGCCGGGTTACGGCCGCCCCGGGCAATGGCGGCGGGACCGCCCCGCGGTGAGGGGGGACCGGGAGCGGCCGGGCCGGCACCTCTTGTGGGGACGGGGGGCTGGTGGGCAGGAGGAGACGTGTGCGAGAGGGGCCCTGTTCGGGCTGGGTGTGAGGAAACGGGTGGGGAGGCGGTAGCTTTGTGCGGAGGGTGTGCGCAGAGCCGGGTGAGGGACCTGAGCGGGTGTAGGTCTCCTCAGAGGGCCCCTTCTCCCCGGCTGGGCGGTGTGGGGTGGCATCAGGTGCTGCAAGAAGCAACACTGTGGGGGTTCCAGGTGCCCCGTGTTACAGCGGGAGGCTGTCCATCCCTAAATAAATCCCCCATACCTGTTTGTTTCCCTGTTGCAATTCCCCGGTAATACTCGCTTCTGTTGCAGGTTGGTGCCGGGCGATTTAAAGTCGTAGGAATAGCCGGCAAAGCTGCTTAGGGCTGTGTTAAAAATGCTGGGAGAAAAAAAGCAGTTAATGGTGGCAAGAGACCTTTACACAGACCCCGCGTTTCCGGCCAGTGATACCTCCATATTTTTTAATTATTGTACCCCGCTTGCCCAATTCAGAGGAGAGATATCTTGGTTGAGACCTAAGGTGAGTTTTAAGGTATAAAAGGCTGATTTTAGCAGAATTTGGCTTTTAGGTAGTAAATGCAAGTTAGCATTGAATGACTGCTTTTGCTTATTTGTTTGAAAATACAGAAGTGATAAAACCAGTGTTCGTTAGTGTTAACAATACATGAGTTACAGTTTTAGTCTAAGGAGCTTGTTTGTAGGCTTGATTTAAATCCTCATGTAGAGTTTTTAAATTTCATGGCAGTAGGAGAAATTCACATATTTTATTATAAATATGTTTCATTATGCAAATTACATGCATACCAAGTTAGAATACAGTATTATGTAATTTCCAAAAATTTTTATATATTGCATAACGGTCTTGAAAATAAGTACTTGTATTTTAGAATTTTTTGAAGCCTATTCCTTTTTTTTTTTTTGTGGTTGCTTTCTTCAATAACAGGAAAGGAAACTTTTAAAGTTTATAACTTGTCATATGGCTTGTATTGCTTTTCAACTTATAGTTGGGTTGCAGAGCAAGCTGTATTAGAGCTGAAAGCACTAGAATGCATTTCTGCAGTACACCCATTTAAGGTGAAGTATTTATGATACTGCCTTTGTGTAGAAGGGGAACAAAGGCCATAAAAATGTAATGGAGGAAAAAAGCATGTTGTCTTGAGTTGTATTTTTTACCCAGTGTATGGGGCTGTCTGTGGGACAGTGACAGAACTGTTGGTTATCAGGTGTAATTGGCAACCAAATGGTTTCATGGAGTCAAGTGTGCAGCTTCCTGCCTTTGTACTTTGCACCTCGATTGCTGCTGAGGGCTGATGAGTTAATTTCCATCTCCTGCAGTATTTACATGTAAGGAGAACCATTTCACAAACTCACTTTCAGATCAGATTAAGTGTTCAGGATTTTGCATCTGAAATTTCCTCTTGTGCTACCAGTTAATGTATTTTTCTGTGCCCTAGGAAAGGTTTTTCCCTTGTTCTAATTGTGAGAGTTGTGTAACTTGGGACGTGCAGTTTAATGTGGATAGCATCAGCCCTGTCACAGTTGATCATAAGTCTAGCAAGGAGCTGATGAATTATGTTGTGTTTCACTTGTTACTGCTTTTGGTAAGGTCACACCTGATGGTGACAGTTGTGTGCTGAAATTAATGCGGGAACTAGGTTTACATTCATGAAGTACCTGCAAAATACTGCCACAAGCCATTTATTTGTCACTTCTTACTTAGGCTGGGTATGAAAAGGAAATTTTCTAGAAGTAAAAATTCCCTTATTTTATGAGAGACCTCTGAAGCCTTCCCAGTCCCTGAAACACAGACTTCCTTAGAATGTCATGCAAGACTTGGCTTTAACTCCTTTTCTTTCATTTTAGGACATATGTTCCTCTCCTCGGTTGTTTTCAAACAATCTGCAGGATGTGCAAGTGAAACAAGGAATTCTGGGGGACTGTTGGTTCCTGTGTGCCTGTGTAGCTTTGCAGAAGAGCAAATACTTACTGAACAAGGTATGGACAAGTTTCTTCTTAGAGAAATTTTTCTTCACCTAATTGACATTTGTGTATTGTTCTGCAGTCCCAAGCTGCCATACGAGTGTTGTGCCTTCATTATGCTCAGATTCACTGCTTTTGTTATCATATTTTTTCTGTGTTTGTTCCAAATGGCTGATACAAATTCAGTATATTTTAAACTAGTCTTGTTTGCAAAAATTGAAATTCATTAATTCATTGTTTGCCTTGATTTTGGCTTTTGCCCTGCAGGTGATCCCTCCAGGTCAGCCCAGCTGGACAGATGAATCCTATCAAGGCTGCTTCACGTGCCGGGTCTGGCAGTTTGGCCACTGGGTGGAAGTGACCATTGATGATCGCCTGCCTTGCCTTGGGGGCAAACTCTGCTTTTCCCAGTGTCAGACAGAGGATTTGTTTTGGCTTCCACTACTGGAAAAAGCTTATGCAAAGTATGTGAACGCTGCTGTTGATGGAAATAGAACTACAATATTGGTGTGTTTCTTCTGCTTGCTTATTTTACCCAGCTGCTTTGGGTACAGATCTGAGCATTGTGGATGCTGATGGTCCAATTCTGGCTGGTGCAGAACTTGCTCTTTAAACTGTAGGTCTGTAAGGTGTGCTTCCAGTTGCATCTGAAGTAAGATAGTCTTAGGGAAATAATTCTGTTGAAAAGTAAGCTGCAATGAATTTTCAGGATTCAAGTGATGTTTGTTAAGTCTCTGTCCATTAGTTATCTAATTTGTTAGAGGAAGATGTTTTACTAGGGAAAATGAGAGCTCAATGAAAAGCAGAAAGCATGCAGATGTTTTCATAGAAAGCAACAACATTTAGTGAGTTTGTGCTAGTTGAAGCTTTGGTTGTGTGAGTTTCACTGCACTTTTGTATAATTTGTTAGTTTACTGTTTTAGAAAGAAAATGCAGCTATTTAGTGGTTTATGGCACATCAGCAGAAAAAGCTGTTCAGATAGACAAAGCAATTTGGAGACAAAATGCACTGGTAAGATAAACATCTAATGTCCCAAAGAATCTGAGCAGAAGATTTTATGATTGCCAGCAGAGGGCAGAGGCAGACTTCAATTATGTAGTAATTTCACTGTAGGTTGAACAGAAGCTGTGAAGCACTAATGCCGTGTTAAAACTTCTCTGTAGGTTTGAAATGTAATATTTGTTGTCTGCAGAGCTCTTATTGTTCAGTCTTAAAATTCTATTTTAGTCTTGACTTCTTCTGCTATATTTTTGCATCTGCTACATCAGGTGGGGCAGTATCTTGCTTTGCTTAGGTTGTTGAGGGAAGTGCTGCTCTAGTTATTTGTGCAGAGTGAATAAAAAATAATTAAAGAGGAAGAAATATTTTTACTTATAGAGAATGCTGTTTGTATATCACAAAAGATAATGTAGAGCATAGATAATAGGGTACAAATGACTAGTACTAGGCAACAGTTTTTTGAATAGAGAGAATGTAAGAAACTTCCCATCAAGCAGTGGAATATCCAATGGCTTACATATTCTTTAGTTGTTCTATATAGATATGATAGTATGTGCTTTCTCTTGCCTACTTTGGGTCATGTGGTCGGGCACAGTCATTACTGTGATAACAGAGTGGGGTTGCAAGTGTGTAGGAATAGAGTTTCTTTTGTTCTGCTGTGTGTAAAAACTTTTTCTTCATGCTTTTTCTAATTTTTTTGTTTAAATTTTTTAGAGTGCATGGATCTTATGAGCAGTTGTGGGCAGGACAAGTGGCAGATGCTTTGGTTGATCTGACTGGAGGAATTGCTGAAAGATGGACCCTGAAAGGCCCTGGAAAAAATGTGGAGAAAGGGAAGACTGGTATGGTTTTGGAGAAGGCAGTGTTTAGAAGACTGATGAAACTGAAGGAACAGTGTGTGATAAGCTGTTCAGTCCTCAACTCCAGACAAGGTGATAGCAAATATCTGTATTAACAGGCTTCAAAGCACAAGGCAGCCAACAAATACAAGAGCTGATTCTAGTACCATGCCAGTTTCATGGCACAATTTGAAATGTTTGGATAAATGAAGATTTAGTGATGCTACTGAGTTCAGGATGGGGCCTGCTTTGGAGTAGTGCTTTTTATATTAGATGCTAGTATGGTCAGTTCTCAAAAACAAATGCATCCTCCCCAAAATGCATTCCCTCGAAAAAGCATCTCAAAAACAACCTTGAAAACCTCAATTAATTTTAGCACAGTGAATTTGTAGGAACTTGAGATTAAGGAGCAAGTTAATACACTTTGCAATGTTGCTTTATTTCTTTATAGTCACTAAAATGAACTGATTGGGGTTTCTTTGTGCTGTTCTAATACAGACTTAAAACCAATTTCATTTTATTGCAAAATTGCTTTCTTTCACTAATGTTATTGTAAAGTATGGAACAGAGTCTTTTATTTATTTTCAAATGGTATTTTTTTTCTATTCAGGTGCAAGTGAACTAGGAGAATTTCATGCCTTTATTGTGATAGACACATTGAATCTTTCTGAAGTGTCAGGCAAGGAAATCTTCCTGCTACGAATACGAAATCCTTGGGGGAGGCGGTGCTGGAAAGGGCCTTGGTGTGAGGGGTGAGCAGTTTTATGTTCCTTTGGAAAACCATTGTGGAAAACCACTTATCTATGTATTGCATAGGCAAACACTGCTAATAGCCTCCAGCAGAGGAGAAGAGGCTTCAGTGTGTGTGCAATTCTTTAGAGAGCTGGGAGTTTACACAGCTCATTGCTTCTGAGTCTAGTACATTTGATCTCCTAGTTCTTGCAATCTGAATTTTTTAATAACTTTTTTGTTTATCAAATCATCGTATCTTTTTATAGAGACAAACTGAAGGCGTTGCCTAACTTTCTGATTTTGGTGCTTCTTTGTTGTTCTGCCATTGATCTGAGTATCTTTGATCATGTTTGTTTCTTGCAGTCATTCAGCTTTACTTGCCTCTCCTCATTTGTTCCTGGCTCAGCTGCAGAAAACAAGCAAAGGAGTAATTATAAAACTATAGCAGAAGGAAGGATGCTTATGCTTGTTGCTTGTGTGATCACATTTCTGTAGATTGAAGTAGGAGTAGCTGGATCTGAGTCCATATAAAGTAGAAATAAAGAAGAGAACTGTTGTAAAGGACTTGCAGAAATGTGTAGCAGCTCAAATAGAAAAGTAACAAGAATGAAAGGGCAGACCCTATTTGCTTATTTTGGAAAATGTTAGCATGTTTTGACTATACAAAAGAACATGCAATTCTTGACCTAAGCAACAAGCATTCAGCATTAAAATATGTTAGCAATATGGTGATGTTCATGAATATTTTTGTAGAAATATTTTTCTTCCTTGAGTTAGAAAGATAATTTAATTGCATTTATTGAGACTTTAGCAGATAGTTTTTCTTTTGAGAGTGTTTTGGTTATACACTTGGTCTCTTGTAGTTTCTTTGTCAGAGTAAGTTGCCATATAGTTGCAAGAGGATGGGATTTCATTGGATGGCCTTAAAATCCTGTTTTATTCAAGTGCAGAACTGTTCTTTTTTGCTAGTGAAACAATGAAAAAAGTTGAAACTACTAGTTTATAATGAGGCATTGAAATTTTTGGTTTATCAAGATTTGGCAAGCAGATTCATGAGGGTAGTCAGTTGCTTAATACAAATGGCAGTTTTTGTTGTAAAGCATTAAAATTCTTTCAGAACAATGACAGTGCAGCTTGTTTTACATTTTTGCCTCGTTTTTAAACAACAGTTAAAAATGTTTATTTTGCTCTCAGACTTCTTACTGTGGTAGCTGTTGTAAACAAAGCAGCTATTTCACCCAAAAGTCTGTTCTGCATCCAGTGTAGTATTAGGCTGTTTCTAGGTTTCCTTTGATAAGTTATGACTTGTGTTTCCTATGATCCCTCTCACTGACCAGCAATGTGCAGAGAAATTTTCAATGCAATTATTTCACAATAAAATGAAGAAATCTCTTCTTGCTGTCCTGCTCCATAAGATATTTGGTAGAACATTGTTCTTGAACTCTGCTAGGCAAAGAGCTGAATGTTAACTTCTGTCTTTTGTGCAGTGGTCAAGGATGGAACCAGCTAGATCCAGTAGTTGCTTCACAACTCCTCTCACAGATCCAAGAAGGAGAATTCTGGGTTGATGAAGAGGAATTTTTCAGGGAATTTGATGAGATTACTGTGGGCTTTCCAGTCAATGAGGAAGGACAACTTCAGAGCCTCTATACAGGTATGATATGAGAGGGCATTTTTCTTCTGCAAATAACATTATGTCAAGGGGAAGAATTTATTTGAGTTGCAAATGGGTACAACTAGACCATAATTTCTCTTTCTCAGTTTTCCCCTCTTCTGTAGATCCATTGGCCTTTTCTGTCTCTACTGAAAAAGAGAAGGACAAGAGGAATTAAAGATCTTTAGAGAAACCATTGATATTTCTAGGAAATCTAGTTACTTGCTAGTTGGTTGAGAGATTAGTGTCATCTGTCTAGAAGGCTGTTATTTTGGACAGCCCTGTGATGTTTTGTTTTTATTGGTATATATACTTGAGATTTCTAGTAACAGTTTATTGTAAACATTATGTCATCAGTCTGTCATTGTCAACTGTGGCATTAATTTTTATGCTTCTCAAAATCTTGGTCATGAATTTTTGCATTGGGGAAGTGTCAGGCTGTCACAGCATGTTTTCTTGGGCTGGGGAATCTCTGCCATATACCTGTTGTGTAAAATTAAGTAGCTTTCCATGTCTGAAACCCTCCCATTTCTTATTTTGTTTTCACATTTTTTTAGAGAGAGTGCTGTATCACTCTCAGAATCTCTTTGGGTCCTGGGTGAGAGGCCAGTCTGCAGGTGGCTGCCGCAACAACAGCAGCTTCCCCACCAACCCCAAGTTCTGGCTGAGGGTCTGTGAGTCGAGTGAGGTGTGCATTGCTCTGCTGCAGAAACACAGGAAATACAGCACTGACTGGGCTGGAAGGATTCAAAATCCAACCTGCCTAGCAGAGGAAAATCCATCTTTGACTGAAGGCATACAGGGAAAGAATTACCAGGCTGTGGGATTGCATGTCTGGAAGGTAATACAAAAGTGACGTTTTTTCTCTTTGCAAATAGAAGTTTAAAAGCATTACTGAAACATTTGAGTAAAATTATTCATTTCCCATGCCAGTGAGATTCAACTGGTTGCAAATTTTCTGTCTCTGGTTTATGCTGGAATGGTTCTGTTTATCTCACAGTTACTGTCTGTACAAACTATCACTGGACTAGTACTTTCTTCTTATCACTGAGCACTTGGGATTGTTCCAAACTAGTGCATGACATTTTGGGCTGATTACTTGCAGCCATTCCTAAATTTACTCCTGAATATTAACTCTTCCTGCTTCTCTTTGATGTTCAGGTCATCTGCTCATACTCTTGCCTTTGTTTCATTTGTAAACTTACGCATGTTTAAAAATGTTTTAAACAATATTTGATAGTTTTTAGTTTTATTACAAGCTACTCATTTTTCCTAAACCACCACACATCATTATGCATCTATTCTAGGTGGAGAAGAAACGATTTAACCTTCCAAAGACCCTCTCTGCTCCTCCAGTTGTAGGTACCGTCTGCCATTCCTACGATAGAGAAGTCCATGTGTGCTGTGACCTGTCACCTGGCTTTTATCTTGTTGTTCCCAGCACTTTTCTGAAAGATGCAGTAGGGAATTTCTTGCTTCGAGTGTTTTCAACGGGAAGGATCTCTCTCAGGTAGGTTTAAAACAAAACAGAATGTTTCTTAAAATTGTTGACATAAATACAAGTATAGCACTAAGTGGGAATGTTCAAAATATTTTGAGGAATTGTGCAGAGTGCTGTATAACAGCATTGTATTGTCTTTGAATCCATGCAAGTTTCCCAGCTCCTTGTTTTTGTCATGAAACTGCTACTGTCTCTTGTTGAAATACTAACAAGAAGTAGCTTCTTGACTCTAAACTGCAGCTTAGTGCTATATGTAGAGGCAAAATGTAGTGTTGGCAGCTGTTTAAAAGCTGGTCAGACTTGTTTATATTCTGGTAGTATGTGTTTTATACATTTTTGTTTCTTTTCTCCCTTATGTTTGATAGTGAACTAAAGCCACCCCCCATGGATGCTGCCCTCTGTGAAGAACTCCCAGCTGGTGAATGGGAGACAGTGCAGCTGCATGGATGCTGGAAGAATGGGCTAAATGCTGGAGGTAGCAGGAACTTCCCCTCCTTCCATACCAATCCCTGCTTTCCCCTCTCCATTCCTGCAGGACCAGAGAAAAGCAGTGTGAAAGTCACCCTCCGTCAGCACTGCCTGGATAGCAAGTGTTGTCCAATAGGTTTCCATATTTTCCAGGTAAGGCTTCTGGTCAGTAAGATTGCTTGTTTGCCAGGGATGAAGGTTAGCCTGGCAGCACAGGGCTCCTTGCAGTTTGCAAGGGACTTGCTGCTTCTGGGAGAAACACAGGCTGACTCTGGGAAGTAATGCCCATGAAAGATATGGAATAACTTAGGTAGTTACATAGCATAGTAACCAGATAATTGGTTCCACTGAATTCTTACAAGGTTCTTAATTAGTTTTAGCAATGATGAACTCTTTTGAGGATTTGCAAAGAATTCTTCATGTAATTGAGGACCAGACCTTTTGGTACTTCATCACAAAAACTTACTTTCTTTGTGTCTAATAATTAAATGTCCATAGGCAAATGATATTGGATCAAAAGGACTGTGATATCTTGAGCAGGTGATCAGAAACAAAACAAGATTTGATTTGATATGGATAGATACAGATTCAACATGTGTGTGCCAGTGTTCAACTGCATAAATGTAACCAGAGAAGCTACTGCTCAAGTAACTATTTAGCAGAGAAAGGTAGCTTTATTTTTAGAAAACATGCTTCAAAAAAAAGGTGTTGTTTAAGTGAAAAGTCTGGAGTTGGCCACCAGAAGTAATCATAAAACTTCAAGTACACAATATGTGAAGGAAGATTGGCATTTTGTATATTCCTATAGGAGACTGAGATGAAGTCTAATAAGACTTTTTAGTACAGGAACGACTACTAGATATAGGAAGGACACAGTCTGTTCAGCAGATCCCTGAGGCAGAAAACAAGTGCTTTAGGCTGCAGCAGGGAAGAGTGAGGTTAGAAAACAGAACTATGTGAGTAGTGGGTTCTATGCATTGTTTACAAACAGGCTAGGAATGATTCATCTGTTCTTAGTATTGCCATCTGGGTTTTCTGGAAGCTTATCCATTCCTCTTCTCACTAGCTCTGTACAGCAGAGTGAGTATTTGGAATAAAGATGGACCATATCACACTGTGGTGTCCTAGGAATGAAACTTTGTGAGACTGAAACAGATGAAACAGTAGGCATGTTTGCATTCTTTTTTGCAGGTGCCTAACAGCAGCTGGAAACCACAAACTACTTCTTTTGTACACTTGGAGCCACTGGTGAGCTGTGTTCCTCACTGCTATTCCCAGGAAGTCAGCAGACTTTGCAGGCTTCCTGCAGGAAGTTATGTCATTATACCTTCTACATACTTGCCCAATACAGAAGGCAATTTTACAGTGGTCATAGCAACCAAAATAGACAGGTAAAATTATGTTGCCTTTTATTTGCTTTTCTAGTCTTTTTAGTGCATGTATTACAGGATGCATGGAAATGACTGCATGTTTTCAACAGGCAGTGACGTATTCTCTTGATGAAAACTTTTTGTGAAGTCTTTGTATTTCTGTTGTTTGCCTGCTTAGTGCTATATGTAGAAACAAAATGCTTGCCACTGCTTACACTTTGTTTATGTTGGAAGAATGACTAAAGAAGGTAGTATTTGTTAAATCTTCTTGCATCACTTGGTAACTATCAGATGTCTCTTGCTGGAGGAGATGACACTTAAGTAATTAATTACCTAGGTAATTAATCATCAGTGTTAGGATTTATGCTGAAAGTTATCAATGCCTTCTAAACTTCAGAGTTGTTTTTGAGAAAATGCAATGAGTAACTGCCCTTATTCCAGGTAGTTCCTAACTATGATGTGAATGACAACAGCTCTGAATCAGAATTGTAAATCCCATGAGACTGCAGTAAGACTCAATAGAGTTGCAGAAAGATTTGCTAAGGGAAAGGATGTGCAACAAAGCCTGATACAACTTCTCTTTTTGAAGTGGGATAAATACTTGATATTTGCAACATTCCCAATGCTTTGTGCAGAAATAAGTGTGGTTTGGGTTTTCAACAGGAAGCGCATTCACAGCCAGGAGACACTTGGACAAGTATTACAAGAGGTAGGTGATATATTTGATGTATTCATTCTTGGTGTCACCACAGATCTGCTTGTTTTAACTATACAAGTTAAAACATAGTATCCTTTCTCCATCTGATTGGTTTTGATGTTTGGTATCCTCTGTATTGTGATTTTGAAATTCTAATGATGTTATAGTGTTGCAAGGCTTAGGAAAGCACAGCAAAATGAGAAGATAAGGTTTTTATTTGTTTCCCTACAGTCAGCCTATACAGTATCACACCATTATAATCCCTCCTGGAGTGCAAGTTGTTTTGATCAAGTTGATGACATCTAATTCAGATTCTGGTTTTGTTTTGCTTGATCAGATAGGCATGTAGTATCAAAGGGTTGGATGTGAATACTGAGTAACTAATACTTATGGTGTTTTTACTGGGTACAGAGGAGAACTTTGGTAAAAATGTTTTTAATTAAAAAATAAAGTATTATTTTAACAGTGGTTTGAACATGATTTGGTTAGTGGATAAAAACATGTCTTTGATCACACTCTGCTTATTAGGTGGAACCAGACCATCTAGATACTTGGGTCTTTCCCTTTGAGGTTTGAACAAAACAAAAATTGTAGGAAAAACTCTTCACCTGAATTTAGAATTGGCTTACTCGTTTTCTGAGTGTGGATCATGTTGACCAGTGATTACATTTTTTTCTTAAAACCACACAAACTGTATGGATTTTGTGTGCTTCACAAAGTGGGCACAGACCTGTGTGTACTTTCCATATGGTTCCTGTTACTTTAATGTTTAGGAGCTGAACTATGTAATGAAGGGCCTTTGTTACCATTGTTTTGAGAACAAAATGTTGCAAGGCCATCAAAAGGAATCCATTCAAACTTATGTTTCTTTATATTATTTATTGAAACAGAATCAAAGAAACAAACCATTTAGAATCTTCAGGACAGCTTCAAGAATATGGAAATTGCAGTAATATTTTTCTTATCAGTGGGAGAAATTAATGTCTGAATTTAACCTTCAACAATATGGGCATTTCTAAAGACTGGACTTAAAACTTTCAGGGGTTTAGCTCCTGAGGGTTTCAGGCAGTCTGCCTCACTTTGGGCTAGTGGTTTCTAAAAGATGTGTAATAATAGCAGAGCTGGATGTCAGTGTATTTTTCTAAAAGATTGACTATGTTCTCTAGTTACTGAAGTGATGGCATTTATGAGTTTTAAAGGTTTTGATTTTTTTTTAAAGGGTGTTTCAGATGAAAAGCTTGCATTTTGATCTTAGTTTCTAAATATTTTTTTCTCTGATTCATTTTAATTCCTTCTTTACAAAAAAACCCTGATGAAATAGTTTTTTTCTCTGTATTGCACATTTTCTTATAGGTTTCCTTTACAACTGTGATGAAAAGGTAGTGTGGAATTCTGACACTGTCTTTTCAAGAAACATCGGGAAGCCAAGGAGAATGCCTCATCTCTTGCTCTTCTCAATTTTAAATGGAATAACAAGATGCTTTTAGCCCAGCTGTTTTTCACTGGTACCAACTGTCAGGCCTGTAACGACTTCTTTGTGAAAAATACCTCCTTTAATCATGAACACTCTGAATATTTGGTCTTCCCACATTTTTAGAAGGAGCATTGTACAGCAAATTATCATGTACCTCAGTTCTTCAAAAATGCAGGTGAAGAACATGTGCATGTTTTCACCCAAGCTATGGTTTTGGAAGAAAACCATAAAGCTTACATGTAAGGCCAGGTTGGATGGAGCCCTGATGCTAGCTGCTGATGAACTTTGAAAATTGAAAGGATTTAGGAAGCTTTTGCCTGAATTTTACATGGTCAAAACCTCCCACATCTGTTGATGTGGAAAAAGAACAAAAGAAAACACTGTGAGTAATAAATCCCTGCTGTACCTACTAAAACAACTGTTGACATTTTCGTTTATTTTCTTAATTTCTTGAAAAGCTGTTCCTTTCTCTTCAAATAGGAAATTATTGGATCATACAACAGTGTTTCTAAACAGAAGGAAACGTTTGTGAAAGTGCATGGACCCTACTTGTGGTGAAATACAAATTGGATACTGAGGAAGTAAAAAAAAGATGTAAGGATTTTTTAAATGGGCTGTGGTTATGAGAGGCCCCCTACTACAATCATTTTTGTGTGAGTGAAGTTTATGCTACACTATATAATGCTTTGTGGGAGAGTGAAAGGCAAAGGAATCAACACTGAGTGTGTGTATGCTCTGTTACCTCCTGCAAGAAGAGCTAAGAAGAGACCTGTGTACTCAGAAGAGGAACAGCTTACTGAAGATTTTACTCAAGCATCCTAAATGAACAGTTGTCCCATTTTAAGATGTGATACCTGACAGAGCACACATGCAGGAAATTACTTGATACAGGCCATTTCTCTAGCATCCTACAGCTAATTCAATGCTACTGTGAGTGTGAAAATACATTTATTTGGAAATACTGTGTGTTTGTGTATACCTCAGACTCAATTGTGTGAGTTTTGCAAGTAGACTTTCATTTCAGAAAGTTCAGTAGATGAGAATTGAGATAGTGAAGCGTGTTTTTAAAGGATCTGCGCTTACTAACAGGTTGAAGCTCTCAGCATTTTAGTGTGTTGCAGACTAGCGTGGAATAGCACAGAGTTTATATGGATGTGGCTGCAGTATTGCACCCAAAATGTACTCCAGATTGATTTCCTTCACCCCCTCAGGGAGCTGGAATGTAAATGCCCGAAGGAGATTGGTAAAGAAGATGAACAGTTCAACTCGTGCCATCCGTTCCCCCAAACATACACGGTGCCCTGCAGAGGAAAATCAAAAGAGTTGGTTGAGTAAAGTTAAATTCTGTAAAAGAATTTTGTACAAAATTCTACTGAGTTCCATAAATTCTGTTAATGTAAGATAATTATCTCCTATTTACTCCTGTAAGGACAGAAGATGCTTTAAGAGGAGGGTGGGGAAACATTTAACTGAGAAACTGTGCACCTCTGTCAAGTGTTTGATTTGGTGTTTTGATTGGGTTTGTTTAATCTTTTTTCACCCCTGGAGCATGTACACAATTCTCCCTTTCCATTGTTAATTCTTTTTGTGAGAACCATGAATTGCTTCTTAGCTAACCCCAATTTTAAAAAGATTCGTATATTTCAGAGCTATTTTGTTGTTAAGAAGGGAGGGCTGGAGCATTGTGGGATGCAGTTCTGAAGCCAAGGAGAAGGCTCTAATCAGTATTTCTTTAACAGAAATTCAGAAGGGTATATTGGGTCCTTGTAGCCCTAACACTGTCAGAGGTAAGGGAGTGAAATGTGCAGTGATGTATAGACTCAGTGACTCATTTTGGCATGTTGTTTACACAGAATATTTCAGGATATCCATATATTCCAGGCTAAAACCCCAAAGATAGGTATTCAGGATATATAAATACTCAGATTACATAAACAGAAAACAACCAGAACAAGTTAAAGAAATAGTCCTATGTCACAGTTGAAATGGGAGCCCAAATTAGTTGTCTCAATTCATAGCCATTTGGTGAGTGAAGAAGGTAAGATAAGTACCTGTTTTGCAAAGATTATTTTAGGATTTACAGACAATATAGGCAATTAAAAAAAAAAATCTGGGTTTACTGCATTTAACCTGACCATGTGTTGCTCAGTATGCTCTTTGCTATTTCTCTACAAGAAATGTGTAGTAGTATAATGTCACAGTAACACAAAAAAACCCCCTCAGCTGTTTCCCAGTGGTTTTATTGTGAATTTTTAGTAATGATACCACTTTCCTCTTTTGTGCTGCTGTTTTTCATAATCAGTTTGTTGGAGAAACTGGTAGATTATTTCCACCCTCTTTTTTCCCCCTCCATATCTTTGAATCCCTGCATTTTGCACTGTAAGTTAGTTAAGTTGCACATTGGAATATGCTTTTGAAAAGTTCATTTTTTTTTAGTTGCCTAATAGTATTCTACTGAAAACCTACAAAATCTACTGGATTTTGCTAGTTTTCTACAGATACGTGAAAACTTGGTGCTAGACTATTAATGTAGGATTTGGGAGACTGAGGTTTGGTTTCCTACTTCACAGATTTTCTCTGTATGTTTTGAAAAATCATGTTTCTTTTGTCACTGGCCTTCCTTTTTGTAAGGTGAAAATAAATAGATTTCCTGACTTAGGAGAATTACATGCATTTAACAGAGAATTACCTTGATTTAACACATTAGGAGATAAGAAGCTTCCTTATGGTAGGAACCCTGCATATGCCAAGGAACATTGGCATTGTGCCAAGGAGCATTGTGTCTCCCAGCCATACTTATCCTCTGTTTGAATATATGAAAAATACAAAATGCACAATATTTGTGGCTCTTACAGTAAAAGACCTGACTTTAAATCTGTCAAATAGTCAATCTAGTCAAATATATTTTTATAAATGTATATTTTTAATATTTTAGATCTTAGAAATAGTATTTTTAATCTTGCTGCAAAACAGAGTAAGCAGGAATATTCAAGGTCAGGGTGTTACCTGCTGAGAAAGGTAAGAATGCCTCTTTGTTCACAAAGTTGCCATCCAAATCTAGGAAATGATCTGGGTTGAACTTCCAAGGGGTTGCCCAGTGCTCAGTGTCATACACCACAGAGTGCAGATTTGGCAGCACAAGCGTGCCCTGCAGGAAGCAGCAGAGATCTGATTTTCTGTAGATTTTCCTTCTCTCTGTGCCATATAAATGGCAAATATTAACACCTCAAAGAGGTAAGAAACAGGGGGGGTATCCTCTGTACCTTTTTGATGTGAAACCCCAGCAGAGTTGTGCTCCTCAGGCACTGTCGAGGGACCCCGACAGAGGTGACGTTGCTGTAGCGCAAAGCCTCGTGGATCACAGCGTTTGTGTAGGGCAGCTTCTTACGGTCCTCATAGCTGATGACGTGGGAGGCTTCCAGAACAGCCTCTATCTCTCTCTGAACCTTTTCTGCAGACACATGAAAATACTCTCATTTCCCATTCTGCACTCCCCCTCCTTCCCTCCTTTGTTTCCAGCGGATTTTTGTGTGAGAATGTTCTGTCTGAGGAAATAAAAGAATTTATGTTGCTGTGAGATGCGTTGGCATGTGGTTTGACTGCTGTGTAGGTTTCTGTTGATCAAGGAAGTGCATCTCCCTGAATCACAGGATGATGTCTCATTTAAGACACCTACTTGGTGATGAGGATAGTACAATTCTGTGTTTCAAAAAATGGATTAAAATTTGAAATGACAGGTATAATTTCCATTGTTTATAAATATGTATCAGATCAGGCATATTTTAAAACTTTTCTGCTTAGAAGGTTAGGAGGAGACTACGTTGCATATGAAATGTCTTTAACTTGTTATTCTGTCTCGCCAACCCCTTCTAGTGAGGTAAAACTGTGGCTACTGCTAATTTCTGCTAGTGTTGCTGGTGAACCAGATGGGGAAGCACCTGTTTGTTTCATTTATTGACCTTCCATTTTCTTGATCTCAGTTGCTGATATACCACCATTCATGTGCACAGCTGAGGTGTTTTTGGTGTCTTACAAGTGATTGAGCTAATACTTACACTAATGATGTTCATTGTGGTGTTGAATGCAGCTCTCTCTGGTAGTGCATTTGCTCACCTTGTATTTCTGGGTATTGTACCATGTAGAGCAGTGCCCAAAGAAGGGTGGTGCTTGTTGTTTCTGTCCCTCCCAGCAAAAGATCAACCACAGTCTGAACCATATTTTCTTTATTGAATGTAGAAGTAGGGTCATCCTTGGTCTGTAGGGCATATTCACAAGAAGACTATGAAATAGAGATTTCAGATATTTCACCAGTCACATAGAAACTGTCATTGTTTGATGATAACAGTATTCAGCCCATCAAATCAAACACCTTCAGTGCTGCACAAATAGAGTGTGCATGTAAAAATCCTTTGTCACTTATTGGAACAGCAAGTGTTTGTAATAGGCATTGAAGCCAAGGAAGGGAGAGTGTGATAAACAGATGCTTACTTTTGTTATTTGAGCCAGGTAGAAGTCAATGAGGTCCTGTGGATCACCTGTGTTCTGTCTCTCATGAGCCTGAACCTCCTCCATGACTAATCTGTGCATGAAGTCGTTGCATGCAAACACCTCCTGATGAGGCCCTGGGAGATGGTGCATGAGCCATGGGAAAGCATCGTACAGCTGTGGAGTTAAACAAAGAGGGTCAGATCCCAGCTCTGATTTCCTGATTATTGTCAAGTCACCACAATACATGGGCAACCTAATTGGGATGAGAGGCAACAGACACAAGTAAGAGAGGTGAAATACTGGGAACATGATTATATTTTACTTTTTGGATCAATACTTAATAATGTAACAGGGGTTCTGAAAATGCATGAGTAATTGAGTGCTGAATCTGACTCACAAACAGATTTTTCTCAACCTTGAATTTTTTGCTGTAATTTTTTGGGTTTTTTAGGCATCCCTTTATGAAGAACCTGATCGTCTTTTGCAATGCCAGTGTGCCAAAATCTGCACAAATTAAACAATAGCTAGGGTTTCAAGAACTTAAAAAATATTCTTCTTGGTGTGATGAAGTTGTAACTTGTATCTTTCTGTAGAAAGTGCAGAATAACTGAGATCTTGATGGTAATATGAATTGAAACAAGATTTCTTTTCAAAAGAGCAGCAATTTTAAGATTTGGTTCTTATTAACTGCCTTTTTAGATTTACAAGACTAAATGAAGGTGAAATTTTAGAAGCTGCTTTCATTTTAAGAACTAAGAATTTTAAATACACAGTATTCTGCAAATAATTGCTCATTGGAAGTCTGTGAAAAGCAGCGATGGTCTAGAATTTTAATTTTAGGATGTGATTTACAGACATAAAGAAGAATTAGAAGCCAATAATTACATATACCAAGTATGTATTGATTTATTACTTCACTGTGGCTTGTAGAACAATGGTATATTTGGAAATGAAAATGTTTGTGAATAATTGTCTCTGACTTTTAATTTCTTTTGACTTGTAAAATGCACCTTAAGGAACAAAAAAAGTAGGCTCTTACCCTGCCCCAGATAGTACCTTGAAAGTAGATCACAGAATAAATAGCTTTGATGAGTTTGCTGAAAGATTCATCCTCGCTGGAGAAACAATGACCAAAAACAACAGCACAAATGATATTTGCAATTGCATGGACGATGGAAGTGTGGGGGTCAAAAGGTTTGCCTGTGAATATGGGAGATGCTGTGAGAACTTCTGAATAGGCTACAGCAAGAAAAATGAGGAAGACTTTTTTTAAATGGTAAAAACAACAAGGGATCAGCCTATTTTTAGAAAAGTTTCACGTAAGTGAAGCCTACTTTAGTACATATTAACTGCTTGAATTGTAAGTGCACGGAATCTTAATTTTCAATCTGCTCTTTACTCTTATAAATATAGTGGTAATCAGTTTTGAGAAGACCAAGTCTCTTCCCTTCTTTGACTAGTGGTTGGGGTTGTGTGGAAACACAAGCAATTAATTGGAGGATATGACTTCAGATATGGAGGTAGATATTTAAGTTTTGCGGTTAAAAACCAAAACAAACAATCCTCATCCCTCTTCCAAAAAAAAAAAAAAAAACCAAACAAAAAAACCCAGAAAAAAAAAATCTTGAGTTTTCATTTCTTAGTTCTGTTGAAATGACTAACCCCCCTTCCCTTTCCAAAAAAAAAAAACAAAAAAAAACCCAAACCCCCAACAAAAAAAAACCAAAAAAAATTCTTGAGTTTTCATTTCTTTGTTCTGTTGAAATGACTTATCTCTTTTTGGTTTTCAAGTATCAGCTTAACAATGCAACCATAGATGTATTTTTTTTTTCCACAGACTGAGAAGGCAAAGCTCATATAATATAGTGGAATACATCTCCCATTGAAAAGAATTAAATCCAGAAAAATATAAGTTAAATACACATTTCAATGGCAAGGACAACCTTTGAAGTATGCCTCTATGGAAAATACATCACTGACTTCAGTCCAGTGCTCTTGGTTGTTCTTGGAAAGAGTAAATACATTTACTGAGTTTAGAATTAAGAAGGGATTGCATGGAAGGTAAAGCTTTGGGCTGTACAGGGACTTGAGGTAGATTTTTTTCATCTCCTACATTTTAAAGATGTGTGAATGTTGCTCTCAGAAAAGAGATGGGCCTTGTCCAATGAGAGTTGGAGAGAGACCTCAGGCAACCTCTCTGTGTTTTCACATGGAACAAGATGTGGGTGAGGGATTTGGCTGCTCAGAATATTTATATTTAATTGCTTTATTTTGGCAGCTTGCTAAAATTCTATTGGTTTCTATTTCATCCAAACCTTGAAAAGAAGATTTTCTTGGATAACTGAATGACACATTCCTTGTTTTGGGGTTCTTTCTCTGCCAAATCCTGAAAGCCTGCTGTCCTAGAATGACTTCCAGCAGGTCATACATTGTGTACTTTAAGGAGGTTTTTCTGTACTCCTTGAGTGTAAGAATAATTACCAGCTGTGCTGATAATAAACATTTTTTTAACTCTCTTTATTTAAAAACAAAGAATTTTAATTGCCCGCTCGGGATTTGGCTGCTCAGAATATTTATATTTAATTGCTTTATTTTGGCAGCTTGCTAAAATTCTATTGGTTTCTATTTCATCCAAACCTTGAAAAGAAGATTTTCTTGGATAACTGAATGACACATTCCTTGTTTTGGGGTTCTTTCTCTGCCAAATCCTGAAAGCCTGCTGTCCTAGAATGACTTCCAGCAGGTCATACATTGTGTACTTTAAGGAGGTTTTTCTGTACTCCTTGAGTGTAAGAACAATTACCAGCTGTGCTGATAATAAACATTTTTAAACTCTCTTTATTTAAAAACAAACAATTTTAATTGCCCGCTGTGCAGACAAAACATTTTTTGCAAAGAATGCAGTTAAGAAGCCAGTGAAAGTTCTACTAATATCGACAATATCTTTATCACTTGTAAAAATGTACTGTGAAACTTTTACCAGCTCTGATATTTCAGGAAAAGCTATAAGTGTTGTTCTTCTAGTGAATTTACCTTTTGTATTTGCGAAGATATCCACAAGGTGACAGGCCTCTCTTTGAATTTGATGCTCCAAATTGTTCTTACCAAGTGACAGAGTTCTTATAATTGTCATGCCAAAACGTCTCTGCTGCTTCCAGGTGTGGCCATTTGTCAGGAAAATACCTGAAAAATGCACAAACATTTAGTTCATTGTTGGGAGGGGAAATCCTTTCACTGCAACAGGCAAATTTTGCTTTAGATGAGGTGGTATTTCACTAACAAGATACACTGATTTTAGATTTTAGAAGCTGAATTTTTGCCTCTGAGGATTTTAGACACCCTGCTGCTCCTAAATGTGTCCTTGGAAGCTGAGTGGGTTTTGGTGTGAGGTCTGAACAGCTTTGTCTGTAGATATCTTCTACATGAGCAGTCTCCTGGTTTAGAAATGATACAATTGAAGGGCAGCTTCTCCAGGCAAGTATTCCTTTGGATTTATTGGGAAGGAAAAAGACTGAGTGATGTGCTTTATAAGACTATGAATTTTTGGCTTTTCCTTAACGTGCTTAGCACTGCATGAAACATCTTTGCAGTGAGAGCCCAGTTATGCCCTGGTACAGCAGTAGCTGATGTGTGTGCGCAAGAAAACATCTTCCTTCTTTACACCTTGTTCTAGCTCATTCTTGTGTAACACTTTGTACCTTTCTCACCCATCATATCCCTGTAGAAAGGGGTGAGAGGTCTTCCAGAAACTTCTTCTGAGTGGGTGACAATGCCGTCTTTTACTGCTTTGTATCCATTCAGCACAACCAGAGGTGTCTGTCCCATCCACAGTGTGTAGATGTTTCCATAGAGGTTGGTTAACTGAAGAGTTGAAAACAGGAAATTTGTAACTATAAACCAGGGAAAGCATGCACTAAAATATCAATTTATTTAAGAGTTTTCTGTAGTTGTAACTAAACTCATTTGTTGGCATGAAATTGAATTTCAGGTTTTAGAAAAAAAACCATTATCTTTCTGTTATTAGTGTACTTTGGGAACAGAAGGGTAATTGTTCTTTATGGAATAGATGCTAAGGACATCTCTCAGAAGAACACCTCTGTAAATTTTACAGAAAGAAAACCAGCAGGTTACTTTGTTAGCTATGAATCAAAGAACAGGTTGTTACAGGCAAAATCCCAGAGCTTTTCTCTTTATTTTATTAATGGAACAAAATGATGGTATTTTCTTGTCTCTAGCTTACAAAGAAAGCAAAGAAATGTTCTTGCTTTCTTTGCTATAGCTTCCACGGGATTTTTCTTATTTTCCTCTGTTGTCATTCCTCACATCATGCTTATATTTTTCCTTCTAATAGTGGGAAGCAGATTCCTTACTTAGTTTTGATTGGTTTTGTTGTAAACATAATAGCAGTCAGATTTCCCTGTTTGTTTTAGCAGTAACCTGTTTATGGCAGATAAGAAATCTTTTTGCTGTAAAAACAAGTTTAAAAAGTGTCTGTTTAGGGTACGTGTTTGGTCTTCTAATGGAGATGTTCCAGTGACATAGGTGTCAGGAAAGGAAAGCTCTGCTAGAAGTGGCTTTCAGGGCTGGATATAACACAGAGTGAAATTGCCAATGAAATACCATTCTATGACAGTGCTTGTGAGAATGTAACCAAAAGAGAGAGAAAATAGCAAGGATTAAAGGTGATGTTTATTACTCAGAAATCTTTTTAATACTGCAGGGTCCTCAGAGTCTTCAAAACTGGCTAATCAAACTTGAGGTTTAAAAAAATAGCATTTTAGGCTGTTCCTATGCAAAGCACAATTTAAGTTAAAATAGATTCAGACTGATTTGCAGCCACAGAGATAAATAAATACCTTACTGAGAGTTTCTCGGCGCAGTTTGAAGTCCAGCAGCCACAAATTTCCGATGATGGGGAGAGGAGCTGGTCCTGGAGGAAGCTGGGTACGTATCCATTGCAGCTTGAGGAACTGCAAAATCAGGAGACACACTACTAGAGCTATGAAAATCTCAGTAATCCCCAGCATTCTATCAAAATTTTAACTTCTCACTGGGTTTTGGCGTTTTTTTTTTTTTTTTTCTATGACTTTTTCTGAAAATTTGGATTTGTTGAGATGTTTCTGCTACTGAATCCAAACTCTTTCTAAGGATATGCCTCCTGTAGCCATCTCTCTCTGGCAATCTACAGTTTTCCCAAGCTGGAGTCCCTAGAAAACCAAACTGTGTGATCCTTTGTGGTTAGCCAAGCCACACCCACTCTTTTTTTATGATCTGGAATTGTGGCCTGTCTCTTTTTTCACTTAAGTTTTATTTCCTTCTTAGTCTTGATAGTGGGTCAAAGTGCCAATTATTGAATAGTTATCTGAGGTTTTCAAGAGTCCTGCATAGTGATAACACCTCAGGCAGTTTCATGTAGCTAAACATTGAAATGCATTAGTTAATGTCATTCTGAAATACTACAATTATTGTGTGGTTACTTCAGAGAAGAAGAAGCATCTACACAATATCTGAGGTGTAAAAGAATGAATATATACAGCATAGAGCTCAATTGTTGTCTTTAATAAGAAAATAAAAAGGTAATTTAATAATTTGAAAACTTATTTGCCCTTTTATCATATCCTAGGTTAAGATATTATGTGAACCCTAGTGAGAGATTATTTTTCTATCCATCAGATTATATGAGGTTTTCTAACTTTTTTTAAAAAATTAATTTTATGCTGAGTTTTAAAATGTTCTGGTTAAAATTTTGCAGATGAAACCATGCACAGGTTCTATTAGATCTGTGGAAAAGAACAAATGAACGGAAGAAATGGGCAGAACTTTTA
Source organism: Onychostruthus taczanowskii (assembly GCF_017590055.1). Taxonomy (NCBI): domain Eukaryota; kingdom Metazoa; phylum Chordata; class Aves; order Passeriformes; family Passeridae; genus Onychostruthus; species Onychostruthus taczanowskii. Next base: position 8,814,211 of record NW_024499684.1, read on the forward strand.
ATCCTTACTGATTTGTGGATCCAACAAGTTTACCAGAGAGGTTTGTACCAATGCATAGTAAACTTTAACTTGAGACTTATTTTTCATACTTTCTCAACAAATCCACAGTATTTTTCAACATTTTGTTCAAGAATTTAGCTAATGTTATCTTCAAGACTAAATAGGAGATTAAGGAAAGCCATACAACTGTACAAATTGTCTGTTCCAAAATTTTATCATAACTTCTCTGCGCAGGCTTGCTGATTTTTCAGTGTGCACTTTTCAGCTCAAAAATTTCTGCGAAATCAAGGTTATTGATTGGAATCAATCAATGTTATGATCCTGAAATATAAAGTTTGAATGCTATCCATGGGCTTCTTAAGAACTGAATTAAGTTTCAAGAAACTGAGAGTTACACACATAGACACTCATTTCAGTTAGTTTTCTAATGAGCTCATTTTTTTGCGTGTGGGGGTTAGTAAAAGAAAATGTGGTGAATACAATCTTGCATGATTCAGTCTTGAAAAATTGCGAGATGACAATTGGTCTTTTTTTTCTGTGGTGGATTGTACTAATTTAAGGTTCCACCAGGAAACACAGGGGCAGTTTCACAGGGCAGCAGTGACTTTGCAGCATTTTCTTGCCTTACCTTCCTGAGCAGCCACCTCTTGACTTCTCTGGGCAGTTCCATGCAGCACTTCTCCTTTTGTGTGCTGCATGTGCAGATGCATTTGCAAGAAGTGTGGAAGTGGAGCAACCATCAGAAGCCAAGGACCATGCCTGTGTGCCTCTGTTATCTGTTTGTTTAGGTGTTTTAGGCATAGAAGTGGAAGCAGGAAAATTTCCAGCAGAATAGTTCTATGAATCTTACAGCTGAAGAGTTAAATCAACAAAAAATGGAGGGAAGCAATTTGAAATTCAATAACTTTAATGATTTTTCCAGCCAATTCTGACAGTTCCATATGTATATCAAAAATTGCAGTGTTACTGAGTTATGCTATTGAGCATTTATTTATCCACCCATTTTTTCAGATTTTGCTGCTATTTGAGATTTTAAAATGAGTTACTTGATGAAACTAACTTCACTTGCTGCTGTTGCATCAGAACTTCCTTTCTTCATTTGTTTTATTTCTTCCCAATTCATCCAGTTGGTCCTGCCTGGTTAAAATGAAGTGAGTGCTATTCTATTTCTTGTTTGTGCACGGAGTCACTTGTTAAGTTTGCAAGCTTTGCAACAGTTGAAGACCTCTGAAATCTCTTGATGCTCTCATGCCCATCAGTGAGGGCATGATTTATACACTTAAAATTGCCAGAATTAAGATGATTTAAGCCATGAAGTTTCCTATTAATAACTTAGATGCAACTTAAGAAAAGAAAACAAAAAGTTGATTATGATGCAACTTAAGAAAAGAAAACAAAAAGGAAGAAAAGGGCTTCATGTGAGAGAAATGTGGGTCCAGCTGAGTGGGTCTGGTGCCCAGAAAGAGCGTTTGTCTGAGCCTGACCCTTTGAACACTGTGTGTTTTCCTGCTGCTAGGTGAGAGCTGTGGGCAAACTGAAATACACTGAGGCAAAGTTATTTCACAAAAGCTTGGGCTGAAGTTCACAAGGAGAGAAAAAGCAAGGAAGCTGTTCCAATACTGTGTGTTTTTAGATCTTCAGTACATGTGAGTAGTAGCTGTTCACATAAATCTTGCTCAATCTCCTCTGATACAGATACTATTGCAAGACCTGCATCTCCACTTAAGATGACAGACATAAAGTTGGATTGTGTTGAGCAGATGAGGAAATTTGCTTTTGTAATGCAGGATTCAGGCCACAGGAGTGGGAAGAAGAGAAGATCATCTTTAGGATGGTGTGAAGCAAAGGATGAATATGTGTACTGGGGGTGGAGAGGGTTCCTGGCACACCTCTGCCCAGAGCGTGTCATCTGCTCTGACAGAAAACCAGGGCTTGTTTTTTGTCTGTTGCAGGGACAGATGTATTAAAAAACACAGCCTGGTGCTCTTGCTGCCTGGCCTGGCCTCAAGCTAAGCAGCACAGGTATTGCTCAGCTGGTTTTGGGATTTGCTTGTGGGTTTGTTTTTTGCTGTTGTTCTTTCCCCCCGCCCACTTTCCAGTGGAGACACTAATTTGGTTTTCTCAACTTAGCTGTCTCTTCCTCCCCTGCACTCCCTGATCATTCAAGAGCTTCATAACAGGAGCTGTTAATTGGATGGGGGCATCAGAATTTCTTTGAGGGAGGAGAGTTACACTGACGCTCTGAATCCGGGCAAACATTGAGAGGGAGAATGTGGCTTACAGCCCAGCTGGAGTCAACACAAGACTGGGAAATGTCAGCAAAAGAAATTCCCATTCTCTGTTCAGTTCTGAAAAAGAGAATTTTGCTGACAAACATTATAAATAAAGTATGCAGGTTTTTGCCTCCTGCTGTCATCTGTGTTGTTGGGACTTGAAGATTGATGAGCTTTTTAGTTTGCATAGACAAAGTACTGGAATGGGACTTGAACTTCAAATTCTGTTCCTAGATTTGTTCATAGCTTGTCTGTGATCCCATGAACTTGCTTTATCTCTCTGGGCCTAATCAACCCTGATGTTCACTTTTTGAAAGAGCTTGAAGGTTGACTAATGAAAGTCAAGTTGTAGATGGCATGTACGATTATTTCTGTTCTGTTCTTTCCCTGTATTTTCTTCCTACTCCTCTGCTCTAAAACCTTCATTAGAGAAAGGGTTTTCTGAGCTGTCTAGACATCTTCCTTCTCTGCCAAGGAGCTCTTGTGACAGTATGTGTCAGATAATAATGAGTAAGTCTTGCATGGAGAGGTGCTATTCACATATAATGAAGATATTGGAACCAGGAAAATTGATTTTCCCCAAAACAACTTGCAGAAATCTTCTCTGTAAACACCTGCCTCTACCTGCTTGATCTCACAATTAATTTATTTTTATTTCAGTCCTTAATTTCTGCATTTAAGTCCTGCAATTCATGCACAGCGATAGAGTTAATTTAAATTCTATCATTCTGCATAACAATGAATTGTAGCATCCATCACTTTCTTTTCCTGCTAGTAATACATAGTCATCTCAAAATAAAACCAGTTAGTATATCTAATCTTATAGACATTTACCAACTTTTTGGCATCACTGGCATGCAGTGAGAACAGAGCTAGAAAAAGCATGAGCTCTAGCTATTAGGAAGGAAAGCAACTGCTGTAAACATTCTTCTTTTTGTTTTCCCATTGCTGTTATTTGAGCTGTTAGGTCGGTCAGTTTTGCCTGTTTTGGTGTTGTAATGCAGTGTTATTCAGGTGAAAGCAATGCAGACCTTGCACCAGTGCTGTGGTGCTGTGTGTCTGATGGTGTGGGAGCTACCAGGGCCTGGTGCCCTTTCAGGCTCCCTGGTTTGTGAAGTGCTGTGTAATCTAGGCAGTGCTCTGCAGTCAGCTGCAGGAGAGCTGAGCAGAGACAAGAATTTAATAAATTAACCATAGCACATACCATTTTCTCACTGAAGTGTCAGGAAGAAATAATTAATGTTGTATAGAGTTTTCCTTCTGGCATTTCCTAATGTTTGAGTATTTGCAGCCTCAGCATTCTTTTTGACAATTTTCCAGAGCAGTATCTATTAGCCCAGATGCTGCACTTGGAATGTCAGAAGCTGTGGATAGAACAGAAAATTTAAGCTAAGATTTGTTCAGATGAATTTGCCAGCGACAGGGGCCTAGGACCAACCCTTTCTTTGCTGGAGGACAGTATGGTTATTGCAAATGTATTTGATATATATTGCAACTGACTCCTGAGCATTGGAAGAAATTTCTGGAATCCAACCCAGATTAGCTACTGTGTAAGGAAGGATTTTTTTTTCCAGGGAAGTGTTCTTGTTCTTGTCAACAGTAGTTGATATAGGTGCCTTGAATGCTACTGAAGAACTTGGAGGAGTTGAATAAAACCTGAAAAGAGCTTTCAAAAGATGCCTGATGTCCTTTCTGCCAGCTGGTAAGTGACACCAGTGGATTATGCAAGTGGAGTTGTGAGGATGAGTTGAGTTTTTTTAGACAGCAAATCTTGAGACAGAGTGACAGCCTGCAGGGACATTTCTGCTGTGAGAGGAGCAACAGCCTCAGAGAAAGCACAGGCAAGACAGCAGGGGTGGAAACAGCAATTAAGGTCAGTAATTGCCTTCTTGTGTTCTTTCTGCAGGGCTATTATATTTTTGGGCAAACAGCACACGTGGAGTTCTTTGTCTTCTGCAGCCTTTTGCAGGAGTTTAGATTCACCTTGTCTGATGGAATTAAAGGTATTCCTTTGGGGAGCACTGCACAGCCCCATCCCTATAAGGTCTGCTGTTCTTCATAAGGCAGCTTGGTTCCAGCATCCCAAAGACCCTATTCCACTAGCTGTGCTCTAGAAATCTTCTAAGAACTGCTCCTTTTTGTAGGGATTTTTTTTTTTTTTTTTTGTGTTGAGGAGGTCCTTGCACGTGCTGCTTCAGGTGCTGTGAATTAAAAATAAAGAATTACAGGCCCTGGGATTAATACAGCTGAGCAGGGCTTCTGCTACTTAGATAAGGCAGAAACAAATTCATAAATCCTCACAGGGGGCAAGAACTCAGCCCCAAAATGGAGTTTAATGAGAGGTCTGTTACACTTTTTGCCAATAGCACTAGTTATGTTTGATTCTTCACTGTGCTTTTTGCAGTTCATCTGTATTGTTTACTGTGAAAACTCAAATTACAACACTTCATTGCTCTTGGTTCCCAAGTCAGCAACTCCACCCACTGTTGTACAAGGCTACTAGTTGCTTCCTTTTACCTCTGCCCCAAGAAGGCTACCTATGAGTATTCCTGCCCTCATCTGACAGCTGCAGCTTTGTACCTGAGTTCTTGGTGTGCATGTAGTCAGTATTTTGAGTGACACGTTCCTCAAACTGATTGCTCAAAGGGACATTTCTGGCTGAGGTTCCCACCTTCTCTGACCTAGCCTCTGCTGGATCTTAAAATAATGGCATCTATTAGCATATTGCAGCATAGTAATGTATTAAATAACACTCAAGAATGGAAATAATTCTCATTTTCTTGGATCAGAAAGAGTGGTAGGAAAGAAGGGAGGTGAAAATTCAGAAATCTTCAATGTGCCAGTGAAGATTTCAGAAGAACAATTTAAACAGACAGATTTGTAGCAATTTTATAATAGGAGTTTGGAAGTGTGAAATGATGATAAGTGTAATTCTCATATGCCTGGTTTTGTTTCTTCTGAGTGCACAGTTCCTGCATTTGCAATGGAAGAGCCGTGGATTTCCTCCTGGACCAACACCATTTCCCATCATTGGAAGTGTCTGGTGGATAAATTTTAGAGCTGATCACGGGAGCCTGAAAAAGGTATGTAGTTGCAGATGTGAACTAAAGAGCTATTGAGGCAAAACCTGGAAAAAATGGTGATGGTTGTTGATAGGCTGATGTGGTAACAGAGAGAACCCTGCACAGGGTGATTTGTGGCAGTGAAGTGCCTAAACAAGTAAAGGTAAAAACCCTGCAAACAGTCTAATTAATATGAAAACCTAATAATTTCACATGAAAGTCTCCTTCATATATGTGTGCAGCTTAAACAGAACTGAACATAGTAATTTTGCCTCAGAAAAAACTTCTGTTGTTAAGAGAATCTTTGGCCTTGGAAGAAAAAAGTGATTCTCAAATTTCCTATCATAGGCATATATTGAAAATAATTTTAAACTAGGTGTCTTGAATTCAGAGGGTGTGAAAAGTGCACCAGAATATCTTCTGCTGTCATGGGATGAAAACAAGATTGTATCACATATGTAGCCAAATCCTTTCATCCATTGTTTCTCTGAAGTCCAGTCTGGGATGTGCTCTTTGCAGATAAACTAAAGACATAAATGATGGTGAAAGGAAATAATCAATGGGAAGAATTAGGTCCATGCTAAGCCTGTTAATATAGATTCTTTCAGTTTTCAACATCCTCCAAATGAGCAAAAACATCACAAGAAAACCCAGTGTGTTAATATATTTTTCAAATTGCTGCCTTTCCTTATTGCAGGTCAGAGGGTACCTGGCTGCAGCTGAAGGGAGCTTAAAAGAGCATGATGCTAAAGTTTTCTGATGGGTACATGTTAATGACTGTGAGAGGACAGATCTGTACTGGTTCTTGGTCTAGCAACAGGGACTTTGTCCTTGCAGAATACCCACAGCATTGCCTGAGAGCCCTCAGTACCCAGAGATGGGATCTATGCTTATTAGGTGCCTCAGCTGACAGTATTAAGATGGGAATATATATAAGTATATAAGATGGGAAGAGTTCTTGCCATTGAAATGTGAAATCTGCAGTACTTAGAACTCTAGAAGGGGAGTTACACTTGGAATTCATAATTTCAAGAAATTCTGGTTGCTGAATGAGTAAATGAAATATGGAATTGAAAAATGTAACCAAGAATGGGCAGGTGAAATTTCACAGAAAACTTTGTACTGATCCATAAACACTCAAGGGCATTTGCCCTATGGTTGATATCACAAAGGTAACCCAGGCCAAGTTCTAGAAAAGGACCATTTATTCTTTCATTGCTCTCATTTCTGTGGGTGGTGTGTTCTCAGAGAGAGCCCAGACCCTTCCTGCAGAAAGCACCCCCACCACAAAACACAGCACTGTCCCTTTTCTCCTCCTGAACCCCTGAGCAATGTTGTGCTGAAGACAGCAGGCATCGTGTGTGCATTTTCTTTAATGTTTCTCCTGTGGGGATTTTTTGGGCACTGATCTTACCTGCAGCTGGCAAAAACCTATGGCAACATCTGCACCCTGTGGATGGGTCACAGACCTATGGTGGTGCTCTATGGGTTCCAAGCTGTGAAGAATGGTCTCACCAACAACTCGGAGGATGTTTCAGGGCGACTGCAGACCTACATTTTCAACAAAATGGCAGATGGAAAGGGTAAGATGTTCATGTTTGTGGAAGGACTTCACCCTTGACTTTCTTTGTTTCCTCCTGTGCTTTTCTTACTGAAAAACCCTTAGTTCCCCACTGACTTTTTCTGTCTGCTGAAGGTGAATCATATCATTGTGAAGCATCATCCCAAGTGGTCTCCAAATCCCACTGTCACACATACATTTCAGAATCTTATCAGAGCAGCATGGGCAACATTCTTGCTGTTGTCTGCGTGTCCTGATTTGAAATAATCCTGAGCCTGCAGCTTCCTTTGCAAGCTGAGACTAAAGTAAATCTTTATGCTCCCAGTTGTTTGTTTACAGCAAAGGCAGCTGTAAAGAAAGCATATACAGAACTTTGATCTGGTCTTGTTCCGAAGTACAAAGTCACAGGAAGGTCAGTGGAGCTTTAAATTTATTAGCTAGAGTGTTCAAAGCATTGTACTGTGCTATCACAAACATTGCTGAATCACAGTGGAGAGAGAATAAAGAGAGTGATATGTTTAAAACAGAAATAATTGAACTTGTTTCCATCAGCCTCTTATCCAGAGAATGTACAGAAGATGCCTTACCCTCAGTCAGGACTTGTTTAATGTGAACTGCAGTCCAGAAAGCTTTAATTTGTAATGCTCGCTAATGTAAGTAGAGAAAAATCACTTTAAGGTACAGAGATTGTTAAGTCTGGGGCCATTTCAGTCTCTTTGGAAGGATCTGTATTGCCACTTTTTATCGGGGTGCTGTGGAGAAAAGTAGCTGGGTTGTGACACATGCCCTAAAACTCATAATTTGTAGCAGGGATGGCTTTAACCAACAGCTGCAGCTCAGCTGCAAATTTGTGACTGCAGCACAAATACCACCTGCCTCTCCCTGGCTCCCAGGACAGCAGAAGGAATAAGGGACAGTTATCCCAGTCTCTGGTGAAGCAGCTGTCTCAGGGAGTGAGCTGGCTTTCCCAGGAGGAATTGCAGCCTAGACTTGTGGAGGGAATTTCCCCACCAAGCAGATTAAATGGTTTCTGCTGGGTGGTCTCTGCTAGAACACAGACTCAAGCAGAGCAGCCTGGGATTCCTTTCTGCCCCACAGGAACTCTTGATCTTAAGAAGCTGTTTGCAGATTGGCTAAAGCCTATTTTTTCTTCTCATTTTGTCTGGGTGGTTCTTGCCCTGGCTTCGTTGTCTTTCCAGAAGGGACCTTTCCAGGATGAGAACCTGGTATTTGGTATACAGATCCTGGTAGAACAGGATCCCTCAAAGACCAGAGGCAGACACGTCATGAAATAGGACTAGGTTTGGAAGGCAGGTGTGTGAGTCCAGAGGTCCAAGTGGGTTTTTTTTGCAGGGATGGTAATATCTTAACCAAGGCATTTTCTCAGCCTCTAACAACATTCAATTCAAAGAACACTGCCCTGATATGTCCCTCCTCTTTGAGCAACAGCGTGATGAGAAGACGACTCTTACTGTGTTTATCATCTACAATTGTATGAACGTTATTATGACGTAAAACTAATTCTTGATGCCTAAAGGTATCTTGGTCTCAAATGGTCTCATCTGGAAACAACAGAGACATTTTGGAATCGGAACTCTCCGGAAACTGGGAATGGGGAATAAAGGAATGGAGCGTGGGATACAAACCGAGGCCCGTTACCTGGTGGAGTTCTTCAGAGACAAGGAGGGTATGGCATTGACACAGTGCTTGGGAGCAGACACAATACAGACTGCTTGACTATAAGGGTAAAGACCACTTTTGGTACAGAATAGAATGGATTTGGAGCACACCTTAGATTTGCAGATTAAGGATAAGGTGCTAAAGAACTACAGACCACATATTCTGTGGTGTTTTCTAACAGACTGGAAAAATAAACATGAAGGAATACAGCAGGGAAATTCCCGAACCCAAAATAATGAAGTTTCTTTGCTTATTTATTGTTTGACAAAAAACCCTCAGAAGCCTTGAGATTTTTGTACAGTTGGACCTCAGCAGTTTGTATTTTGGGATCAACACCAAGATTGAGATTAAAAAAGAAAAAAAAGAAAGCAAAAATGAAAACAAATTAAAAAAAAAGGCCAGGAGTGGCTTCATGGCTTCATTTTTGAGTGAGGTTTAGCTTTTTTTACATTTCCTAGTGAATAGTGGGTGTTTCTGTGTATAAATAAACAGTATAGATATCATAGAGGACATCTATTACAAAATGTCACTGTAATCTTGTTCTCACAAATAGCAAAGGAGGAGAAGGAAGTGCTTTGGAGATGGATGTTTTTCTCTGTCTGCAGGAGAAGCTGTGGACCCTTCCTTCCCCATTGTCCATGCTGTCTCCAATGTGATTTGTGCTGTGGTTTTTGGACATCGTTTCTCTCTGGAGGATAAAACATTCCGCCAGCTGATTGAAGCCTTCAATCATATAGTGGCTTTTGGGAACAGCCACTTTTATTATGTGAGAATATTACTTATGAGATTATGTATCACTTATTAGAATATTACTAACATGCAACTTATTTGATCATTTGGCTCATTATTTATTGCAATATAATTATATCACTATGTATATTATTAAAGTATTGCATTATTGAATACTGATAAATATTCTCACTGTGAATATGAACTGGACCTGCAATGCTTTGGGTTTGACATGATTCAATTATGAATATTGTATTAATAATCTTTATTAGAATGTCTTAGCAAAGGTAATATGCTTGGGATAATGACCTTTTCTGCAATGGAAATACCAGTATTGTTAAGGTGAAAAGATGATACTCTGTGTGAGAATAAAGGAGAATGTTGGGTTCTTTTAGGTTTTTTTTTGGGGGGGGGGGGGGGGGGAAGTTTGTTTTTTTTTTCCCTGTGCTAAGGTGATGGACATAAATGTTTATTAACATTAGATTTATTAATATTGATACATCTAACTGTAAAAGTAGATTATTTTGTTGGTGAATTACAAAGGGCAAATACAAACGGAATTATACAGTAAGGATGGGAAAAGTCTAGGGTGGAAACTGTACTGTCCCTAATTTGTGATTTTAATGTGTGTTTATGTACTAAACATTTATTTTGATGCCACAGGAGTTTTCTCAGAGAAATTAATTCAGCAGTTTAGCACCAGAAATGCTCTATCTCTATCACAAGCCTTCTCTACAATGTCACTAACTGCCTCTGTGCTGAATTTTTGCTCCCCAGATGTGTGAAATGTTCCCGTGGTTTGCAGAGCACCTCCCAGGACCTCTACATAAAGCAAGATTTTCCCGGGATTTTGTTCGCTCCTTTGTGAGGCAGGAAATCAAAAGCCACAGGGAAAAAGGCAGAATAGATGAACCAGAAGATTTCATTGACTTTTACCTGAAGCAGATAGAGAAAGTGAGTGATTAATGCTGTGCATGACACAGATCCAGCCATAATGGGTTCTCTGCCCCTTCCCTGCTGTTGTCTGTCCACAACAACATAACATTACTGCAGAGCTCTGCAAGCACAGCTTAAAAACTCTGCTGCCAAACTCTAAATATGAACTTGGAATAGTTAGCTCAATAACTTGTTCTAGAAGTACAAATTACTTACATTGGTTTGTTATATTTTGGAATCCTTAGTGAGGGCTGGGCAGTAGGGAGGACCTTGAAAAGGTGCAGGTATTTAGATGGCTGCTGAATTCTCATTCTTGCCTTGTATTATTTTTGTGCTTAGTAGTGCTGTATGAGTATCATGACAATCTTAAATTGTTGTCAGTCTCTGCTCTGAAAAAAAGCATAAATCTTTAAAAGGATAACATTATATATTAGATAAATTGCTGAAATCAGCAAATGTGCTGAAAGTGGCATGGGTGGGATAAAACTACCTAGAAATGTGTTTTTCTGCTGTGGAAGTTAACAGAAGTCAACATGCCACTTTACAAGGTAGCATAACAGGACTTATACACCTGACACATTCAACAGCACCTGTAATTTAACAATACCACTGTTCTCATTTGAGTAAAGTCTTCTATCTGTGTTCTGCTCAAGAATCTGTATTTTCTTTGTCCTCTAAAAATCTTGTTCCTTTAGATACAGTGGTCACTGTCTGTTTCAGTGCTCTTACACAGCTATACTCCATTTTACCTTTCTCACTGACACTTTTAGACTAAAAATGTCCCCAATTCTACATTTGATGAAGACAACATGGTGCAGTCTGTTTTTGACCTTTTCCTGGGTGGCTCAGAGACCACAGCCACCACTCTACGCTGGGCTCTGCTCTATATGTTGGTTTACCCTGACATCCAAGGTGAGTAGCACACACAAACATGGATATGATTCAAGTAGAGCAATTTTTTGGTTTGTTTTTTTTTTTTTTTTTTTTTTTTTTTTTTTTTTTTTTTTTTTTTGCTAAGATCAAGGTTTTTTAAGATCAAACTTACTTGAAAGATATTTTTTGAGTTTTGCTTTTAATAAGCCAATGTAGTAAAAATTTTTCAGACAGAGATTTCAAAATAATTTCAGGGATCTTTAGCTTCTGATACTGTATTGGGTTCTGTTGATTTTTTGTCAGACTGTTTCAGCACTGTAAGCATATAATGGAAGATACAGTCTGAAAACACACAAGGTGAAATAAGAGTTTGGGTTAGGGCAAAGTGATGCTTTTCTGGCATCCAGAATGTGTAATAAGGTTATATTATTTAAGTTAATTAACTGAGACATCAGTCAAATTTCTGTAAAATAGATATATTTATTCTAATGCATGGGAATGTTAAACAGACAAGGAAGACAATAATGGGAAGACAAAAAGATGATCCAGAAATTCTGGACAAGAGCACAGTTGTGCACTAGTTTCAGAATTTTTGGTTGATTTGGTAGAGGGTTTTCAGAGGTGATGAATTACTATGCCAAGTACATGTTCTTGACTCTCAGGCTGAGGGCTAGAAATTCTTTTCATGCTAGAAGAACAGAGCCCTGTGCACACACCTGCACTTCAAATTCTGATAAATTATAAAGAAAAAAATTCCTCATAGCTTACTAGCCTAAGTTTTAAGTATGACATCTGACCCCAAACCATCTGAGACTGTATAAGGTGTGCTAGTTAGTAAAGCTTAGATAGCAGCCCATAGAGATTAATACTTGATGATGGTTTAATATTATCCTGTTTCAGTTCTCAGCATTACATGTGTCAGCTTGATGTGATGGCTTGCTTGCAACACCCTCATTAGTGTACTGTGAGTCTGTATTTACCTAGAGTAAAATCAACAGCTTAATTGAATTGATGTCTTAATAACTGTTATACTTAGTTTTCTCCCCCTCCTTTAAATATAATGTTCCATAAATCTGCTGGGCTTGTGGAAAGAGGGTCTGAACATAAAAACCTATGAGTGCAGTAAAATCACAACTAGCTGGTTATGATTTATAGAAATCATACATTTATACAAATGCATTTGTATAAATGTATGATTGCACTAATATATACATTTATGTTAATATAAATGCATTACATAGATACATTTATACAAATGTATTTACACTTTAGGATATGGTGAGCATAAATTATTTATATATTGTATTTTTTTCTATCACTACTATACTCCAAAAAGGAAAGAAAAGCTGTTTCATCCAAAACAGTGTTCTTACATCTATAATGGATATTTGAATATTTTTTAGACAAAGTCCAGAAGGAGCTGGATGCTGTTCTGAGTCCCTCCCATCCCATCTGCTATGAGGATCGGAAGAAGCTGCCGTACACAAATGCTGTGGTTCATGAGATCCTCCGCTTCAGCAGCATTGTTTTAATCACACTTCCCAGAGAAGCTGTGAAGGATACCACTGTTTTGGGGTATCGTGTTCCAAAGGTACAGATATCCCTTCTATTCCAGTGGGATCTTTGGCCACAAGTAAAGGTTTGCCATTAAACCCTTTCCCCTCCAGCTCAGGACAAGAAGATCATTTTGCTAGATTTAGGATATGGTACTAAAGACCTGCAGACCACACATTCTGTGGCATTTGCTAACAGACAAACAGGAAAAAAAGACATGGAATACAGCAGGGAACTCTCTGAACCCAAAACACTGAAGTTTCTTTTCTTCCTTTTTTTTTTTTTTTTTTGACAAAAACCCCCTCAGAACCCTTGAGATTATTGTTTTTCCCATAATTATGTAATCTTTAATTTCTGCTGCCTTTCTGTGTGCAGAATTATAGCTGGAATCTGTGTCCTTTTATTCTTGATGTGTGAGAGACAGAACTGTGCCAGCTGCCTCTTCCTTTCAGGGCACTCTAATCATGGCAAATGTAGACTCAGCTCTTTTTGACCCTGACTATTGGGAGACACCTCACCAGTTCAACCCCGGCCATTTCTTGGACAAGGGTGGAAATTTTGTGACCCGAGAGGCCTTTTTGGCCTTCTCAGCAGGTGAGTGCACTGAGAACTGAGCCCAGGCGTGTGGGTTAGATGAAACTGTGTTATTTTCATTGTCGAGAAGGCCCAAGAGGAGTGTAACCCCAAACTGCAGGAGCACATGTTTTTTCCAGCCCAGAAAAATGTTTGACTGCAAAAATAAGTTGTTTGGCAATTGTATAAACACTTGATCTTAGATTTTTTGTGAAAATGCAGAGAAGGTCCCAGAGTAATGAGTAAGGTCCCAGAATTCCCAATCACTTAGGAACTTGAGTCCTAACCCTGTTGCCCTTGGTCCTCCTCTGTATTTGCTGGGTTATGCCATTACAGTGGATATTGTGTGGCAGGCTGCTGTGCTGGAGCTGATTTATTTTGTGTAAATAATTCAATATTCATTAGTGCAGAGAGATGAATGGGAGATCCAGAAGCTGGATCAAATACACCCAGAAGTCTATGTCTTTCCTGTGGGGTTTCTGGGATCACTCTTTCACCAGTGTGTGAGTTTACAGAAGTTTAAACAAACAAAACCTCTTGACGGGTCATGCCAGGAGGGAATAGCCTGGTTGTCAGAGCTGTTAGCTGAGCTGTGAAAATGTCAGGCTCAAGTTTCTGGTCTAAATTGAGCAGAAGAGGAATTGATTTCTCACGTCCAAATTGAATTGCCTGACCACTGCCATTTCAGAGTTTGTCACTGTCTGTTTCTGGGAATTATATCCTGGACAGAGTTAATTGATAAATTGGGAAGAGATTTTTCTTTAGCAAGTTGTTTTCACTGAAACCATTATGTAGGAAAATGTTTCATCAGGTGTAGAATGTCCTCTGTCTTCTGATTTTTCGCTGTTATTAGGGAAGATAAGTCAGTTTGTAGTAAGCAGAAGCCGTGAGGGAACCTAAAGGTTTCTTTTTTTTATTTGCAATCAAAAGACTGAAATCCCTTTCATAAAACTAGGGAGTCCTATAGATTAGGAAGCAAGAATGAAACTTCTGAGAAGCATCTCTGGTATCTTTTCTATCTAATCTGGGGAGATCCTGCAATGATGAATTGCAGACATCTCAGTTGTATGTCCAGTTCAATCTGAAAGGAAATTCAGCAAAGCTCTTTGTTCCTTAGTGAGCAATGCTCCTGTGAAAACTGGAAAACAGGTGCTGGTTACAGACCTTGGTGGGGACTGACTTCTCTTTCCATTCACCCCTTACAGGTCACCGTGTTTGTCTGGGAGAGGCATTGGCCAAGATGGAGCTTTTCATCATGTTCTGCAGCCTGCTGCAGAAATTCAAGTTCACTGTACCAGAAGGAGTTAAGGAAATCAACACAGACATTATCTTTGGGAGCACCATGAAACCCCATCCATACAAGCTCTGTGCAGTTCTGCGCTAGGTTGCTCAGCATTAGAGATTTGAGGCACAGACACAGGTTTGGTAGTGTGCTAGGATTTGTGCAGCTTTATGGTTCTCATTTTTAGCTCAAATTCAGTGAAAATCTCTCCTTGTTGTTTTATGTCTTAGAAGCTAGCCCTGAAAAATACTCTGGTTTTCCTGTGTCTGGAAAGTGTCTGTACCTTTTTTTTTTCTGCTATATTACAAATGAAATAAATGTAGACAATTATTGCACTGTGTAGTCTTGGCAGAATCTTACTGGAGGGAGGAGGAGCATCAGAGCCAGACTCTGAGCAGTCTTCCCCTACATTCTCAAATCCAGAATGGTGTGCTGGGAATGCTGCTCCCAGAGGTGATGGCTCTGGGCATTGCCAGAGCTCCCAGGTATGGTTGCATGGGAACTCAAAGCTGTGGAGGGGCATCTCAGTTTGCTGGGAGCAGCTTTGTCTATTTAGCAAAGAACCACAGGCAGATGAGTGCTTGAGACTGGAAGTAACAGAGACAGCAGTGCAACTCTTCATTTGGCTGTGAGGCATGTGACTCAGGCCAAGAGCAAAGGCAAACCCCCCCTATTGCCTGCTGGAGAAGCCCCACTGCTGGTGAAATGCAAGTGGAATAAGGATAAGGACCAGTGGGCTGGCCTGGAAGTTTTTTTTTTTGACATCTTGTGGTGCATTTGAGAGGCATTTCTATGAAGGCAGAGTCATCGCACATGCCAGGGTTTGTAATGACAATGATGTACAGCAGATTAGGTTGGCTGTGTCTCTTCACTGATGCCCAAAGCACAGCTCAGGGGGCAGCTGGCAGTCTTTGCAGCCTTGTGCAGCAACGCTTGGTGTCTGCAAAGGAGGGGCAGGGCAGGAGACATTGATGTGGTGTTCTGCAAAAGCTGCAGGAGAATCAAAGCTCTTGAGAGTTTTCTGTGAGCACAGGGGCAGCTGCACACAAGCAGCCTTCTGACAGCTGAGCTGAGCCTGCTGAGTCCAAATGCACACTGAAGGAAGGGCTGTGCAAGGTGCAGCTGGCAGGGGCAGTGCCCAAGCAGGGCTAGTGGATGGCAAGCACCAGAAGCCACTCTCACTGTGAGACTGGCCTTGTTACCCACACAATAAGATTTAAAACTCAAGGTCAGAGTGAGGGTTACTGTTGCTCTACCAGCTTTCTTCTTTGAAGAAAAGACTTTACAATTGTTATCACAAGCATGCTTCAAGGACTAGTTGGCATTGCTCTGTTTGTCCATTGTGTCACGGGCTGAAAGAAAGGGGGAGAAGAGAACGGGCCAGCAGCTCTCCTGGCAAGAGTGAGAGGAGGAGGATTCACTTGTTACAGGGATACTTTTCTGTTCTTCTGAGCTGTCAGACAGCTCTAACCCCTGCTTCCCCAGGCATTCAATTCTCCTCATGGAAGCTGTGGCAAATACAGCTTACAAAACCTTATCAGTTTTCTCTCTTGCCAGTCCTCCAGCACCATCTTGTATGAGGAGAAAAGAAATTTGTATTCCCTTGACATATCTCCCAAAGATTTAGCAAAGCTGTTTGGCAGCTGCCTTCCTACAGGCAGGCAGTTCATGTCTAGGCTGAGAGGTGCAATCACCAGAATGTGGCTAATGTGTGTGGAAAAGTCAGAGTGAGCCTGGAGAGCCTGGGAAGATGCAGAGTAGCCAGCCAGGACTGTGCAGGGGCCAGATGGGGCTGCAAGTGAGCAGGGCAGGGAAGCCTTGGGGCTGTGAGTCTCCTCCCAGGAACACTTTGGAAAATACTAAACTCAGAGTTGGGAGCAGTTTGAGATAGAGAAAATGTAACACCAGTGGAGGAATTAAAAGTCACAAAAATGGTCTCAAAATGGGTAATTCAGTTTTTCAGGTTGATCCTAGCTCTCAGTTCGATCAGTGGCCAGCAAGATGGGTAAATGTTATTCTTCTGCCCTGTTTCTGGAGTAAACCAATGTCATTCACACCTCACAACTTTTATTTCCAGCTGTGCCAGTTCTGTAAGTTTGGTATATGAGCAGCAAGGCCAATCTAGGTCACTTCCCAGAGTGCCACATGCTGCTGCCTAAGTCAGAGCCAAGTCTAAGCTAATGCTGTTCCTGTACAAGTGCCAACTCTCTGTTGATCATGTTCAAATGCCAACCTTTGCAGAGCTGGAGTTGCTCAATTGCATGACAGCACTTGTGAAAGAAGTTCTCAGAGGCAGATCTGTCTCATCTTTGTTCCTGCTGCAGGCAATCCAGGGGGATTAGCCACAGGCAGGTGGAGGAGTGAAGAAATTTTGCTTTGTGCTTGGTCAAGGAGACTGCAACCCCGCTTACCTGTGCAGCTGGGCAGGGAGTGGGAGGACACTTGGTGTTATCTCATATTGCCAACAAACTCCTGTTACCCAATGATCAGCTGGAGTCTTTTATGGTCTCTGTGTGCTCTAAGCAAAAAATTAAAAGGTAGAGCCATCCCCCAAACACCTTTCAATATAAACTGTGAGGAAAAACATTAAAGGATTAGCAGAGAATGTCAGAATCAACAGTATGGGGTGAGCTAAGTAGCAGAGCACATGGTTGGTGCATGTGATGGCTATTGATGAGCCTGAACTTTTCAATAATCCCACTGCCCTTGGGTGTGCAGCCAACCCTCAGGAAACCTTTTTTATTTCTCATTCTTGGAAGAGTTTTTTTTATGAAACCAGGACTGTGGGCAGAGATTTTTGTCACAGCAGCAGTCATGGCACAAGGAGGTGTATAATTAACCTACATTTTGTGTCCCTTGAAGAGGCGGTAATTGACAGATGTGTAGCTGCAACATAATGATGTTATATATGCTTAAAAATAAGAACGCTTAATTCTCTGGGATGGGGAAGTAAAAGTGATAAAGAGGGAAAGAGATGAGTCACAGGAGCGTCAAGTGTTTTTTCTTTTATCAGGGAGGTACCCCAAAAGCAAGATAAACTGATCTCTCCTCTGCCTACACAGCAGATATAGAGAGACAACGTAGCTGTGTAAATCAGAATTAAAATGCTAACAGTGACTGAGGTGCTGGTATTTTTAGTGGTGTCTCTGCCGTTGATGCAGTTTCTAAAACTGCAATGGATGCGAAGACAATTTCCTCCTGGGCCAACTCCATATCCCTTCTTTGGAAATCTGCTGCAGATGAACTTCAAAATTCATCATGAGCACCTTAAAAAAGTATGTATTTTCTGGCAATGTATTAATGGACTGATAAGCTGATTGGAAAGTAAATATGTTTAACATGGCTTTATTTTGTATGCTAGGGAGGGATTTGTTCTAAATTGTATAAACGTGGAAATAGGTGGAGGTAATTAAAATATCTGTTTCTTTGTGTGAAAATTTGCACTTACTATGAAATATATATTTAATACCTTATGAACAAAAACCATAATAATGATAATAGTCTTGTCTTACATACAGGAAGAAGCTGTATTTTAAAGTAAACTCACTAATTGTGTGCAGTCTTTTGGATGTCTGTGTTTTGACTGTTGTTGCACTGGCATTTTCTAAGTATCCCATGAAATAGCTACTGAGTGTGTATTCCCAGTATAGAAAGGATGTTTTTTAATATTTATTAAATGGATTTTTGGAAAGATTTTAGAATAAATTTTTTTCTGACATACCATTTGGTCAGATTTTCACAAAAGATTTCAGTCTGCTTAGCAAGACTGAGCTTTTAAATGGATAAATAATTCATAGTATGCTCAAACTTTTTCTATGTCCAGTTGTAATATGCAGGACTTCTAAAGTTTGTATCCTGTTGTTTTATAGTTCTTATACAGCTATTCTAAATATTTAACATTTAAATATGTAAGTAATAACAGCTCAGTCTTCCTCTTCTTTCTCAACCTTCCCTTTCCCTGTTTTGTCCATGTCCTGCCAGTTCTGTCCTCCTGAGCTGCATATTTCAAGGCAAAGTGTTATTATTCCCTAACATAAAATAGCAGCTAGTGCCTGTCTGCTGTGTTTTTCTTCTGTTTCTGACATCCCAGACGGGAAGAGTAGTACTGGCCACTCCAAGGTTTCAAAAGCCATGAACAGGTCCTTGCAAAAATGAAATTAAACACAAACGTGCGAGTACAAGCACAAACATTTTTGCTCACTGTGCATAAGCATTCCCTCTTGTTTGCTCCCAGGCAGCAGAATTTTGTTATCCTCTGGTCCTGCATTTCTTTGGATGTCTTGGAAACACACCACTCTTTCCAGCCTATTTTGCTACTTTTCCTGATTCAGCAGCCAGGGGAAGGATTGTCCTGCCCACTGCCAGGGATGCCTGTGTGCACAGCAGCTGAAGACAAGGCTGACACAGCTGAGCTGGAAAGGACAGGGTGATTCCTGCATTACTCAGCTCCTCAACTGTTTTTGCTACACTTGACACACAAAGGGGCATCTGTAGATGGTTCACATAAAATTCATGAGCTACTGCTGTCTTGTAGTAAGTGGTGAGGATGGAAGAGTTCATCTACAATGAGTTTGAATTGTAAGACATAATAAATGACATCATGGACTTTGGCAATATTGGCTGACATTTTAGAAATAGAAACATCATGATCTTTAATAAATGAGACTTTAGATAGAAACCTGATTTCAAACTATATTGTATGTAAGAACATACCTGATGCTCTGTTCTCAAAGTCACTCTTAGGGCATCTGCCCAGGGAGAACGTCTGGCTCATCTTGTTTGATTTAAAAGTACCAGTTCTCACTCCTGTTACTCTGATTCTACCTTGTTCTACAGATGGCCAAAATTCATGGCAATATCTTCACCTTATGGCTTTCAAACACCCCTGCAGTTGTCCTGCAAGGGTTTCAGGCAGTGAAGGAAGGTCTGACTACCCGTGCTGAAGACGTTGCTGGAAGACCTGAAAGTAAAATCTTTCACATTATGACACGTGGAAATGGTAATTTTTATTCTCAGGAATTATTTTAATGTGTTCTATCCCTAGTTTTGAATACTAATTTAGAGCCTCAAAGTCCTTAATTTACATCAGGAAAAAAAGTTTCTATTTTCACAAGTTTTTAAAAAGAGTTCTATTCTATATTCTGTCAGAACAATAATGACAGCATAGACTTAATGTAAGAGCTTCTATACAGAAGATAAATGGCTAAAATATGAAAAGAAAGAAAAGAGGGATGTTGCAGACTGCTGTAAAAAATGTGAAAAAATTAGAAGAAAAGAGAAACTTCTTGGATGTATCAACCTTACCAATCCATTAATTTATAAGGTATTGACAGCATTAATTCATTATGATTCTAGGTGTTTTGTTCTCTAATGGTCATCTCTGGAAGCAGCAGAGGCGTTTTGGCATGGCAACGATGAGGAAGATGGGAGTTGGGAAAAAAGACCAGGATTATCTACTGCAAGAAGAGGCAGCTCTCTTGGTGGAATACTTACAGAAAACAAATGGTATGTGAGGGTGGGCAGGACAGTCTGTGCAGGGGGAGAATGGGGCACTGGTAACTTTTGAAACTATTTGATTACTAAAATGGATTCAAAGTGTGTGTGCAGAGCTGAGTCTCAAAAATCTGTATATGCTACCTGCATGAGGTACTTACTTGTGGAAGTGTGAAACCCCACAGCAAGTCTGTCTTGTTACATACGTGTTTAGTTATATATTTATAATATACCAGTATATATATATATAATATGCCTATATAGATCTATATCTATCTATTCATCTATCTATCTATCTATCTATCTATACTGGTCCCTATCAGTGTTATTACTTCTGAGTCAGTTGTATATTACTTATGGTTAACAGCATCGGGGTAACAGCAAACAGTAAAAAAATCAGCATCACAGTGCTTCCTATTCCTGTGTAGAAAAGAAAATGCATAAAATATGCAAAGATTTGACCAAGGATGCACAGGGTAGGCTGAAATATTCTAATGTAAAATGATATGAGCAAAGAATAGGAGGTGCTTCTCTTCTCAACTCATCTGTGTATTTAACATCTCAGCTGGTTTTGTACCCTGGTTATTGCCAAATGTGAGATCTGCTGATGCCAAGGTTTGATGAAATCTGGGTGTTTTTATAATTAATACTTATTCCATTCCCACCAGCAGTTTTTCATTTTTTAAACCAACAGTGTTTTTTAGATGCCTGAAGTTACTTCTTTACTCAAGCCTTTTACTAATAAATTACAATTTGCTGTCCAGTGTTCTAATTAACTTCAGAAATGTTGATGAAATTTTATCAGCTCTCCCGTCAGTGAGAAAAGCTGGAACAATGAGTGTTAATGGTGAATGCAGTCCCTTGTGTTTACAGGAAAACCTCTGGACCCCACTATGCCTGTTGTTCATACGGTTGCAAATGTCATTTGTTCTATCATTTTTGGACATCGTTTCTCCAGAGATGACGAGAATTTTCACCGCCTGATTGAGTCCTTTGACACCCTGGCAGCATTTTTGAACAGCATCTCCTTTTATGTGAGGAAAATCGATTTTATTTGTTTGCTTGGTTTCTATAGATAGACAGTGAAAAAAGGCAACTTGCTTGTTACTTTTGTAACAAAAAAAAAAACAAAACCAGAGCACCTGGAATTTCTGGAGAGCACATCAGAACAATGCTTCAAGATGCCTAGTTCAAAACTTGTTTCAATTGTTTATGCTTCATCACGGCACAGAAATTTCCTGTGTATGGGGGGCAGGGATGAAAACGCAAAGATTTGTAACGTGGCTGAGAGATGTACAAAGGACTTTCTTTTAAAAAAGTGCTACCTGTACAACTCCAGAGTTTGAAACTATATCTGAAATCAGTAGTAAGATGTGGGTTAAATTATCTTAAAAGCTCTGAAATAGGTTTATCATCATTTCTGTCTGGCAAACTGGCTTTCTTCACTCTATTGTATGACATGGCTGTCAAAAAAGGTCAAGAGTAAATGGTTTTTTACTGCTTCCTTCTCTACTGTCAGCCAACCTCATAGAAACTGGAGTAGAGCAACTGTTTTGTGCAAAGGTAACATGGCATGAAATTGCTTAATGGCAGCTTTTCCCTACAGTTTTTGGCAGCAGAACAGGTGGCCTCAGACCGGGGCAGTTTTGTTATGGATCATTTGTGAAGGGGAACCACAGTACTGTGGTTCATCAAAAAGTGAATTTACCTGTGCACAAGGCAGCTGCTTCTGCAGAACTTGTTGGAACTCATCCAGTTCTGTGTCTTGTATGATTTCCACCCTCTCTGACTAACTGGAAACTTCTGTAAGCAAGGCCCTTTATTATTTAAGGACTATTTTGATACTTTGGGTAGATAAGCCAAAATAAAATTACTTATTAGTAACTATCCCAGAAGATGCCAGTGAAATGATCCCTAAGCTACCCTTCTAATCAGGGTAGACACAGGTTCAGTTATTTCCAAATTGCCCTCAGTATGTATTTGTACAAATTGTTTTTAAAACACCTTAATGGCATGTCCAGAGCTGACAAAAACGTCCTAGTCCAACATTTCATTGTGTCCTGCTCTCCACAGTGTTTTCACAGGAATGTACAATCCCTTAATGACTGGCTGTACTTACCTGTTTTCTTGGTGAGTGGACAGGTAGTGTTAAGGAAAATTATGTAGTAGGGCAAAGAAGAAATGGAGCTGGAAATCTGAATAGGCTTGTGAGGGGATAAATCTTTGTAATGCAGCTGCCACTTAAATAGGTGAGCCCAGAAGTTATGGCCCAATGGATAATTTGAACTGCAGTAGCTCTGTAAATGGAAGGACATGATGCAGTCTGTAAAAGGGGGAAAAAGAAAGTGAAAGGAAGTAGAAGAATGGAATGGATGTAAGAATTGTTTTACTTCTTTTCTGCTGATATGTGGTTTTATGAGAGTGTAAGGATGAGAAGGTGAATATGTTTAGAACAATGAATAAATGGGGGGGGATCCACACAGCTCAGTATTTCTGGGTCATTGAGTTGCTTTGCCCATCACACAGATGTGTTCAATTTGCTTCTTATCTATGAGAACACAAATGTGAGTAAAATCCCATCCATTCACAGTCCTGTTGTAAGAAAATAAACCTGGGTTTGGATAGTTCTATTTTCACTTAACAGATGTGTCAAGGCAGTCAGCCTGGATCTGGTTTTTTAGTGATGAAACATAAATTATATATATGTTGGATAAAGTGAGACTAGGGAGAGGTTTTATTGGAGATCCTTGGTTCAGGTGACTAAAGTTCAGCCTAGCAAAGAATTGGGGTAGAGAGGAATTTCATTTATTCTTTCTACATACTATAAAACTGAGAGAAATTTTAATTTTGCTCCAGGGAAAAATAGAATTAAGAAAGGCTTTAATCTTTAATGAATCATGGGATAGGCATTATCCCTTCAATCTAATACTGATTCAGTCATCAGCCTTTCACTTGCTTTTTCCACTATCCAGAAGCCTGTATTAGGATTGAAATTTAGTTTGCCAAATGCCACATATTTATATGTAATATCACATATCTAAAATATCTCTTTTATAGATGTATGAGTTGTCTCCCTGGCTTGCTGGTCACTTTCTGCCATCAGTTAAAAAGGTTAAGTCCTGCGTAGATTTTGTGAATGCTCTGTTAGCAAAGGAAATTGAAAGTCACAAAGGAAAAGGAAAGCTTGATGAAAATCGACATTTTATTGATTACTATTTGGATGAGATAGATAAAGTGAGTACTTCTGAACTTCTCTCACACTTCACTAACAACAAGGGATTTTAAGTGATTATAATGATGTCTAATACAAATTTAGAAGTGTATGATTTCTCCAGGTGGTTTACTTCTTCTTTTGTGCCATAACTTTCTTTTCAATCCATATCTGCAGACTAAAGGAGATGCTGATGCAACTTATGATGAAGAAAACTTGATCCAGACTGTTGCTGACCTCTTTGTAGCAGGCACAGAAACTACAGCCACCACTTTACTGTGGGCATTGCTGTACATGGTGATTTATCCTGACATTCAAGGTAAGCACATCCAAAGAGGTCTGCAAGTGTAGCAATGACACAAGTTCAAATAGTGGTTGTGCCTGTTCAAAGAAAAGTAGAGGAACTAATTACTGAAGTATGAATCAGGTGAACTGCATTAATTTGTTTCTTGCTGTATCCTTTCTCACATACAGGCTAATCATTCCAGGGTGGGGTTTTTTTTGTTTGTTTTTTTGTTTGTTTGTTTTAACAGATGCAGGGTGTGATCAAATTAATCAGCTGCAGGAATTTGGTCTCAGATGAGATAAATTGCACCATCACCCCTCCACAGACAGTAATGCTTAGAGTTCCACGAAGGAGTCTTTGGTTCATCCTTGTAAATCCTGACTCCTACTCTTTGATTTGCTCTTGGCCTCTTCCAGCAGAAATAATTTAAATGCAGTGTGGGGTTGCTAATAGTGGTGGGAGTAGCTTGAAAATGTGTGCTTCTAACAATGATATTTACAGAAGAAAGATACAGTTTGACAGAGTAAAATGACTGAAAAAAAGAGGCAGAGTGTATGGGATAGAAAGGATTAGAGGGTACAAAACTCACTTTAAAGGCCTCATATTTAGAGTCTAAGCTTAGTACCAGGCATAGCAGGAGCCTGGCAAATAGAAAATGTGGAAGTGTTAAGAAGAAAGGATGTCCCATTTTTGTTACCTTCAAAAGACTTGAAACTGGGTTGCACAAACTGAATTTTCACATGATTTTTCATCTTCTCAGGATATAGTAACACATTCTTAAGTTTTGTGAGGGTAATTCTAATTGCAATGATAGAGTCTGTAGTGTTAATAAAAAATAATCAGAAATAATAATTTCAGCTCGGATTGTAAGTAAAAAATAAAAAGAAGTCCTTGGAATAAATTAATTTGTGTAAGTGCTTCCCAAGGCAAGTAATTACAGAGCAGCAGTTAGGAACCTGTAGATGACAAGCAAAATCTATGTGTTTCTTAATGAAGAACAATCCTCAATCAATTACTAAACTGTTCCCCTAACACACAATTAATATTTTTTTCCAGTTGACTCCCTGCCTGTAGAAATAAATATGAATAAAAGTATTTTTATAAATTACCTTAGAGCAGTAAATGTAACAAGAATCCACATATTATTATAGAATGACCTCATCTGCTATCTTATTTTAAAAGTATATATGCAACCTATAAACAACCTCAACATCAAATTTTTTCAGGATATCTGTATGGGAATTTGAAGGCATTATTTTTTATAAAGTATCTTTTTCTTCTGGTTGGACGCCATTCTAACTGCAAAAAGCAGCAGGGAAAATTATGACTATAGAGTTTATAGATTGTTTGCTATATATTTAAAGCTGAATATTCCTCCTTAGAGAAAGTCCAGAAGGAGCTGGATGCTGTTGTGGGTTGTTCTCATGTATTTTGCTATGAGGACAGGAAAAAGTTGCCCTACACAAATGCTGTAATTCACGAGATCCAGAGATACAGTAACATAATCTTAATTGCATTGCCCAGAATGAGTGTGAAGGACACGGAGCTGCTGGGATATCACATTCCAAAGGTACAAATGTGCTGCATATTTGAATCAATTTGATCTTTGGTCCATTAGATGATTTTAGAAAGGGTTTTGAGGTTTTTTCTGACTGGGGACATCATGAACTCTTGTTCTAGTGCCTCTAAGGTTTGACTGTCTCTGTGGATTGCTTTTCACAAGGCTTTGTCCTAGATATCAGTAGACTTTACAGTCACAGTTTTTTTTGAAGCCACTGCTCCTTTTTTTTCAGAATACAGTAGTTTTAGCAAATATTGACTCTGTTCTGGCTGATCCTGGAAAATGGGAGACACCTGATCAGTTCAACCCAGGCCACTTTCTAGACAAAGATGGAAACTTTGTAAACAGAGAAGCATTCTTACCATTTGCTATAGGTAAGTGCACTGAACAGGGATTTATTTACTCCTTGTGGTGACAACTTCAGATCCATTAATTCCTCAGAATAACTGGGAAGGCACCTACAAATGGGCATACACAAACTGCTTTAAAGATCTCAAAGGAGAGAGAAGTCCAGTTGTATGTGGAAACGATTGGAAGAGAAGGAATGACACATAGATAAGTCTTTCTTGGAAGACAGATCCAGTTTCTCTCTGAGAAGAGATCAATCTATCAAAGCAGTAAAAGAAAAATGCATGGTGCTGGGAAGACTGCAAATATGAACTGTGCCACCCTGGTGACAATTTCTATAATGTCTTACTGCCTGCTGTAAATGTTCATCGAAACTTTTTGTGGAAATACAAGCAACCTTTCAGTTATGAATCATTAAATGACAAACTTAAGAGAAAAGGATAAAATCTGCAGAAAACAAGCAAAGAAAATCCCAGGCAGTTTAGAAAGGGAGGTGTGATAGAAATCCTGTGCCTGAAGTGCCTTTTCTGTTTCTTCACAGGGCACCGTGTGTGCATGGGGGAGCTGTTGGCAAGGATGGAGCTCTTCATTGTCTTTTCCACCTTGCTGCAAGCATTCACATTCACCCTGCCAGAAGGAGTGAAGGAAGTCAACACCAAGTTTGTTTTTGGGAGCACGATGAAGCCACCTCCCTACCAGCTCTGTGCCATTCCTCGATAGGAAATGGCAGATTCAGGGAAGAGTCACTCTGTAAAGCTGCTTCTGTATGTGAATTCCTTCTTGCATGTCCTAAGATTTTTGCTTTCCTCTTCATTTGGTTGATCACTACTCTGAAAGATTCTTGACGTACAGTTGCATCCTGAACAATATAATTATAAAGGGTTAATTTTTTTTTTTTTTGTGTTTGGAAAATATTGGTAAATTTCTTGTGATGTGTAACAAATAAAGGCGTTAAGGGAAGAATTACAATTGGGACTTATATATTACCAACTGGAAAGAGGTTTTACAGAGAATGATCTTGAAGTGTGGTCTATGAATTGGAAGACTCATGAATAAAGATTCTTTCTCATGAGCCACAGTTGCATTTGTGGAGATAGGCTTAGAGGTCTTCCAGTCTGTCTTGTGATATTAGTGGGTGCAGGGGGTAAAAGAAGCTCTTGGAGGAAGCTTTCTAGAGGCAGGCAGTATGATCTGTGATAACATATTCCCTTAGACTGATATGGTTTGCTGTTGGGCAAGCCTGTTGTATGCAATGCTGTTATTTAGGAAGACAGTTCAGGGTTTCACCCACTAATCCAGATAGCATTTCAACCCTTCTGATGAAATAGAAGAGTGGCTTCATCAGGCAGTTGTGGAGAGCTTTTCATATCACAAGCAAAGAGCAAGGACTGGAAGACAAATGACAACAGTGAGCAATTACAGAGTGTTGATAATTTATCCTTTTTTATGAGCTCACTGGTTGCCAACGACATGGGAACTTCATGCCAGGTAGTCTACTTGTGATGATTGCTCCAGATCCTCCAAAAATTTATTCACCTTAATTTATTCTTTCATTTTTTAAAATGGATTCTTTATCACAGCTAGATGACTTCACTTAGCACACCAGGACCAAGAGCAGATTTGGCACTACTGAAGAATTCTGGAAGTCTTTATGAGCCAGGTGCCCAAGGACTTGGCAGAAGTGGAGGTTTTTTGCTGGTTTGCTTACTGGCAGTTAACAAGGAATTTTCTTTTATGGCATTGGAATACATTCTTCTTGTGTGAGGTACAAATTGGATACTGCATGCCAACATAGGAAGGATTATTTTCATACTCTGATTAGCTGAGAGTGCCATCTCCAGGACTGACATCATCATCACAGCTGTATTTGTTTCAGGTGCCTCTGCCTACCTTGTGTTTTAAAGCACCCCATTCTAACAGGCAGGGATGTGCATACAGGATGAAACCTGGGTTTGCAGTTTCTTTCCCCTCAGGATTACCTTTATGGGATTGTCCTACCCATGTCCTGGCATGGAGATGGTTGGTATGAAGTCCCCTCACACTGGACCTACAAACATTCCCCTGGCAGTAGCTCCACACTGGTAAGAGAACAATTCATTTGTATCCATCTGGATCTGGGGAGGTAGCAGTTGCTTGCCTTTGGCAAGATAAAAATCATTAATCCTAAAGAATAGCCAGTAGATAGTGCTGAAGAAATGCTGCTGCTGGCTGCATTTAGTAATTATTAAGAAAATGGAGCCTTGGCTATCTCATAAATACATTTTCCATCAAATAAAGTAAGATAAATCCCATGCCTCAGATCTGAACCAATCCATAGTCATCTTCCTTTTCCAGTGTGAGACAACTGTACTCCAGGCTGGCTCCAGCTGAACACTGGTTAAAGGTGTGAGACTGAAGCCCTTGTGGGGTGAAGGCACTGGGGCTTAAATTCCAGTGGACAAAAATGACTTTTCCTGATGAAAAATCATTTAGATGGAAAATCTTCTCATATCTAAAAGAAAAGGGAATGTATTGTATTGATTAAAAATTAAAAGTTCTGATGATAAATTGGGGAATTTGAAGCTGAGTTTGTGAGATTACACTGCAGACAGAGAAGGCAAAACTTAACCAATTTCTTTTTAAAGAGAATTTTACTTTTCCTGTTGAAAGGGAGAGATAAATTAGAAATTATTGTCTTGAAAAATCACCTTTTTAGTGTACACAAACAAAGCTTATGTGGAAACATATAAACATCCCTTGGTTGATGCACATTAATCAGTTATGCATTAGTGGTAACTAAGGCTAATTGATCTGGAGGTTTGTAAACCATATGCTGGCAGACTCCAGGCTGTTCTTTCTGGATAAGGGTCTTCTTTGTTCCAGAGCCACAAAATCTGTCCCAAAGTCAGCTTGCAAGAAGCGAGCTGGTGCACAAGTCTTGGCAGTTTTCTCAGAAGATTAGTGAAAACATGTTTCTTTCACAAGTGCTTTGCTCTCAAGGGATGGGCAATTTTGAGAGGGAAGCATTTCTGGATCTGTAAGCAGGGACTGCAATGGTCATGGTTATGTGGTACCCAGAACCCCTCTAGTGAGGTTTCCATGGTCTGATTGCTGCCTGTGAACTCCCCTGGTGCCGTGTTTGTGGTTCCTGCTGGTGTTGAGGCTTGGCAAAGAGCCTTGGCTACAGACTCTGTTTTCAAGCTACCAAGGATCCACACTCATGTCATGACTAGTTCTTGCTGAGGCCCTTGGTTCTGGCGGTAGCTCAAGATCCCTACTAGGTTTTTCCCATGTTTTAAATTTTTTTGTCTTTTAAATCTGTATATTTAACACTAGATGTACTTTCTCCATAAATATGCATTATTTATCTCACATAATTTATGATGATTTCTCAAATCATATGGGGTACCCACCTTATGTCAAGACTGAATGGGGAAATGCAGAAGCAGACAAAACCCTCTGTCAGTTTTCCTAGTGCTAACATGTTAGGGAAAACAGTGAGGTCATACATTAACCCAGTTATGTTTTCAATTATATTCATGAGTGTAACAAATTTTGCTTTTTGTATTAAGCATTAGATAGTTGTATATGTATCTTAAGATAAATGTGGGCTTTTAACTGCTATTACTAGATATAACGTGTACCTGGAACATATACAAACCAATTTAAAAACTCCAAGATTTAATATCCACTTACATTTGCCTGCTTAATTTGTATGTATGGCTATTGCTTTTCTAAAAGCATTCCTGGAGTATTTGTAGGAACACATACCATTCAAAATTGGCTCAGAAAAACTAGATGGAGAATTTACGTGCATCTCCATTGCCTGGAAAATCTTGGCCCTAGTCTTTTAAGATACCATTCCTACAAATCCTGTGATCCATATTGAATAAGTATAATCTGGATGAGAAGAAGAAGAAGAAGGGTGTGCATCTATTAATATGCAGGAGCATGAGGATGTAATGAGTGGAACAAAAAGGGAGTGGTTGATAATAAAGAGGTAGAGTTAGAGGCGGGGAATATTTATTAGGTGAATTCAAGCTCTTATGAAAAAACTGGTTTAGCAACCAGCCTTAATAGCTTCAATAGACAATTTTGAATAAAGGCAAGCTGGTAACGGCAGACACAAAAATGTTGAGCATAAGTGAAGCCCTTGTAGCAGTGGCTGTATTTCTTCTAATTACGCAGTTTTTAAAGTTGCAGCGAGTGCGGAAACGGTTTCCTCCTGGACCAGTCCCTCTCCCAGTCCTTGGGACACTGATACAGCTGAACTTTCAGTTTAATCGTGATCTTCTCATGCAGGTACTTATTTTCAGATATTCCTAATTGTCTAAAAGCCTTTGTAATTTCTTCTTTCTCATGTTGCTTGCTACGTGAAACATCCTCTCCCAAAATTACATTGGTAGTACTGTAACTGTTAACTGGCCACTGTGATATCACACTTGGTTTAGTTCAGAACTGCTGGCTTGGTTTGCAAAATAAGAAAAAGATATTGCAGTGTAAAGTAGTTTGCCAAGCTAAGAAACTGGGTATTGGAATTTCTGAATGTGTGAAGGTTGTTCTGGTGTTTAAACCTGTCCCCTTTTAACACTGATTTTCACTGAAATGTGTGTGAAACTTGATATCTTTCTATGACCCCTTGCCACTAAATGTTATGAATTCATGTGAAAATTAAATATCTTTAGGGATTATAGATCAGATTTGGAGTTAGGGGGGGAGAAAAACTATTAAAAAATTACTTTCACAGCATGGATTTGTAGCTTTCTGATCACTGGCACTCTCTAGCTTGAGCAGTAAACAGATACTAGCCTGCACTCAGTATCAGCTTGTTTGTATTGACAGGATCAAAAACAGATGGGAGGAAGGAAGAAAGTCCAGTGTCTAAGCTAATTACTCCTCTGACAGTTCTGTGTTCTTTTGTGCTACTTTACTTGTACAAATAATAGAAACCTCTTGAAATAAATTAATAAATAGAAAATATCCTTTATCCCATGAACGATTGTGAACTGAGCCTTGACTTATATACAGTAATGAAAGGTACTTAATGTTTCTTGACATAGGAATGTGGCTCTGAAAAGTGGGAATACACAGGTGTTTCCAACAGTGAATGCTGGAAAAGTCATTAATGCTTTCTCAATGATAATTGCAGTCTGGTGGGAAAAATGGAGAACATCACTCCACCTTTGGGCTGGTCCTGTAATCAGTGCAATAACAGGTTCATCCTCTGTTTGCAGTGTGTGAGATTTCATCTGTGTTTTCCTGGCTTCTCTCCCATCTCTAGCTGGCAAAAATTCATGGCAACATCTTCACCTTATGGTTTGGATGGGCCCCAGTGGTTATACTGAATGGATTTCAAGCAGTGAAGGATGGCATGACCACACACCCTGAAGATGTTTCTGGCAGGCTGGTGTCACCTTTCTTCAGAGCAATGGCCAAAGGAAAAGGTGAGAATTTCCTGGCATAAATAGTGCACATAAATAGTGCATCTTGACAAATTGCAGTGTCTTTTGTAGCTTGTGACCACCTTCAGAGGTAGCACAGAGGCAGGGTTTGTCTGTGAGGAATGACTGCCAGGTGAATTGCAAGGTACAGAGAGGTGAAATAGCTTTTGGAGAGTAGCAGGAGGAAAATACTAGCAAGAGAAAAAGGATTCATAATATCTTCTATGGAATACTCACTGGGGCAATTTCAGAGGTGATGACATGAGGCAATGGTGAGTTGTGTCACAGAGAAAAGGAGAAAAAGCAGGAAAAAACAGTTCCTTGTCCTGGACAAGCTGCCTCCCACTATGACATTTTTCCATGAAGAGTGAGTTTGGCAGTAGGATCTTCTTCCCATTCCCTTCCTTTTGGAAATATTTTCCTGCTGGCACAGTTGTACCTAGAAATTCAGTGTGCTCCTGTTTCAACCTTGCTCTAGGTTTCATACCACCAACCACACTAGAAATTTCCTAAGTCTGTTACAAAGCCTAAATACTGAACTTTCCTGCCCTGCAGACAGGAACTTTTCTCTCTGGCTGTGGACAGTTTTCTGACTCTTTACCATTTTCCCTTCATGAGAATCATTACCCTCATTCAGGTGAGCTTCATGCATAGAAGAAAGTGTGAGACAAGCACTGCAAAGAGTATCTAGAGAAGCAGCTGAGATATCCTGAGGTACCTGATTGTCTGGGATCAAACTTAATCCTGCAAGTCATCTTATACCCAGCTGAGTTTGCCAATTTCAGCCCTCCCAACATGATTACAGGTCACAGCTGTTCCTTGGTGCCTTTGTGTTCACAGGCAAGGCAACAGTTTAATTATGTGCTGTGGCTTAGTAAATCCTTTGATGTAGTCTTTCTGTATGATTAATATTAGCATGATAAGGAGCTCTTCCTTTAATGGATGCAGGGATTATGTTGGCAACTGGTCACACCTGGAAGCAGCAAAGGAGGTTTGCTCTGAGGACTTTACGCAACCTTGGTCTGGGGAAAAGAGGTCTGGAGTACCGAGTGCAAGAAGAAGCTCACTACCTGGTAGACTTCTTTGCAAGTATGAAAGGTATTTCTGCAACAAATATCAATATATTTTTGCCATTAGTCTGATGTCTTGAGTGTATGAACTTCTCTGTCCTGTCCTGAAACGGAGGGCAGCTTTTGTTACACAAGGGAGTGTGCAGGGTCTTACACTGTGTGAAATGGACTGAAAATGCAAAGCCACCAGTCCATCCTGTGTTTTCAAGGAGACTATTCTTGCTCAAAATTATTTATAAAACTACTAAAATTGAGAAGGAAAACCAGAGCTCATTGATTATTTACATCATAGAGCACCCTAAGTGGAAAAGGATCTCTGAAGATGGTCTAGCCCAACCCCTACTCAAAGAAGGGTCAATCTGAGCAGGTTTCTCAGGGCTGAGTTGTAAATATCTGCAGCAATGGAGACTTCACCACCTCTCTGGGTAACCAGTTCCACTGTTCAGTGAGTGGTATGGTAAAAACATTCCTTGTGTTTATGCAGAATTTAATGTATTTACATTTTTTACCTCTTGCCCTACTTGATACCACAGAGAAAAGTTTGGTTCTATGTTCTTTATATTCCTCCACCATGTATTTGTACATATTTAGATATCTCCCTATGTCTTTCCTTCTCCAGACTAAATAGTCCATCTCTCTCAGCCCCTCTCATGCCAGATGCTTCAATTCCTTAAATGTCCTTGTGGCCCTTTGCTCAACTTGTTCTAATATGCTGATGTCCCTATACTGGGGAGTCCAGAGCTGGACCCAGAACTTCAGCTGGGTCTTGCCAGTGCTGATCAGAGGGGAAGGATCACCTCTCTTGGCCTGGCACCATTTCATTTCCTAATGAAGCCCAGGATAATATTGGCTTTTACCTCAAGGGCACATTTTTGGCTCTCTTATGGTGCTGGTGCACAAAGAGACAAAATCAGTGCTGATGAATTAATGCCATTTGCACTCTGTAAAGCACTGACTAGAATCTTGTCTTCTTTACAAGATTCTACCCTGATCAACCCAGTTAGGATCATGTGAGTTGGATTTCCCAATACTGATCATTATGCAAAGGCACAATAAATCGGGACATGCTGTGGCTAGTGTTGTATAAATTAAAAATAATTAGATTGAGTCCAATCCCATGGTTTAACAGCTAGGAGAGACTGAGGTGTAACCATGTGTGCAAGGAAAAAACCCCAGAACAGGAAGTTACTAATCAGAATTGTGCCTTGGATGTTTGGCAGTTGCATCAATACATACACAAATAGAGTTTTTAATGGCCATATATTCCATAACCACAAAATAGTTTTATTGGGATTAGGTTTTAAATAACTGCTTTAAAATTAGTTATTATACTGTTGACACAATAGGTTGAAAGGAGTTTACAACATTTTATCTTACTGGAGGTTGGATGTCTCTAGCAAGGTCAGACAAAACACAGTAGCCTTGCATGCCTCTGTGTCCTTGCTGAAAAATCTGTCTCTCTTCTTGCTCTTCTACCCTCAGGTTCCCTGTGTCCATAGTGTTCTCAGTCATTCCCATGCCTGAGACATATTTTGATCTTGCCAGAAAGCAAATTTGCATAGAATTTTTTTCCTTTACCCCCAAATTTGCTCTATCATATCATGCAATATTTTACACATCTGGCATTTTTTAGAATCCCACACATTCCTGGGCTTACGGGATTGCAACGTAGTTGTGAGGAACAAGTTTGATACTACAATTTTGAAAAAAATATTGCTGCTTCTCTGTGAAATGCAATGCCTTCTTTAAAGTTCTGTGGGTAACTTAGAAGATTCTCACATTTCACTAAAGCAGGAGACATTAACAGTGATATTTCTTATTAATTATTATGGTTGCAGGGAAACCTGTGGATCCTTCTTTCCCTCTGGTCCATTCTGTCTCAAATGTGATTTGTGCTGTCGTGTTTGGACATCGTTTCTCCAGAGAGGATGAGGGCTTTCATGAGCTGATCAAAGCTACAGAACATCTCTTCAAGTTTGGGGGAAGTTTTATTCATCATGTAAGTCAATGATCTGTTGTATTTTTCCGAGTAAGACAGAGAGTGAGAAATGCAGATTTGAGAGCTATCAGGCAAAGTTTTAGAATGGGTGAGTGATGCCCCACGCAGTTTTACTGGGCAGTGAACTCTCTCAAAGTGTGGTGGTGAAGCTCCACATGCCAGCCTCGGGCATTTGTGTTCATTCTCCTGTGGTGGGGTACTGTGGTAGTTTGCCCCTAAATCTTTGCAATTAGGTACAGGTTTATGGACTGCTCCTGGGTCATGTTTGTTACTTGGTTTCTCCACCCCTGCACACCACAAGTTCCTGTGTTGGACATCATGATTCCTAAATATTAAATGTTATGTCTGAAAGTGTGACTCAAGTGCCAAGTTGAGACACTGTTTTTTATACAGTCAACAGAGAAAGGAATGAGTCAAATACCAAAGTGTTTTGCCTGTGGCTACTTATCTCCATTTCTTCTGGAAGACACAGACTTGAAGTCTTCCCAGAGAAATTCTACTCCTTCACCCTGAGTGAGGAGCAGCTCCAGGCACAGGCAGCAGAAGGCAGGAAATGCAGGCTTGGCAATCAAACAGTCTGGGAGTCAATGATGCATCTGACACTAGAGGCCTACTTTGCACAAAAGTAATTAAACATTTCCTGGGAGTTCTGGTTCCACTGCTGAAGTTGTCCTACGCATCTTATTAGTACCTTTTTAATATAGAATACATAAGCAATTCATGGAATACAGATGTCTCCCCATATCCCATGGAACATTCTTCTCACTGAGTTGTGCTCAAGGTCCCTTTTTCTTTGTTTAGCTTTGGTCCTATAAGTTGAGTGTAGTGGTGGCAGGTGTTCTCCTGGTTTTAGGACAGAGAACATACCTCCTTTTCTTCTCTGCTTCCCATCCTGGCTTTGATTTGGTTTAGTGCAGTGAATAAGACACTGTTGGGGAAATAAGAACAGGGGTTCAAACCATTCCAGAAGGATGAGCACCATCTCCCCACGTCCCAGATGTGACGAGTACAGAGTACTGTACAAAAAAGTGGATATTGCTCACCACATCCCCATTTTTTATGTGGATTTCATGCTGTCAGGCTCTGAACAGGGGGACACTGTGGATTGGGCCCCTCTATAAATTGAGGAGGAGTTTTGGCAGGTACCCAGGAATGTGGATGGACACAGTTCATGTCTTGAACACTGACAGCTAAATTCTGCTTACAGTTAGAGTGCCATGGTGGGAGACAGAGCAGACTTTTGGGAGTAGGAATGCCTGTTATCTTGGCAACTTTATGTGATTAGTCAGACCACAGTTGTGTCTAAGGCTTCTGAACACATTTTGCAAATAAAAAAATACCAGACATGGAGCTAACCAAAAAGGATATGAAGTTCTAAGTGAATTTACCAAGGACTGGACAAGTACTTTTTTTGTGATATAGCAATCATTAATGAATAATTGGATGTCTGACAATAAGAACTCATTTCCCAAGAAGATACAAGTACAGTCTAATTCAACCACACTCCAGCAAACACCTAAAAATGTGTTTTGTGTAGTGTGATTAAAAGAGTACAAGAAGAGCTCAGCAAAATGAAGGCTGAGAAAGGATAAAAATTCTGCTGTTAAATAAACAATAGAATTATATTTTGAGCAGAAAAAGAACTATTAAGAGAACGTTGTATGTTGGAGATACAAGAATAGACAGATTACCCAGACATAAATGTAGGCTAGAAATCAGAATTAACTTTCTAGCTATCAGAATAGGTCAAAATCAGCTATTTCTTAGGCCAGATGTTCCCAAATTGTAAAACAGAAGAAAAAATAATCTAGTTGTGCCAGCTAACTCTTTCTTTATAGAGGAGAGTACTCAAAATTGTTCCTTAGTTTTTCTGGATTTCAGATATTTGAAATTTAATGGAGGCACTTTGAGAAGTCGATAGGTAAAGAGTTCTTTGGGGGTTACCCAGCCTGTAAAGCCAGCCTCCGGGGGCCAGCTCTTGCTTTGGCAAGTATCCTGGTGAGGCGTTTCCAACTTTTGCTTCTCCCTTCCCGGTATTCTCCACTGGAGGGCAGGAGCTCACTTTTAAAATGCCTGAATGCAGCTCATAGCAACTGAAGATACGAGTAACTGCATAGATGAATACCATTCATTCTAGTTACAGTAATTCTGATTTGGCTTGTGATTGAGCTGAAAGCCAGTGGAAGTTTGAATCTTACATCAAAACTAGAAATTATACAGTTTACTTTTCACAGCTTGAAAGCCCAAGAGCAGACTTTGTCAGGATATTTTACCAATGAGACCCTAATTCCAAACTGACATGAACGTTACCTCTCTTTGTAGCAGGCCTCCCTAGAGCATTTTGTCGTGATAGAGACTTTGCAGGACCTCTTGTGTGTCCCTCCCACAGCTCTATGAAATCTTCCCCTGGCTGATGAGCCGCCTCCCTGGGCCTCACAAGAAGGCGTTGGCTTGCTATGATGTCCTGAGCAACTTCACACGGAGGGAGATCCAGATGCACACAGAGCGTGGGGCACCTGAGGAGCTGCAGGACTTCATTGACTTCTACCTGGATCACATTGAAAAAGTAAGTTTTTTCTGCCCAATTATACAGTCATGGGGGGAAAAGGTGGACATGGACCATTGAATCAGCACAACCAGTCTGAATCATCACAATCTCCTGCCTTTCTAGATATGGCAATGTGAATCCAATAACCAGGATCTTCCTAAATCCTTTCTGATCATTGATATGCCACAGCACCCTGCAATCATTTCATTAAAAGGCAGGTTAATACACTGCATTTTTTTTTTCATTGGCTCAAGGTGTAAAATGATTGAAGGTCTCCAGGAAAGAGTAGTGAATTACTAAGTGAACAAGAGAGCTGGGAAGGCCTTTGGAAGACAGAGTGGGATGCTCTGGTTATGATATTTTCCCAGAGGTTTGCCAAGAGAATTTGCAAGAGGACAGCAGGATTTTGAGAACATTTTATGGAGAAATAACCTAGGAGTCAGCAGTCTTTCAGGCAAGACTGGAGAAGAGGAGAGTGCCAGGGTCAGTGAAGTGTCAACCAGATAAAGGAACTGGGACAAATAAGGGCATTTTGGTCAGGCAGGCATAGTAAATGTAGGTGGGAATCTGTAGGGCTGTAGGAGGTCAAAAGACCTCTCCCTTTTCTAGACCATACCAGGATCACTTTGTATGAACCTCTTGGGTACTGGATCCCAGCCCTGATCCCTGGACTCTCAGTTGCCCTTCCCCTCTGTAACTCCTACCTCCACTTAAATCACCTTTCCTTTCTCCTCTCCTCCACTGTGGCAGGATATTTTCCTCTTCCTGTTCTGCCTGGTGACAGGAAAAAAAAAGCGAAAGAGGAAGAAGTGGCAAGAGGAGACTGGTCTTACTGGGGTGTGGCAAGGCAAGAGTGGCCCAGAGAGCCAAAGGCCCTGGGAAGTGACTCTTGTTCCTGGTGGCAGTGCTGTCCTGCAGGGACAGCCAGTGTCCCTCTCATCACTCTCATGTGCTGGTAGCAACAGCAGAGGCAGCCACAACCTGGGGCTGCAGCACTCACCTACCTCTCCCTGATAATTATTTTTTGATTAATTCCCACATCAGCTGCTGTATTCTTATGTGCTGTGTGGATGTCAGCCTAAATGGCTTCTAGCTCCTTAAATCCTCTTGTTTTAATTTTTTTTTATATCAGCACACTAACACACCTGGCCTTCCAAAGCATTTGACTGTTTCTAAAGCTTTTCATTGCTGTTCTAGGAATTTATGAGACTTGAACATCAGTGTACCAGAAATTGTTTCAGTGAGCTCTTCTGGGACTCTGCTGGGTGGAAATCATCCAAGTTTGTTTATTAAAAAAATTGAACTGTCTGTAATAGGTGAACAGGGGCAATAAAAAAAGATTAGATGATATTACAGCAGGGAGAAGCATCTCTCCTTCTTTTCAATTGCTCCACTGGCAAGAGAAATGTTCAACACCCCTGAGCAAAATCTCCCTAAATATAGACAATGAATTCCCCCAAACCATAGCCATGTTTATTCATAATTTCAATGTATACATACACATCCTCACGCTCCTAATTGAAAACTGTAAAACCCCAGAGCAGCTGTACATGAGTCATTGTGCCCTTGTGTAGAAGAGACCCCAGTGCCGCAGGTTAAGAACTTTACTCAGCCCAGTGTTCACTGCCTGGTCACTCTATGGCTTGGTACAGCAACTGAGTGGTGGACTGTGACATGAGATAGGAAGAATGATACACTGATACATATCTTTAAAGCAAAATTTACATATGAAACACTCTAAATTAACCACTGTTTGCCCATGAGGCCAATAACCCCTTTTTATTTTTTTTTTTTTCAAATAACATAATTTATCTTTATGATTAAGGGTGGAACAAACATGGCTTGTCTGTTTGTGAAGGGTTAATTTTTATGTTGATAGCCATCTGTGGTGTCTAACAGTCCTTAGCAGTCTTTCAGTATTGTCCCATAAGGAGAAGACAGTGCAGCTTGGAACCAGTTATAAAATCACATTTAATCCAATTCTGTTTTTTCTAACTTTCATGTGTAAGCCTCTAACTTTTCTTGTCATTTGCAGTCCAAAGATGAACCCAGGTCAACATACAATGAAGACAACATGGTTTATTCTATAAACGACCTTTTCTTGGGTGGATCAGAGACATCAAGCACTACTTTGAACTGGGGCCTTCTCTATATGGTGGCAAACCCAGACATCCAAGGTGAATAGATAAGCCCATCACAGATATCTTCCATGCAATAGAAAAAACAATTTCCATAACATTTTCATGGATCAGAAATTATTCCTAGATACTCATATGTGTCTAGTGGCACATGTACCTTTTTGTACTTGTAGGTCTGCCCTAGGCAGCATCAGTAGATCCAGGGATTTCTTGTAACATAAATTGTTCTAGTCAGGAGTGGAAATGACGGCTCCTCTGTTACATTTATGTGTATTTAAGGAGTTTGGTTTTAAGTCTAGTTTTTAAATAACCACCAATCCCTTTCATAGAGCACTGAATGAAAACCAAAGGAAGAAACACGTCTTATGTTGGATAACAGAAATCTCACAGTTAGTTTGCAGAATATGTGCAACTACCCAGAGGAGAATAGGATTTTAAATGGATGAAAGAGACAAAGATAAGAAAAATTTGGTCAACTTGTAGCTGTCAGACAAGAAATTCTGCTTAATCTCATGTTATCACATGCTTTGCTATCACTTACTCTAATTAAAGTTATGAAAGCACTGACTCACCTGTATAATTTTATTTAGCTAAATATTGCACTTACTTGGCAAAGCAGAGCATGTGCAGAGTGATCCTTCCTGGGCTGCTTGAGTAACACATTGCATCAGGGCTCAGAATGAGCTGACACCAGTATGTCTGTCCTCATTTAAATAATTGGTGGCTTCTTTTTGAACCCATTCATACTTTTCCTGTGTTGACATCCAGTGACAGTGTTCCACTCTGTACCATAAGGAGAAGTTTTTGCCTCATCACTGAATCAGGAATAGAAATGTGTGTTTATATGGTGCAGTGACTGATTATTTCAAGCTACCTGGATTCTCAAGTGCTTCTGCAAGATAGTTCTTCATAGAAGGAAGTTAACTTAAAAATATTTCTGAAGATACATTTTAAATTCTGTAAGGTGCTTAAATCTCTATTGTCAGTTTAATGAAGGACTGCTGGCAGTCACAGGGCATGCTTGATGTGAATGGGCACAGACTGATCAATGCAGGATGGACTTCCCTACATCTTACTGTTGCTTCAAAAAGCCTGAAAAAAGACAGGAACATTTATTAAAAATCTAAGGTATTTTTATTAGGTATGTACTGCCTTTCTAGAAGTTTATAAATCAAAGGTTTTATTTTTGTTAATGCCCCCAAGACTCCCATGCAATAAGTAATTTAAAACATGCTGTTCTTGATTAAAAGGCAGACGCCAAGCAGTAGATCCATTCTTTAAAATGGTATTCAGATCTTGTTCTAGTTGGCATTGCTTCACTTAACAGACACCCGGTGTAAGAACAATGTCCTTTTAACAGGAATTAGACTTCTAAGGCTCAGACTCACCTGGCATAAATTTCAGAGACCTGTGAGCTTAATGTGCTAATTGGCTGCAGGAGTTTGAGGCACCTAGGCAAAAGAAAACACAAAGATAAATCTGTTATCTCTTGGATTTGTGGTAGTAAGGCAACGCTTAGTTTTAAATTTTTGAGAAACAGATGTCTTTTCTTAATCTATGATCAAATAACTTCAGACCCAGAAGCAGAATTCTCATATGTTTAAGCTGTTGGAACATCCTGCTACTTTATTTTTCTTCATAAGAAGTTACTCACTTTTCTAAATTAATTGTGGTGTTGTTCTCATAGTTCTAAGTTGAAAATGTCTTTGAAAATGAAATCACTGAAAATACTTGCTATGTTGTTCTGCCTGAAATGGAATATTTTCCACAGAGAAGGTGCAGAAGGAGCTGGATGCTGTTCTGGGTCCCTCCAAGGTAATCTGCTATGAGGATCGGAGAGAGCTGCCCTTCACAAACGCTGTGATCCATGAGATCCAACGCTTCAGCAACATCATTTCAGTTGGCATGCCCAGGGTGTGTGTGAGGAACACAACCTTGCTTGGCTTTCCCCTCAAAAAGGTACAGACACAGTTTCTCAGTTGCTACAGACTTTTCCTGTATTCAATAGCACATGGTGTGGATTAAAATCTGTTTGTGCCAGGCATTCTCCTCAAGAGAAGGGGGGCTGGATGCCTTTGGGTTACGGTCTGAATGTGACTAAGGAACAGAATGAATGTTTTTCTCCTCTCAGGGCACCATAGTTCTTCCAAATATTGCTTCATCTTTGTATGACCCAGAGCAGTGGGAAACACCTCGACAGTTCAACCCTGGTCACTTCTTGGATAAGGATGGAAACTTTGTGGCTCAAGAAGCCTTTTTGCCATTTTCAATAGGTGAGTGGGCTACAGCACAAACATCAACAGTTTGGATTGGGGCTGTAGAATGAAGGTGTCTACTAAAAACCTATTGGTTGTCTATTCTAAACCTTTCAGTGGAAAACACTGCTTAAATCAACATGATTATTTTCAGTAACATATGTTCTACTGAACAAACAATAACATGGAAAATCAGAGGTGTCCTGACAAACAGATACATCTAACTTGCCTTCTTTTTGGAAGGACATTCTCTGCTAATGATTTTGGGCACTCATTTCATACCAGACATATGTATGGAAACCACTTTTAAGCAGTCCTCTTGATTCTTTATGCATTCAACACTAGAACATGACAACTCCCTTATTCTTCATTTACATGGTGGAATGAATCCTTTAAAGTTGTCAGTCAAA
This sequence comes from Onychostruthus taczanowskii, assembly GCF_017590055.1. Taxonomy (NCBI): domain Eukaryota; kingdom Metazoa; phylum Chordata; class Aves; order Passeriformes; family Passeridae; genus Onychostruthus; species Onychostruthus taczanowskii. The sequence goes on from NW_024499684.1 coordinate 8,855,473, forward strand.
TGAAGATGAGGCTTTTGAGGTAATTGAAGGGAGCAAAAGGGTTACATGGATAAAATTCTTTGAAGCTGCAGATAAAATTCCTTGAAGGAAGAAGTACATGAATCTTTGTGTCATTGATTGCACTAAGTCCTACAGAAATTCTGGGCTTGGCAAAAACACCTTTGCACTATGTGAGGAGGAAAACAGTTGGTGCTGGGGTCAGGTTTGTTTAGTCACTGTCCTCTCCTGTTCCCTCTGCAGGGCACCGGGTGTGTTTGGGGGAGCACTTAGCCAGGACCGAGCTGTTCATTTTCTTTGCCAGCCTGCTGCGGGCGTTCACCTTCCGCCTGCCCGAGGGGGTGACCGCGGTCAGCACGGAGCCCGTCATGGGGGGCACTCTGCAGCCCCACCCCTACAGGCTCTGTGCCATCCCACGCCAGGCTGGACACGTGTGCTGTGTCACAGACCATCTCTGAAACATCCTTCTGATTTTTCTGAACGTATCTCTTGAGACCATATCATGCTTTTTGTACCGGATTTGAATTTCTAGTTCAAAAGCCGCCTTTTGTCTGCAGTAGGTAATTTTATTTAGACCCTGTTACCTGCTCATGAAGGTGATCTTTTTTTGTGGTAAAAATTCTTTTGATCTGTAAGACCTCCATCGTTCTCAGCCATAGAAGCATCTTGCAGTTGCTGTCTGGCCTGGCAGGTATATAATCTGTGGCACAAAATTTACTGCAAGACTTCAAAAATTCATTCATTATCTCTGATAATGAATCCATTCATTATACTGTTTCCAAAAGCAAATTGGGAAAACATACCTGGAAAATTCCGCCTCTTGATTTCACTATCATCAATAGCAACATTTCAGTCAACTTTTTGTTGATGGTGACTAATAAAAAATATGAAGGAAAAATTGACAACTGATTTTATTTATAGATGACTTACAGCTTACTGAGAATTTCTGGATTTGATGCAGCAGAACATGTGTAAGGCATCTTTAAACCTGGCAGAGAATACCTGAGTCCAGCCGTGAAAAGTTGCAGGCTGAAACCTGGTGAAGAGTGAAGATACAGAGAGAAGATTTCTTTTGGGGCACACACTTTCAGCATTTTAAAAGTCTGACAAGTCAATTTTAGGAAAGCCTTTTCTAACAACTGTTTACTCCCATGCCTCACTCCTTTTAGGATCAGCAATGGGCAGCTGCTACACCAGGTGCAAGGAACTTCCCAAGGTTCAGTTTGTGTGAGGAACCTGCTTTGGTTCGAGATGATGGTAAATTGAAAAATGTTCATGGAAAATGCCAAAGATACTTTCTAAACCCCTCAGCAGCTCAGCTTCCTGAAGCCACAAAGGGTTGCCATATACACAATTACTCATCAAATGCAATTAAAGAGTCTATAATTAGAGGAAAGCAAAAAATAGGTTCCTATGTTACATATTTATATTATTTGGAAATGCCTAGTAAAGCATAAGTGAACTTGTCCTTCATTAATGTTCCTGTTTCTGTGAGAGAGGACAGGACAGCTGAACAGATGACCATCTGTTAAATCAGTTATCACTCGATGTCATCCACTGTGTGATTGAGATTAGTTTGACCAGTTCACCATGAATCACAGTTTTAGATTTGTCTCATTATTTCTAATTCAATGGCTGATGGAACACAGCATCAAAATAGTAACCACTTGATATTTAGCTGTTATTAAATTAAATGGCAGGATAGCACTAGTGAAATATGGAAGATCACATCCTGACATTTTATGTGACAGAAAACTGTGCCCTGGTAGAAACTGATGTCAAAGTCTGTGTGGATTTGCATGTGTGCATGGGGAGATAAGGCAAAGCTGAAACCACTGTGATTTGGGCATGCTGGAGCTGTCATTGCTGCTTAGAAATGAAGCTGGAAATATCAGTAGCATTACAAGCATTAACATCTCTGCTTTGTGACGCTGTCACCCCTGATGGCCACGTGCTTCCCCAGATATCCTTCCAAAAGGGAAGCTCATGAAGGATCCTGGGATGGAATCATGGCCAGGAGAGCCCTTATGCAGCTGGAGCAGGTTGAGCTGCCTGAACCCGTGGGAATGGCACAACCCAGAACCAGGGGCAGGAGCACCACTCGTGCAGGTGTGTCAGAGGAGACACACAGAGCACCCCAGAGCACCCTGCACCTCATATTGGGCTGGTTATTGGTGCCTGCCTGTGCCAGGAATGCTCGTGGGTGGTTTCTGTTCCATCCTGCAGAAATGTCCAAGGGATGAGAGCCCAGCATGTGAGCCATGGCAGCAGCACCAAGATGGGAGAGCTATCACAGCACCAAGATGGGAGAGCTGGGCTTTCCAGAGCCTTTGCATTTCTGTTCCTGCCTGATCTTTTTTAAAAGTGATTCACTTTAGCTCATCTTCTAATAAAGCCTGGTCTTCTTGAGCTTTTGAAAGCCTTTCCAAAGCCTGGCTGAGGCTGCCACAGAAGGCCAATGAAGCTGAGAGCAGATTTGAGAGAAGCCCAGCTCCCACGTATGTGCCAACCCTCTCAGCTTTGGCTGTGTGACGTCAACTCCAACCAGGCTGCTGAGTTTAAGGGGTGTCTTGGAGACACCCCCTCACACACACACCCTTCATTCCTCTCTCTTACATTCTTCATTACTTCTATGTTGTTTCTCATGTCTTCCTCAGGCTCCATTTTTGTGCTGGTGCTTGCACCTACTCAAGCATACAGGGGAAGATCTGGCTATAAAGGAAGGTACAGAAAATGTAGAGAGGCAAAGCTGAAGATTTTGGGTTCATGTAGCTCTTGGAGAGCTTCAGAACCTTGTGAATCTGTGATGCTCATCTGACACCCTTTTCACTTAAAGTTTATACACAAAGCAAATATAAGTGGTAAAGAAAAAATGTTGTATTTCTAGTAGTATAACGAGGAAAAAAGAAACTGGTGGTTTCTCAGAACTGCAGTGTATCAGGAAGGCTCTCTGGCAGATGGGAAAATTGATGGCTTTTTTGGCTTTTATTGTCAATGAAAATGGACAATGCATTCAACACCACTGGTGTTCAGGGAAGATTTCTGTCTAGGCTAGGAAGGAGAAGTTAGAAAATAGCTAGATAAACATGATATTTTCAAATTGGCTGAGCTGATTCATCCCAGGGCACTTAGGGGAACAGTATCAACCTCAGAGCTATTAGCAATTATCTATGAAAACCTGTGGAGGATGGAAAAGGTCAAACATTTTCTTGTCTTCAGAAGGTAAGAGAAGTTGCAATGCTATAAATCAGCCAGCGTGATTGCACTTCTCAGAATATCCTACAAATAATCAGATTGTAAGCACTGGAAGGAAAGCAGAGTCAGTACTCACCAAATAATGTCAAAGTTACTTAGTTCTGTTTGATGACATTGCTAGAGGTCTGTTTTCAAGAGGGAAGCTGTTAATGTAATTTACTGCTCTTTAATGTGGCTTTGACACTATCTCACAAATTCTGTGGAAATGTGGGGTATCTGAAGCTTGATAAAAGCTTCATGGAAAAGTCAGGAAATGCATATGAATAGTACCATGTCAGACTGGAAGGATGCACTGAATGGGATCCTGTCCTGCATCTAACACTGTTCAATATTTAATTGAGGACCTTGACAGTCAGTGAAAGCACCAGACCTGGGTAAGGCCTTTCTTGATGCCATCAGATCCAAACTGATGCCTGCAGCAAGGTAAGAAAGAGGTATTCCCCAACTGCTCTAAATTCAAAGAAACTTAAATGTAGGACAGTTTTATTTGGATTTATTAGCTTTGTGGAAGTGTGATGGTGCCATAACATGGATACTTCTCCTTAGTATTTTTAAAGTCACACAGCTGAAGAGGTGAGAGTGACCCTGTTCCAGCATCTCTCATCATTCCCTCCTTCCTTTTTTCCTGGAGTTACAATTTTCCCTGGGAAATTTCTCTGGGATTTTTTTCCTTGATCATTATGGTTTCCACAGGGCAGTAAGCTGCAGCAGAAGGATATATTTTAGTTTTGCAGTTACTCAAAATGCCTCTAAAAGCTATAGAATCCAAACTCAAGTTTGCAGTTCTGAACCAAAATATTTTATTTGGATATTTTTGAATAAAAGACTTGGTGGAAAAATTAGGAAGTTTTCATTAGGAATTTCTGAAACACGTTATTTTAAACTGTATTAATACATTGAAATAATTGGACTAAAAAATGCCAATGAACTCAGCTGAGTTTGGGATATCTTTTGCTTAGTGTAAAGCTTATGAACTCCCCCTAATATCTGCAAAGAAATCACAGCCTGTGCTATTTTAGCCAAACACTCCAGGAACTGTTTATTTGCTGTCCTGCAGTGTGACAGTCTAATGTTAAAGGAATAACAATAACAAAATTGCAGCTATTTCCCCAAACAGTTTATGAGATACAGCAGATGAGACTAGAGATGAGCTAATAATATGAATATATTCTGTGGTCAGCTGATTATATGATGGTATTCTACAAAGCTGCATTTTAAGGAGCATTACAGAGAAAATATAAAAAAAAAAAAAACCCAGTTGGAGTGTTTTATATGAGATTCTTTTTTAGCAACAATTTTTAGCGCTTTTTAAAAATGTTCTTATTTCCATGGTGCAGTCACATGAGCACTGGCTCTGCCTTGTAAATTCAGGTTGGACTAACAACTACAAACTGTGGGGGACTCTGGTTTCTCAGGTAAGATGGGCAGCTTCCTTTAGGCTGCTTGTGGGTAGCTTTGGAAAGGGACAGATGTCACCACCCCTAATATTGAGAGTATCAGAAGTTTCAGCACTCAAGGACAGCAACCAAAATCCTAGAGAAATGCAGGCCATTATGGACCTGCAGGCTGAGGGACATGGGATTTCTGGCACCATTGTGGCATTCTGTCCTGGCAGAACCAGGCACTGCTCTGTGGGACCTCCCTGGTTAGGGATCTCTCTTTTTTAGGGATCTCCTCTGTTTAGGGATCTCTCTGGTTTAGGGATCTCTCCTGTTTGGGATCCCCCGTGTTTAGGATCTCTCCTGTTTGGGGATCTCCCCTGTTTAGGATCTCCCATGTTTGGGGATCTCTCCTGTTTGGGATCTCCCGTGTTTGGGGATCTCTCCTGTTTAGGGATCTCTCCTATTTGGGGATCTCTCCTATTTGGGGATCTCCCCGGTTTGGGATCTAGTCCTGCCCTGTGAGCAGGTGTGATGCCGCAGCTCAGGGAAGCTGGCTGTCCCCATGCACAGCACAGGAGCTGCCAGGAGGCGAATTCAGCAAGGGTCAAGCAGGAATTGCACAGCACAAAGGGATCCCCTTTGCGTGGGTGTTTCAGCAGCTCCGAGGCACCAGGCAGAGGGCAGCAGAGGCTGTCAGCTGCTGAAGGAGCTGCCCTTCCACACGCCCGGGTTACCCGGGGATGCTGGAGCCCACCCTGCCTTCATCTGCCGACAGCATGGCACGGGTTGAGTGTGAGATTTCAGTACTGCAGCACAGTGCCCTTAAAAGATTTCTTGAACCTTTTGGCAGAGCACAGTGTCTGTGTGGTTTTTTGATTACATGGATATTATTCACCGTGACCGTGCTCTTCTGCTCTCTGATCAAGATAAAAAGTTCACAATCTCTCCCACAAAAGGGAATGCAGTATACCAGGGAAGACTCTAAACAAATTACTGTGTGCCTTGCACTAACTGTCATTTTCTCCAGGTGAGATAGTGGCATTTGACCAGGCCCAGACACTGGAAAGACAAAGTAATAATACAGTTTGAAATGTGGGAATCGCATCCATGAGACTTAGCAGCAGAATATTGATTTCATTTGCTCAGCCTCTCTCCTTTCCTTTCTGTTAAGTGAGAGAAACTTTGAGATAATTAAAACAAACAATCAAACAACCTCATATGAACACCAAACATCCCCCCCCCCCAAAAAAAAAAAAAAAAAAAAAGGCAAAATGAAAACAAACCAGGAAATATTGAACAAAATAATTATGGCTGTTCTCCATCAATTTTAGCTTGTTGCTGGTCTTTATCCAGGTTGAGATTCTGCAATAGTGGAGTCAATTAGGACTAAAATTGCCTTTTATCTTTATGATGTGTTTGACAGGATGCTTTACACAGGGCTGACCAAAGTGATTCTCCTTGAACAATGCCATCCTCTGATCAAAGAAAGCCCTGTACTCCATGAATCTGAGCAGTACAAAATGTCTCCCTACCTTTCTCCAATTATCGAATTATGGATTGTTTCGGTTGGAAAAGACCTCTGACTATTGAATCCAACCATAACCAGAGCACTGCCAAGTCCACCAGTGAACCATGTGCCAAGTGCCAAATCTGCACATCTTTTAAATACCTCCAGGCATGGTGACTCCACCACCTCCCTGGGCAGCATGTGCTAGGGCATGGCAGAAATTTGAGTGCAGAAATTTTCCCTAATGTCCAATTTAAAACATTCCTAGCATAACCTGAGGCCATTTGCTCCTGTCCTGCCGCTTGTTACTTGGGAGAAGAGGCCAATCCCCACCTGGCTGCAGCCTCCTTTCAGAGAGTTGCAGAGAGGGACAAGGTCCCTCCTGTCCCTCCTTTTCTCCAGGATGAATAACCCCAGCTCCCTCAGCTGCTCCTCCTCAGGCTTGTGCTACAGACAGGTCACCAGCTCCATTTCCCTTCTCTGGACACAGTCCAGCACCTCAATGTCTTTCTTGACAATTGTACAAGAAGTTCTGCAGCCTCTCAGGGCTCTTCTTTTATTCTCTGTCTGCAGGTCCAGAAGTGTGACCCTGTGCTGTCCCACGTGTGTTTGACATCCCCACCCTCCCACAAATCCTTGCTCCAGCTGTCACACACAACCAAAGGATGCAGAGAAGCTGACAGGGACAATATGTAAAAGTGATGGATGTTTAGAAGGATACAGATTGTTTTCTGTGGTAGAATATGGCTTTCCTGGTTTATGTGAGAAACTCAGAGGTCTCTCTCAGGAATATTAGTGCAAGGAATACAATTTCTTGCAGCATAATGTCTACAGGAGGAATAACAGTTTCAACCTCAGGTGCTATTTATCAATCCCTTTTATCACAACTCTCATGGACTATTTTTTGGAGAAAAGGACTTTCCTGGTCATTGCTACTGTATTGCACAAGTAATAATATTATTGAAACAATAATATTATTCATAATTGGAACAATCAATAAAAATTAGGTAATTTTTTCCCTATATTTTTCTTGCATAATTCTGGGGATGTGTCTAGGTACTGCAGTTATTTCATGTGCAATCACTTGGGAAACTTGTGTCTAAAGGCCTGCATTGACTTTGCCAGCAACAACTGCTAATCCCTAGATACTGTATAACAAATTAATATGCAGTCACTGCCACCCAGCTTGCCCTTTGACCCATAAGTAATTGTCAAATGCTGAAAGCTGCTGAGTGTGCTTGCCATCTTTCCTGAAAGTCACACTAGCAGAGTTACCATTCCTGCAGGCAGAGCTGTGAGCAGCATTGTCCCAGTGCTTTCTTCCATAGCAGACTCGGATAAATGTGGAGGGGCATTGGTGTCCCTCCCTCCCTCCCTCCCTCAGGGAACTGGTAGAAAAGCAACAAAGAGCCAGCAGAGAGGCAGATGTTGAGACAGGGCCAATTAATGGGGCCTGTCAGGGCACAGTCCCAGCTTTAAGTTAAATTTTGAAGGGAATTTCTTGCCATACACAGTGTGTAACTCTAAATCCCCCTGTTCCCTTCATATTAGCACTACGGCAGGGCAAGTCCCCACCATTCAGCTTTCCTTGGAAGTGAGGAGAAAAAGCTTCCCTGGACAGGGAAGAAAGGCATGAATCAGACTTCTGGCCCCTGCACTTCATGCATGGCTAATTGTCACTTTGCCACTTTAATAAAACAGATGTTCTCTGTTAGCAGCTTAATGCAATTAGAATAATACTTCAAAGGGCTGCTGCCCCTGCCGTGTGCTGGAGGTTGAGGAGTGTGTGATGGAGGGTTATTGACCTTCTGTCCTACTCAAGTTATAGAAAATCAAATACAGAAATGTCCCCCTAATCTTTCTCCAAAGTATTTTTGTGTGCTTATTTAGGTTGCTAAATCAACTTCTCAAACCTAAATTGTTACAGAAAAGAGCTCTGCCTGAGAAAAAGCCTGTGAGGAATGATGGTGTAATTGATGGCTGAGCTGCCAGTTTTGGCCAGAGGATGTGTTACCTCCTCTGGGTTATGAGCCACCCTGACCCTCCATAATGGCCATGTGGCTGCTTCTATTTCAGTCTTCCCTTGGTTTCTGCCTCCTGTAGCTTGAGTCTTTGCTGCACCCTAATTAAAGACTTTGTAGACTTGAAAATACCTGGCTGCAAAGGATTGCAATGGGAAGTGTGAGGTGGAGACAGGTAATGGAGTGGGTACAGCTCCATTTACCTGAATCTGGGATATTGCATTGCTACAAGATGAGTGTAGTAATTAGAATACATTATTGAGTTGTGCTGGTTCTGCCTTTCATGTTTTGCATTAAAATTCCTACCATGCAAATTTAGGAGTATTAATACTTGCCTGATTAGAAAGTCTGCTCCATTACACGTTTTAATTATAAAAAAATCCTGTAGTGTTGTTTAATTTCTTGCATTCATTTGTAGAAATAGATATCTTGGCCTTGATGCACCTCAAATGTATTTAATAATGATAAAGCACCCTGAGATATTTTCTGGAGTGTGAACTAAAGAAGGGAAGTCATTGCTTATTCTTAGTGTTGTATAAAGTACATTGGAGTTCTAGGTCAGTGCTTGTATCTTGATGGTTTTAACCCTGGTTTCATAGAATAGACATTGCAAGCTCTTGGATATTGACATTCTGTTCCTATTAATTGTTTGATGACAATCAAAGGCAGGGTGAGGATCATATTGGTATTTCAATCTTTATCTAGTATAATGTTCACTGTTGTACATCACTGCAACCTTCTCAGCCTTTCCTGGTCCCCAAGTCTTCTCTGGTTTGAAAAGCTGCTTCTCACTTTGCAGTCCCTGGCACAAACACCTGCAACCCTTTAAAGCTGTGTTTCTCTCCTCGTGCTCATAATTGCCACGCTCACAATCTGCAACCAACCTGGTGAAGAGCATGCCAAGAGAGAAGCCCTCACCTGCAGTGTTCCCTGCTGGGAACACTAGATTTACCATCCTGGGTAAATCAAGATCTAGCTCAAATATGGTTGGCATTTTTGTGCTGAAAAGGTGTCACTACATTGAGTCAATCCCCAGAGCTGATGTTTCAGCTGAGAGTGAGTCTCTGCCATGTGTCCATTCTGAACACAACAGCACATTGACCAGGGCATCTCCGACTGCTGGGACCTGAGTGGAAGTGGAACACCATCCTCAGAGCCATCCTCTGCATTTCAGGCTATTTTGAGGTCAGTCTCTTCATTCTGGAGGATGCCATTGTTCTGCTTCAGGGTTTGTTTGTCCCTGATGTGCCTGAACACACTTACGATCTCCTGGTCAGCCAAGATAAATTTCCTACAAACCCTCTTTTACTCCTTCACTCTGCAAGACTGACTGTGGCACCCCTGAGTCCTTGGCCAGTTTGTAGCTGAGGCAGGTCTGGTGCCAAGACTTTTGCACTTCTCAGTGCAGAGCTCGAGGAGATTGCATCTAACTCTCTGTCTTCCCATTTCCCTCGGGACAAACAGCATTTTTAGATTTTCTTAAATGGCTTAAAGTAATTGAAGAACATTTAAAGTAATGTAACTTTGTGCCACTGCTTTATCAACCAAGTTTGTAATGTTTTCAAGTTTAAAAAACCCAGGTAACTTTTATCTATTTTATCATACAGATGGTTTCTGTATTCTGTGAAATTTTAAGACTGTGGAATGACTACATAAGGCTTTCTTTGGATATCTTTGGGGTGAAAATCATGGGCAGCCAGCTACTTGTCTTGCTTTAACTTTGCTTGACCTGTTCCTGACCTATGTTCAGCATTAGTTTTCAGTATTTTCTCAGCCATTTGCTCTTTGATTGCAACTCCCCTGGATTTGGAATTGGATGTATTTTTTGTGACAAACTGTTATGACACACACTTCTGGGTGCTTAATTTCTGTCAGATTTTGTGGGAGTCTCTCAAGGAGTTTGTTTATTTAGGCTGATTTCAAAGTGCTCTGCCATCACTGTCCTGTCATTGTGGCTTTCCTTTTCTTGGCAGTCATCAGTTGTGCTGTGAGGAAACCACTGACAGAGATTGAGGTGATAAACTGCTCCAGCTCACAACATCAACATTGCATCTTACAGTTTTTTGCCATATTTTTGCCGGTGCTTCTCTCAGACATTCCTAAAAAGATGGTATTTGGGGACTTTGAACATCTATTTTTACCCCCACAGGCCTGTACATCCTCCCATACTCACTAGCAGCAGTAACACAGTGCTGCTGCCCTATAAAAAAAACTCCTAATGTAAAAATATTGGCTTCAGCCTCTTTTTGTAAAAACAGAAACCAGTTCTTTATGTCAGGCTTGAAAAAATATCCTCTACCATCTTTTTACTGACTTTTCCTGTTGGTTTTCTTAACCCTTTGAGGGATTTTGTTTGCATCCTCAAGCTTGTTATGCAGAAATGATGAAGATGATCCCTGGTACTTTTTGTTTTCCAGCATTATGAAAAAGTCATACAGCTATTTCTTACACAGAGGTATCATGCAGTTCCCTGTAATCTACCCAGAGAACACCAAGTTACTGTTCTCTTAGGCAAACTCTCTGTGACAAAAGGTCTTGCAGCAATTAGGACCAGGGGTGCCAGTCCCATTTCTGTTGCTTTTCTCATTTTATTTTGGATATTAACATCTATTATATAAATTTTTTCCCACTCCTTGTGCCACCTGAATTGCAGCCTTAATGCTCCCAGGTTTTAGGCTCTTTCCACCTTGGGAATTTTGCAAGTTCCTGAAGACAGCTGTGGGCAAAGATTTAAAAAGCACAGCAACGTATTGTGCAATTTCCACTTCTAAATATTATTTATTTGAAGCCTCACTCGAGGCACTTGACTGCTTCTTCGTGCCCAGTGTATGAACAGTTCCTGTGCTTCAGAGATCCTAATTGCAATATGACATTCCCTCTTGACAAACGTGTTACAATTTATTCTTCATATTGAAATATTGATGTCCCAGAGCTGAAATTAAACCTTTGCTTGCTCAAGTGTTTCAGGACCATGCTTGTTTGATTGTTGCATTACCTGCACAGCTTTACTTTTGCAAGCATTGTGCTAATCGTCCTGAGACTTACTTCACACTGGGCTTTTAAGTCCACTAAAAATCTTAACTTTGGCTTCCTGATAATTCTCATTAAAACTTGTTTTGCCTCTGTGTTCACTTCTTTGGACTGCCCTTTTTACAGCTTACCGCCTTTCAGATAAGCTGAGTTTTCTGCCAAAAATGCAAACCCAGCAAATATTGCCGAGAGTCTGTCCAGAAGAGGATGCAGCAGACAGGAACAGGTCCATGTGAACACAAGATCCTGATTTTCTTTCCAGTACAGCTCACCCAGTGACATCAGAACTGGTGGAAGTAGATGTTCATGCTTCTGGCTTCAGACAGTTGGGGAAGTTTAAAAACACTGGAAAAAGAAAGCTAATGGTAACAACTGGCAGGATAAATTGCTGGCTGGTTCATTTGGCTTTGTCCTGCTCCTGACATTGATGATTTGCTTCCAGTTAAACCTGACCCATGTTCTGAAAGAACTCAATTCATTTACTGCTATCAAAATACTAATACAATACCATTATGAAACATCTAAAATTAAACAATGGAATCTGGATTAACAGAGAAGAGATGAACATGGCTGCATTTAGTCTATTCATAAAATGTATGTAATTTCTTCTGGCTTCAGTTGACTGCACACAGAACTATCTTTCTTCCTTTTTTCCAACAATTTTTAAAATTTGAAACTGATATTTTGGTTTGAAGAAATTTTTTTTCCAATTTTATGTTTTGCTGATTTCAGCCTCATAATGGGCAGTGTACCTAATTTGCACTGGTTTTAACAAAGCCACAGAACCCAGCTCAGCCTAATTCCCACCAGGTTGCCCATTACATGCACAGATAAGGTGATAAAAGATGTTGCCTTCTCTGTATAACACAGGCACGTGTGTGCCCACAGAAGCTGCAAAGGAGCTGCAGGAGAGGGATGGCTACCACTGAGTCACATCACTTTCTTCATGCTGCCAGCTTTGCAAAATACCACATTTATGTCTGCGTTGGAGGGCACAGCAGTTTCTTGTTCAGACTTGAACTCATTTTTAGTGAAGACACTTTCTCTTTGCAACGTAAGATTGAATCCTCTGGTAACTGGCACACAGAGCTTTCTCTGTGCTTCAAACTCAGTGTGAATCCCTTCATTATCAGAGGACAGATTTTTAATGTGTCCTGTAAATTTATTGAGAACTGGTAATAATAGTCAGGATTCTGAAATTACTTAAAAATCTAGAAAACCAAGGTACATGAAGCTTTCAATTAGGTTACATTTAAAAAGTATATAAAGAATTGGAATGTCATATTTAATTTATTTTTGAATATGAAAATTGTAATGTCGTGATTTTCTTAATTATTTAATTGTAATGTGAGTTTTAAGCACTGTGTCACTAGCCCTTACTTGGTGAAATGCTGACTTTTTCCATTTACTGGGAAAAAAAGTTTGAACGCTCAAGGCCAATTTTTCAGAAATCACATGTAGCAATCTCATCTTCTAATTGCATCTTTAGTCTGTACTACACTTGTTTTTGCCTGTGTAAACTGTGTGTACTGGCAGGCAAATTTGAATTTACAACCACATTTAAATAATGCTTGCGACTAAAATGCCTGGAATATTTTACCTATTGTAAGTACTTACCATATATCCAATCTAACCTGCTGTAAATACAGAGTCTATACTATTGTAACTATATTTTATGTAACTGTGTAGTCTAACCTATATGTAACATTCTTAATCTGAATTAAGTCATTGTAAGGCAAATCACTAAGTGTGTTTTTAAAGTTGCCAAGGCAGATGAAACTGAATCTCACTCGTCCCATGCCAAGTGGTGAGCAAGGGCTCTCACCTGGTGTCACTCCAATCCAGATCTCCCAAGAGACACCAGCAGTTCCCTGACACAAGCTTCAGGAAAAATACCTTGAGTGCAAGTGATTCCACGTTCTGGTACTGAGGCTTGCTGAAAGCAGAGAGATGTGCTTTTGGTCAGAGATCAGTTTGATACATCTCAGTATGGCAAACAGATGGGGGGCAGGAAAAGGGCAGGCACTGATGAAGAGGGAGGGACAGAGGGAGGGAAAAGGAGCTGAGACTTTGAAGAACTCAGTTTGCAGACAAAACTGGTGGAACAAGAAGCAAGATTACTTTTTCCCAGTTCCAGTACCTCCTTTTTGATAGAGACAGCTATAAATCAGCTGGCAAATTAGCTCAGAAATGCTAACAATAACTGAAGGTTTTGTAGTCCTGATCATTTTTTTGTTAATTGTTGAGTTTTTCAGGCTGCAAAAAGCTTGCAAGCAATTCCCTCCTGGACCAACTCCTCTCCCATTACTTGGAAACTTGGTGCACTTGAACTTTCAGTTTCATCGGGATCTTCTGATGGAGGTATTTCTTTTAGTATGCTCTTAATTGTTTATTTTTAGCCATGGCTTAAAAAATTGTGATTAATTGAAGGTTTTAAGTCTGTGAAAGTTACAGACAAGGTGTGGACATATAAAGATCAATTGATTCCTACATTTGAGTCACCTTCTTTTGTCTTCTTCATGAGGAAGTTAATGCCCTTAAGAATCAAGTCAACTCGTGGACAGAGTTTATGACTTGTTATTAAAGTCAGAGAATATCAATAATCTAAAAGATGCTTCTGCACTGCTAAGTGTGAAGCTATATTCACTATAGTGATAGCTCTATCTGCTATCCCTACATGATACTTTTTAAAACTTTAGGCATTGCCTAATTTGATCATAAAGTGGGTAACACGGTGCATGTATGCTTGTAGTACAGGAGGGGCATTTACTCTCCATCTTCCTACAGCTCCTGAAAACTGTTTGTTGTTAGTGACAGCTGCAGTAATTCCTCTAATGGTTTGCAGGTGAGCTCTGGTTTGGGTGGATGACAGAGCACACATGGGCCAGTGAGTGCAGAGCAGACAGGCTGTGATGATTAGCAGGGAGAGGAAAGCCCCAGTCTGAAAAAATATGAGGAGAAGCAAGTGTCTGGTGTGATCAATTGAATGTAATTTTTGTGGCACCTTAGACACTGTCTGTCACCTTTTCTGTATCATTGTGGGTGTGCTGGGGCAGGGTCCATACTTGTACAAAGCTTTTTTCATGCATGATTGGAGTTCCTCTGCCACACACCCATCCCTGCTTGGATACCTCTGCTGTGTCCGATGGTAAGTGCTCTTCTCAGTACTATGAGGAAACCCTGGACTCAAATGCAGCCCACTGGCACTTCATGGCTGTTGGTTAATTTCTGTGTCCATGTCCTCTCCTGGAACACACAGATGGTGCAGGTTTTATCAGCTTATTTCATTTTGCAAAGGCAGGACTCGCTGGAAGCACAGAGCCCCAGGGTGGTGCAGTGTGGCTCTTCAATCAACAAGGTACAAAATGTTAGGGTTGGAGGCAAAGCAACATAAAGTACAGCAACATAAAGTACAAAGTTTTCTTTCTTTTGCTGCAGAATGTGCTTTGAAAAGAAAATAACTTCCCCCAGGGGTAAATAAAATCGGCTGCTGAAAGCCTTATTCTCAGCAAAACAACTGCTTCTAGCTACAATTATATGCATGGGGATGATGTTTTCAGCACAAAACTGTCCACTGGGCTGGTGAATAGCAGGTGCAGTGTGAGATCTATATATGGGGCTTCATCTGTTTTTTTCTGGCACCTTTTCCACTTACAGCTGGCAAAAACTCATGGTAACATGTACACTCTGTGGTTTGGGTGGGTCCCAGTGGTTATACTGAATGGATTTCAAGCAGTGAAGGATGGCATGACCACACACCCTGAAGATGTTTCTGGCAGGCTGGTGTCACCTTTCTTCAGAGCATTGGCCAAAGGAAAAGGTGAGATTTTCCTGCCATTAATAGTGTAAAGGAATGTTGACATGAAAACTGCTCTGCCTTGTTAGACTCTGCCATCCCATTCAGAATGAGCTTCCATCAGATACTGTTCAAGTCCTCCACTGGCTTTTTGAGAATATCTTACTGTTTGCCATGGTGCCTTTTGCACTGAGCTTTCCTAGCCTAGGAAACATTCCACATTGTTTCCATGAGACTTTTTTGCTGTATTCAAGATATTTGTTTGTGATCCAACCCAGAACCCAGCAATCTTGCCCTCATCACAGACTAATCCCTTGTGGTACCATGATTTTGCTGTACATCACATGAATGCAGTGCTTGTTTGGTAACTGCATATATTACGGTTGCCAAACACTTTCCATCACGATTAGGAGACCTATAAATGCCTACTTCAGAATTCACATTTCTGTACTTACAGACACCCCCACACATTTTGTGAACACCTTCTCACACTTGTGAGAGTGCCTCCAATACAGGAAAACCCACTTCTCCTTAGAGTATTCCAGCAGTTTGCAGTATTTTTTTCCTCTCCCTGCAGTTGCTAGACCAAAGCAGACACAGATTGTTTAAAGCTGGTTGAAGCCTCACCTCCTCAGAAGCTGTTCAGGGCTCTTCAGGTGACCAGGAGCGCAATCTAAATGGAGTGTTATCTCTTCCAGGGTAGAAACAGAGCCCAAATGTCACTTATCTTTCACCTTCATCACCTCAACCTACAACCATCACATTAATTGATCTATGTCATCACAAACATACCCTGCCCTGAACTCTACTCTGTGGAAATTCCTCCAGTTCTTCCTGTCTTGTGTAATTACTTGAGTATGGCTAAAGCAGATTTCCTAAAAAGGCATCCTAAGGTGTTTCAGAGTTTTTTAAGACATCAAGAAATGGCACCGTCAGAAAATTCTTAGATTGCTCTTTTCAATGATTAATGACATTCAATATTAAGAACATGTGGTCTAGTTATAGTTTGGATATGTTTGGCTATGATTTTTTGTTACCAATAATTTCAACTAAAGATACTTGTATTCCCTGATTTATTCCATGTACTTTATAATATATATTTAAATGAATAGTTCCATGTCTGTGGCAAATATTAACATGCCAGGGAACACCCTCAGGCATTATTCTTGCAAGTGGTCGCTCCTGGAAGCAGCAGAGACGTTTTGGAATAATGACTCTACGCAATTTGGGAATGGGGAAAAAAGGCCTGGAGCATCGAGTGCAAGAGGAGGCCTCTCACCTGGTGGAGTTTTTTGTGAACCTCAAAGGTATTTTACCTGCTAAGAAATCAGGTGCTTTTCAGTCTGAAATGGATCCATATCTTCAGTATGCAAACTTACCTACCCCTTCTAGGGGATGTATCCAAACTTACCAAAGCACAAGAGCAGACAGGGCCTAGAATCACAAATATTTCCTTCTTATATAGCTTTTCATACATTCAGTGAAGCAGGAAACTTCTGAAATTCCACCTCCATGGGTGTATACTTTGTCTGTGATATATTGTACAATGACACAGTGCTGCTGAACTGCACAGCCAAAGCATTCTCAGGCTGCCTGCCGTGGGTAACTGAACAGTATTGCAGAGCTTAGTAATTTCCTTAAATTTCAATGACACTGGGTGCCCTGCATATTTTCATGTCTACCTGGCTAAGGAACTATTGGCTAAGTAACTGCTGGCAAGAGAAACAAAGCAGGAGGTGGGAGGGAACTTCAGTGGATTATCAGGTTAATCCTAGAGCCTGTGACAGGAGGATTTCTATCCAAATCACTTTTTATGAATATCTGTTCCATAGCTTTAGAAGAAATCATCAGAGAGAGATATGATTTACTGCTCCCAGCTGAGACTGTAATAGTTTCATTATACTTACTTTGCAGTTCCTCTCTATTATTCTTCTTAAACCTTCCCACATTCCTCCAGGTTTTCCTTGTAATTATTTTTTTACATTTTTGAACATGTCTGTCACTGACTTCCCTTATTTCATGTCCAGTGGCACTACTTCCATCTCACATTCTCTCCTCACAGGTGAAGACAGCAGATTTGATGTGATACTCTAGAACAGATCACAGCTGTACAACATTATTTCACAGGAAGGGCTGTGAAATTGTTTTAGTGCTATGAAGAAACTGTTTAACAGTGTTCTCTATTTTAAGACGATGTTTTATTCTCCTTAGTTCATGTTAGTGCCACATCTCTGTCTTAATTCACACTCCAGCTGGATAAAGAGAACATTTTATTAAATCTTCAATAACACCAAGCCCTCTCTGTATAAGGATAATCTGAAAAAAACACTGAGAGTGAATTCCAATTACTGTGTTTGCAGGAAGACCTGTGGATCCTTCTTTCCCTCTTTTCCATTCTATTTCAAATGTAATTTGTGCTGTGGTTTTTGGATATCACTTCTCTGATGAGGACAAAACCTTCCATGAACTGATCCATGCTACAGAGAAAATATTCAGGTTTGCAGGCAGCTTTGTTCATCAGGTAAGTAAATCATGTGCTGATTTTTTTCTGAAATAGGTAGAAAGTGAAAGAGCAGATACAAAAATGGGTCTTCACTAAATATAGAGCAACAGGCAAATGCAGGCTGGGAGCTAAGAAGTGTCCATGGGGAGGGACCTTATGACAGCATCCTTGGTTTTAAGGCCATTTTTAAGAACTCTCTTGGGTTTTTTGCAAGCTTAAGGGCTTTAAGACCTTTAGTATTTCTGAAACTATTAACAGAAACCTCTAAATTTAGAGACTAGAGTTGGTAATATATTTGAATTCTGCAGTGCTGCTCCTCCCACTTCTATTTACTTCTCTCCTTCAAAAATATATATAATTGGATTAATTCTTCTGCTTTTTATCACTCTGCAAATCATATGCTGAAAATTTTCTTTTTCCCCTACCTCACAAATGACAAAATATTTATTATTAATCTATTCCTTACTATGTTATAGCTCACCATTCGCACATTGCAAAAACAACAGATACATTTTCTGACACAAGTGCTGTCAGAGATTTTTTTGTAGCTCCTTCCCACAAAACACCATAAAGACCAACTTTGCACTTGAAGCATCTTGCAGTGCATTTGAGGCATTGTGGTTTAGACCCTTAAAGAGGGACTAGCTGTGTGTTATGGGGAATGTGGATGGCATAGCAAATTTAATTGGCATTTAAGTTTTATAGAAAAGGCAAACTGAAATGCTGATGTGGCAGTAAAGCTATTCAACAAATCTGTCATATGAGACTAGCACTATACAAATTTCCCATAGTTAAAAATATAAAAGTAGATTAAATTTGTGGATGACCAAAACCAGGAGACCTTAACATACAGAGGAGGTTCAGGATATCCTGCTGCAAGAGCTTTTAGGCACTGTGGATTGGAGTTATGAGAATGGAAAGAAATTGTTATAGTATAAAATGAAATTACAAAGCATTCTAGGAAGTAATGAGATTAATAAGATTAATTATTCTAAGCTCACTTATTATGAATTTAGAACATTTCAGTGCAAAGGTTAAGAGGAAAGGGATTGGTGTAAACTAACAGATAACAGGAGGAGAAAGGCAAACAGGATCTTAGGGTATTTCCACCACTATTTTCCTTTTAGATCAAGTGAAGTGTTACAGCAGGTTCTGAAGTGTAATAATCTGTGAGACATATTCTAGGGTCTTGGACATCTTTTGTTGTGATTCTGAAGGGAAACAAAGCTGGAGATGTGGTAATGAAGGAACTACAAACTGTCACTTAAAATTAGAGAGACTTTGCTTGTTAGGTCTGAAAGAACAAGGAGAGGAGATAGAACTGCTCTCTGCTGGGCAGGGTGGAATGGCAGATGCTGCACAGACAGAGGACAGTACTTAGAGCTGACAAATGTGTGTGTAAATACACACAGCAGGCTGAGGATGCAATATTGTTAACCATGAGAGCAATTATTGTTCCTTAACAGTCCTGAAGACTCTGACTAGGAAAACTAAATTAGCCCTCATCAAAGAGTGATACCCAGACCATAATTCCTTTTGTGAACTCCAAAAATTCCAGCAGTTACTTGAGGCCGCAGACCTGTTAATCTTAGAAGCCCCATGGCATCCAGAAAGGATGTCCTTACATTTTTGAGCGTGTGGGAGCTGGGGTCTCCAGCTGTGCAGGAGTGAGGTCATATAGTGATCTTCATTAGCCAAGTAAACTTAGAGGCATGAGCAGAGTGTTGTCAGAATTGCCTTGATCCCTGGAATTGTGTCAAATTTCTATTAAAGCTTTTCCATGTGATGGCAAAAGTCTGCTCAAAGCAATGCTGATTTCTTTATTCCACTATCAACACTTCTGGGCAGGACAATTCAGCCTTCTGGTGTGCCTGAAAACAGCTTTGCCAGCGACAGAGAATCCATGGTGCCTCTTGTGTGTCACTCCTGCAGATGTACGAAATCCTGCCCTGGCTGCTGCGCCGCCTCCCCGGGTCTCATAAGAAAGTGTTGGCTTGCTATGACGTCCTGAGTTCTTTTGCAAGGAAAGAGATCAGGAGACATGTAGAGAGAGGGATACCAGCTGAACCACAGGATTTCATTGACTTTTACCTGGCTGAGATTGAGAAAGTAAGTGTTCATTCTGGCTGATCATGCTGTTATGAAGTATAAGGTCAAACAGACCATTAAATCGCTCAGTGTGACCCTTCCACTACAGCTTCTTACATTTCATAAGCTCCTTAACATGAATACAATATCTGGCACTTACTAACTCACAAATCTCAGAAAGGCATCCAGTTTTGTATCTTGGTAGCATGAATGAATTACCATCAGGTATGATGGGGGGTGAACCCATGAGCTCTTATCTGCTTTCCATATATATCCATGAGTATACTTCAATCCTGTAATAAACATGAGACAGTTTATTTCTGTAGGCTACATAACTTTGGTAGACTACCTCATCTTCTACAGCAAGGCTCATGTTTACACTGGGATTAAATACACATGCAGAAATCACTGCCCTGAAATAGCAGGCATGCTTCTTAGGGATCCAGTGTGTGTGCTCCAACACTGGCTGCCCTTGTGCCACATAACTGTCTGGTTTCTCCTTTGGCAGGCAGTCATTATCCCTCTGTTACCTCTAATTTCCCCACTGTTTGGGGCATGGCTGGCTTGGCCCCTATATTCAAATTGGACAGCCTAGAAAACAATTCCATAAACAATGCCATAATCGGCATTAATCTTCTTCCCTGCCCAGGCTATTATTTTCCATAGTAGGAAATGACTGAGCCAGAGAGGCTCTGCCAAGAGCACTTTGTTTCTGCTTCAAACTTTTCGGGAGGTAGAAGAAGCATTTCTTTCCTAGGTAGAGGAAGTTTATGTAGTTTCTACCTCTGCCATAAGCTTTCAGCTAGTCAGGCTGCTGTGTCCTCACAGCGCTGGCTCATGGGCTCTGAAAGGAGCTGATACATCATCTTGCACTTAGTATCTGAGTGAGTATGACAAGATTTACTAAAATAAGCATTTTAGAGGAAAAGATGCAGCTTTCTCTGGTGTCAGTGGTGCAATTTATTGCCATTTGTTTGTTTGAAAACGTTTTTGCCTAACATATTTTCTCTACTTGTATTTTTATTTTACTCCCTTATTATTTAGAAGAAAATACATGGGTACCTCTTACCTATCAACTCACCTTTATCCTGAACTGAGAAAAGAAATTACTCTCAAAATGATCTGTTGAAATCCTTTTATTCAGATACGTTTTCCTTTGGCATTTGCTGGCACCATCAGATACCAAGGCCAAGGAGTGACATGTTGGAGGGCACTTGCTCATAAGTGCATTCTAGGCCAACTGCAAACCTGTAGTGTGCTTTGAAGTTTTAGTCCTCAAGTTAAGTCCTCAAGCATAGAATTGCCTTTCTTTGATGAAAGAATAATCCACCTCATGAAAGACAGCAGTGCAGACTTACTGTGCTTATTTGGGAAACTACTAAACTCTTAGTATGCATCAAAAACTGTAATTTTGACTATTCTTAATTCACATGCCAGCTGTGGAAGTCTCACAGCTCTCACACAGAGCATACAGGATAACCAAATTTTTATGGTTTAACTTCAACTTTTATCACCATCTACAGTCTAAAGAGGGAGCCAAGCCCAAGTATGATGAAGAGAATTTGGTATATGTCATAAATGATCTTTTCCTTGGTGGATCAGAGACCTCAAGCACTACATTGTACTGGGGACTGCTCTATATGGTGGTGAATCCAGACATCCAAGGTGAGAGTGGTGGGGTTTTCTGTTTATTTTTATTATTCTACACTAAACTTAGGCATTAAATAATACTAAATTACAGGGTATAAACCTAATGTACAATGCTGAAATAATTTTTTTCTGTTGCTCCAAGAAAAGCAGTGACCACCTAAAGTATTTTATGCGTTTTTCTCCTCTGAAGTGATGAATATTTGTCCACAGCAAAAGTGCAGAAGGAGCTGGATGCTGTTCTGGGTCCTTCCCAGTTAATTTGTTACGAGGATCGGAGAAAGCTGCCCTACACAAACGCTGTGGTTCATGAGAT
Organism: Onychostruthus taczanowskii; assembly: GCF_017590055.1. NCBI lineage: Eukaryota > Metazoa > Chordata > Aves > Passeriformes > Passeridae > Onychostruthus > Onychostruthus taczanowskii. Next base: position 8,877,015 of record NW_024499684.1, read on the forward strand.
TCAGCGCTTCAGCAACATTGTCTTTGTTGGTGTCCCCAGACTGTGTGTGAGGAACACAACTCTACTGGGATTCCCTGTCAAAAAGGTACTGAAACACTTTCAGCTTCTGTTCTTTCTTCAGCAGAGAGGCATTTCAGTTCTGTAACCAGTTTTCCATCTATAAACTACTCTTCATTAAACTCAGGAATGTGGTGCCTGGGGAAGAGTTTCTATCTGTGGCACCAGGAATGAAAGAAGTCTTTTACTTAGCATGAAGGTGCTCACACAGCTGATAAGGCCTCTGCCAGGGACACCTCAAGTTCCTGCCCATCACAACTGCAGAAACCATCCCTGCTTGGCAGGGGATGGACTGAGAGGAGAAACTCGATTGCCAAAGCACTGGTTAAGACATCCCTGCCCAGCTTGGCACTCGCCCAAATGCCAACAAGCAACAGTTTTATCCATCAGGCTTAAACTGATGGGTGACAGGCACTGGTAGTAGGAACTGAAGCAACAGTTTCTTCTTTGCAGGGCACCATTGTTATACCAAATATAGCATCTGTTCTGTATGACCCTGAGCAGTGGGAGACACCTCGACAGTTCAACCCTGGCCATTTTCTGGATAAAGAAGGAAACTTTATACCACGAGAAGCTTTCTTACCATTCTCAGCAGGTAAATGAATTGACAGTTTGAACTGACCCGGCAGATGAGATGATGAATGCACAAGTATGAGATCATGGTATTTCCTCAGATAACATCTTCTGTCTCTGCTGTTTGCTGCTTTAGAAGAACATTTCTGGCTTGTTTCTGCCAAAGGAGAGGCTTCTATGCTGTCAGACCCCAAAGTGTTGATAGGACACTGGTGGGAATCCCACTCAAACTCCCGAACCTCTCGGGCTGGCTGCATGCCTAGCTAATACACAAGTTTTGTCTGTATTCTTTACACCTAGCTATTTTCCTGAACAGTAATTTGGCCTGTGTGTACTGGAGTTATTGCAATCCCTTTTAAAGAAACAAGGTGAAAGAAAAGCAGAAGGCATAGTGATAAACACAGGATTACGTTCTTGCACACAGAACTGAAAATCCAGTAGCAAAAGAAGGAAACAAGAAAACAATGCACAGACAGTAATCATACCTAGCAGTAAAGCTCCTGCTGACAGTTTTTAGTTTGTTGATGGTCACTTAAATGTCCACTCAGAAGTGGTTTCTTAATTCAGATTGCTTTTTCTTTCCTTATATTATATTATATATACAGGTATGCTACCTGTAAATGTGTCTGTAATATTCACCTTTTCTGCTCACACCATTGGTGCCAAGGAATGGGAATCCTGGGAAAGGAACAGTAGGCCTCATGCTTTGCCTATAAAGTGACCAAGTCTCTGTTCAACTGCAAATGCTATTACTAAGTAATTTTGCTCTGCTGATGTTAACTCACTAAAGCATGTGCAAACAGCTGGCAGATTTTTTGTGTGTGGTCCTGAAGTTCAACATCTTCTGTAAAAGCAAAATAGTTTTTTTTTTCTGTCAGGTCAGAAAGAAATTATGTTGGCACCTCATGGGTTTTCACTGACATTTTCATTTTGTGTCTCCTAACCTAGGACATTGGATGGGATCTTTTTGAAAGGGAATACACATAGCTTTAATTCTGTGGCTTTCATGTTGCTCTCCTTGAACAAAAAACCAAAACCCACCTCTGCTTTCAACAAGAATGAACTGAGTGATTATGAAACTGAAAAATTCACTGTCCTCTCCTGTTCCCTCTGCAGGGCACCGGGTGTGTTTGGGGGAGCACTTAGCCAGGACCGAGCTGTTCATTTTCTTTGCCAGCCTGCTGCAGGCGTTCACCTTCCGCCTGCCCGAGGGGGTGACCGCGGTCAGCACGGAGCCCGTCATGGGGGGCACTCTGCAGCCCCACCCCTACAGGCTCTGTGCCATCCCACGCCAGGCTGCAGCAGCCACAGGCCAGCACGGCACAGCCACCTTCGCCTCCATCACCCGTAATAATATGGTCTAGGTTTTGAAATCGGACTGCAGGCGTCTGCTCCAGGCAAATGTGTGCAACTGGGTGTGTTACTTTTTAAATCACTGTGATTGCTTCAGCTAAAATGAGTTCATGTCACAGAACTGCAGAAGGGCTGCTTTGTTTTATATGTGCAGGATAGCAGGAGTGTGTGAATCCAGAAAGCCTAAAATATTTAATTTTGATAGATATGAAAGAGCTGCCTAACATATGGTGCTCAGCTCTGCTAAGTTACAGTACAGGAAAGCAAGTTGTCTGCCACCCAGATCCTCTGCTGATGTTTTTCTTGTGCTTTTCTTTCTCTTTCATGATGGGCCTCTCATGGGTAGCAATATTAGTGCCACAGCCATAAGCAGGACAAATGCCAAACTCCAGAGAAGCTATTTACCCTGGCAAAAAGAAAAAGCAGACACTGGAGACAAAGACAGCCTTGTGTAAAAGTTGGTAGATTCTGCATCCATCCAGAAATTAAAAGCAAGGGTTGATTTTTTTTCACTTCTGTTCAAACAAGTTGTTTGAACTGTTTTGTTTCCAAGGCCAAGGCAAAACTGTCCCTGTGGAGGCTTCATGGAATGACCCAGTGAATCATTGGTGTGTAGTGGGGGAACCTGACATCTGTGGGATTACATTTTGAAAAAAAAGAAATTATCTGGTGCACCAGCCTATGCATTTGGGGAAACTATTCCTGTATTTGAGGAAATTTAGAAACTCTTGAACAAACAAGAGGTGAAAGAACAGGAAATTTTTGCTGTCTCTCTGGCAGGTGACAAATGCAACAAAAAGGGAGATGGGTCAAAAGAGCCAGAGGGGGTTGCGCTGCACATGCTATGTTGGTAATCTGAGCCTCATCACAGGATTTGTACTAAACATCTCTTTCTGTTCAAAAAGCAATTGGATATATCTTCAGCAGGAAAATTACTTTAGGGTGGTTTAATATCCATACAGTGTTTGGTGTTTGTACTGTTCTTACAAACTTTTATAAGACTCCTGCAATCGTGTGCTGTCAGAACATGAGACTGGCTGAACTTTCACCTGACACACCATGGCTGTGTTTGAGTTCTGTAACAGAATTAAAATAGTTTCATATTAATCTTCATCCTGAACATTTGTCATTATTATGTCACTCTCTTATATTTTCCATTTGAATAACTTCATCTCACTTTCAGACAGCACCCTGACCAAGTGCCTGCTGAGACGTAACTTGGGAAACTAGAACAAGATGCTCATCCAAGCAATTGTAATCCTGGAGTATGAGCCAAAATGCACTAAATGCTATTCACTTCCCTTTGATTAAAAGTTTTGCCTCTGCCACATTTCAAAGCTTAATTAATTCATTTGCCAAATGCCTTCAGGTGAAAAAAACGCACTGTGAACAGGAAATCTGATTTTCTTCAGTACTAAAATTAAATTTCATGTTTAAAAAAGACAGACAATATGCTAGTTGAATTGGTGTTATACACTTCCTTTACCACATTGTTGAGGAGCCATTTGTCATCATGTGTGAGATCTGCATTTAAGTCCATGCTGCAAGGGCAGCTTTGAACTGGGAACAGTGGATAACCCAAGACAAGGAAATCCCTCCCCATAAAATCCTTGTGCTGAAATGTTATCTTCTCACTTCTTTTTTGTCTTCATTATATTTATATTATTATCTCCATTATATTTATAATTGTGAAATGTTACATTAATAACATTTGCAGCTGAATTAAATTGAAAGTAGCAACAAACTTGAGGGTCACCTAAGAACAGATTTATGGATATTTGTAGATAGTTGAGTTTCAACATGTGTAAAATACAGTTGATGTACCTGCAAAAATCAATGTGAACTCAAATAGTGGAAGGGAGAGGGAAAGAGAGGTGTAGGGATGCATATGCACTGCAGATTAAAACAGGGGCAACCTTTTGAAAGTAGAACTGTATAAGGAATACTGTGTTTACTTTGGGTGTTTGTTACAGTCAATGATATAAGCCAGGCAAATAAGATAAGCCTTGTCACACAGTGATTGGAGCACAAGAGATGTCAAACAAGGGGTCTGAAGATCTGCTTTGCCATTTCACTAAAAACATGAGTAAGGCAGTTTGGTACAAAGGGATCTAGCATTAGGCTTGACTTGATTTACCATCCTCACTGGTGATTAAGAGGAGTTGAAGAGTAGAACATGCTTTGGAATGTGACATTTTAAAATTATTCTAAACTCCTTGCAGAACTCTTAAGAGAAAAAAAGGGGTTTATGGGACTGACTGAACATAAAAATGAAGCCACAATGTAGAAAATAATTCATAGAATAAAGCATAGACAAATGTGGGCACAATAAAACACAGGAAAAATAGTCCTAAATTATCTGGGTCATTCCCAGGATGCTCTGAGGAGCCACTATAAATCTGTATGAATGATATGTTAAGGTGATTTCACAGTGCTCATATTAGCTGGGGAAAATCAATGGTTTTATATGCACGTGGAAACATATCTTACAGAAATGAATTAAAAATTGTGGGTTTCACTATAGATTTCTCCTTGCTTCAGAGACATCCATAGGAAATAAAGCAATCAGATTTTAAAAACACAGCAGCTATGAACCCTATATTTTAGATTGAATCAAAAGGTTTTAAAATTTCTTCTTCCTCTTCCTCCATGTACTGAGGGGAATCATTTAGATGAAATTTCCATTCAAAATAGCTTTTACAATTTCCCCCTCGGGGAAAGAGACAAGTCTCAGTAGGAGCTGAGAGACTACAGTGTGCTAGGTAAGAAATAGCTGGTGGGAAAGTGTCATATATTAAATAAATTTCATCTCAGCAGCCCCTGCCCTGCTGTAGGTTCCAGAAAAGAAAAATTACAAGGAGTGAAGCTAAATGGTAGGAAGGAGAAAAACCTCTTTCCTACTGCTGGAGTAAAAGGAGTTCAGCTTTTGTCCTGATAAGCAGAGAGGACAGACAGGGAGCAGCAAGGACTCAAGGGAGCATTCAGCAACTCCCATTTTAATTTCCTCAGCAGCAGTGTCACAACTGGGCTGAGAAAAGGAGAACAGACTCCCCCAAGCCAACTCTTCTCCCCATTACTGAAAAGCGGCTGTGCTGGCTTCAGATAGCACCACAGCCAACACAACATCTGCAGGAAGTTATACAACTTGGGTATTTACAGTAGCTAGCAGATAAATAATAAAATAATCTAAAGATGCCATGTAAAGAAGGGGTATTATATGTGGAGTAATGCTGTATCTGTAGTTTACTCTTGAGAAAACAAACATCACTGCCAGAATCCATGGAAAAAAGTGTGGATTTAGAGGAAACTTCTAAGTCTCAGAGGGAATGGTGCTTTAGCCATGTATTTCTAATGAGTCTCCTGAAACAGAACCATCATCATCGTGTAAAAACATATCTCTTGGAAAAGTTAAGCAGGAGGTCTTACAGCCAAAATATACCTTGGATACTTCAGTATGCTGAGATCTTCACAGGAAAGTTTTCAGTTGTCAGGAGTTTGAATGTTTTGCATATTCTTTGGTAAAGAAGGAATATTAATTGCTGCCTTTTCTGGCATCACCAAGAGCTCTGTCCTGAAGGATGGCACAGGAGGACAGTGGTGGGGGAATGGGATTCTGTGAACTTGTCCTAAAGCTTTCACTGATATAAGAGAATTCCATGAAGTGTTCTGAATTCAGCAGTTCAGCAGATCTCTAAAAGAAACATCTGCCAATGAAAAACTTCCAGCTTGATCTTTTGCTATCATTCAAATATTTTTAATGCTGCCTATGAGACAGACTGCTTTTTCAGACATGAGGAGACAAAAACTTATAAAACACTACTACTTTCCACTGCTCTTCACATTTACTTGGTTTGGAAAATCAGAGATCCTGCAAACTATTGTTTGCTGAAGTCATCTGGAGTTGATGATGTATATATTGTAATGTTGGCTGTACTCTAAACTCACCCCTCTCTTGCCTGAAGATTAAAGGCAACGCCAGCTCTGCAGTATGATGAAGACAACCTGGTCTGGGTCCTCCACGTCCTGTTTTTGGCAGGAACAGAAACCACAGCGACCACTTTGCACTGGGCACTGCTCCATATTTTGACTTATTCCAGAAAAGATGGGAGACTAATGAGGTCACATGGAAAACTGCTTGGATTGTGCTTTCTCAGAGAACACACCAAGGTCAGCACAAAGGTAAACACTTGCAAAACTGAATCCAGTTGGAAATTCATACTCCCTGTGAGCTGACAAACACACCTGATTTATTGAGCATCATGGGGTCACCCAAGCCCCTTAGTTTCATCTTGCTGCCCTGAACCTTGGCAAGAAGTACCCACTCTTTCTTCCTTTCCGTGAGAGTCAGGATGAGCGCAGAGGCAGCCGGGCATGCAACAAGGCTGTGTAAGATAACTGGAGAGTACAGTGTCTCTGCAGCTGTGCTGTGAGCACAACAGTTCCCCGGGCCTCTCCCAGGGTGGTCCTGAAGAGACAATAGTATTGACAAATTGCACATTCACTGAGAGAAGGGAAACTCCCGTCCTTAACATACAGCTGCAACATGGGATCAAAGCAGTACCTTCCTTACAGGCCACCACTGCCCTTCTCCAGTACAGCCTGTTCCAAGCAGTGGCAGACCCCCTGAATGTCCTAGCAATTCCTGATGCTGAAGATTCTCAGAGAAAGGTTTCATCTGGGGGAGAAAACAGTAATGGCAACTCCTGGGCTTTTGAGAAGTATTTTGCAATGCTTCATTGTCTTTCATAATGTTTCCGAGGAATAACAAATTCAATAGATTTGTTTTCAGTCTTCCATAATGTTTTCCCATTATTATGTCTCTCCAGTCCTAAGCCATCCATACACTTTATACCTGCAAAATCTTATTAGGGCATTAGATGAGGATGTTTTAGTGCATTAGAAGGAAACAATCAGCAGAGAATGTAATATAATTTCTGTGCAGGGTAGTTCTCTGTTTACTGTCACTGGAGTGGTTAACTGGGAATGTATTTGTGACAGCAGCAGCCCAGAGCTCTGTGTTGCAGCTAAAATGATCAGTGAGTCTGCCAAAAGGGGTGGTCCTGCCCACTTTTGTCCTTGGCCGTGTTCTCACTGCTCAGTGAGGCAGCAGCCAGCAGGTGAGTGTGTTCAGACTGCTGAGCCAGCAGAAAACTATTACTGCAACTAAAACTGAAAGGCTTACCCTAGATCAGCCAAATGAGTCCAGGCACTTTATAGCTCTGTGTTGCTGGATCCAACCCTGGTGAAAGGGAAAATGAGGGGATGGGACTCCTTGTTTTCGTGGCATCTTGCTTACAGGTAGATTACAGGCTGTTACTTGAAACGACATGAAACACCTTGTCCAGGATCACAGAGGAGATCTGCAGCACAGCAAGGAACAGAATCACGTCTTTAAAGTCCAAGCCAATGTCCAGAGCAGGGCACCAGCCTTGTTCTCACTGTGAGAGCTGAAAAGGGACCCACCTCAGGTCACTTCATCCATTCTCCTGTTCACTCTGAGCAGAGTGGAAGGGACACTCTCCATTGCTGCCCAGATGCCTTTGCCTGAGACTGGGATGTGGTTCATTTCCTGGGCTGTCCAAGTGCTCCAGTGTGGCTAATACCTGTGGGAGTGTGGATCTGGGGGATGCAGGCTCTGGGGCCAGCAGGTCATAACTGAGTGAGGAGTGACATGAGAATAGCAGTGTTTTCTAAAAGTCAACTTTTTGTGTCTGTTTTCATTTTTCTCTATATCTGGATTTCTTTGATACTCCTGAACATCCAGAGGGCCTAAAAGAAACTGCCTCCAAGACTGACTCCTATCTCCTTAATCAGCTGTGGACACTGGAGTTCCAAACTTACCATGAAACACTCTTGAAGGTATTGGTGCTTTGTACAGTTTCATTAATATTTCAGCTGTGGACTCCTAATGTATTCTTGGCTAGAATGTAAAAGCAGTTTTTTGCTCCTTCCTAGCTTCAGTCTGAACGATGAGCTTTCCAGGAAGAACTCAAGCCCTGTGTGTCCTTGATGGTCTTTAGAGAGGAGTAGCATTGAGTAGAACTGGCCTGTAGCAACAGTTGAAAGTGGTGTAAAGCACTGAATAGTCACCTGGCCAAAAATAATGCCTGAGGAATCCTGTTATTATGGCACAAGTTACAAAGAAGAAGGAAAGGAAACAGGAAGAATCAGCAAAACTCCTCTATGAGAAACAGAAAGCAAAGTTTATTTGCTTAAGGAGTTAATTCTGTAGCTCTTATTTTGGTAATACTGCTGGTTGTATCTTGCCACAACAAGGTCATGGAATGCTCCTTGGCAGTAGTCTGACCTGGCCAGTGCAGAACCAGTAAAGCAGGTGAGACTGCAGCTCACTAAAGGTGTTATGGCTCCAGGCCAGTCTTTGCTGTTGAGAAGAAGAATTAAGGGAAAAGGAAGAAGAAAAGTGATGTTACCTGTGGAGTTATGATATTAAAGGTCATGTTGAGACGAAATTTCCTCTTCCCCAGAGTTCTGCTGGGTTTGGGAGTGTGTTGCAAGTGCCAGTAATCCCCAGAGCCACCATGCACTGCAAAGCAACCAAGCGGATGGATTAAAGTCTTAATCCATTTAGCAGCATAAATGAGCAGCTGCACAGACCTGCAGCCAGGTGGCATTGTCTGTACTCTTTGGTAGGGTACAGTATCAACACACTGCTTTTCTGGCTTGTTTCTTTGTTTGTTTGACAGTGTAGAGTCACATTAATATTATTACTGACAGTCCTTAATATGGTCTACACATTGCATCTGCCAAGATGAGCCAGGAAGGATTCCTGCTCAGGATTAAGACTATGCCCCCATCTCTGCCTGTCCTGGGAAATATACTTATATTGATAAAGAGTGGAGTCCCTAAGCCTAGGACATGTATGAGACAAAGTGCATTATTAAGACTTCCTGTTTTTCTGAGTGTCCAAAAGAAAAAACAGGCTCTGCTGTTTCTTTGGATACCGACTAGAATCCAGCTCAGGGATTCAGGCACTTGTTTCTTTTTCCCTTTCCACCTTACTTGGGCTATTAAGGTAAAATACTGGACTCCAACTGCTGTGAAAACCATCAATCAAATTACTGTCCCTTATGGAAAACAGCCATTGCTCCTAGCAAATGACATCAACCAGGTGCCCTGCCTGTTCATATTTGCATGCATTTTCAGTATGGCTACATCTTTGTTTCCAAAAATTGCAGAGGAGGAGGCCTGCATATGCATCTAGAGAGATACAGTCCTGTTTTTAGATATTCTGAGTTGAGCCACACGTTACCAGTGGATTCCTAAGAGCAAGCTGGAGAACTCAACATGTGTTGAAACTGTGCTCAAACTCTTAACACCTTAACAAATGCCATGTTTTCACCAGTTCCCTGAATATCCCTGGAGCAAAGAGGTGCCTTTTCATTTTTGAAGTGTCCAGCATACATTATCAAAGTGCTGTAACTCCTCAGAAAAAGGTCATGTTTTATATATATAGTGACATAAATATGTATATCGTTGCATATGGTACAGGGACAATCTTTATTAATTCCTCTGTTTTATACTTTAAAATTCCTAAAACATATGTTCAGAAATCCTTACCTCCTATCCCATAGTCACAGGTTAGCTGATGTTGTTCCTACCTGAAATCACAAATCTTTGTGCAAGGTAACACTCATCTTCCCTCCCCCTGTGCAATTAAGTCTTTCTCAACTACCCAGGTCAAAGAGTTTAAAATTGTTCTCTAATTTATATTGCCAGAGATTTGATTTGCAGAACTACTGAAAACACAGTGGCAATCAGAAGGATCTGTAAGAATTAAACACTTCCCAGGTTGTTCAGGATACTCAACACATCTCCAAAGAGAAATTCCAGATCAATGACTGATTGAAAAGTTTACCCCACCGGCTTCACCAGATCCTCCAGCACAGCAGTGAGTGAACATTACCATCTAATGGCTGTGCCTGCTAATTACAGCTATAATTCCTACTTTAATGGTGGAGGCTGGTCCTTGTGTAAGCACTGATGCACTGAAAAGGCTGTAGGATTGGAAAACAAATAAACATGGAAAGATAATGAAAGCAGAATTTATGATTTTGCAGTACCCATTAATCACCTCTGGTGGGCAAGGTGAATGGAGGAATCCTGCTAAAATGTTTCTGGCTAACATGTCACAGTTGCTGCACTGATGGCTACACGTGCTGCAGACACATGAATAATGACCACCATAAATAATAATCCAATGCATTAGTAACTGTGAAAGCCTTTTAAGATTCTAATAGTGAAACATGATTCCGGCCTCTTTTTTTCCCTGACAGCAGAATGAAATTTCTCCCACCCCTTCCCAGGCCAATGCCAAGTGTTGCACCAGTCCCAAGCTTCTCCCCAGTCCTTCTCCATTTTGTTGCAGGTGTATCTGCACCAGTGGGCACATCTAGAAGCAGCAGAGATGATTCAGGCTGATGATTGAGAAAGCTAGGACTAGGGACTAAAATCCTGGAAGCCTGGGTGTGGGATGAAGGTTGCTGTTTCACTGAGCTCTTTGTCAGAGGAATAGGGGAAATACAGATCTGTATGTGCTCATGACATAGACTCATTCTCCTTATTTCCAGCCCTGCTTTTTCTGTTGGAAGTTGCAATTTCCACAGTAGGTTTGATGAGAGGTTTACACAGCTGATGCTTTCACAGTGTAGCCTAAAACATCACACCTGACTCATTGCTCTCCTGCTAACCCTTTATGGGAGAAAGTGACAGATGAGAGGTTCCCAAACTGTGCTGATTCTGCACTTTCCTGTAGGATGAAGTCTTGCCCCCACTCATTCTAAAGGTGCTGGAAGAACAATCCCCCAATTTGTTTCTTGATTCCTGCAGTCTCAGCTATTTGTGTAATCCCATGCAAATCAAGAGCTCAGTGTAACAAAGGGTCAGAGCCTAGGAAAGAAGTTAATTATGCAGCTTGCTTTGTCTGTAGGCATGGATCTCTCTGTTCCACTCCCTTCTGCCATCAAATGGATGTGCTTTTTGGATATTGCTTCACTACAGAGGTTGTCATGTGCCAGAGACTGCTCAGAGGATCCCAGGCCATGGCAGAATTCCATGGCATCTCCTGGCCTCAGGTGAGCAAGGGCTTCCCTGTGATTGTATCAACACCTGGCAGCATTCCTCAGTGAGCTGTGGCATGGAGTGATTGTTCTTCGCCAAGGCACAGAGAGGAAGAAGAGCTCTTAAATGAACACTGAGCTCTGCTGCAGCCAGCACTCACTGCTGTGCCCTTCTTTTTTTAATAATGATCCCTCAACCATTCCTAGCTTACTATGCCTACAGACTCTTGAATCACCTGTAACAGCTCTCTTCAGAGAGACTTAGCCCGACTTTATATATACAATATGCAGCATCAAATTTGCCGTGGGGCCAGAATCAGGTTTTTCCTCTTAGCTTGTGCCTTGGAGGGTTTTGTAATAACCCTGATTTCCTGTGTTAGACTGGGCTCCAAGACCTATCCAGAATAAACAGGACAAGCTGACATGAATGTGGCTTTGAGAACTACAGACAAGTGTTGACTTGAAATTTAGGAAGGAACAGGTCATTTGGGAAAACGTAAAAACTTAGAAAACTTAAGAAAAATTGTATTTAAGGGAATTTAAATCTGCCACATCTGAAAGCTACCAGTGGAAAGCAGGCAATCCAGAAATGTATGGTAATGGTCATCCTTAACACACTTCCTTAAGAGAGAATTTTTAAAAGAATTAAGTGGTCATGCATTTCTTATAGTCAGACAAGTAACAATTGTGGATCATTGCAATGGTTAGGCACAGTTCAGCTGTGAACATTCAGCCTGTAAGTGCTCTGTGAAGCCAAGATGTTCATGGCATTCCCCTGCTTGTATTTCCAGGTGCAGCTCCAGGACACTTTCCCATCACTGCTGAGGCCCTCAGGCCCTTTGTTGATGAGAAGGCTGCTGGCAGAGACACACCTTCAGGATCCATGAACTCTTACAAGGCTGATCAGGCATCACCAGAAGAGCTGGGTGCCTGCACAGCCGCAGGACTTCATTGCTGCATGCCTGAATGAGATGTTAAAGGTAACTAGTAATTGTCTCTTGGGCAGCTGCTACATATTACAAATGCTTCTAGTTAAAGTATTTCCAGCAGCACTCCTCCTTCCTCTCCTTCCTTTCCTTCCTGAGAGACTGTTGAGCTATTTCTTTCTTTGAATTCAACCTAAAACATAGAGTGATGTTGTTCCACTCTAGACTGAAAGAAAACTTACTGTGTGCTGTCTTCCTCTTCAGCAAGATCATATTTTTTAACAGAACAACAAGGCTGCTGTCTTACCAGCTCCACCAACACAGTATGGAGCCTGTGATGAAAAACAGATCTGTTGCTGGGAATTTGCTGCACCGTTAGAACAGTCTTAAATCTCACTGCCTGTCTCCTACCTGCAGGCAGAGGATGGCATGCTCTCTACATTTGGGGTGCAGTGATCACAGATCTCTTCAGAGCAGGGTCAGACACCACCTTCACTTCATGCTGAGCACTCCATGATGGTGCATCTGGAAGTGCAAAGTGGGAAATGTGTGTAGCTGCCCTTGGACGTGGCATGTCCTTGTTCATGGCTCATGTTGATTCAGCTGTCCTGATCCTCCTCTGTAAGGTGGCTTGGGAATTTCGAGTTCCTGCATAGATCTGCACATCAATAATTCTTGAATGCTCATTATTAGTCTTTTTTTCAAATTCAGAATGACTCCAAGAGGTGTCACATGCTGTCATTTGTCCATCCTGTGGAATTGAATATAAGGACTGAACAACCCTGCCATTTGCAAGAGTAGTTTTACAAGAGATGGTGTGCTACAGCAGCACAAGTGAACCCAGGGTTTGTGGGGGCCCAGGACATCACACTGCAAGGCTTCCCTGTCACTGAGGTCTCTTAATGCCACTAAGCTTTGGGTACAACCCTTAGACAAAGCAGAGTCAGGCATCACATCTTGTGTTTACGTTTTGACCCAGGCTGCAAAACTACCCAAAGGTGAATATGAACAGCCCATGAGGAACTCTTCACTGGGAATAGGATGCTGGATGTTATCTACATGCTATAATATGAACAAATCTGTTCTCAGTTTCCCTGTCTTATTGCAGAGAGGTTACTTTTATCATTTTTCCATACAGGATTTCAAGACTTAGGTCAGTGTATAAAGGTACCAGTATAACAAACTTTGTATTTTAAACTGGTACAAGCTAAATATAAAACTCACCAAAATGTCAGAAAAACACTGCCTGTAGATGCAATTTATTGTATTAGCTGAATACTCTAAATCTGTATCCAACCTGATGTAGGTGGTCTTCCCAATAGATAAGATCCATGTGGCTTTGGGGGAAGTCTCTTTGAGAAAATCAAGATCCAAGTCAGGGGTTTTGATCAGTGTGAAGCCTTCACTTCAGTGGGGTTTAGTGGTGTTCTTTCTTTTTTAAGTTTGATAACTGTAATTACTGCATCCTCTGGTGCTCTAAAATCAATCTTTAGCAGTGCCTAATAATTTCTAAATAAGCTATTAAGTAGGAGATAACAGAGTGTGACCCTGTTTCTCACCCCATAATAATTACTTGGCATTTGCATCGGGCAATTTCAAGAGAGTGATTGATATCTTGGCAATTTAAGTCATTAGTTTTTGACTCTATGTAAAGGATCTCTGTATGAGCAGGTCTCCATAGTCATTTGTGTAACACGTTCTTTCTGAAATATTTTGGTAAACTTCTGGTCTTCAGAGCACACAGATCCCATTTAGGGATCCTGTTTGTTACCAAACAGGAAATTCTTTATGAGTTTTTGAACTATTTCTGCTACTATTTATTTCTAAATAATCTTCCATGTCTTCTAAGGTTATGAACACAGGTTTGAGCCCATAAGGCAACAGGATGGGAGGGCCAGTGGTAAGGATATTTAGCCTAGGACTTGGGGGGCCCCTTTCCCTGTTCTGCCACACTCCTGGGATTTCAGGGATATTGCTGAGACACCCATTGCTTTTGCTTTCCAATAGTAAGGTAGGAATACCTGTGATACATTGCTGTGCTTTACAAGGATGAATACACTCACACACTATAGGTCAGAGGATATGTAGTGCTTTATAAATGCTGAGTACCATTTTTTCATGTTCCTGATCGACAGACTGATGAGAGATGTTAAGTTATTTAGCATAAATAAGTTTTAAGTAGGCTGAGTTACACCAAGTTATAATATTGTGGATTTAATATGAGGTTTTTGCTTTGCTTGCTTAGCATGAGTACCTGGATTACATAGGCAATGAATTTTTTTACTCTTTTCACATCACAAATTGATAGAGAAACAGAAACTACGGCACTCAGAACTCTATTTTACTAACTCTGCCAGACAGCAGAAATCACTGGTCAGAGATTTGCAAAGCACTCTGGAAAGACTCTGCACTCATGGAGTAATGTGGGAACAGATCTATGAAGTGCAAGGAGATGCTGAAGGAGGAACTATCGCCCTTATCCTCTGTGAAGTGTCCATTATCACATCAGGAGCTTGCAGGCTCTTTACTGGGACATTTCTCCCGTTTTCTGTGCAATCCCTCACTGTACAAGAAAGGAAGAATTTGTCTACACATAACAGGGCCGCTGTCGCCACAGGAAGCAAGGTGGGAAAACCCTTTGAAGAGTAACTGTCTGCGTTCTCAAACTGTATTTACCAGAGCAAAATTAATTGTGTGAATAATTTGTAACTCTCCGGCTCGCTCGCCGGCGCCAGCCACGCCACGCCCAAGATGGCGGCGCTGCCCTGAGGGGCGCTCCCGGCCGCGCGCTCCCTTCCCCGCCCGCCGTGCGCGGTGTCACGGCTCCGGGGGGAAACGCGGGAGGTGATGGCGGAGCCTCCGGAAGCGGCGGAAGAGTTTCGCGGTCGGACTCAGCAGGGCGGAAGTCGCTGAGGCGAACGGGGGTGGCGGCGGCAGCGAGCGACGATGAACAACAAATTCGACGCGTGAGTGTCACCCCCGAGCCCCCCCGGCCGGCCCCCGGTGCGGGGCCTGCACGGCCCCGAGCCCCGCCGGCGCCTCCCGCCGCTGCCCCGGCGCCGGGCGGGCGAGACGCGATGAGTCACGGGGCTGCGCACAGCCCCGTCCGTGCAGCCGGGGCCCGGCCTGGCCCCGAGGGGACGCGGGACCCAGAGGTGTGGGCGGTGGGCCGGTGGCAGGCCCGCACCGGGGAGGCTCCGGCCGCCTCGTAGCCCCGCTTGTCTCTCGCCTTTTCCGGCCCTTGGCAGGGAGGGGGGCGGGCGGAGATTCCTGTGGGGCGCTGGGTGCTGGCGCGGTGTCTGCTCGCCCCAGGCGCTGCCTCTGCACTGCTGGGGGGCGTGGGGAGCGGGGTGGGCAAGAGTCAGCAGAGGAAGGGTCGCAGGTGTCCGTGTGGGCCCCCTGAATAGCAGGGAGCCCTAACAAGCAACTGGGGTTTCCTGTGGCAGATCAGTATCCAGCACTAACTACTTGAGTTTTTTCCAAAAAGCTGTTTTGTTGTTCACTTCGGCTTAAAAGATGCCTGTGATGGGCATGAAAGTAGAAGTAGTTTTTACTGTGTGTCAGGTGTAGATACCCAGACTGTGGTGGCCCTTGTACCATGGAGGAGCTTTGGAGCAGAGAGCTACCTGGGCTTGGTATGAACCTTCTCAGCTGTGCAATGGCTCTCTTTGTTATTTTTCTTTACCAGATTGAAAGATGATGATAGTGGAGACCATGACCAGAATGAGGAAAATAACACACAGAAAGACAGTGAGAAGGAAAAGAATGATCGTGAGAAACCACAGAGTACTACCAAGAGGAAGGTATGGTGCTGGCATCTGCACTCCTCTGCCAGGGCATGGTGTGGCACTGCTGGGGAGTCAGTCCTCAGTTCAGGGATAAGGACAATATACCTTGGAGGGCTGTGGCCTCAGTGCATTGTTTCTGCTGCAGTGAGGACAGAGGGACTATGTTTGATTTCTGTAATTTGATGTCACTTTTGGAGGCCTCTCATCTGAGGGGTGAATGCTCCCTTCACTAGCATAGCTGGTGCCCTGCCAGGCTTTTGAATGGAAATGAGAAAAAAAGCTTTATTTGCATCCAGATCAAATTTGGAAGAGGACTTGGGGACAGGACTCCTCTCTGGCAGGACAGTAGTGGCTTGAAGGTGGTTTAGCAGGCAGTGTTTGTGACACTGTTGAAATAACTTTTAACATGTGTCCCTGTGTGTAGTGTAGCCTGGTCAAGAAGGCATAAGGCATATATCTCCCCTGGTTTGGTTTTTTTCCATCTTGTTTAGGAAAACTGCTCTGCCTGAAGTAATCCAACCCTTGTAAACTTGCCATTGTCAGGAGGAGAGTAGAGATTTAAGCCCTGGTAACTCCTGTAACAACATCAAGTAGTACGAGATAAGGGCTTTGATTGGGATTTTCTCTGTAAATTTTGACTCCTGGGTTAATGAGCTCTCATTAGCCTCTTTTGTGCTCATTGGAAGTATTTTTAATTAGAAATCAGTGTTTTGGAAATTGCAAAGTGATCACTGCCCACTGCTGGTGATGAGTTCTGCCAAAGCTGACATAACAAGTTCTTAGATTAATCTTCTCAGAGCACTGGGGTGTTGGTTGCTTAAGGCAGTTGGTGTCACCAAAGAGTTTTAATTGCATTTGAATCATGATTCATTATAAATGGGGTTTATCCTTCCCAGAGGATGAACGTGTCTTTTTTTTAGCTTAATTTGAAAAAGTTAAAAGTCTCACATTTCCCTTTTTAGTTTGTCTTTTTTTCTTTTTGATTCGAGACAGGCACAGACTGTAGGAATGCGCCCCCTAATGACAGAGTGGCAAAAACTAACCTTTGTCCCCCAAAAAAGGAAAGAAGCCCAGAAGCTTCTCTCAACTGTTAGGTGGAAAGCCACCTCATAGGGCCTCAGGGACTTCACCAAACACCAGAGAACACCTAATTGGATAGAAGCCAAAAAGTCCCGCCTGATCAATCAAGTAGAAAAGAACAGAACAAAGGAGAAGAGGGGCTTTTGTGTGAAGTGTTTCTACCAGGGGCAGACCTCTGTACCTGGCTCGAGTTTTTCTGTTTGTTATTTTGCCTTTATTAAACCTTTTTTGTTTCTAACACCACAGCAGAAGCCATCCTGCTTATTTTATGCCCCCAAAGTGTAGCTGAGCAATCCTTGGGTGTATTAAGTGTTTTTCTAGGGCTTATAAGAACTGGCTCTAGGACAAACAACTTAATAACAGACTAAAAAGAATTCAGTCACGATGTCTTGAATGCTTGCTGTTATAATGCTGTAAATGCAGTTTTTCCCATCCCCTTGTAGAGGAGCACAGGAGGGGTAAACAGGCTTTTGTGTTGCGCAGGCTGTGGTGCCGGGGCCAGCTGAGCACCCCTTGCAGTACAACTACACCTTCTGGTACTCGCGGCGCACGCCCGGGCGGCCCACCAGCTCGCAGAGCTACGAGCAGAACATCAAACAGATCGGCACCTTTGCCTCCGTGAGTACCCCTGGGTGCCCTGTCGCTGACTGCTCCCTGCCTGCTGCCTCTGTCCTGCTGGCTCTGAGCCGTTTGCCAGAGAGCTCTTGAAGTTCAGCAGGAGATGTGTGTTTAGCACTTTGTCCTGTGCTACGCTTCTGTGCGTGGTAGTAGTTGGTATAATAACAGAAAAGAAAAAAAGAGCAGCCTTGTAGTTAATTTATGGCTGCAGCAAGAGAAGAAAGGAACAGCTTTTCTGTTCCATTTCTGTGTTGTCCCTCCACACTTCCCTCCACACTTCCCTCCACCCACATTCCCAGCACAAAGACTGTGTTTGGAATAAGCATCTGGCATGCTGTATTTGCCAACAGCTGGTGGCCTGTTGTCTGTCTCTAAGTGATGGACAAGGTGCAGTTTGATGTTGCAGTCAAGCTCATTGAAAGGCAAATTGCTCTTCTTTTCTCCTTCCACTCTGTGGTTGCTTGTTCCTGGAATAAGCTTGAGCACGTCCTGGGCAGGCTGTGTTGGGTTTTTGGATGGTGTTGGCAGGGTAAACCTGCCCTCAAGAGCCCAGGATGTGTAAGCAGAATGAGTCCCCGTGTCTGTTCTAGAGCCCAGGAAGTCTGTTGGCTGTTTTCTTCCTTTTCTTCTAAGTCTTGTGTTTGCCTGGTTTTTTCAGGGTCTCTTATAAATGTTAATTCTGCCCACCAGTACATATGCTCTGTAATATGATAATTTATAAAAACAGCTCTTTTTTCCTTCTGGAGGCTGCCTAAAAATATGTGTGTCTGAGCGGCTGGGTTGTGTTACTGTATCCACATAGGATAAGGGTGGGAAGAAGAGCCCATTGTTGTGGGTAGTTACTGCTCCTTTTAGTCTCTGTGAGCAAGTGCTTTCAGTTCAGGGGATGAAAAATATGGCTGCTGCTTGATGTTCTGGCAATAACTTTCAGTCTGATAAATCAGTGTAGACTTAGCATTGATTTTTAGCTTCCTAGAGGAAAACCATGTTGTTGAATATTCTGTTGTCTGCTCTTTGCTACAGAGAATTTGTTGGGACCATGGTTGGCTGCAGCTCTCTTAGGATGGAGAGAGACTGGCCAGCGTATTTGGTAATGTGTTTGGGTCCAAATTCTGTTTAAGGAGATGGAAGGGCAAACTTCATAAAGAATTGTCTAGCTGAGTCTGTGTTCAGGTTTATTCTTGGCTTTTCAGTGGCAAGCTGTAAAAGCTGTGAAATGTGAACCACTAGAGGGCACGTTCCTTCACTGTGGGAGTGTGGTTTCCCCACGGATGTTGGGACGTGCCTGACAAAAGTAGATTGTTTCTGACCCCTCCTCAGTCTTGGTTCATAATTTTATTGGCTTGGATGCAAATTCCAGCTTGGATGGCAGAGGTCAGAGATTGGAGTGGAATTCCAAGTGCTGACCAAGTCATTAAGGTCTCTGATAAAGTGCTTGGGGTGATGTCTGCCCCCTCCAGCTGCACTGCTGGTCTGCTTAATAGCTATTGTCTTACTGAGCAGAGCCTTCTTAAAATAAGGAAATTAGTATAACCTCTTCCACTGCCATGTTTAGTTTTAAAGATCCATCCTCTCTTAAATCCTTTCTTACCCAGTGATTCTCAAAAGATAAATATACTGCTTTTAAGAACTGTACAAAATAAATCCCTTGCCTTACGGTCAGATTGTCTCAAGCAGACACAGGGGTGCCAGAATGGAATTGGTTGAAGTGAAGTGGTCCAAGTGTACCATGGCAGCCTGTAAAAGGAAGTAAGAGATATTTAAATAAAAACTCTGAATAGTGCCTTCTGATCTTAAACTAGCACCAGAATGTATATTTTGTCTTAAGATCTGCATACAGTAAAATTAAATACAAAAAAAAAAGTCTTATTTGAAGGCTTCTGCAGTTTCCATGGTCACAGAGGGCAGTGGTTATGCAGGGTAGAGAGGCTTGGCTGTAGCTGATGCCTTTGACACATACCCAGTGATTGAAAGTTTGGGCAGTGTGAGTTAAAAGATATGTTTGGAACTGTTCTCCAAAGCATCTGTTACCTTAGCACAGATTTCTTCAGACAAACACTGACTTTAGAGGCACCCACTGAATGTTTCAGGTGGTCACCTGGTAACAGAGCCAGTCAGAAACAGGCACCCAGGCTCTGACACTACTGTTGCCTTTTGTGTTGCCTAATCGACACCCTGGTGACAGGGAGTAGAGCAGAAGAGGGAAAGGTGGCTCTGGAGGGCTGGTGTAAAAATGGCAGCCTTTTTCTATAGAAATCTTGACTGTGAACAGTTTGAGCAGGCTCACTGTGTGGTTGGTGTTGTTGCAGGTGGAACAGTTCTGGCGGTTTTACAGTCACATGGTACGTCCTGGGGACCTGACAGGCCACAGTGACTTCCATCTTTTCAAAGAGGGCATCAAACCCATGTGGGAGGTGAGTTGGAGCTCTCATTTCTGCCTTGATATTTTCCCCCAACATTTTGGAGGAAACCTTCTACAGTAGAGAGATTCTTGTATTTTTTTTGAGTGAAATCCTTTTGTCTGGGTTTCCTGTCAACTTGTCCTCAGAACTCTGTCCATGTAACCTAACAGTCCTGCTGCCAGAGAGGGAAGATGGGGAAGTTGCTGGCTGCACCCTCACAAAGGTTGCTGAACTGCCATTGCCAATGGAGGGGGTACCCCATAGCTGCCTCCAGTGAGAGCAGTGCAGGGCTTTCCTCTGGAAGGACTGAACCTCTCCAACAAAGCTTATAAAAACTAACCCTCCCTTTTCAGTCAAGGAGGTGCATATGGTTGAAAACCTGCACACAGAGCTGGAGACGGAGAAAAACTTTGCCTTTTATTTACTATTTGCTTTTTCTGGTTGTTTTGGTTTTGTTTTGTTGTTGTTTTGGTTTGGTTTTGTTCCAGGGCACTTTAGTTTGCTTCTATTTCTATCCAAATCTGTTAAAAGAAATTTTAAACGAATCTTTGCCCAGCAAATCATTCTCTCAATTCCTGGCCTGCTTCCAGCAATGACCAATAGCATTCACAATATGAGGATTTTATGTGTTTCTCTGAAGTATGTAATTATACTGCTTGGTCTTGAGAAATTTATATGTGACCCTCATTAGCAATTATTTTAAGCAAGCTATTTTATAGCCAGTTACTGCAAATACTATTTATATAAAATGTTTAACCCTCTTTGCACTCCTGGTGAGCAAGTTCCTCAGACAGTGTGTCGATCAGAGAGTCTCCAAGTTAATGTTACCAGAATTTCTATAAAGCATTTCCCAGTAGATGTTTTAAGATGGAGGTGGAGAGATTCTTTAGTATTTTTACTTCTGGCCCTATTTCCTTCTTACATTTCTAGAAGAGGACCTGAGATCTCACTTCTGACCTTCCATTGCATGCTTTGTAGGGCTTTATTTATACTTCTTTCTCTTCCAAACCGATCCTCAGTTACTGTGATTCTCATAGGTACATATGTGCCTGTGTGTAGCTCTGATCTTTTTCTGCATCCATCTGTGCCTTTTCTGCTAAAGTCAGAAGCACTAAGCATAATAATCCCTGGTGATTTACTGGGCTGCAGATCATTATTATTCTGGTGAAGGAAAATCAAATGCTTGACTGAACCAAAGCTTGTTTAACCTGAAAGAAAACTAACAACCATAAAGCACATGATACAGCATCTGCCTCCCAATCACTGCTCTCTCTCTAGCTTTGAACCTGCTTAAGTCACCTTTGAGATATTTTTAGCGATATCACTCTCTTCTGATGCCCATTAGTCATTGTGGACACTTTGAAGAGTTAAACCCAGCTCCCAGTCTAAAGGCTGTGATGTTCACAACTTGGAAAACAAGGGTACTTAACAGAAAGCAGTTTGCTTCTCACAGGATTCAGCCACATTCCTAGAACTTATGTTGATTTGGACGGCTCCTGTCAGGCTTTGAGGTTTGTCTGGAGCTGACACCTTCCCCTTTCAGTCCAGCACATACCTGAAAAGTAGGAGTCAGGTAAATGCTGCTGTTACACTGACACTTCCATGTTTCCTCAGGATTGCATTGTTAGCACTTGATGTCTCTGAGAGAGCAGACAAATGTTTAGTTTTATCTGAGCCCTAGAGAAGCTTTAAGGCTAAAATAAAATTAACTTTATTTCATTAAGGAGGGTTAGGCTGCCTTGCCTGGCATCTTCAAGGTGTGTCCCAGCTTGGCAGAGGGGATTGCTGGGGATTTGAAGAGGGATGTCCTGTTTTGTGCAGTCCCCTCTGAGTCATTCTTTGTTCTCTGTTTCTGTCCTAGACCTGTCTTTCCTTACCCTTCCTATCTGCCACCTCTCTGACTTGTTCCTACCTCTCTGTCTTCAGCTTTGGACGGAATTTGTTCCCCTCTCACCTTGTAAGATTTCCCAGCTACAGTGTTGTACCAGAGAATGCCACAGTGTTCTGCACAGAGGAGAAGCTGCTCTTTGACATAGCTGTGCATTCTGGGGAGCAGGGGAGGCTGTAGCAGTTTCCAACTCTTTGTCAGCTTCAAGATACAGAATCACAATATTGAGGTGACAGACTGGGTGCTTAGCATTAAATTTTTCTTTTACTTTCCCCTCATTTTGGTTATTTCCCTGGGTCACCACAGTCTGGAGCAAACATTCAGCTGTATGATGTGTGATAATGTCAGAGAACAGGGTAGTCCTTTCTCTGTTAGCACAACTTCTGAGCCCATTCCTGGAGATGTGGAAGGAAAATATTTATCAATTTTTTGCTTGCTTTTAAAATACCGTTTTGCAAACTCTTTACTGGCTTTCCATGCTCAGTGATGAGGGGGTTCTCCTGTTTTACAGGGGTCTTGTTTTACAGGCAGAACTACGTAGACAGGGGATTAGACAAATGGTGACTCTGTCTCAAGTTTAGGAGTAGTTGCATCTGGGTGTGTTTGTACAGATTGGTAGGCTGGTGTTAGTCCTTGCTAGTGGAATCAAAACACTAGAACTCAGGTCATCAGAGCATAGAACTTGGTCTGGAAGGCTGAGGGCCATTGTTTCAAGTACTTTGTATTTAAAGTGGTTTTCCTCTGTCTCTGCTTATACGGGGGAGAAGTGAAATAAAATCCTTTTGCTTGAAAATACCTTCCTTGCCCCACCTAATCAATACCTGCTTGTGTTTGTGGCTCTGCTGTCTTGTGGGTAGCAGAAAAATAGCTAGGAGAAAACAAATCAATTTATTTCCACTCTTCCTAGGACGATGCCAACAAAAATGGTGGTAAATGGATTATCCGTCTGCGGAAGGGCTTAGCATCACGGTGCTGGGAGAATCTTATTCTGGCCATGTTGGGAGAGCAGTTCATGGTGGGGGAAGAAATCTGTGGGGCTGTCGTCTCTGTCCGATTCCAGGTGAGTGCTTTTGAGAACTGGCACGTGCTTCCATCTGGCAGGGCTGCAAAAAGTGCCCTGTGCTGACCCCTCCCCGCCGTGCCGTTCCGCAGGAGGACATCATCTCCATATGGAACAAGACAGCCAGCGACCAGGCCACGACGGCCCGGATACGCGACACGTTACGAAGAGTGCTCAACCTACCTCCCAACACCATCATGGAATATAAAACCCACACCGACAGCATCAAGTACGTGTGCTGGCCAGGGGGGTGCTGCGGGTCGCGTGTGTGCCCGAGCAGCTCGGTGCGCGGCGTTGGCACGAGTGCTCGCGTGCGTTAGGGCCGTTCCTGAGGTGCAAACGGCGGCGGTTGTTGCCAGCGCGCTTTGAAAGCCAAATTCCTGTGTTGTTGCCGTGGGCGTTTGGTTCTGTGAGCAAAACCTTTTTCTTTTTTAAATGTGTGATCCAGGGTTATTTTAACAATCCACCCAGCCTGTCGCTCGGGTGATGGGCAGCCCAGGGTGGGACTGTGGCTTGATGTATTCAAAGACAAGATTGCAGTGGGGGGAGTCGAATAATTTGAATAAATAGAGATTCTGGGGAATAAAGTGCGGAAGCTAACAGGGATTTATAGTGCCATTAGACTTATAAATGGTCTTGGGAAAGTGCCGTGTGAATTTACAGTGCTGTACAAATGATTTCTAATCATAATAAACGTCATATATTAAGTCTTCCAGGCCCTGGTGACAGAGGCTCTTTAACAAGACTAGAAGATCATGGTACACAGAGAGCACAGCTGTATTTTTAAATAAATGCATTATAGCTTAGCATATCAGGCCATTCAGGGTGACTTTTATTTCCTACAAAGTGACGAAAAATTGCATATATAGGTATTAGTTAGAGGTGAGTAATACGTTGTTTTTCTTTTTTTCTTAAGTGTATTATAAACTAATAAGTCGTAACTGATTAAACTATAAACTGATTAGGTTGTATTGGTTAAATTAATACTTGAAAATATGCACATGGAAAAACAAGTGAAACGAATAAGACACTGATGTGGCAGAGAGCTTTCTAATCTTGCTTGTAATGAAGGTGCAAGTGTCTTTCATGACTTTCTTTCATCATGCTGGCTTGTTCCACATAATCATGTTGTCATCAGTCTGCTGTCAGACAGCTTGATGGGATCCATCCTGGTTTTAGCAGACAGCTGGCTTCCAGTTTTGAGTGTGGGTCACTAGTAATTATACAGAAATCTTGTTGAAACTGCCTGTAGGCATTTAGTGTTCCATGTGGCCCTCCCTCCTGTGTGTGTGGGAAAGAGAAGGGAAAGAGATAATTTTTTCCGTGATTTTGTTGCTAACGTTTGCCCTGCACTTTTTGCCAGGAGAGGGCACTATGGACTCTCTGTCCATGCCGGGAAATAGCAGTGTGCTCATGTGGACACGCGGCAGAGTATTTTACTCCTGTTCAGCAGCAGCAGACTGCGGACTGTGATGTTGCAGCTTTGTGGTGAGAGCAGGGAGGTGTTTGACTTTTCTCAGTCCCTGTAGTAGAAGCTGTGTGTGGAGCCAGCTGTCCTAAGCTGTGCTGGTGGTTCATGTAGCAAATGCAGAATGGGAATGCTGTGACCTTTCCCTTGTGAGCTATCACCACCAGCACTTCCTAGCACAGAGAATGCTGCTATAGCAGTGTTTGTTTTTGCTGTGGCCAGGTGTAAGACCTTGAGTGATGGTGCATCCAGTAGTGTGGTCTCATTTCCCTGCACCAGTGTAACATGCTGTGCTTGCTGCCCTCTCTTCCTGCATAGCATCCGAGTTTCATGTTGTGCTGCTGACGTGTGTTGCAAAATGAGCTTGTCTGAGAATAACAGGTGTTGGAGGTATCAAGTTCAGTAGCTCAGATTACAGCTGGGAGCAATTCTTAAACAGAGGCCGACTGGCTTGTCTCCCACTCATTCTTCTGTGGGTAGGAGGGTTTGTCAGGAATTGCTTTGATGATGTCCCAGTCAGGTAGGTCTAAGCAATTAACCTTCTGCCATGTAGGGCATCATGAAAGCCCCTTTTTTCCCATTGCCTAGCTTAAGCTAGCTTAAGCAGCAGTCTGATTGCAATGCTCTCCAGCATCTCCTTCCAAAGGCACAGGTGTAAATTCAGAGCAGAACTGCTGTCAGTGGAGTTTCTGTGTAGTGATGCACAGACCAACTTCTTGTGCCTCTCTTGCTTGGTACCAGCAGGCAGCAAGGGGCAGCAGCTGCAGAGAAGTGATGTGACTGCTTTGTGACAGTGAAGAGCAGGACAGCCCAGCTTTCAGTCTGACTTTGCTTGGATAAGCTTCATATCATTAAGGTTCTCTCACTAATAAAGAATCTCTTGTGTAACTAGTTCTATCCTCCATGAAGTCTGGCTCCTTTTCCTCACCCATCTATCAAGTCCTGTTGAAATACTGTCCGTCATGAATAAACTCCACTTATGCTGCACATGTACCATGTGATTTATGACTGGGGAGGGCTTTCTAGCCAGCACTCTATATTCACACTCTGGCTGTGTTTCATGAAAAGCTCTAATGGAAGAGCTGTGCTCTAGGCTTTGTCAGGGCTGCCTTTTGAGGGGGGCTCATGGCATTTTTCATTTGTATGGGCTGCATCTCTCCACTAGAGCTCTGCTCATGTGCGGGGTTTGATTGGCATTGATTGTGCTTCAGGGAAGGGAGCATGCTTAGCAAGAAAAGAACAGGCATTTCTCAAAACCTTGACTTTTAGGTAGTGAATTGACCTGGATTAGCTTTTGACACACTGTAAATGAATGCTTCTGCAGAAATTGCTAGCATGCCTCTCACTGTGGAACCTGAGCTCTGTGCTTCAGGTTTTGTATATTCTTTTTGTGAGGATGCATTTCATATTAAATCATTTCTAGACACCATTTTTCATGAGTTGTCAGTGAGGCTGCAGCCCCCTTTGTTTCAGAAAGTGGTGGTGCTGCCAAGCTGCATCTGAAAAGTACCTGTTGCGTCACAGCTATTCCAAGGAGCTGTTCTGCATTCTGTCCTTCCTGCTCTCAGTGGTGGGGCTTGTGCATTTAGCTAGATAAGCAGATCTTTCATTGCAATTTTCCTGTGTTTGTCCTTTCTCTTGCTTGTGATATTGACAAGCTGCCTAAATCCCAGCGAGTAGAAGGGTCAGCCTAGTCTGTATGAATTTCCAATCTTGCTAAGAAAGCTGGAACAATCTCTTGGACTCTGCTAAATTGCAGGGGATTTATAGTACCTTAGACATTACAGTGCTGAGCACGTGAAGAGAACATATGTGACATTTTGTGGGCTACCTTGTTTCAGTAGCTGGAGAGGAATTGCTTGTCTTTGTTCCCTCAGAAGTGCACTGAGAGAGGAGCGCTCAGATGCAGTGAACCACTTAATAGGTTCAGTTCATCAATGTTGTTAACCTTGGAGGTGACAAGGTCCAGAAGTGACAGTGACTTACGGACAGTGGTACTTCCTGTGGCTTGGAATTAAAGGCAAAATACCCAACCTCTTTTGCTGCCGTAGCAGGTGCACTTTTTTGAAAGCAGAATGTTGCCAACCACAGCCTGGTCATGTCTCAGCAAAGCCACTGGAAATATTCAGGTATCTGCAGTTGGGAGAGGGGTGGAGGGGAAGTGATCGCTTTCACATTTGACTTTGAGCGTTGCAGCATGAAGTTTGTGGCTGCCTTGCCCTGCCTGGGCTTATCAGCCTTTCTTTTCCTCACTGATAACTGTGTGGTCAGTGACCATCTCCTTTCTTGAGAGCTCTCACCCACCATACTGTCCAGGAATCCCAGGCAAATTCAGCAACACTGCTTCCAGTGCCAGGAGAGACCAGAGCAGTGGCCATCAGCAGGTTGCCACTGAGCAGGCTGCTGTGGAAATGTTTTGGTTGCTCTGTGACATTACAGATTGTCCTGTCAGCTCTAAAGCAAGGCTGCTTTTTCTGGAAACAAAGCTTTGCTTATTCCTAAGTGCCTGCTGCAGTGAGAGCTGAGCAGGGTATAAAACTAGCCTTTCCTTTCAAAGTCACCAGTGATAACTAATGGGATGGCTTGAGTAAATGAGAAGAATAGTTGATCTTAATAGAGCTGGCACTGGGTTCATTTCACTGCAGGCAGTTGGAGGAAATGGCCTCAGACTATACTGTAGGTAGGAAACAAGAGGATATCCTACGGAGGGAAAAGTGCACTATAAGAACACTACAGGGGTGAGGTTCTCAGGACAAAAAGAGAGGAATGGCAAAAAAGTGAGGAATTAAGAAGAGAAATCACTGTGGAAGTGACAGGTGTTGCACAAGATCAGTGTTTCTGAGACTAGTAAGCTGCTGGTAGGGTGCTTGTGAGGTTTCCCTTGTCAGAGCAGAGTTCAGCTAATCCTGTAACTGTTGTGGCTTTAAAGCACTGGTTTCCCTTTGTTTGCTAATTTCCAAAACCTTAGGAGAACTCCTCAGTGCTGCTGTTCTACTTGTGTCACCTGTGCCTTTGACTGTGTCTTAAATGAGTGGGCAGGGTTAACTTTGCCTGAAGGAAATGATTTGCAGAGGGGACCCTCACGCATTGTCTGATGCCTGTCAGGGGAAGGCAGGGTGCCTTGGGTCTTGCCAGCTCTAGAGCTGCACTGTTTCACCCTCATCCATTCAAGTCTGAGAGCAGGAATAAAATGTAGAGGAGAGCAGTGAGGTTCTAGATCTGATAGCTGTCCTCTTCTGAGTCTCTGCAATACTGGCTTCATTCATTTCTCACTCCATTCTCCAGCTCCAGTAATGTTTCTGAGTCTAAGAGCACTTGCATAGATTCAGTGATTGATTCTCCATCAACATAATATGCTTTACTCAGAAGTGTCCATGACTTTGTGAAAGTCCTCCTTATCTTGGTGGCCTGTCTCTTACCAAAAAAGTGCCTATAATCTATTTATGTCATGGTTGTTTTTTTTCAAGGAGGTCAGTTCAGTTGTGCTTATTTAATTGTCTTATATTGCCTTTGCTCCAGGTACTGCCAGACAGGTGGAAGAATTATTTCAGGCTAGAAGACTACCCTAGATTTTTTTTTTTCAAGCTGTTAGTCACAAAGTTCTTGTCTGGCTGTGAACAAATCCCAGGGGAATCACCCAGAAAGAGGTTGTGCTGCTCTGGACACCTGCAGAGTGTAGTGAGTGGTCAGTGTGCTGGGAGGTTCCACATGGGCTGGCAAAAGAGACAGACCTTGGTGCCCTTTGTAAAGTATCATAAGTGCACTCTGAGCTCTCTGAATCCTTTTTAGCTGGGGAAGGAGAAGGTAAGGAGGGGGGTTGCACAGAAAAATACTGAAGGCAAACTACTGGGACTTAATTGAAGATGTTTGCAGAAAACAGCTAGTGGTGCTTGCACAACAGTGATTTGGAAAGCCCCTTGAAGCAACTAAGACTGCCCTTCCTCTTTTTGATGGAGTCTTCCTCTTTTTCTTTTTGGGGAGATAGTGGCTTCTTTTCTCTTTTTTTTTTTTTCCTTCGAATTTACTTCCTGGGACTAAGGGAGCTCTGTCTGGGTTCTGACCCTGGGCAGTGGGGAGGAAGGTGGGAAGTTTCAACAGCTATGGGTCAGGAATGAGTGTGGAAGAGCAGCTCTGGCTGGCTTTGTTTAGCCTGCTAATGTTTCCATTTCCCATCTGTTCAGTGGGAATAATCTAAGTGTTGGGGATCAATTCACTGAGTATCTGATCGCTGTGCAGACAGTATGGCAATAAGGTACTAAAAATGTCTATACATAAAAATAACCTCTTAGACTCTCTGGCACTGTGCCTTTGGCATGTCACAGGTCATAAAGATTCTGCCAGATGAAATTAACTGGCAGCCTTGCTCAGTATGGAATGAGAGCAGTTTGCTCTCCTAGCGCAGTTTAGGTACATTAGGGCAGACATACCCTGGTGGATTTTTTCAGTCAAGTCAGCAGATAGCTGGAGTCATTAGTACTGTAATACATATGAGGGTCTTGAATTAAAAATTCTTGGCTGGAAGAGCTTTTTCTCTCTGTGAGGACAGAGATGAAGGACTGTGCATGATGTTATTTGAATGTTGGAACAAGGAAATCCTTAGTGTGAAAGGGGTAATAAATTATCGATCATGTTGACAAGTAATCTGTCCTTGTATTCCTTCTGCTGAGAAGTTACAAGTTTGGGAGAACTATGGGAGAGGAAAGAGAGATGTGATTGTGGGTGATGGGAATGTGGTAGAGATACAAGGGAGGTTGGAGGGAAGACATGAAGGTGGAGACTCTTTGACGAGTCTGGAAATGTGCAAAGATTACCAGCAACTAAGAGGGTTTCAGATTCAGAGTTTCTCTTCTCCCTAACTTTCTTCTGGAGTGAGGCTGTTGAACCCCAAGGTCTTTGTGTTTATTTGGGCTATGACTTGCTGGGAAAGAGCATGTGACACCTGGGCTGCGTTTGCAAATGCCATTTGGGAGCTTGACTCCAAGGCTCAGGTGAGAGTCAGGTTGGTGGTCCGGTTTTGGCACAGATGCTGACTACTTCAGGGCTTCCATTTCTGGACTCTCCTATTGTGTTGCAGTAGCCTGATGAGGCAATGCACAAAACAAAATGTGAAGTAACTGAGAAGTACCAGCAAAAAATCTAGAGGGTGGTCTGAGTTTATGATTGACCTGGGTTCTCTTTAAGGTCCCTCCAGCTCCATGGGACTCTGTGGCTTCAGAAAATGGCTTGGCATGTGCTGTAGGAACCAGCACTGTTTTGCTGGGCAAAGAGAACTATGAGGTTCTTTGATGTCTCTGATCCTAGAAGATAATAGCCATGCTCACATTAACCTCAGCATGTTTTCCCTGAGAGGGTTTCAGTATGCTGCCTTCATAAAACCGACAGCAATTTTTCAGTCTGCTGCCTTCATCCGTCAGTAACGTTCTCCACCAGGGAATGCAGTGTTGGACCTGTCCCTCTAACTTATCTAAAAACATTTTCATTTCAAATAGTTGTGATGTTTTTACTGGGTCGTCATTAACAACGCAGGTTTACAATGGGAAATGGGACTTCCTAATAACAATTGGATTCTGCTGCCTGATCAAAGAATTTCATGCGAACTAAGCTGTGTGGCATTGAAAGAAGCCCCTTTTGGGGGGATTACCTGCATATGCACTATGTGGCAAAGCATGAGGCCAGTAACTGGCTGAGTTTAACCAGCCAAGGAATGTGATAATCCTCCAGAAAGACGTAACATGGGCTATTTTATGAGCAATAGGAAATGGATATTCCATTTGTGACTAGGAAGGTCGTACCTGTCTCTGGGTATTAATGTGGCTTTATCACCAGCAGCCAGTAGGAACACTTCATGTCTGTGCAGAACGCTAAAGCTGCCTTGTGCTGTCAGATGTTTGGCTGGATTTTAAGGATGCTTCTATCCACTAGGGCTATCAGAGAATATTGCCTTGCTCTCTGAAGACAAGTGCCTTTTAAACATTATTGAATGTTTCTGCTCTCGTTAAAAGTTAAGAAGCCTTTGATCTGAAGTGCTATTTTTTGGTTTTATTTCATTTTTTTTTCCCTCTGGCTTGCCAGGGCCTGGGAGGAGTTTCATGGCCTGGTGAACAGCAGTGGCCGCTGATCGAACGCTCCCCCTCCCTCTGTCACACCCAGGGTAGGGCCTCATCTTTCTTCCTATGTGACTTCATGGCATACCTCTCAGCTTCCAACCTTCCCATGGGCTGGCATGTTCTCTTGTCTTATGGGCCTGATGGTGGGCCCATTCTGCTATTTGTTCTTTTCCAAAGGTCAAAATTACTTTTAAATTATTTTTTTTTGACCAGACACCAGCATTTTCTCTTGAGGTGCTGTGTGCTATTTTGCTAATGTGTCCTTCTTCTGTATGAGGCACTTGTATCCCAGACCTGGTCCCAGGAGGCTGAGA
This sequence comes from Onychostruthus taczanowskii, assembly GCF_017590055.1. Lineage (NCBI taxonomy): Eukaryota > Metazoa > Chordata > Aves > Passeriformes > Passeridae > Onychostruthus > Onychostruthus taczanowskii. Next base: position 8,907,726 of record NW_024499684.1, read on the forward strand.
GGTATGTCTTCAGCTTGGGTGTGTTGCCTAGGGTTAAGTGTAAGCACGTATGGAGTGGTAAATGAATCCTAAGCACATCCAGAGGGTGGACACTGAGAGAGGCACCTGGGGCCTGACACACAGCTCTTGAACAGTGGGCTGAAGCAGAATAAATTAATTGGTCAATAAAAGCTTGTTCAAGAAGGACACCCACTAGCTACTGGTAGAAATAATAATGTTGTGGCTAATGAGACAACCACTCTCTACTGCTGGTAGAGTCAGCCAAGATGTGCAGAGAAGATAGCCAAGGTGAGCCCAGGGCTGCTGGGAGCTCCACAGCTCAGATTGTTTTTCCCTGCAGTGCCCACTTCCCTGACAGCAGGCCCTTAAGAAGGGCCAGCAAGAGGCCTGGCCATGAGAGTTGGGTTGATTGTAGCCAAGTGGGATCACTGGATTGCTGAGTGCCAGAGCAGAGGAATCTACTGGAAGGAAGCATTTGCATTGCCCAGTTCCCATAACTGGGCAGTGGAATGTAGCTGCTCCAACACAACTGAGCTCTGAGGAGCTGCTGGGGATCCCAAAATCTCCCTCAACTGCATTGGGCAAGCAGTGTTATCATGCCCTTGCTCTGAAGTCATGGGTGAAAATAATACCTCTCTCTCCTCACAGGTTTGGTTTTTTGTGAGGATCAGTGTTTACAAATTACTACACAGGCACTTGGTAGTGTTGTTATTGTTAGATGACATTCACTTGTCCTTCTGGAAGAGGAAACCAGCTCACTTAATGATATACCAGGCTCTGAAGGCAGCAAATGTGCCAAGGATATAGGAAAACAGTGGCAGAGTTCATTTAGCTCTCGGCTGTATTGGGTGGCCTGTGCTGAGCAGGGATGAGCAGAGGGCTTGGGGCACCCCAATAAAGGCAAAAGGAGGGAAAATATAGGGAAAAAATCTGTCCACTAAAGAGCTGCCTAAAGTGTGCTGTCCTCCTGAGGCAGATGGCACAGGTGAAAGTCCAGTACGGGATAGAAAACCAAACCATTGTTGCAAATTAACCAGAATCCAGTTAATGAATCCTGAATCACATTCCCAAATGGCAACCTAGCCTGCTCTTCTAGCAAGTGCAAAGGTGAACCCCAGTCTTCTGCAGCATTGTTTTTGCTGTCAGGTCATAGCAGAGTAACTTTTTTAACTCTGAAAAGTGATTTTTACTTCCTTCTGTTCTTCCACTTCTCCAGCCCACCTCCTGGAGGTGTTCCAGCCTGTGCTGGTACTGCTGCCATGCAGCTGCTGGCAGCACACGATGACAGCTCACAGGTTTGAGTGGAATTTCACAGTCCTGAACAGCACCTTGCTGCTGAAGTTGCTGCCTTTGCTCTTCAGCTATTTGATGTGGTATGTCCTGGGGCATCCCTAAATGTTTTGGCTTGGGCAGCTTACAGCCCTGTCCCTGTTTATGGGAAGAGCTGCCAAACCTATCCTCTCAAAGTAATTGTAATCTCCTTTATTTCAACACACTACTATTAATGTGGGAGTATGCTTTGCCTGTTACTGCTGCTCACAGCCTGGTAGTAAGAATAACACATTTCTGTAACCTGCCCCATCTTCAGTTGCTGCAGTGCCATGAGACTGTACTGAGGGAGGTTGTAGACCAGCACTCCTTCCTTGGTCAATAGCCCCTGAGGCTCATGGCTGTACTCTGAGTGAGTAGAAGCTGCTGAAGAAACTCATCTATTTAAACTTGAGGAAAACACCCTTTTCAGATTAGATACTCTTTTAAGGTAGGAGAGATCAGAGAGCTAAACTTGTTGACAGTATGACTAAATACAAGGGACAGAGGCAGGGGGAGGTTGGTCTGATAGTATATTTGTGTTCCAAGCAGAATCCCCGAGATAAATGTTTGCTAAGGAAGAGACCTTGCAAGTTGTTTAAACAGCAGAATCCATCAGGGAGGTTTCCACATTCTATTATGTGCTTTGCTCACAGGAGATGGTGATTTTTTCTTCTCATTGAATGGGGATGAACCAGGATCTCCCTCTGTTCCAGGGGTTCTGGAGTGACAGCTGACTTGCGTGAGAAGTCTGTAGTTAGGAAGATGTGCATGGGAGATTTAGCAAGTGTTGATTTTGAGTGATGTACTGGGATGGCAACACTGGTAGCTATAGTGGGAAGAATGGGGAGGTGCTGTGATCTGAAGGAATGCACATCTTTAACCACTTTTTTCTTCCCTCTGTTTTCCAGGGATAATTCAAGCTTTCGAAACACAAAAATCACATTGTGAGAACAAGAGTTGGCACTAAGCTCCTCTCTCCGTGTTGAAAGCACTGAGAGTGGCCTCCAACCTCTGAAGGGACTCATGGGCCACTCTGCACTCCTCCCTGGGGGAAGGATCCATCTGAAGCCCTCCGGCAGCGGTGACAATAGAGGCCGATTTTGTCTTACACAAACTTTTTTTTAGCAGTGGGGCGGGAGGCAGCCTTTCAATTAGCGGTGGGCCCTTGGGGCCGCATCTTGCAGCACTTTCCTGTCTTTCTCTACATGGCACGCAGGATCGCTGGGATTCTGCCTCAACATCAGAGCCTTTTGCTGAGGGATACCAGTATTATAAATCTCTCTGCAGCTGGGAGGAGCATCCCAGTTGAGAGTCAGCCCTGTGGTTTTCAAATGCCCCTTTTCAGTTCTGCCAATAAATTATTGGGTCTCTTTTGTTTCTTTCAGTCTCTCATTTTTTGGCTTGTCTGAAATTCAGCGGGGTGGTATTTCTCTAGGCTGCTTGCTTTATCTTTGCCTCTTCTTTATACTCCCAGGTTAGTAGTGCCTTGTACCCACCTCTATTTGTTATGGAGAGGGATTTGAGCTTCCCTTAAACCAGGAAAAAGAGATGTTTGGTGTCAGTTGCCTTCACTCTGTCTCGATGGAGAGCCAGCAGCACTGGCTGAATTCAGAGCCAAGCCTGCTTCTGGTGTGCACTGAGGTTTGTAAGTCTCTGGCCACCTGGGAAACTGGGCCCCCAGTGGGTTTAGCAGAAGAGGGCGATGGCCCAGCCTGCTGCTCATAGCTGCGTGACAGCTGTGACCAGAAGAGGGGCTGGGAGTGACCCCCTGTCCTCCGGGGTGAGCCTCAAATGATGGGTTGCTGCCTGGAAAGCCAGCGTGGCTGCAATTTGGATGCCACGGAAACAATAGGAGCTAATTATTTCCTCTGATTCTGCTTGACTACAACACTAATTGTACTCATTAACAGCTCCAGCCTTTTCTCCTTTTCCTTGGGGAATCGCACAATTGTCTTTCATTTTTAATGGAGCCTTTGCCTTGGGCCCAGGAGGGGAGGCTGTGGCCAGTGCTGGGGCACACCTCCTGCCCCATGTGCTCTGTGCAGTCCCCCAGGAGAAGGGGCTGCTTGGGCCGATCTGCTCGTGACTGCAGAACCAGCAGCCCGTGTCTGGGACAATTACCAGCCTTGGGGCCTGGGAGACATCCAGCCTCATGACTCCAATTGCAAATTCCTTGTCTTACTATTGAAGTCTAGATTGAAAGCAGCCAAGACTGGCAGAGAAAAGAGTTTAAAATATTCAGTCTTCTGAAAGGTTTGTTTTCTTCGTTGAGAGTGTCAATTCCAGGCTGTCTCTAGGGACGTTCCTTGCACTGACAGCAATGACTGAGTGCTCCCCATGGTCAGGCAGTTAGCATGTGGCTGGGCAGGGAGCAGGGCTGTTCCCCAAGCTGTAGTGGCATCCCTCTCTGTTTCTGGAGACTCATGGTCCTGTTCCTGCTTTTGGCACTTGTCACCAGCTCTCAACCAAATGCTCTTTTCCAGACACTGTTTATTTTCCCTGCTGCAAGCAGGTACTACTATGGCTGCTATTTAAGATTCCTTTTAAATACAACTCTCCCCTGCTGTTCTCCAGTATTTGTTAGGGGGGATTTAGTTGTAATTGCATTTTGGCAATCTAAGCAAAAATAGCCTTACAAGGCAGGGCTGAAATATTAGCTGCAGGTTCCTTTTATTCTCAGCACATTTAGCTTCTTGCAGATGACATCACTTAGGGCTTTATCCTGTTGTTGTGCCCAGCTGTGCGTCATGTCCACCTCTGTTATTTTGTGTACTCGCCCACTTCTCGCCTCTGATGCCCCTTGTCTGAGCTGGTGCTGATGAGTGCAGGCTTGCTATTAAATCTGAAAATGCTGTGGTCCTGCTGTGCTCGCCCTCCAACACGCTTTGTGAGTGAGCTGTGGAAGAGACCTTCCCAGGGAGGCTGCTCCTCTCCTCCCACTGCCCCTGTGGTTGAGATTTAGAGGAACTCAGCACATGTTCCGCTTGCTCAGCCTTGAAGAGAGCAAGCTGGCTGGGTGTGGACTTTGTCCTCTCTTTAAGGCTACTTGTCCTGAGGTCAGGAAAAAGCAGTGGTTGATCAGTGCCAAGCCAGGGGACTTCTATAGCCTGAGGGGGATGGAGCCAGACTGGTTTTTGAGCTGGGCTTTTGGTTTGTGGTCCACTGTGTCCTGCTAATGAGAAAGGTGAAAACACCAGTATGAGGTTTTTTTGGAAGGGAAGGATCTTCTGTTGAGCTCTAGAAAAAGTTTTCAGATCCTCTTCATTCAGGAAGGAAGCCTCTAGCCATGGGAGCACCAAATCTGCAGTGAGTCAAGACCTTTCCTGTTTTCGTTATCCCAAAGGCTTTGAACACTCTTGAACTTTAAATCCCTACAAAGTGGCCTTTGAGGAAACTGGAAGATCTTTGAGCCATGGAGCTCAAAAAAGAGCATTCCCTTGAGTTCTTCTTTCCTAAGGGGATGCTGAACTGTGGTGGGCTCATGGGCCCTGGGTGACTTTGGCTGCAGCTGGTCTGATGGGCACTGATGGCTCTTCCCAGCCCACAGAGAGAAAGGAGTTCTCTCTGTGGAGGGGAGCAGTTGGAGGATGATGTTGCCTTAGTGCTTCTTGATGGGGTGTGGGCACAGGAGGCTGATACTGGGCTGAGGAAGCTTTTCCTCTCACTGCACTCCCCCCATAACCTCGGAGGGACCTACAAGGTGTTCCCCCACCAGATCCTGCAAGGCACATCTGCTGCCCAAGATCTGTGACGTACAGCTCTTGCTTTTGTTCTTGTCTCTGGATTGATATACCACAGAGATCTCCTGAGAGCTCATAAAACCACTGCTTGGAGATGGTGGAGAGTGTGATCTCAGTTATGTGCTCCTAGCAGGCTGGAAGAGCTCATCTGTTTCCACTTGTGCTGTATGGACATGCTGGAGCCTGAGCTCACTGGAAGAAGCAGCATCCATAGAGTGGTAAGAAGTAGGTGACAGTACCCAGCCCTGGAGACTGGCAGCAGGGCAATAGGGACCCAGTAATCAATGGGAAATGGCCAGGCAAAGACAGACCAGAATTCATTAATTATGCATCTTCTTGGGGACAGAAGATAGAGAGAGCCTGGGGGCTGCAGACATGCCTCGTGCTCTGCTTTGGGCAGCTTATGGCAGCTCCTGGCCCTCACAGGGCTGGGGACACTGGGCCAGGAGGGTCTGTCCCTTCAGCCACTGAGAGGACATGGCTGTGGCAGGACAGGAGTACTGCACAATACCATCACCTACCAGCAAGACTGTGGCCAGGAGTACAGTGCCCTGGGACCTGGTCACCTCACCTGGGTCATGGCCATGGGAGGTGACCCAGGCAGGGGGCAGGTCCCAGCTAAGGTCCTCTGAGCACCCCTGCCTGACAGGGGTGGGCACCATCCCCATCTCCTTCAAGGTGCCAGCTGGGAGCTCCATATTCACCTGCTGTTGGTGCTGTGGGCACCACACATCTTGTAGGGATAGGGCAGGAAAAGCCACCTTGCAGAAAGCAGCGGCAGGCTGGCACAGCCCCGAGTGGTTCTGGGCCATGACCAGGCTGCAGATGCCCAAGAATTGATGTTTCAGCTGCTGTGTGTTTTCTTCCCACCCCATCCGTGCCCACAGTGCTCTCACCCCTGTCAGGCAGTGCCAGGGGCAGTTGTGGGCAGTAACAAACTGGTTTTCTCCCAGCAGCAGCAGAGGCAGCCGGTGCTGGGACTGTGAGGCTGATGCACATCCTGGAGCCAGGCGCAGGTGACATGAGCTGGATCACAGAGGAGCAGATGCTGCTTGCCACCATTCCCAGGCTGACCTCTCTCATCTCCCCTGCCAGCAGGGACAAAGCCAGGGGGCCCCAGAGGTCACTGAGGGGCACAGGGGGATGCAGCATTGCTAGGATGGGGGAAGGGGCTGTGCTTGACAGAGATGATCCCATAGGGCAAGGAAGGCTGGTGGGGGAGGGAGTTGTGCTGATGCTCCCAGCAGGATGGATGCCATGGGGCACATATCCCTGAGGATGTTTGGGGGGCTGGTGTCCCAGTCTTCCCATCTCAAGCTGCTTGCTAGGGATCAAGGGACAGCACTTCAGCTGTCCCCAAGACCCACAGTCAGGGCATGAATTGAGGGAAGACTTAGCTGCCACCAATCCCATCCATAGCTCCATTTTTGCCCCAGAACAGGCAACTCTAGCTGTGATTCCTGCCCCACTACCATGAGAGGGTTGACAGTATTCCCATTTGTCCTGGGCTGGAATTTGTAAATTTGCAGTGGGGTGATGTGGCTCTTGCTGCCAGCACTGCTGCATGGCCTGTTAGATGTCTGACTCTGTTCCAGTTTCTCCATGCCCCATCCCACAGGACTGTGCAGCCTTAGAGGTGTGTGGCCAGCCTGCACAGGGTGCACATCCAGCCTCTGAGGCGGGTGGACATAGAGCAGAGATGCAATGGAGGCTTGCAAGATTTGGGGGTTTTATTTCCACATTCAGCACAGCATGAGCATGCCACGTTCCTCCTTCCCTCATCTCCACCACTTGGCTGGTGGGCACCTGTGAGCATCACTGTGGCAGGTACTGCTTGGGGTCCCCAGGGAAGGGCAGGGCGGGTGCCTGGTTGAAGTGAGCCACGAGGAAGATTCCAACAGTGCCGCACACAAAGAGGGAGGCCATGATGAGGAAGCAGACACGGTCGATCACCTGTCCCACCATCATCCACTCTTCGCTCTCCTGCCAGAGGCACAAGAAGGGTGAGGGCTGTGCCCACTGCCCCCCATGCAGATCCCTCCCTCTCCCCCCAGCCCTGACTCACGCTGCTGAAGTCGTTCTGCTCCCGTGTGGCATTGGCGATGTAGTTGCAGGCATCCACGCAGGCGCGGATCTCGGGACCTGCCTCCTCCAGGCTCTGGCAGAAGTCCTGGGTACTGCCACTCTCCAGACCACGTCCTGTGAGTAGCAGAGCCAGCACAGCAGGCACCAGCAAGCGCTCAGCCACCTGGCACAAAGCCCAGCTTCACAGGGAGGTGCCAACCCCCCGGGGTCACTCACCAATCTTGTCCAGCACAGTTTTCATCAGCCCATCTCTTTCCTTCTGCTTCTCAAAGAGCAGCTCGGTCCTGGCTTTCCAGAGCATGTACTCATCAGCTTTCACCATGAGCCCCAGGGAGCTGCGTCTGCGGATGGCTTGTGGAGGCCCTGGGGTCTCCTCTGGCACAGCCATGCCCAGGTAGTGGGGCAGGAGGTGCAGGAACACCTGGGCATAGTGTCACTTGTGGGGATCCATACAGCACAAGTCCCCCTCACACTGCCCAGAGCACCCAATGGGTGTGACTGGTTTCCCTGGCATTGCTTGGAGCATGGTGCTATTGGGATATTGGCACCTGCTGCTCCCCAGGGTTAGGAGTGGCTTGGTGGCACAGTCTGGTCCACTGGGGACATTTGGGGCCTTCTCTTTGTGCCGGGACTTGCAGTCAGAGTAAGGCATGCCTGCCACCTTACTCTGCAAGGGACATGGCCTTGATCCCCAAATACCCATCCCACTCCCCCTGTATAAAGGGTAGGGGGATGATGGCAGGTACCTGGCGCACTCTCTGGGACATGGAGTGAGTGTTGGGCGTTCTCAGGGAGACGTTGAGGACAATGACAGCATTCACCACAATCACCACTGTCACCACCATGAGGAAGGTCAGGTATCTGGGGGGGGCACAGAGCCTCAGTAGGGCTGCTGGGTCACAAGCTATGGTCCTGCAAGGTCCTTCTCTGTGCCCTCCTGCTGGTGGAAGCTGGTGACAGGCAGTGAAACACGGGCAAGTGGTAGCCCTGTGTCAGCCCCATCTGGGCTGGGGGTTATTTCTGTAGCAAGGTCCTGTCCCTGGGCACTGTCTGCTCCACAGCACCTGAGACCCTGCTGGCACAGTGTGACAAGAGAGCTGGCACCCCCATCCCAATGTGTCACTTACTTCCCAATGAGAGGCACGGCCTGGGAGGTCTCAGGCACCTTCTGGGCAATGAGGAAGAGGAAGACAGTCTGGGCCAGGAGAACATTGATGGACACGGTGCATTTCTGCCCACCCGCTGCCAAGGAGGGGGAAAGGCAGAGTTTGGCACTGGGTGGTGCTGTGGGCATTGCCCTCCTAAGGCAAAAAACCCCCACCCAAAATCTGGATTAGACAAGTCCTCCCTTGAGGCATTAACTATGGGATACCTAGAAATTTACACACTCTCCCCAGTCCAAATACTATAGGAGTGGGTGAGAGATGATGCTGATGGTCCCCAAGCACAGAGTTCTGTGCTTGGGGACCATCAGTATCATCTCTCACCCACGAGGGATGAGGAGCCCTTCCTGGAGTGTTGCTGTCCCCTTGCACACCCCCATGCCCCCAGTGGGCACGGTCCCATTGTACCTTTGGCAGGCAGGAAGTAGACGAGCACAGCCATGGCAGAGATGAGGACACAGGGCACGATGATGTTGATGATGTAGAAGAGTGGCTTGCGCTGGATGATGAGGTAGAAGATGATCTGCTGGTACTGGATGTCATCTGGGGTGAAGTGCTCCGAGTTGATGATCCTCCGGGCGGGGCGGTGCTTGATGGCCCATTCGCCGTTCTCTGCATCGTGATGGTGCCGGGTGAGTCCCACTGTCCCTCAGGGGTGCTGGGCCTCCAGACCCCCAGTCCAGGGAGGAAGGGGAGGACTGGTGATTGGCATGAGCCCCACAGGGCACCCGGGCTGTGCACAGTGCTAGAGACACTTGTGAGGGAGATGAACACTGTAGAACGTGCCAGGGTGCCTGGGCAAAATACCCCAAAAAGCAGCTGGATGGGGCAGCTGGGCACATATGGGGCACCTTTAACCCCTTGGGGGCTCCCAGGGCTATGGCTGCGGGGCTGGGATCCCCTCATCTCCCCATTTCCACAGTGCCACGGAGGGAAGCCAAGCATGACACTGGGTGACAGCACACTGCTCTCTCGTGCTCTCCACGGGAGCGATAGATTTTTTCCCAGTCAAGATCGCAACTCAGGCCGGTAATGAAAAAATAAATCTCTCTGCCCGAAAAGCATTTTGTTCCTTCAATATGCAATTAAAATGTGATGGAAAACGTCATTGTTTGGCCATGACAGCTACGTTCCCAGCATCAATCAAGTTTGCAGGAGCAGTGCTCTCCGGCAGCAGCTGCCAGGCTGCAAGAGCCCCGAGCTGGGGGGGTTAGAAAAACAAATCTCTCCCACACTCCTGCTTCCACTAATAACTTAAGTGCCCATGTAATGGTGGGAGCTGCTAATGGTCCCTGCAGCCCTGCTTTTGGCAGCCAGCAGTGTAGCAGCAGACCTGCTGGATGTCCCCTGTGGTGGGACACCCTTGTGCACTGGCTGTGGCTGCAGTGTTACCTGTGAATGCCTCGGGGTCAATAAAGATCCACTCCACAGTCTGGCCATCCTCCACTGTCAGCAGCAGGTTGATTTCATTGGCACTGTACGTCTGGGACCTGGGGAGAGACAAGGTGGTGGCACAGGCTGGCATGCAACAAGCTGGATGGGCAAGGGGTGCCAGTGTGGCACCTCCAGCTCTTCCTTGGGGTGCTTGGCTTGTCTGTGGTGCCTCCTGCTAAGTGGCAGGGGACAGGTAGGTGGCACTTATCTCCCCAGGGGCAAAGGTGGGCATCCCACGCTAATCCCTGTGTCCCAGGAGGAGCTGCCACGGTACCAACACTCACTGGAAGACCATGGTGCAGTTCTGCCAGTCGAAGGGGAAGTAGGTGACGTGGATGACGCAGACGCTGCGGTAGATGGCAGGGGGCAGCCAGTAGATGCTGCCATCAGGGGACACCAGCACGTTGGTGTAGAGGGTGATTTCGAATGTCCCGTCAATGCTGGGGGGAAAAGGATGGGCTCAGCCCCAAACTATGCCTGGGGGGCAGCTGCCAGCCTTATGTGGGGATGTGTCCCCATTGCCCTGTCACCTACTTGTTCTCCAGGACGATGTCTGGCAGCCAGACCATGGTGGAGGGCACCCGCAGCAGCTGGATGTTGTCGTATTTCTCGGGGTCCCAGCTCAGGCGATAATCAGACCATTGCTGGGAGAAGGAGAGATGAGGAGGAGGGGTCATACAGCCCCCCAAGATGAAAGAGATTGTGAGCTGCCTGTGCTATGCTGCCCACAAAATGGGCTCATTTGGGGTGCCCACAAAAGAGGGTGCAAGTTACAGTGCCAGCCCCTCATGGGGTGCCACCCTGATATGCAAACATGGCTGGGCATGATCCTGTCTAGAGGGGAGGGGTCTCACCATCTCGATCCAGACGTTGGTGGTGAGGGTCTCCTCCCGTTCATTCTGGCAGGGAAGGAATGAGGGAGATGGCTTTAGTGCCCTGCCTTCTGCCCCACAAGTGGGGGCAAATTCTGTCCCACTGGGGGTATCTGGGGGGTCTCTCACCAGGGAGATGAGGTTGGTGAGTGTCAGCTTGAGGGAGACATCGATGATCTCACCCTGCCGGGCCGGGCGCAGTTGTTGATTGTAGTTGGACATGAGGTCCTGGAGCAGCTTTTCCTCCTGGTTCCTGCAGCTCACACCTGGGAGGGCACACGCCGTGTGTCACCCCGAGGGGAAGGCAGTGGGGTCACTGATGGCCCCCAGACCCGATATGTAGGGGCGGGAGGCACAGGGTGCGTGGGGAAGGGATGCCCAGGCCTGTGTCCCTGCGGGTGTGTGCGCTCTGTCCGCCATCCTGACAGCCCCCGCCGGCGCCCAGGCAGGGGCTGTGTCCCCGGCCCGCCCTCACCCAGCTCACCGGGGACCTCTCCAGGGCAGGACACGGGGCAGGGGGCTGCCAGCACAGGCACAGCCCGGTGCCAGCCTGGCACGGACTCCCAGGGGTGACAAACCCAGGTGCACAGGTGGGGGGTGGCCAGGTGCCCTCCAGGCGCTCCCTGGCCGGGCAGATCTTACCTGCCAGGGCGCAGAGGACGAGCAGGAGCCCGTGGCCGCGCATGGCGGTGCCGGGGGCGCAGGGGCTGCGGCTGCTCTCGGCCGCCGGCGCCGACGCGTTCTGGGCCCGGCGCCCGCTGGGACACGACAGCTGTCCCCTGCCACCGTCAGCTGTTCCAACAGCCACGGGGGCCCGGGAGCGACGCGTGACCACCCACTTCTCCCGCTGGTGGGGCGATGTCACTTTGCCGGGGAGCTCCTCTGGCATTTTGTGCCGGAGAGGTTGGGATTGGGGCAAGGGGCAAAATGAGCTCTGTGCCTTGGGTTCCCCGTGTCTCCCATAGAGGGGTGCAACTCCTTGCAGGTTACGGGAAAGGGGTGCCCCCCTGCCAGCACATCCTCTCCTGCCACGGCAGTAGCTGCCCCCGGAATGTAGGATGGGGAAGGGACAGGCAAGTCCCATCACATCAGGCTGGGGAGTGATGCCCCCCCAGGGGTTCAAATCCTTCCAGCCCCTGCCTAGGAGGGTCACAGGGAGAGGGGGATGGGGGTGCAGGGGTGTGGCGAGATTCCTGGCTCAGTGGAGAGGATGTGACAGCTGTCCCGGGCCACTGCCGGTGGGGGCATGTCAGAGGTGTCCCCTGAAACCAGAGCCCTGGCATGCCACTGCTGAGCTGGGGAAGGAGACACCTCTCCGGGCCCCCTGCCTTGCACTGTGGGATGGGGTGTGCTGGGGGGACACTGTGGGGGATCATGGGGGCAGGGGAGAAATGTGGGCACTGATGGCATCTCTGCCAGCTGCAGTGGGTCTGCCATGCTGGGGGCCAGCTCCTTCCCCAGCCCATCCTGCCCCAAGTGCCCAGCCCACAGGGGTAGCAGGGCCAGTACCACCACACCCCTTCTGGCCACAGCTGGGGTCCACCACACGCAGGACATCCAACAACACCCATTCCCTGGGTGGGCATCCCAGGACACACACAGTGTTCAGGCTGGGCATCATGCCCATTGGGGCACACTGAGGGCAGCCACCAGTTCAGCGCCCCATGGCAAGAAGCTTTATTTTCCCAAACCAAGACAGATGGGGGAGAGGCTGGCACATGGGATCCCCACAGCCCCCTAGATGAAGCGCTTGTTCTCCTCCCGGTAGTCGTAGGGGTCTCCAGCAAAGGGCAGTGGTGGTGGGTGGTTGTAGATGCCCATGAGGAAGATCCAGAGGGTGCCCACCACCAGCGTGGGGGTGATGAGGAAGAAGCACAGGCGGTCCAGGGTCCGGGCCACACGGTTCCAGTTGTCAATCTCCTGTGGAGAGAGCCAGCAGCCAGGCAGTGTGGGGGCACAGTGGGCTCAGGGAGCTCCCCCTGCCCTCCCAGTGCCCATGTCCCCACCTCGTTGTAGCTGTTTTCATCCCTCATGTGCTTGACAATGTAGTTGGCATTGTCGATAACGGGTTTCATGTGCTCGGAGGGCTGCTCCTCTCCTGAGTCCATGCCCGGCGGCATCAAGCCTGGGGATGAGAGGGGGCAGTGAGATGTGCCCCGAAGGGCTGCCAGCCCTGGAGACCCCAGCCCCGCCATCCCCCCCCCCGTCCCTGCAGAGGGGCCGTGGCTCACGGGCAGGGGTGATGCGGCTGGTCAGCCCGTGCCGCTCCGACTGCTTCTCGAACATGAGCTCGCTGCGGGACTTGACGCTGAAGTATTCCTCTGCCTTGGCGATGTAGCCAGCCGAGCTGCAGCGCCGGATGCACGGGGCACCCGCCGGGCTCTCGGCCGGCTGTGTCATGCCCAGCAGCCGGGGCAGGCTCTCCAGGAAGACCTGGGACACAAGAGGGAGTGTCATGTCCCTTGGCCGCCTCCCCAGTGTGTTGCTACCTTGTCCCCACTTTCTGCCCACAAACTCCATCTGGCACAGATGCAATGCCAGGGCTCTGCTGTCCCATGCCCTCTGTGGGGCACAGTGTGACCCTTGTACCCAGCAGTGCAGCCACCCCAGCCCACACCCTGCTCACCTCTCTGACCCAGTCAGACATGATGTGGGTGCTGGGGGTGCGGAAGTGGAAGTTGAGGACCACGACGGAGATGATCACCACGGCTGTCACCAGAAGCATGATAAAAAGCAGATACCTGGCAGGGAGCATGGTCTTGGGGCTGGCATTGCCACAGGGACTGGGCACAGGCAGAGCTGCCCTCTGCACCAAGGGACTCCACAATGCCCCCACTGTGGTAGCCAGGACTCACTTGCCGATGAGAGGGATGGCGTGGGAAGTGGCAGGCAGGCGCTGGGAGATCAGCAGGAGGAAGACAGACTGGGCCAGGAGCACTGAGATTACCAGGGTCATCTTCTCACCACCTGGAGAAGAGGTAAGCTCAAGGCAAACCTTGCCCCAGGTGCCTCTAGCAGAGTCCCCAGTGCCAGGGTTGCCCTTCCAGTGTCCCATGATACAGTGCCCCATAAGGGCTTTTCTGTTATGGGAGTACCCTGGGGGCCCACATGGGATATCTGTGCCCAAGTGCATCTCTGCCAGGATGCTTGGCTGGGGTGATGGTGTTCTACATGGGGATATTCCAGTTCTAGGATGCCCTCATGTTGGGCATTGGGGTGTTGCCTTGTGCAGGTGTGGGACACAGAGGTGCCCCGTGGATGTGACTGCCATTACTGGCACACGTGCCACAGGGCTCACTCACTGTCAGCGGGCAGGTAGAAGACGAGGATGACCATGAAGGCGATGAGGATGCAGGGTATGACAATGTTGATGACATAGAAGAGCGGCTTGCGTTTGATGATGAGGTAGAACGTGATGTCCTGGTGCTCACTGGTGTCCAGGGGAATGTCAGGGTAAATGTTCTTGCGCGCTGGGCGGTGGATGATTTCCCATTCCCCATTCTCTGCCAGGGCACAGGGGACAGCACATGGCATGGGGGACACCTGCCATGACGGTCCTCACCATGTCCCCTAGCACCAGCCTCCCCCATCAGGGTGTGGATAGCATTCCAAGGTGGAATGAGTGCTAGGATGCCAAAGCCCCAGGTAGTGAAGTTTCTCCATGGCAGTGTGCCCCCACTCCAGAATGCCCTCTCCACCCCTGACCTTTACAGGGTGTCCCACTGCCACAGGACATGACAGAGAGCACCAGCATTACCTGTGAAGCCTTCGGGATCAATGATGATCCACTCCACTGGGTAAGACCTCCCTGTGTCTGGGTCACTGTCTGTCTTCAAGTGTATGTTGATCTCCAGGGCACTGTATGCCAGCGACCTGGATCACAGCCAGGGGGTCAGACAGTGAGGGGCTGCTGGGTACCCACCACCCAACCCACCCTGACCTCCAGCGTGAGGAGGCCACCAAGTCACCTACAGACCCCCACCTTGCTGCACCTCGACAGCAAGGGGAGGTGCTGGCAGCAGCAAGACACCCTGACCTCCAGCGTGAGGAGGCCACCAAGTCACCTACGACAGCAAGGGGAGGCACTGGCAGCAGCAAGCACCCAGGCATGCCATGGCCACATTGCTGCCCTGACCCAGCCACCCAGCACCTGAATCTGAGGGAGCAGTTCTGCCAGTCGAAGGGGAAGAAGTCCACGTTGATGAGGCAGGTGCTGCGGAAGATGGCGGGTGGCAGCCAGTAGACGTAGCCCGTGTCGTAGATGAGGACATTGCAGTAGTAGGCGACCTCGAAGAGCCCATCATTGCTGTGCCAGCAGGGAGACAAGGTTATGGTACGGCTGGGAAGGGACCAGGGGAGCCCTGGACATGCACTGGGAACAGTTCGGAAGGACTGGGAGGGGAAATTAAGGCACAGCTCACTTGTTCTCCAGGACTATCTCCGGCAGCCACAGCATGTCTGGCGGCAGGCGGAGCACCTCAACACCCCCAAACTCAGACTTGTTCCACTGCAGGCGGTAATCGGTCCAGCCCTGGAGGGGAGGATCCTCAGGTCACTGCCTCACCATGCTGGGCCACCCCATGGTGGCACAACGGATGCTGTGACACCTGTCCCTACTCACGTGCTCGAGCCATACGTTGGTGGTGAGCGTCTCGTCCACCTCTTTCTGCAAACAGCAACATGGGGCAGTGAGATGCCAGGGTGTGCCCCCAGCCCAGGACCCGCAACCCTCACCAACCAGGGTTGGAACAGCAGCCTCAGCGATCCCCCCCACGCAACCAGCCCTAGGGGTGAGGCATGGCTGGGGGACACCCCACAGTGGGCCCTGCCCATGGGACTCACCAGTGAAATGAGGTTGGAGAGGGTGAGGGCCAGGTAGACATCCACAACCTCATCAGTGGAGACCACAGGGCGCAACTCTTTGTCATAGCCCTTCTCCTCGAACAGGTGGTGGATGAGCCGCTCCTCCTGGTTCCCACAGAGCCCACCTGGGGGTGTGGGGTCAGGCAAACCAGGGGGTTCAAGGGTTACTGGGCCCAGTGCCACCCCCAGGATGCTCGGCAAGGGCAGGGTGGTATAAGAATGGAGGGGAGAGGAACAGGCCAGGACACTGCATGTCTGTGCTGCACGGGAGAGCAGACATGGACATGCAGGAATGACAGACACGTGGGAGCACATGGTCACACATGGTCACGGGACAAGGACGTGGGCACAGACGCAGAGGGACACACAGATACAAACCCAGCACAGAGAGGGACACAGACATGAGACATTTGGATACAGATGTGGTGGAACTGTGCACGTAGGTGGCTGTACACACAGAACACACATGGACTCATGGACACGGACCCAGTGTGTGCAGGGACACGTGGTCATGGATTCAGCACAGACAGACACAGGGACACATGGATACAATGACACTGTGCACTGACAGCACATAGCCTAGGTAGGGACATGGCTCTGGGTGACACAGCCAGGAAAGAAGCACAAAGGACACACAGTGAGCTGACTCTGCCAGGTAATATCCAAAATGCAGCCCTGGGGACCCTGGTGCCCAGTTTGGACCCTGCCACCATCATCCCCCACCAACCCCATCGAGGGGACCCATAACCCCGTGGGCACCCCATGCAGCAGAGCAGCAGGACACCCCATGACCCAGACCCTGCTCACCCGACAGCATCAGTGCCCCGAGCAGGGCCAGCTGCTGCAGCAGGCTCCCCATGCCGTGCCCGCGGTGCCCTCACGCCGTGCCAGGCCCTGGCTGCTTCCCTGCCTGGCCTGGCTGAGCGGATGTCCGGCTGCCGGAGGCAGTGGGAGATGGATGGTGCCAGGTGCTGAGGGGGAAGGGTACCGGCACCAGAGAGCTGCTCCAGCCCCTCTCTTCCGGCACCCCCACGTGCAGGGAAGGGGAGATGGGCAGGCACAGCTGGCCTTGCTGGCCCCACGGGTGTCAGCCCGTCACCCTGAGCCTGGGCACTGCAGCACAGGCACTGCTGGGCACGGGAGCAGCCGCCCCTGCCCTGCTGCTCAGCAGTCCCAGTGATGCTGCTCGGAGTGGCAGGGTCCCCACAGCAGGGTCCCCAGGGTACCCACTGATGCCCAAGCACAGGGCTGGCACCCAGCACTGATCCTGGGCACACTTGCAGGGTCCCCAGAGCAGGGTCCCCAGGGTACCCACTGATGCCCAAGCACAGGGCTGGCACCCACCACGGACCACTGACCCTGGGCACACTCGGCCCCTGCATTGGGAGGTTTCATGTGGGTCCCAGAGGGCTGTCACCAGGGTGAGCACCAGTGCTGTGCTGAGGGCGCTGCATGGACAGGAGGGTGTCTGACCCCTAGGGAAGGGGCTGGGAAGTCTGTGCCAGGGTGGGCACAGCAAGAACCAAGGTTGGAGGCATCACTTCAGAGTACAAGGAGGATAGGAAGGGGGATGCAATGGGACATCATAGCTCCCCTGGAAAGTCTATCCCCCATCACCCACTTCACCAGCACTCTGTAGCACAGCACTTGCTTCACATTCACCAGCTACTGGAAAATAGAGCCCTTCTTTATTGAAAAATAAACCTTCTCTGTACAAATAAATAACAGCTCAGGTGTCTCTGGGGAAGATGGGATGAGGGTGGGCTTGCCAAGGTGGGGGTTCCAGGGGAGAGGAGGACTGTGATTCCTGGCTGAGATGCTTCAGGTACCCACCAGGACCCATTGCACAGGGGAAGTAAGGAAGTGCTGGTGGGAAGAGAGACTGGGGTACAACTGGGGACAAAGGGGTGGAAGAGCCTAAGACTGGGAGTGGAGTGTGTTCGAAGGACATGAGGCACACCTGCCCAGTGCCCTCTCCCCATGCTGGCACACTGCCCCATTAGGTTTTCAGCGCTTCGAGTGCCAGAGCGACGAGGCCAGGCATGCTACGGGCCAGTGTGTCACTCTCCAGCCCCACAAGGCCAGTGAAGGCCGTGGGGCGGCCCCCTACAGTGGCCCGAACCTGCGCCCGGTACAGTCCCTTGGTGTTTTTGGAGCCCAAGTCCACCAGGATCTGTGGGGAGACAACAGCGCCGTGAGTCCCAGGGGAGCCATGGGCAGAGTGGGACAGTGGCAGGCTGGGGGATGGCACTGCCTGGCTGCCAGGGTGTGTGGCCCGGGGCGGCTGGATGGGGCACTCACCTCTTGGAAGGTCATGGCCAGGTGTGCCTCGGGCACCCGCAGCACCCAGGCGTACAGGTCCCGCACCGCGCCCACCCGCACTGCCGACTCGTTGAGGCCAGGGCAGGCTGCAGCCCCTGGGACAGGCAGGAGAGACATGGAGAGGACATCAGGGATGGACCCTGGGTGCACCATGCTGCTGCCCACCACGGGGAGGAGCGCCCTTGCTCTGGGGACAGCAGAGGAGCATGGGCAGAGTGGGGGAATATAGCAAAACTGTCCCACTGAAATGGGACAGCCCTGGGACAGGGGTGCAAGGCTGGGCTTGTCACCGTTCCCATGGTGATACCTAGCACCGCGTGGTATCTGTGGGAGCTTACCTCTGCCCACACCTGCCTCCTCCTCCTCTTCCTCCTCTATCCTGGGCAGCTCCGTGGGCGCCAGTTCCCTTTTCTCCCTCCCTGCCACGGAGAGAGGTGTAAAACACCGGCGGGCACTGCCCGGACACAGAGCTGGCGGTGGATGGACTCCCTGCTGCCCCAGTGCCCCCAGTCCCTCCAGGCTCACGGGGTTCATGGCTTGGCACGGGGGTCTCTGCCAGCTCTCCAGATGGCTGTTGTGGCTCCATGGCTTCCAGCGTGGTGCCAAGGTCCAGCTCTGCCCGCAGCTGGCTGAGGAAAGCTCGTCCCTGTGCCAGCATCTCCTCTGCCACATCCTCACCCTGACAAAGGGAAGGGTGGGACAGGATGGGTGATGGGGCACTCACAGGGCACCCGTGGGCACAGCCACGTGCACGGTGGCAGAGTGAGGGCATGGGTGTGCTGGTGTCAGACAGGGCATTGGTGACATGCAAGTGCTTTGTGGCTGCGTTGGGTCAGATCCTAAGCTGCAGGGTCAGACCCAGGGCTGGACTCGTATTTGGGGAGGGTGAGATGCCCCTTCTGTGGTGGCAGAGTGAGAAATGCCACTTCTGCAGCTGCACAGAGGACAATGGACCCAAAGGATGTCAGGAGGGGACACAGGGGAACTGAAGGGGTTTGGTCCCTGGTGGACCAGTCACAAGAGCACACGGATTCCCGCAGCCTGTCCCTCCCCACATACCTGCAGGAAGAGCTGCATCTCCCCAGAAAGCTGCTCCCTGTCCCGTGTTGTCACCAGGTGACTACCCCCTGCCACAGTCCTCAGAGCCTCCACCCAGTCCTGCAGCTGGGGTCCCACTGCCCCAAAAAGTTCTGCAAAGGGGGGCAGCCGCCTGTCCCCCCACCTGGAAGCACAGTGGGGAGAGCTCAGACTGGGTGGGCAGTGCCACCCTCTGCACCCCACCTGGGCACCCTGGGGGAGTGCCCTGCTAGCAGCAGGAACAGGATCCCAATGCTTCAGCCTGTCCCCAAAATGGCATGTCAGTGCCTACCAGTATCTCAATCACCTCCCCAGCCTCTTTAGCCCCTCATCTCGTGGCCCACCTGAGGGAGCCATGGGCCTCACCTGCTGAGGGGTCTCTGGGGTCCCACTGCTGTGCGGCTGGATTGGCCCCCTGCCACAGCCAGGCCTGTGGGGAGAAAAAAAGGACAGAACAAGGGATAGAGGAGCCCTGTTGGGAAGCCAGGGCAGGCTGCTGGTGCTCCAACCACCAGCATAGGGGAGACTGAGAGGACCCCAAGTGGGTATGGGGTGGTCCAGCCTGGGAGAGTACCTGGGGCATCCCTGCGGACACGGGGAGGGAAGAAGTGCCCGTAGATCTTTCCCAGGAGCTGGGGCAGAGTGCGGGTGAGGAAGGAGAAATCAAACTGGTTTCGGATGAAGTCCCCAGCCTGGTGCAAGAGATCCACCAAGGTCTGGGCATAGGAGTGCAGTTCTGTGGGCATAGAGGGAGAGACGTGACCCTGGCCCCACCCCAGAAATGGGGTCCCTCCCTACACCCTAGCCCTGGCATGACCCCCAGCTCACCACATCTTCTCGTCCTGGCGTGACAGGTCTCCTCAGCCACACGGGCACAGGTGGCCCGACCCTGAGGTGCCCGACAGGACCCGGCGTAGAAGGCGCAGAGACGGGAGCGCTCCGGGGACTGCTGCTCGGGGGGCAGCTGCGCCACGGCCAGCAGGTCGAAGCAGCTCGGTTCTCGGCTGCCAGGGGCAGCTGTGAGAGAACCGGTGCTGCCATGAGTGCTGAAAACCCCCTGGGCATCTCCGTGCCCCCTGAGGTGCCAGGAGCACTCACAGTCCATCTGGAGACTCAGCCAGTCCGTGAAGGCAGTGACACGGGTGTAGACTCCCGGTTTGCCCCGCTCGCCGCAGCCATCACCCCACGAGGTGATACCGTAGAGGACAAAGCGGTGCGAAGTGGGGTCCTCACATGCCAGCGGCCCCCCTGAGTCGCCCTGCAGGGGAAATGCCGGTGCATTGGGCTGGGACCCCAGCTATACTGATGGGCTGTGTCGTGCCCGGCACTGTGTGAGGGATTTTTGGAGTGGGACGCTGTCAGTCCCACAGGCACGGTTTTACCTGGCAGGAGTCGATGCCTCCAGACAAATACCCAGCACAGAACATGGCACTGGTGAGAAGGTCCTTGCCCAGGGCACCCCGGCACGTCTCCTGGCTGAGCAGGGGCACCTGTGCCTCCATCACCACGTCGGCTGCTGGTCCCTCTGCCAGGCAAGGCACCCGTTACGGGGTCCCCTGTGCCCGGACATCTCCCTTTCTTTCACATCCCCCTGCCCTGCCTCGGTGCGCTGGGGCTGGGCACCAGAGAGGGCACAGAGGGGAACACCCCACGGAGTCTCTCACCTTCGTAGAGGGAGCCCCATCCCGCGATGTAGCAGGGGGTGCCGGGGCTGGGCTCGGCGGAGCCGCTAGGAAGGCACACGGGGCTGACGGTGGGTGATGGGGCCAGCGGCACTGCCAGCTCCAGCAGCGCCAGGTCGCCGTGGAACGTCTTGGGGTTAAACTGGAAGGAGATGTGGGGATGTCGGTGTGCGCTTCTGGGGCATGCCCAGGGAGGTGGGAGTGGTGCCCACCACCGACCTTAGGGTGAGGCAGGATGCGCCGGACGGGCACCGCCCGCTTGCCCGCTCCCGGCTTGCCCAGCTCGTGGTCGCCCACCACCACTGTCCACGCCAGCTCGTTGCGGTTCCTGGCGGGGTGGGGGACAACCAGTTACAACCAGTTCCCTGTGCCCGCCTCTGCAGCCATCATCCCCGCACTGCCGTGCCCGCACCGTACCCGCCAAAGCAGTGTGCCGCCGTGAGGACCCAGGAGCGCCCCACCAGCACCCCTCCGCACATCAGCTCCCCGTGCAGCCGCACCGACACCAGCCAGGGCCAGGCGCCCCGCGGGGCCACGCTGCCGCCCATGATCCGTCCTCGGGGGGCTGTGCCGTTGGCTTGTGGGACCCCGCGGCGCCCACAGCTCCCTGGGGGACAAAGTCGGGATGAGGGGGGCGTCCTGCTGGCCGGCTGCCGGACACCCCGTCTCCCAGGTGGGCTCGGGCGGCCGAGATGGCCGTGGCAGGTGGAGGGGGTGGCGGGACGTGAGGCGCGTCGGGCGCGCTGTCAAGCCTCATCGTGCTCACGGAGGCGAGCGGGCGGAGGGCCGGGGGCACCCCGCAGCCCGGCAGCTGCCGACGCTAACCTCTGCCCCCCGGCCCAGCAGGCAGCCGGGGGCCGGGGGCGCCCGCCGGCGTGGTGGGGGGATGGCGTGGGCACGGCGGGGCCGCCCCGGCTCACCTGGCATTGCCGCCTCCGCTGCTGCGTCAGGACTCGGGGCTGCGGCCACCGTCTCTGCAGGGACAGGCTGTCATGGCATGTGGGACACTCCTCACCGATGTCCACCTGCTGTCCCTGCTGTCCTGAAGTCGCTCCAGTTCCTTTCAGTGCCCCCAGACCTCCCTCAGCCCGAACAAACATCCCTGTACCACCCCATCATCACCCCCAGTGACTCAGTATGCCCAGTCTCCCCTTGCCCACTTCTCCCACCACAGATTGTTCATTGCCCCTCAGTGTCCCAGCCCAGCCCAGTTTGCTCGTTGCTCCAAATACCTCCATCCCCCAAATCTCCAATTCCCTTCCCAGATCTTTTCCTAGCCTTCCATCCCATCAGAGATCCCTTATCACTCTATCATACCCACACCTCCACCCCATCCCCAATCCATCCCAGCACCCTCTGTCACCCCGACACCCCATATCCCTTCCAAGCATCCCCTGGGGAAACTCCATTTGTTGTTGTTGTAGGGTCTCCCATCTCTGGGAGGAGCCAGGGGGGTGCGGGTGCCCACTCACGGCACTCCTGGAGGCGGTGGAGGCAGAGCTGGGCGCTGAGCGGGGTGCAGGTGTGCAGGGCCCCCTCGGGGGGGCACAGGCGCTGGTAGGGGGCACAGGCCTGGCTCAGCGCCCGGTTGCGCTGGGGCAGCTCGGGCAGTGCCTGGGCATCCAGCAGGGCCTGGCAGCTGGGGGGCATGGCGGGGGGCACAGCTGGCGCTGCAAGGACAGCGGGGCTGTGGGCATTGCCTTGCCCTCCCTGTGCTCCTCTGCCCAGGCCATCCCAGTCTCTGCTTTGGGATGGGTGGGAAGGGAGCATGATAGGCTGTGGAGCCAGCATGGTTTGGTAGGGTCTTCTGGGTACTGGGGTAGGTTTTTGGGGTGGATATCTGAAAAGTTCACAAGGGATCAGGCAATGATTTGGATAGGGCTCCAGGTGATTGGCTAAGATCTAGATACAAGGGGAACTGCTTGGGCAGGGTCGTTAGCAGTTGGGGATATATTTCAGAACTCTGGGTGCTGTTTTGGCAAAAGCCTGTAGGCTAAGCCTGTAGGGGATGAGTATGGTTTGGGTAAGATCTTGGGGTATCATTTTGATAGGATTTCTAGGGGATGATGTAGGCATCCAAATATTTGGGTAGAGTCTCTAGGCATGGGTGCAGGTTTTAGTAGGATCTTCTGGGCATGGGGTGGTGTTTGGGTAGGACCCCTGGGCTGCATTTGGCTGGGGATCCTGGGTTCTACTTGGGTAGGGTCTCCTGGGGACAGGGCAGGGCAGTGGGGGTAATGGAGTCATGACTCACGTGGGCAGCGGCCGGTGATGTTGGCGCAGGGTGGGAAGAGGCAGGGGGCACAGAGCCCGCAGGCACCCCTCTGCCGCTGCAGCTCCGACAGCGCCCGCTCCAGCGCCAGCAGTGCGCTCCTCAGAGCCGCCTCCAGCACCAGCGTCCCCCGGCTGGACAGCGCTGATGGGTACACACAGGGTGCTCAGACCCCCAGAGCCCCCATTGCTGCCCCCCACCACAGCCACAGGGTGTCCCCAGCCCGCCTGGTGCCTGCACCCCGGTATTGCCATGGCAGGTGTCAGGCTGGGCATGGCCTGTCGTCCTTTGGCATTGCCTACAGTGACAGCCACCAGTGTCACCTCCCTGCTGGAGCTGGCACATGCACACCTGGGTGTTTGCCCAGGTCTCTGTGTTCCTGTTTTACATGGAGACAGGGTGTGAACCCAGGCAGGTGTGCCCACATGTGTGCCTCTGTGCACACTTCTGAGGGCACACTTTTGTGCACCAGGATCCGTGTGCCCATGTCTGCATGTTCCTGCATGTGCCCATGTGTGTGCAGTCCTGTGCCAGCCTAACGTGTGCATCCCCCCGTGTGCCCCTATCTGTGACCACCTGTACCCATGCAGAGCCACCTTCCTGCCGGCCATGCCCTGGCAGATTGTCCCCTAGAAGTGGCACAGTGCTGGTGCCACAGGGCATAAACCACAGCACTCCCTGTGTCCCCCAGTGCCACTGGCAGCACTTGACACACTCCAGGCAGCACAGGCGTGCCATAGGTTTTAGGTGGTTTTGACAAGGACCTTGCCATCCTGCTTGTGCTGCCACCCTACCTGAGAGTGAACCCAAGGGTCTCATCTCCTACAGCCACCCCATCTGCAGCCAAACTCTCCCGCAAAGACGCCCCCGTCCCTGTGCCCCACTGACCTTGCAGGATGCTGGCCGGCATGGGGTACAGCCTCTGGCCCAGGGGAGCCCCCCCCACCAGCTGCAGCAGAGGCAGCAAAAGCACGGGGGGGACCAGCCGGACCCCGAGAAGTCCGTCCCGTGTCCTCTTCCCTCTTTGCTCCATCCCCGGGCGGGCAAAGGGGGGCAGGCGGGGGGAACCCCCGAAATGCCCGAGGCAGGCAAAGAGGGATGGATATATACGGTGCCCCCCGGGCGGTGGGAGGAGAGAGGGGCCGGGGGAGCACAAACAGGCGAGTTCATTAATGTCGCGCCAAGATGCCAGCTCGGGGCGGGGGGCGCGGGGGGGGCGCAGCCGGGGCCTCAATGCCGCCTTTGTTCGACGAGGCCTCCGGGCGGGCAGCATCAGACGGGCGCTGCGCTCCGGCGCTGCCCGCGGCCCTTGATCATTTTCACGCCAAGCCCTGGCCGCGCCACCCTCCCTCCTGCGGGCCCCGGGCGGGTGGGAACGCACCGGCGGCTGCGGGCGCGGGGGGCCCGGGCTGGGCGTGGGAGCCCCGCCGGAGGTTTCAAAGGCGGGCAGCGGGCCGGGAGCGGCCGAGCGGACAAGGCGGGGGAAGGGAAGGCGGGGGTGTCCGGGGCGGGGGGTCCCCGCTCTCTGTGCCAGCCCAGCCCTGGCTGACCACATCGCCCCGTGTAAGGGCACTGCATCCCCGTGCTGAGCAGCGGCTGCCCCCGGGGATACCCCCCGATGCCCCCGCCGCAGTATCCCCTGTCCTGCCTGGGGTGCAGGAAGGAGGACGTGACCAGGCAAGGGGCAGGTGAGACCGTGTCACCTGCTGTCCTTCTTGCTTGTTCTCTTCTTCAGCGGCGTGCCTGCGATGGGGGCAGCTTTGGCTCCAGGGATGGGAGGTCTACACTCAGCAGCCCATGTGGACAGTCTGCTAAGTGCCTGCAGCTCCGCCGGTCACTGGCGCCACGTTTTGGGATGCCATTGCCTTGCCCTAGTTGCCCCCCTCCTGTGCCCACGAGCCCAGCCTCAGCTCCTTTGGTGAAAGAGTGCAGCTGCGTCTCCATCCCTTCTTGGGGGTGCAGCAGATGCCCGTGCCCCCACCTCTGTCCCTGTAAAAAGAACTGGGGTTTCTGGGTCCCAAGTCCATTTGTGGGGTGTCCATCTTTGCTAGGGGGAAGAGATGGGTGCCCGTGTCCAGACCTCTGTCTTTGCTAGGGGTAGGGGGTGTCCGTGCCCTCATGTCCGCTGAGGAACAGGGGTGTCCGTGCTCAAATCTCTGTACTCCCTAGGGAGTACCCACGCCCCGCTCTCCGCCCCCAGTAAGTGCAGCAGGTGCCAGTGTCCCCATCCCCATTTCGAGTCCGGGGGGTGCTCGTCCCCATTAGGGGCAGGAGCGGCTCCGTGCCCGCGCTCCCCCGCTCCTCCCGGCCGCGATGGTGCCAGCGGGGCGCGGACAATGCCGCTTCAGTGGCACATCAAAGGCACGGGCTGCCCGCGGCTGGCACGGCGACAGGCCCGCCGCAGATGAAAGCCCCGGCCGCGCGGGCTCCCACCTCGGCCGCGGGGGCACGCTGTGCCTCCGCCCCACGGGGGACGGCGGGGCCGCGGGGGGACACAGCGCCACGGCACACAGGGGAGCGCTGTCCCGCGCCCGTCCCGGTGTCCCCGCACGGATCCCCCCCATCAGTGACACGCGGGGGTCCAATCGCTCTGCTGACCGCAGTCGGTGCCCACGCGGGTACTTGAGGCCGGAGCGGTGTTCGCCCCCGGCCGCACCGTGCCCCCCGCTCCCGGTGCCGGTGCCAACCCCATTAACCTAATTGGCGAGGCGCTCGGCCGCCCCGGGCGGCGGCGGCAGTGGGACCCCGGGGCCCGGGCAGATCCCAGCCCTGGCAGCGGGCAGGGGGGGACGGTGCCCCCGGGGCCCCAATTGTCCGGTAATTGGCGCGGGCAGCCGAGCCCGGCCGGCAGCGCCGCGGGGCGGGGGAGCGGACATCGGCGGGGGCTGTACCGGAGCCCCGGGGTGCCCGGGGCGCGGGGCTGCATGAGTCGGTATCAGGTGTTGGCCACTGGGGGGTCGGGGACAGGGGGCGCGTGGCGACGCGGGGGCGGGTTTTGGGGTGCGAGAGGAGTGGGGAGAGTTCGGAGAACGGGAGTGGGGGGACAGTGCCGGGTACGAGAGTGGGGACACCCCGGAAGGGCCGAGGGCTGGGGGTGTAGAGTGACCCGGGCTGGGGAGGAAGTCAGTGTGGGGGTGCTGGGGTGGGGCTTGGAGGGGAGGTGGAGGGGACCACTCTGGGAGAGCATTTTGGGACAGGGGCCGTGACAGGAGCGGGGGGCTGTGGGCGGGGCAGTAAGGGGGCGGGACCAGAGTGCAAGGGGGGGCGGGGCCTCGATGGTGGGCTAATACGGGGCGGGGCTTATCGAAGGGAGAGGTCGGGGGCGTGGTCTGCGCGGAGGGTCGTGGGCGGGGCCGTGTGTGGGGCGGGGCCCGGCGGGTCGGGACCGGGTCGGCGGGCGGGGCCGCCGGCGCCGGGGCCGGGGCCGGGACCGGACGCTTTTCGGGATCGGCGGGGCCCGAGCCGGGCCGGGCCGGGCCATGGCGAGCTCGGAGCGGAGCGCGCTGCTCACGTACCGCCTGTGCGGCGGTTCGGCCGAGGAGGAGCGGGGCCGGGAGCGCGGCCGGGCCGCCGCCGCCCCCCGCAAGCTGCCCACATTCCTGGGCGTTGTGGTGCCCACGCTGCTCTCCATGTTCAGCGTCGTCCTCTTCCTGCGCCTCGGTGAGTGCCGCCGCCCCCGGGGCATCCCCCGCTCCCGGCCGCGGCCCGGGGCCCCTCGAGAGTCACCAGCTCCGCCTGGTACCCCCAGCCCGGCCCCCCTCTAATCCCGGGGCCCCCGCCTCTGGAGCCCCGAGCCACCCAGTCTGGGTCGCCAGTGCCCTCCCAGTGCCCTCTCCTGGGCCTCCGTCTGTGCTGCAGTCCCAGTGCTCCCCTCCAGTGCGTACCCCAGTGGCCTCAGCCTGGGGCCCCCGTGCCTTTCCCCTGCCTGCTCAGTTCCGGCCCGGGCTGGGGTCTCAGTGCTGTGTGTCCCCACCTGACCCCGCTAGGCTGGGGGCTCGGGTCTCAGGACCCAGTGACAGGAACCCGCACTACAGGAACCCAATTAGGACCTTAGGGACCTGCGTAAGGGACGCTAGTTCAAAACCCTGGTGTTCCGGGAGTAGAATCCTGTGTCTTTCCAGTGTCTTCCCTAAACGGGATTCCAGTGCCTTCATGTCGTCCTGTCCCCTAGTGCTGGGACCCCACTGCATCTCGGGCATCCTCCAGTGGCAGGCTCCAGCACCTCAGTTCTCTCCCGCATCCCATTCCATGCCCCAAGGGCAGAACCCTGGTGTCCCCCAGCAGATACTCAGCTGTCCCTCTGTGTGTGTGCAAAGGGCACACATTGTTTCCCAGTCTGCCCCCAGTTTGGTTATGAGTCTGTTACTGTGACCCCTGGGAGACGTAGGGGTCAGGATGGGCATGGACCGGGACAGTTGGCAGCCTTTTGAGGGGCCTGAAGGGGTAGGTGCCCCAGCGTGGCCCGGGGCAGGTGGGGGCGGGCAGTGTTTGCTCTGCTCCGGGAACGGGAAAAGCTTTTCCTCTTTCGCTTTCCGCCCACGGAAAGCCCGGGGCGGGAGTTGGCTGCGTGCCCGGGGGGGCCCTGAGACCATTTCCCTCTCTGGGAGACCCCCCAGGATGGGGGCACGGCGCTCCCCTGTCATCATTCACCCCTTTGCCACTCCCCTGCTTGGGGACTTCATACAGGCTCTGACTCCCCCAGCCCCACAGCGGGCACCGGCCTCTCCCTGCCTGGCCTGGCCCCCCGACGGGGCTGTGTTACCCCGGGGACCGCGGGGCTGTAGGGGACGTGTCGGGTGGAGGGGAAGGAAAGCTGCCAGGAAGAGGAACTTTCCTACTCTGGGGGCCAAGGCTCTCCCTGTCAGCTCCCTTCTTCCCCCACACCTCACATGCTCCCCAGATCTCCTGGGTTAGCAGCCCCTCCTACTTAGCCCCGCAGGGCTTTTGGGGCATCCCTTTATTTCCACCAACACCCCCACCCACCCTTACATTTGGCACTCGGATGCTCCCCGGCTCTCTGGGGACCGCAGCGGGTGCCCTCAAAGCCAGCCTGTCGCCCCAAGGGCTCCTTGTGGTGCCGGTGCCCCGGTCACCCCCCCTTGCCTCTCCCGCGGGCACATCCGCGGCCTGGCCTGTGGCTGCGATAGGGCATCGCCCTCAGCCGCGGCATCCCCTTCCTGCCCGCAGTGTCGCCAGCCGGGATCGCTGCCGTCACCCCGGGCAGGGCCGGGGGGGCTCTGGGCCTCCTCTGCGGGAACACCCATCCACCCACCCCGCTGGGAGCGGTGCCGTGGCTGGCAGGGACACCCGGGCTGCCTCTACTTCCTGCTGTGTTGTGGGCAAGCGAGGCAGCAACGGGATCCCTGTGGAGAGCTCCTGACTCCCCCCTCTCGGGAACAAGAGTGGCAGCAGGGCAGGGGGGTCCCAGCAGCAGAGCCTCTTCCCTGTTTGTTTGGCTTTTGGGCACACCTGGGCCAAACACAGGTGGAAAATGGAGATACCCTGAGGGTGGGAGACACTGGTGTGTGCTGCTGTGGTGGGAGGTGGAAGCATCCTCATCCTGGAACGGAGGGGGCTGGCAGGTCCTGGGCGAAGCTGTGGGCACAGGGATGGGAGTGGCCATGTGCCTCAGTGGGGTGAGGTCTGTGTGGTGGCAGTGCCCAGGGACTCTGTCCTGCAGGTTGTCCATGCTCAGCTAATGGGCACGCTGGCCTCTCCCATCCTCGGCAGGGTTCGTGGTGGGTCATGCGGGATTGTACCAGGCCCTGGCCATGTTCGCAGTGGCATATTTCATCATTGGCATGACGGTGCTGTCTGTGTGTGCCATTGCCACCAACGGGGCATTGGATGCTGGAGGAGCCTACTGTATCCTTTGCTGTGGGTGCTGCTGGGACAGAGCACGTGGGACAAAGTTGAGTGTGCCATGCTGAGGCTGGGACCCTGTTGGCCTGGGAGAGAGGGGTGGGAGCATCTGATGGTGGTTTGTACTGCTGACATCTTCCCTTGACTCGAGCAAGATATGATCAGCCGTGCCTTGGGCCCAGAGTTTGGGGGCAGCATCGGGATCATGTTTTTTCTGGCCAATGTGTGTGGCAGTGCCCTCTATGTGCTGGGGCTGGTGGAAGCAGTGGTGGACAGCTTTGGGATCCCGCCTGGTGAGTACCGCCCTGCATGGTGGCAGGGGACAGCAGGTGTCCCTTACCTGAGCAGCCCTAGCGCTGTGCCAGGCATGCCAAGCACCATGCCCAGGGGAGCCAGCCATGGCTCACCCCGCCCTCTGGCCAGTGAGTTGGTGCCCATCATGCCTGACACAATGCTAGTAAGCTCTCAGCTCCCAGTGACCAGCCCCCTCTGAGCTTTGCTGATCCTGACTTGTCTCTGCCCAGGGCAAGAAGCGGGCACGGGCGTCCACGTCCTGCCCCAGAGCTACTGGTACGAGCTGCTCTACGGCACCGTGCTGCTGGCGCTCTGCCTCCTCGTGTGCCTCGTGGGTGCCTCCATCTACGCCAAGGCCACCTTCCTCATCTTCCTCATCGTTGCAGCTGTCCTGGGCACCATCCTCGTCAGCTTCTTTGCCACACGGCCCCTGAAGGTGCCCATCCGCCTGCCCAACGCCAATGGCACTGAGACTGATGATGGCTTCTTCACCGGCTTCTCCCTCAGCACCCTGCGAGACAACCTGGGCGGTGAGGAGAGGCTTCTCCCACCCTGCCTGCCGTGCCCACTGGCACTGCCACATCACATGGGGCTTGCTCGAGGGTGGGGCAGCTTGTGGGCACAAAGCAGGTGCTGTGGGGTGGTTTCTCCTGTATGTTTGTGTGTGGGGACATAGAGGAGAGGGCCTGTGGTGGGGCTGTGCCACCCTGGACAGCCTGTCACAGCCCCTGCCCGTATGTCCTGCAGGTGAGTATAGGGTGGACTACACCACTGGGCAGATGATGAGCTTCAGCTCCGTCTTTGCAGTGATGTTCAACGGCTGCACTGGCATCATGGCAGGCTCCAACATGTCAGGTATGGACAGGAGGTGCTTGGCAGGGTGGCACCAGGAACAGGAACTGGGAGAGATCAGGGGTGTGCTGTGCCTGTGGGCACTAATGCTGCCTGCTCCTGCCCACAGGGGACCTGAAGCGCCCGAGCTACTCCATCCCGCGGGGCACCATCTCTGCTGTGCTCTTCACCTACCTCGTCTACAACCTGCTGGCTTTCCTCATGTGTGCCACCTGCAACAGGTATGGCCACCTCTCCGCATGCCAGGGTGTGCCTGGTGCCAGGGCATGCTGGCCTGGTCTGAGGCAGATGCCTATGTGTCTGTGTCCCTCTCCAGGACCCTCCTGCAGAAAGACTATGGCTTCTTGCGTGACATCAGTATCTTCCCACCGCTGGTCACTGTGGGCATCTATGCTGCCACTCTCTCTGCAGCCATGAGCAACCTCATCGGGGCATCCCGCATCCTGTACGCTCTGGCCCGGGATGATCTCTTTGGTGAGTGCCCAGAATGCACTGGCACTTGTAGGAGCCCACTGAGCAGGTTGTCCCTGCTGGGAACCAGCCCTGACACCAGGGAACTCCCTTCTTGGTGTGGAGGTGATGGTTTGTGGGTTGGTGTGTGCCCATTTGGGTCACCTGCATGTCCTGGAATTTGCCCCCGCCCCAGCACTCAGGGTGGGGATGGGACTCCTGGCTGGTGGTTGAACCTGTGGCTGCCTACTGGGGTGTCCCAGCCTAGCCTCCCTGCTCTGCCTTGCAGGCCGGGCACTGGCACTGGCCAAGAAGACATCTGCCAGTGGGAACCCAGTGATGGCAGTGATCCTCTCCTGGCTGGTGGTGCAGGTGAGTTTGTCAGCAATGCTTCTTTCCTTCACCCTCGGGTGAAGGTTGGTTGTCACCTGGGCTGGGTGTTGTGGAGCCTCCCCCACTCCCCCTGCCCTGTGTGTCCTGCTGCAGTTGTGCCCTGCTGCAGTTGTGCCCTTCCCTACCTGAGGTGGGAGGGATCCCATAAATTAAGGATAAATCACAAAAAGGCAAAGGGATTCTTGTCTGTACCCTTACCCATCATACCCCTGGGATACACCCCAAGTGGACAGGGCACATGCCTGGCCTGCCATCCCAGGGTGTGCATTCACCCTGTGCTCTCTGCAGGTTGTGCTCTTTTCTGGGAAGCTCAACACCATCGCAAGTGTCGTGACAATCTTCTTCCTCCTGGTTTATGCCACTGTCAACCTGGCCTGTCTGGCACTGGAATGGGCCTCGGCCCCCAACTTCAGGTACCCACTGCCACATGAGAGAGAGGCTGTGCTGAGATGCTTGGCATGCACCCATCCCTCCATTCTTCTATCTGTGATTCCCCTGCTGCCCCTGTGCCAGAGATTTATGATGAGGTGGTGGGCAGAGATGCTGAACACCCCTCTCCTGGGCATTAGAGGGACAAAGACACCCCTATCCCCGGGGAGAGAGAAGGGGACAAGTCCTGGAATGGCACTGGCTTGGCACAGTTCTCGTGCACTGGCACTGCTTTGCTGAGTGGGTATGGATAAATCCAGCACCACTGGGTACCACCCACCCCCTCCCCTTAGGCTTTCCAGAGGTAATTTATAGCCTGGGCCCGGCCGGCTTCCCCCGGGCAGTTTGCCAAGCAGTGATGGAGCCCACTTTCCATTAGCGCTAATTAAACTAACGGAGAAGGGGGAGGGAGGAAGGAGGATTCTGGGTGGGAGGAGGAGAAAATATCTTCCAGGAAGAAGGAGTATGTGTAGCAGGCAGGTCCAGCCTGTGCTGCAGGGTGTGGGGTACTCTGGTGTGAGGCTGGGTTCAGAGGGCTGCCCAAATCTGGGGTGCAGGGAATGGCCAGAGGGAGCCTGATCTCCCTCCTGGGTGATGCCCACTGATGGCAGGGAGAGTCCCCCAGGTGGACAGAGGTGTTGCACAAGTAGGGCTGGGTGGCACTGCCTGGGAGTCCTCCAGAGGTCCCATTCCCAAAGGAGAGCTGATGCCTGTGCCAGGCTGTAGCTTGACCCCATCTGCCCTGCCCAGCTGCTTCCTTGACTTGGCAGGGAATGGGGCAGGATCAGTGCCTGGGGGGAGCCTGCTGGGATGGGTAGCAACAGGGCCCTCACCCACGCCACATGTGATGCCTCCCCCCTCCCCTCACTGAGGTCTGCATCAAGCACAGCGGAAAAGGATTTTAATTACATTTCAGGAAAAACAGCAATTAGAGAAAATAACAGCTTCTCGCCTCCCCGCCTCTGCCTCCCTGCACCAGAATGAGTGGGCACCATGGCTGGCAGTGCTGCCATGCACTACCTGGGTGTTCCAGGACAGTGCCAGCCCCATGGCCATCATTGCCCTGTTTGCCCATGGCTGGCAGCAACAGGCTGCCCACTGCCCTGGGAGATACCATCTCCCCTCCATAACTTCTTCTCCAGGCACATGGAGGAGACACGCCCTGGGCTGGCACAGCGGAATCACTGAGGGTGGGTGGTGTGGCTGTTTGGCACAGCCCCTTGCTGTGCCCTCCCCACAGGCAGCACGGGCACCACATGATAGGAGGTGTCCCCTCCTCCCTGCTGCAGGCCCACTTTCCAGTACTTCACCTGGCACACGTGCCTGCTGGGCATCGCAGGCTGCTGCGTCATGATGTTCCTCATCAGCCCTGTGTCGGCCTCGGCGTGCCTGGGCTTCCTCCTCCTCCTCCTCCTTGCTCTTCACTACCTCTCACCCAGCAGCACCTGGGGCTACATCAGCCAGGCCCTCATCTTTCACCAGGTAAGTGCTGTCCTCCTGTTGTCCCCTTATGGAGTGGAAAGCTGGTGTCCCCTGGCAGCTCAGCTGTGTCCTGGGCAGCATGTCCTCAGAACTGGCATCCCCAGGGGGTGGTTTGGTGAAACAAAAAGGGTTCCTCACCTGTTTCCCTCCCTCCCTCCATCCTCCAGGTGCGGAAGTACCTGCTGATGCTGGATGTGCGGAAGGACCATGTCAAGTTCTGGCGCCCGCAGATGCTGCTGATGGTGCAGAACCCGCGAGGCAGCGCCCGCCTCATCGACTTTGTCAATGACCTCAAGAAGAGTGGCCTCTACGTCCTGGGCCATGTGGAGCTGCAGGACTTGGGTGAGGATCTGCACTGTCTCCTGTGCTAATGGCTTCTGCACTTTGCTGTGGTGCCAGAGGACTCCTGGGCTTCTTGGGTTGACACTGCTGACCAGTTGATGGCTGGGGAATGTCAGCATTTTGAGCATGTGTGGCAACATTGGGCTTGGCTGCTATGGGGGACATCAGTGAGTTGTGTCTGTCCCATGCCTCCTGTGCACATACACTTACACATGTGTGTGCACAAGTGTCCATCCCTACATGTGCACATGGGGCTCCTGCGTGTGTCAGTGTTGGCATGCACATGAGGCTTGTGCCAGCCAGCACACACGTGGGCACACACTTGGCACAGCCTTGCACACATGTGTGCCTGTGTCCATCCTCACCTCATGCCTGCTGCTGTGTGTCCAGGTGTCTTGTGGGTGTTTGCACTCTCATGTGTGTTGGTTTGCACACATGTGCTCTCCCTGGCACATGACATGGCTGATGCACAGGCTCTGTTCCCCCTTCCCTGCTGTTGCTGTGGTGACTAATGGCCTGAAATTGGGGAGTGGGGATGGGGCTGCCTGGGGTTTTTTATGAATTTGTGTACAATTTTATATCGCTCTCTGTAAGCACCTACATCCCCCTCTCCATCTCACAGGTGATGGGGTGGGCACAGGGTTTCGCAGCAGGGGTGGACACCAGGGTTAGCCCAAGTATGGGATATCTGTTCCACTGATGCTGCTTTTGTCCCCCACCCAGACATGCTGCCCTCAGATCCGCTGCAGCCCCAGCAGGACTCGTGGCTCAGCTTGGTGGACAAACTGAATGTCAAGGCCTTTGTCAGCCTCACCCTTGCACCCTCAGTACGGCACGGTGTCCGGCAGCTCCTCTTCACCTCTGGCCTTGGTAAGTGGTGCCTGGTCTGGACATGGGTGAGGGTCCATCCCGCTGTCCCTGTGGGTTGAGAAGTGCCAAGGGGTTTGGAGGAACCTGGATGGTTGATGCCAGAGCCAAGTTTGCTCTTGGAAGCATCTGGGATAAGCTGTAGGCATTTTGGGGTTTGGAAGCATCACTGTTGTCAGTGTTGAGGGGCTTGAAGACACCCAGATGAGATGTGCCGAGGGGTTTGGAAGCAGCCAGTGTGGGCAGTCCCAAAGCCAAGTGGGAGAGGCATTGAGTGGGAAGTGCCAAAATCGAGTCAGGGCTTGGAGCTATCTGGGTGCCATCCTGAGGGGTCTGAAATTGGCAGGGTGAGCAATGCTGAAGTCAGGCTGTGGCTTGTTGACGCCTGCAGTGCCAGGAGGGCTGGTGGAGCCCTCTGCCCCTGCTCAGCTGGGCTGGTGTGCTCTCTCTGGCAGGTGGGATGCGCCCCAACACCCTGGTGCTGGGTTTCTACGACGACGAGGCACCGCAGGATGGTCTAGCCCGGCACCCTGCCTTCACCAGCGCCCGTGAGGAGGTCCCCCTGGGCTTCCCCCCGCTGCGGGCACCCACCACTCCCAAACAGCTGTCAGCCCGGGAGTACGTGGGCATTGTGGCTGATGCCCTGAAGATGCTTCGCAATGTCCTGCTGGCCCGGCAGCTGGAGAGCCTGGACAAGGCCTGGGAGCTGCGGCGGGCCGCCAGCCCCCCGCCCACCATCCACGTCTGGCCCGTCAACCTGCTGCGGCCCGACAGCGCCCGCTACGCCGACACCTGCAGCCTGTTCCTGCTGCAAATGGCCTGTGTCCTCAACATGGCACGGGCCTGGCGCCGCGCCCGCCTGCGCCTCTTCCTCTGCGTGGAGGCAGGCACCATGCCCCATGCCCAGGAGGAGAAGCTGCGCCAGCTCCTCAAGGACCTGCGCATCCAGGCCCAGATCCAGCTGGTGCCCTGGGATGCCATCACCCGCCTGCACTGGCAAACCTGCCAGGGACCTCCAGGAGGGCCAGCGGAGGAGGAGGAAGAGGAGGAAGGGGTTGTGAACTTCCCGACCAACACCACCCTAGTGTCAGATGAGTACGTGTGTGCCGCCAACAAACTGGTCCTGGAGCAGAGCCCCGCGCCAGCCGTGCGCTTCCTGTACTTGCCGCGGCCGCCGGCCGACACCAGCCTCTACCCGCTCTACCTGCACCAGCTGGAGCTGCTCACCCGCGGGCTGGGCCCCACCGTGCTGGTGCACGGGGTGAGTGCCGTCACCAGCACCCAGCTCTAGGTGACCCCCAGGTCCCCCTCAGCTCCCTGCACACTCCTTTGCCCAGTGCCTTTAGCAGCCTGAGGATGGCTCCAGTGTCTCCACTCTGTTGGACAAAGAGGGTACCCCACAGTGAGAGGTGGGTGCAGGGAGGAGGCTTGATTTTTGGGGATGTCTCCTGCAGAGGATTAAAGCTGCCCTAGCAGGATCCTGGCACAGCTCTGGGTCTGGACAGGCAGCACGGTGCATTCACGGTGCCTTTTCTTTGGAGTAGGGCATAGCAGGGTCCTGGGGGAGGCAAGCACTGGGTGCCCCAGTTGTCTGCTGGGAGCCCCTTAGCTGCACTCTGCAACCCCCTCTGTACTTCCTCCCCTGCCGCAGCCCCCATCCTCTCCTCCGCCAGCTCCTCCGGGCACCCAGCCAGCAGCGGGGATTGATTAAAGGCAGCCTCGACCTTGGTGCCCCAGCTCCCCGCCATCCTCCTGCCTTTCATTAGGAAAAATTAAATGGGAAAGGGTGGGGGAGGGGAGCCAGGAGGCCTGGGCTCCCTGTGTGAGGCTGGGTGGGTGTGGGAAGCAGTCGGGTGCTGGCCCTAATGGCTGCAGTGTATGGCACCCTGGATCTTGCTCCGTACCCCCAGTGCTGTTGAATGGGGGCTATCCAGATGCTTTAATCTGTAGTCCCCCCCCACCCCTATGGCTGCTGATCCCCTGGTGCTGGCAGGAAATTTGGAAATTATTTGTGGTGGCGTCCTTACCCACACACCTGGGTCTCCTGACCTGTTTCTTGGGGCATTTTTATTTCCCTCCACACATCATGACCTGCAGGGGGAAGCTGGCCTTGCCCCCTGCCCTCCCTTATTGATTAGAGGAGGGCAGGAAATTGCCTGGGTGCTGGACGATAAATCCTTCGGGTGCCTGGCGAATGGGCAGTGTGCCCAGTGCTGCCTGATGGATTGCTTCCTATTAGCCCCAGCATGGGGGGCTGCTCCCAGCCAGGCTGAGCTCCAGCAGGGTGACAAGTGTGGCACTGCTGCCTGTGCCTCTCTCACCAAACCTGGCACTGCTGGCTGGCAGCTCTGGTCAGGCAGAGGGCTGGCAAAACCCAGGTGATTGGGTGCAGCTGGGGGGAAAAATGGTGGAGACCCACATTTTGCAGTGGATTGTGCCCTGGCTGGGGAGGAGGGGCTGGGGCTGGCTTTGCTCTCTGCTGCAGGAGATGGGTGCCCTGGGGCGAGCACCACGCATCCCACGGGATTTATTTACAAACAGTTGGAAGCT
The DNA here is from genome assembly GCF_017590055.1 of Onychostruthus taczanowskii. Classification (NCBI taxonomy): domain Eukaryota; kingdom Metazoa; phylum Chordata; class Aves; order Passeriformes; family Passeridae; genus Onychostruthus; species Onychostruthus taczanowskii. Next base: position 8,944,068 of record NW_024499684.1, read on the forward strand.
GGCACAGGGTAGCCTGGCACCAGCGGGACCCGGAGGCCTATAATGTTAATTATCACCACGTAATTAAAAGCCCATAAAAAGCCTCACACTTCATTAAATTAAAGCTTCCCCTCACTGTGCCCATGGGCTCCAGCAGAGTTAACCTTGGCCATGCCAGGCACCAGCACCTCTGCAGGTGGGGTTCCAGGGCTAGGGGTGCATGGGACTCCAGGATCAGGACCATGCAGCCCCCCACAGCATTGTAGGGGCTTGCAGCATTGCCCATGCATGAGCACTCTGTGACACCGTTTGTGTCACACCTGGGCCACGTGTGCCTGGGCACATCCAGGGCTGCTGTCCCACTCAGTGATGCCCACGCACGGACATGGACACGTGTGCCCATGGCACCACTGCAGACACACTGTCACACCCGCCGTGGCACGAGCAGGGGGCTGACACGGGCACGCACATGCACAGCCAGGTGTGTACACGCAGCATCGCGGCCGCTGCAAAGGCAGCGCCGCGCACCCGCAAACCAGCTCTGGCACACAGCGCCCACGCGGCACACACCTACACAAACAGCATTTTTCCTCTTTCCCAACAGCCAGAGGTGCAGACAAACAGCTGCATTCACACCCCTGCATCTCCTCCAGACTCCCACCCATTGCTGTCTGTGCCCAGAGGGAATGGACTGTACAGAGAGCACCCGTTTGTGCCTGCTCCCTCTGTGCCTTGATTTCCCTGAGCACAGCCCAGTGCCAGCCCACCAGCACACAAGGAGGGATGTGTGTGTGTATGTGTGTAGATGTTCAGGCAGGGATACGCATAAACGAGGAGAGAGTGTGTGTGCATGTGCACATGGCAGGGGATGCTGTGCTGGGGGCTGTACGCGTACACGAGGGGTGTCTGTATGTGCACACAGGTTGGTGTGGCTGTATATACCCACCCCTAGGTGTGGCACCCTAATGTGCACACGGGGCTCCAGGAAGGGCGAGCCAGGGGAGCACACACCCTGTGCATTCGGGGTGTGCAAACTGGCACATGCATCTGCCCAGAACCCCAGGACTCTGCTGCCAAGCGGGGCAGGGGGCTGCGGGGGTGGGTGCCCATGCCCCTGCCGTGCGGGGGTGGGCAGCCAACAGGGCCTCGGCTATTTCTTGGAAATTTTGCAGCATTCATTTCAGTGCAAATAAAAGCTGTCATTGCCGGAGAAATGATACTGATCGGGGTCTGAAAAGACAGCAAATTACCCGCCTGAAAATGCACCGCTGGAAAAAAATGCATATTAAACACACAAAAAGGCACTTTGCCATCAGCCGCGCTTCCCCCGCCGCTCCAGAATAACCACACTTTACATAATTCTCCCTCTCCACCTCCGAATTAATTTCGCAGACAGAGGCAGAGGCAACCCTCTGACAATAGCGGAGGGGAGACGCGGCGGCGGCGGGGGGAGTGGGGCTGGGGGCTGCTGCGGGAGTGCCTTGCTCTGAGCTGGGGGCACGGCAGGAATGGGATGCCAGGTTTGGAGCCTGGGGAAACCGAGGGGTTTTGGGGGGGAGGGGGGCGACGACGACGACTGAGGGGTTTGGGAAAGGTGAGTCCACGGGTGAGAGTTGCGGGTAATGGATGTACCCAGCTGTGGGGCGGAGCACTCTCGTACTCCCGCCTTGGGTGCTGGGGATGGGCCTCTTTGGGGTGGGACTTGTGGGGTGATGCCCACCCTAAACAGGCAAGTCTCGGCCCAGGTGTTTCCTACAAGGGACAACCCCTCGCTGGTGCAAATCTTCGCCAGGCATGTGGGTGCACCAAAAGGACACCATGAGGCCGTGCTGCCCACCCAGGCTGACACTCCCAAACTAGCACCCCTGTAAGAAACCCCCGGGAACCTGCCCTATTTTATTGGGCGTGAAGGCACCATGCCCTGCACCCCAGCACTGCCGCGGGAGCACAGCGGGCAGAGCGGGGTCACAGTGGTGATGGTGGGGGGTTCATCTGGCTGGGTGCTCAGCACTGAGGGGCTGACAGAGGTGAGAGCGGATGGCGGAGGTTGGTACCGCGCTGCTTTGCATTTTCAATGACAGACCCATGCCGGGTGCTCGGGAGAGTGGAAAAATCTTATTTGTCACCTGCTGGCGATGCACGGAGGCTCCCGCGCCGCGGCTAATCTTGGGGAAAATGAGGATGCCGGCGGGGTGGCCCGCGGGATGGGCAGGGCGGAGTGGGGCGGGCGAGCTGGGTGATGATGAGCGCCGGGCCGCGGGATGCTCACACCCACCTGGTGATCTCTGGCTGTGTTGGCCCCATGGCACGGATCCTGCTGTTGGGTGTGAGTGGGCTGGGCAGTGCGTGGGCATCCAGAAGCAGGTGCCCTGTCCCCCAGCCCAGTCTGCAAAGGGGTAAACTATTTTCTTCCATTCCAGCTCCAGCAGCAGCTGCTCGCCTCGCAGTACCAGTTCCACAGGTTTGCACTGCTTGCGCACCCTCTCAGGGCACTCAGCGGACTTTTTTTGGGAAAGTCAACATTTGGAAGAGGGTGCAGGCACTACCTGATGCCCCATATTTACCCACAGGTGCCCATCCCACAGCTGCTGTATCCTGACTTTTTGAGATGCCAACACCTGCGGGACTCTGCAGCGCTCTGCGGCCAGCTCAGATTTATCCATTATTTTATATCCACACGCCTTTAATTTTTACAGCCCTGTTGGAGCAATACCCAGGGCTGTTAATAACACCAGGCCCTCCCCGCCCCCCACGTGCATCCATCATGCTCCAACCAAGGTACCAAGTGTGTCTCAGGCCTGGGTGAGTGCAGGCACGGGGAGTGCCATGCTCCTGTCTCCCAGCCAGCAGCCTCATGAGCAGCAGGGTGGATTCCCTGTGCCCACCCATGAAGCAGCCTGACTGGGTGCCCTTGCATCCCACTGGAGTTGGTGATACCTGGCTGCTTTGGATGCCTGAGCCTGAGGTGTCTCTCCCGTGGGATTCATGGTTCTCTCTGCCTTGGCATGTGCCCCATGAAAGCTGAGCTGCAACACCTGCGCTTGTGTTTAGTGTGCCAGGGTACGCGTGGATGGCAGTGAGTGCTTGAGTGTGAGAATGTGTGTGAAGGCACAGAGTGTGTGTCTGTGCTGGTGCGTGTCAGTGTGTGTGAGTGTACACGTGATGTACATGTGTGTCACTGCCTGTGCAGGTGCTGCTGGGTCTGGCTGCTGTAGAAGGCACCATGCCTGGGCCATGCCCAGCACCCCAGCACAGGAAAGAGCAGCCTCAGCAGCCCCAGGCACCAAGAGCTGAGCCTGGAGCCAGCCCACAGTACCCACAGGACAAGAGAGCAGGTCCCACATCACCGAGCCACCTGTGCCATGACAAGCAGGGCCCCATGCTACAGCACAGCACCCAGTATGTGCTGTCCCTCCCCAGCACGCAGGAGACCCAGAGCTCCCTCTGAGCACCCGGGGATGTGCTGGCACGGGAGAGTGAGGGTAGCAGGGCACCCCTGAGTGCCACAGGCAGGATGGTCGAGGGGTGCCAGAGTACCCAGGCACTGCAGGGGGTCACCGTGGGAATTGCTGGGCTATAAATCTCCTTGCTGGGCCCCCCCGTGGCAGAGCAGCTCACGATATTTATGTTGGGGATTTATCTGCAATGCAGTTTAATATTCCCGGACCTTTGCGTGTGTGTTCGAATGCACGGCTTCCTCCTCGTGCCACCCCTGCCACCCCCGTGCCCACCGTCTCACTCGGAGCCTTTCAGGCTCTGTCTCCTGCCCACCCACAGTCCTGTCGCCTTGCACCCAGTCTGGCAGAAGGGCTCCGGGCCGGGCCGGGCCCCGCAGGGTTCCCGGGCAGGGAGGGCGGGGGTGCCGCGCCGCCGGGATGCTCCTGGCACAGGCCGTCGGCCGTGCCCACCCGTGCCCCTCCTGGGTGTCCGGCTGCCGGGGGCTGGCGGCAGGGTCCCCGGACGGGGGGTGCCAGGCGGACTGGTACTGCCAGCCCTGTGCCAGCCCCCCCTGGGTAAAGGGGCCCAGGGACACCCCTGCCCTACCTCCCCGCCGGCGAGGATGAGGTAAGGCTGGCGGGTGGCACAGGGCTGCTTCTTTTGCATAATAATCTCGTTAATGGAGCCTGGCCTGCGAGAGAGCCGGGCTGGAGACACCACCCCCTCCCCGCCCCGCCGCCTCCCTCCGGCCCCGCAGCTCCGCCAGCCGCGGCGCGGGGCGCGGAGCGGAGCGGAGCGCGGGGCGCACAGCCGGACCGGTGGCGCGGGGTCGGCCAGTCCCCGGCAGCCTCCTGACACCTCGAGAGAGAGCCGGTGAGCACCTCCAGGGTCCCCGAGCATCCCGGACCGCGACCCCGAGCATCCCGGCAGCGTCGCCCCAGCATCCCGGGAGCATCCTCCAAGTACCTCGGTGAGCAAACGACGAGCGACCGCCGAGCACCCGCGTACTTCCCGGGCAGCAGAACGAAGATCATCCCCCCAGCATCCCTCGAGTACCTCGGTGAGCACCCCGCGAGCAGCCCGGGGAGCAGTCCCCGTGCCTGCCGGCTAGCACTCCCCGAGCATCCCCCGAATATCCCGGGGATCATCCTGAGGAGCACTTCCCGAGCACACCTCGAGCAACCCTCGATCATGGCCCCGGGCACCAAAGGCATCATCCCGGCATCTCCCTAGCACCTCCCGAGCATTTCCCTACCATACCGGCAAGCACCTTCCCGAACATACAGGGCAGGCAGCATCCTCCGAGCATCGCGGGCAGCATCCCCCGGGAACCCCCGAGCATCCACTGAGCATCTCGGGCAGCGTACCGAGCAGCATCCCTCGAGCTTCCTGGGCAGCCCCCTGCCCTCCCCACGCTTTGCCTTGCCGGCTGCCGTCCCCGCTAACTTTCCGACGGCAGCAGCTCCGTGGCACGGGCACTGCCGGGCTGCTGCGCCGGGGCACAACTTTGCCCAAGTTGCGGAAGGAAAAGGGGCACGGGGCAGCCGCGCTGTGGGGATACTGGCCACCTCCCGAGCAGCTTTTTGTCCCCAACCCGTCCTCCCCCACCTGCAAATCCAGATACTATTCTGCACCAAGCAAGAAGCGGAGTCTTCTTTTGAACTCCCCCCCCCAACCCATATATGTCCCCACCCTCCTTTCCCCGTGGGCAGACCCCCTCCTCCCCCGCGTGTCACCCTGGCAGACACCCCTGCCTGTCGTGCACCAGCCAGTGGAGAGGGGTTGGGTGGATGGTGGTGGTGATTGTGGGGGAATGCTGTAATATGTCCACGGGGTGTAGGGTTCCCCCCAGACGGGAATTAACTTTGTTCACACATCACGCACCACGCCACAGTTTGACACAATGCAATGCAACACAGCACACCACCACCCCACACAGCACAATGCAACACCGCCTGCCACGGCGCAGCACCAGCCGTGCAACCCAGCGTGGGGCCACACAACCTGACCCAGCCCACGGCACCCCAGCCCCATGGTTCCCCTCACAAATCTTCCCAAAATCCCTCTTTCCCAAGCTGCTCACCCCATCCGTACCTCACCCAGAGAGACTGGCAGCCCTGTGCTCCCCCTGGCTGGGAAGGGTTCTCATGGAGCTGAGTTTGGGTTCACTGGATCACCTTGGACATCCACCCAGCATGGGTGCTCTGGCTGGAGTGCTGTGTGGGTGTGGGGGTGTGAGATTATCTGTGCCAGTGACTGAAACCTGCCATCATGCAGGTGTCCTGTCACCAAAGGAACTGGCAGAGGGGACAGCCATGGGGTAGATGTGCCACCAAGCTCCTGGCACTATGGACAACCTCAGTGCTAGCAGTGGGGCACACATGGGGACGGATATAGAGGCAGCAGTGACGACAAGAAGCAACCCCTCCGCCCTTGCTCCTCCCAACCCCCTCTTATCCATCTCCTCTGCCTTTTCCAGGAGCTTCCTTACTCACCCGGACATCAGCACTTCCCTCTGGCAGGCACGGCTCCGGCATGAACTGTGGGCTGCCTGAGCCTGCGCTCCACCTGCCCTGAGCTCCCTGCACCAGTGCGGCTGGCAGGGAGCCCCATCCCCGGCCATGGAGAAGACCTACTCGTTGACAGCCCACTATGATGAGTTTCAGGAGGTGAAGTACGTGAGCAAGTACCAGAGCGGGACGCTGCCCAACGGCTTCGCCCTCCAGCTGGGCGCGGGGGCCAAGAAGCGCCGTGGGGGGCTGCCACGCTGGAGCCGCCGGGAGGTCTGTCTGCTCTCAGGGCTGGTCTTTGCTGCGGGGCTCTGCGTCATCTTGACGTGCATGCTGGTCCTCAAGTACCTGGCGACCGAAGGGGACAGCTACTGCCTGGAGGGGTGCCAGGAGAAGAAGGCCTTCCTGCGGGCATCCCGCTTCCTAAGTGCCAACATGGATGCTACCATCGACCCTTGCCAGGACTTCTACTCCTTCGCCTGTGGCGGCTGGCTCCGGCGACATGGCATCCCTGAGGACAAGCTGGTGTACGGCACCATCGGGGCCATCGCCGAGCAGAACGAGGCCAAGCTGCGGGCGCTGCTGAGCCGCCCCGTGCGGCGCCGAGCCCGCGCCTCGGCAGAGAGGAAGGTCAAGGAGTTTTTCCGCTCGTGCCTGGACCGGGCTGAGATCGATCGGCTTGGCCCCCGGCCCATGCTGGAGGTCATCGGGGAGTGCGGTGGCTGGGATGCCCCTCCGGACCGCAGGGACATCAACGAGCTGCTCTACAAGACACAGGGCGTCTACAGCGCTGCCGTGCTCTTCTCCCTCACCGTCAGCCTGGACGAGAGGAACACTTCCCGCTACGTCATCCGGGTGAGGGCACCGTGCCCCTGCGACTGCCCCTGCCCCAGCCACCCAGCAGGGCCACTGACACCTGCCTGATGTCACTGTCCTTGTTGCAGAGGACTGAGTGCCTGCGCAGTGTCTGGGCTTGGCTATAGCAGATGGCTGGGCTGGGGACCCCTCCTGTCCTTGGGGACCCTCCTGTCTTTCCAGCATGGGACCCCTGTGTCAGGCTACCCTGGGCTGAGGGTGGCACCTCCAGGACAGGGCTGGGGACATGGGCAGAGGGATGCACTGAGTGAGGCAGTGCCACCTGCCTGGCTGCTGAGGACAGCCCAGCAGGGCACCAGGGTCTCCACAGTGCTGGAGCAAAGCCCCTCACCTTGGCACTGTGGCTGCCACCTGTACACAGGGGGCAAGTCCCAGGCAGAGGCAGGGAGATGCCCACCAAGCCCCCAGTAGTGTGTCAGGGCATTTTCCCATGGCTTTCTCAGTCTTTCCCACCCCTGCCAGACCATGTCAGTCACCCTGAGGTGCCACCAGAGTAAAGGTGGGCTTTACCTGGCTGGCCAAGTCTCTTGGTGGGTGTGGGGGTGCAGTGGTGGGCATGGTGGGAGCACAGCAATGGCACAGCGGGGATACCGTGGTGGGCTCGGTGATGGGCATGGAGGTGGGAATAGCAGGGAAAGGGAGGGCACGGGTGTGCATGGTGGTGGCGTGGTGGGGACGAGGTGGTGGTGATGGCGAGGGCAGTGGGGGGACACAGTGGAGGAGACGAGCCGCCCGGTTCCCTGTGAGATGGTGGGGCAGTGGGATGTGAATGGGTGTGCAGGGCCGGGGCCGCTCGCTGCCGGCTCCGGGCCGCGCGTGTGTAACACTAGAGGGAGCGTCTGCCACAGGGAAAGGGTGGGCGGGCTGAGCGGGGACCGGGAGTGCGCGGGGAGGGACACAGTGGACGTGGGGGGAGATGGGTGTGACAGCCAGGGCTAAGGGTCAGGGCTTGGGGTATCGGGGGGTTGTGCGAGGGGTGTGAGGGGACAGGGTGTATGAGGGGGCTGAGGGTGTGTGTGGGGGCCGCAGGTTTCAGCATCTGCAAAGGGGGCAGAGGTGATGAGGGAGATGGGGGAGGAAGGCTGGAGGTGGCCCTGGCTGTGCTGCGGCTGTGTGAGTGGAGGGGAGATGCTGAAGTGAGTTGTGGGGAGCTGATCCAGAGACAAGGAGAGGGGGCATGTGTGTGTGTGTGTGTGTGTGTGTGTGCGTAGAGCGGGGTAAAATGGCTGGTGCCCATGTAGGGGTGTGAGCATCCATGGCCGTGTGTCCAGAGGGGCGAGTTCCCTGTGTGCTTGTGTGTGAGTGTGCACGTACCTGAGCAGTGTGCTCAGGTGTGTGCATGGCTCGGGGGCTGTGCCTGTGGTTACAGCCCAGCAGGGCTGAGTGTGAAGAGCAAGGGTGTCCATGCAGCTCGCCATGCAGGCTGCAGCGCTGCAGTGGGGCTGGCCATGGGGCAGGTGGGGGACACCAGGGAGCAGGGACGGGCAGAGTGGTGGCAGCACAGGGCTATGAGGCAGCCTGTGTGCCAGTCAGGCCATGGAGCAGGGGCCTGCTCTCTGCCCAGCACTCCCAGCCTGTTGCATGCTGCCTGCTGCAGCTGCAGCAGCCTCTAGCAGGAGGGAAACTGAGGCAGCGACGTGCCCGTTCCTGGGGCTGCTCCAGCGCACTGCCATCCTTCGGCTCCAGGGACACCAGGGCCACTCTGCGGCCCGGGGAAGGCGAGGGGTGGCGGGCTCAGCACAGCGCCCTCCCTCTGCTCACCCAGTGCCCGTCTCTTGCCCAGATCGACCAGGACGGGCTGACCCTGCCCGAACGGACCCTCTACCTGGGGCAGGATGAGGAGAGCGAGAAGGTGAGGGGGCACAAGGATGCCGTGGGGACACCAGCAGAGGGACCGGCAGGCAGCATGGCTGGCAGACAGAGGGCACCCACTGCCAGCAGTGCCAGGGACTGGGGTGTCAGGGGACAGTGGGGGGTGGCCCTGAGCATCCTTTTCCTCTGAACAGATCCTGGCTGCATACCGAGTGTTCATGGAGCGACTGCTCACCCTCCTGGGGGCTGAGCACGTGGAGCAGAAAGCCCAGGAGATCCTGCAGCTGGAGCAGCACCTCGCCAATGTGAGAGGGATACATGCCACGAACCTTGGGGTGCCCTTGTCCAGCCTTGGACATCCCAGCCACAGATTTTTGGGGACATCCATATCTGCTTCTGAGCAATCTCATTCCAATCCCTCCATGGGGACTTCCACTCCCAGCCCTTGGGGACCTTCAGACCTAGAATTTGGGGATCTCATCCTCTTGAGGACCTCACAGCAGAGCTTCAGGCAGCCAGTCCCACACCCTGAGAACCCCCAGTCCCAGCCCTTGGGGCAACCACTCCAGCCCCGCATCTAGTCCTTGTGAGGCCACTCTGGACCCTTGTAGATTCCATATACAGGTCTTGGGGACATTATTCTGGATCTTGGAGGGACATGTGTTCCCATTCCTCAGAGAACTCAGTTCCTTGGGACCTTCTGACCAGCCCTCAGGGTCCCACCGGCAGCAGAGGGTTCCTGGGGCAGGGAGTGGGAAGGATGTGGGTCAGTACCCACATTAGAGCTGCCCTGTTGCCCAGTCACGTGCCCCATCCCAGTGTACTATCCCTGTGTCACCCTCAAGGTGGGCAGTGGGATGGTGACAGCCATGCCCACCCTGTGCAGATCACAGTGTCCGAGTACGACGACGTGCGCAGGGATGTTGGCAGCATGTACCACAAAGTGACCCTGGCTGAGCTGCAGCGCATCACTCCCACGGTGAGTACCCCTGGTGCCAGCCTGTCAGCCTGTCCCCCATCTGCCTGTGCCCCACACTTGTCCCTGTCCCCCTGCTCCATGCCCTCAATGCTCACCACCTCTCCCAGTTAAATCCACTTGAGGATAATGCACTCCTCTGGTGGGAGATTGGAAAGCCTGGAGGGGTCCCCTCCAGGGTGGCATGGAGTGGGGGTCCCCATGCCCCCTGACAGTGCCTGCCCTGGCAGCTCAAGTGGAAGCGCTTGCTGGACCGCATCTTCCATGACAACTTCTCGGAGGAGGAGGAGGTGGTGCTGCTGGCCACCGACTACATGCACAAGGTGTCCAACCTCATCCGTGTGACACCCAGCAGGTGAGAGGGGCTGGCACCCCTGTGCCCCTGGCACCTTTCCCAGCCTGGCAGGGGGAGCAGGACAGCTGTGCCTGGAACCTCCCACCATCATCCTCCTCCTGCTGGGGCAATGCCGGGCTGGGCACAGAAAATCAGGGGAGGCTTGTGGGAAAAGGCCCTGTTGTGAACCCCACGGCACCCCGGTCGTGCCTGGACACCTGCTGAGCCACTCCTGCCAGAGGTCAGCAGACTCATCGCACATCAGGGAGGGACACGGTGCCAGAATGTCCCTGTGCCCCCACCAGCCATGGCCCCCTGTGTCCCTGAGCAGAGTGTCCCCATCCTGGCACATGCTGCCACCCTTCCCTGTGCCTGGGGACATGCTGAGGGCTGCTCCCGTCCCTGTCACAGGATCCTTCACAACTACATGCTGTGGCGCATCGTGGTGGTGCTGAGCGAGCACCTCTCCACGCCCTTCCGCGACGCCATCCACGAGCTCTCCAAGGAGATGGAGGGCAATGAGAAGCAGCTGGAGCCGGGTAAGATCTGCCTGAGCCAGGCCAACAAGCACTTCGGCATGGCCCTGGGAGCTCTCTTCGTTGAGGAGCACTTCTCCTCTGCCAGCAAAGCCAAGGTAGGTGATGCTGCCTGTGGGCAGGAAGATACCACAATCTCCCATCACCTTGCCAAAGTGCCTACTGCCCCCACCAAGGGCTGTCTGGCTGGTGATGGATGGTGGAGATGCCACGCCAGCACCATGGTGACCCACCATAGGTGCAGCAGCTGGTGGAGGACATCAAATACATCCTCGACCAGCGCCTGGATGAGCTGGACTGGATGGACGAGGAGACACGGAGAGCAGCCAGGGCCAAGGTAGTGGCCCCTAGCATGCACTCCTGTCTTTGGCCCCATCACCAGTGCAGAGGCACATGGGATAGGGGCCTGAACCCACCACTGATTTTGCCCACAGCTCCGGTACATGATGGTGATGATTGGGTACCCTGATTTCCTGCTGAAGCCAGAGGCCATTGACAAGGAATATGAGGCAAGGGATAGCTCAGGAGCATGTGAGGACATGGGGACATAGTGGGGGAAGGTGTTCCCCACATTTGCATCAGGCTCTGTGGAGGCACCACCCCAAAACAAGCCCCCTCCTGGTGCTCACAGTGCTCACTGCTGGCAGGGTGCCCCACACCAGCAGTGCCATACAGTCCCTGGGGTCTGGGATGGTGTCTCCTTCCCCACACTGCAGCTCCCAGAGCTCAGCCTCATCCTTGGCAAGGACTGGGGGTGCTGGTGTGGTCCAAGGACCTCATGGAACTGACAGAGAAGCAGCTGCCCCTATGGACACACAGCATGGGACATGAGAATACACTTGTGACACATCCACACCGTCACCAAGGCTCACAGGGGTGGGAGGACACCACAGGCCTGCCCTCCGCACTCTTGGGGCTGGCATCTCCTCTGATGTAGCTGTGCCCCCCAGTTTGAGGTGGATGAGAAGACCTACTTCAAGAACATCCTCAACAGCATCGCCTTCGGCATCAGGCTCTCGGTGAAGAAGATCCGGCAGGAGGTGGATAAATCCACGTGGGTATCCCCTTGCCCTGGGGGGACATGGAGGGGCCCAGCATGGTGCCACCAGTGTCCCCTGTCCCCATGCCCAGATGCAGCCTACAGGCTGTAGGCAGAAGGGCACAAGGATGCCAGGAGTGCCCCCCCTGTTCCCCAGCTGTGCAGAGGGATGGCACTTCCATGTCCCTCGGTGTTGTGCAGCCCAGCACTGCTGTCTCTCCTTGCAGGTGGCTGCTGCCTCCCCAGGCACTGAACGCCTACTACCTGCCCAACAAGAACCAGATGGGTAAGCACTGCCCGCCCCCGATCCGCCCCTGGGGCGGGATGGGAACAAGGCCCAGGGTCCTGTGGCGCTGGGTGATGCTGTGGGTGGGTACAGGGCAGGGTGACACCCAACAATGTTCTCCTGTGTCCTCAGTGTTCCCTGCTGGCATACTGCAGCCCACACTCTACGACCCCGAGTTCCCGCAGTGAGTGTGGGGCTGGGGGATGGCTGGGGCGTTGCCATGTCATGGGGTCACCCCTATCCCTGCCAGCACCGTGCTCTCCACTCTCACACCTCTGTTCCCCACCCAAACAGGTCACTGAACTATGGTGGGATTGGCACCATCATTGGGCACGAGCTGACCCATGGCTACGATGACTGGGGTGAGTGTCCTTCCTATATCCTGCCCGGATGTGAGGATGGTCTGAGGCAGCTAGGCAGGACACCTGGGTCCCTTGGGACTCCTGGAGGTGGTGGTTGCCTTGGCAGGGGGACAGTACGACCGGCACGGGAACCTGGTGCACTGGTGGACGGAGCGGTCGTACAGCAAGTTCCTGAAGAAGGCGCAGTGCATCGTCAACCTCTACGACAACTTCACTGTCTACAACCAGAGGGTGAGACCCCCCTCTCACCCAGCACAGCTGCCCCACAGTGGGGTCACTGCTGCCCCATTGCTTAGGGCTGGGTGCCTGCAGAACTGACTCTGCCCTGTCCAGTCCTGAGACCAACAATTCATCACACCTTAGCTTGGAAATTCCTCTGGGCATTGGCTGCAGCCTCGGTGCCAGCATGGGGATGGGGACACCTCTATTCCTGCTGTCATTTCTCCTCTCTTGGCAGGTGAATGGCAAACACACACTGGGGGAGAACATCGCTGACATGGGGGGGCTCAAACTGGCCTACTACGTAAGTGTCCCCCACCCTGGGTGTCACAGCCATTGGGCAGCTGCTTGTGCCTTCCCTGTTGAGTGGGAGGAGATGCCCCAAGCCCTCCTCACTCCCTGCAGGCAGGGGTGAGCACAATCCTGATTGCTGGTGGCTGGGGCCTTGGGGGTGGGTCCAGGGTGGGTTTGGGGGAGTACCCAGGCCATGCTGAGGGCACCCCTTGTTCTCCAGGCCTACCAGAAGTGGGTGAGGGAGCACGGCCCCGAGCACCCCCTGCACCACATGAAATACACACACGACCAGCTCTTCTTCATCGCCTTTGCCCAGGTGAGCCCCTGTGCTCCTCACAAGTAACAGCTATTGAGGCAGGAGGGTCACCTTGTGTGGGGCCAGCAGCCCAAAGGGATGGGGAGAGGGACTTGGGCGACCCAGGGCCAATGGCCAGGAGCTGGGCTTGGCTGCATCAGCAGGTCCTGGGCTCAGGGTACAGAGCCCTGAATGAGCACCCCACACTGTCCTGTTGTTCCTGTGGACCCTACAATAATAAATTAACGTGTCCTCCATTCCAGAGGCTGCAGAGTGACAAATACATTTGATCCCAAAATTCTAGGAAACCCTGCAGCCAGGCAGCTTTCAGTCAACCCCAGAGGTGCTACAATAGCAAACATGATTCCACGCACTCCCAGCCCACTTAGACCATGTACACGGGCTCCTGGGAGACTGTACAATAACAAATTCAGTCAGGGCATCACTGCCTTCAATCCCTAGCAGCCAGAAGGGCCATGGTGTCCTGGTGGTTGCCAGGACCCAGTGTGCCCTGTGTGGTTTGTCCATGGAACCTTTTTCCCCTGCAGAACTGGTGCATCAAACGGAGATCCCAGTCCATCTACCTGCAGGTGCTGACAGACAAGCACGCCCCAGAGCACTACAGGTACTGTGTGCTCCCAAAATGGGGAGGCTGGGGGCATGGTGGGTGCCAGCCTTCCCCACAGGTGTCAGTGCTGTGCAAAGTGGGAGGAGCACCCTCTGGAGTGCTGGTGCCAGCAGATTTTGGGTGATATCCATGGGGCAGGGGTGGGGTTCTGCTGGGGTGAGCACATGCTATGAGTGGGGTGTGAGGCAGCAGTGCAGAGGGCAGGGGGTACAGAGCTCTGAGGTCCTCCCCTCTCCCGGCAGGGTCCTGGGCAGTGTCTCGCAGTTTGAGGAGTTTGGACGGGTCTTCCACTGCCCCAAGAACTCGCCCATGAACCCAGTGCACAAGTGCTCGGTGTGGTGAGGCTGATCCCCCTCCAGCAGGCTGGGACCCTCCATCCCCTCCCTTGCCTAAATGACACTTTATGTCCACTCCCCAACTTCCCATCTCCTTCCCATCTACAAGGGTATAGGCAGCAGAAACACTTGAGTTGCGCAGATGCCTCCTGCCCATGCCCCTCCCATCCACTGCCGTGTGCAGTGAGGCATTGTCATTCCCCATGGAGGAACAAGGGCATGCCCAGGCACCCCTGTACCCCCTTTTCTGTCCACCCAGCCCAAACCCTTCATCCAGCCCTACCACATCCATCCCAGTCAGTCAAGGCAGGGGGAGGACTCCAGTGGCTCCAAGGGGCTGCCCCATGCCAGAAGCCTCCCCTGCACGGTGCCCTCCCTGCCATTCCCCATGCCAGCCCATCCTGTCCATGCGCCAGCCCTGCTGAGGTGGGGCACAGCGGTGCAGCCGGGCTGGGTGATGGCAGGCAGGCACTCGGATACTGCTGTATGTTTCACTGCTGTTTCTGGTCAATAAAGCACTGGATATGCTGGGTGGCTGCCAGGGGCCATGGCCAGGGGATGGGAGCAGTGGGCAGCACCCCCAGCCCTGCCCACATGGCACAGGCACCCCCCACTCCATGAGCACGCCTGTCCCAGCAGTCTCACACTGTGTGTTTATTTAACCCCCCACTGCCGTGGATTCGGTGTTCCCAGGGCTGCTGCATCCAGACCAGGGATGCTTCAGAAAGCTGCCTGCAGGTGCCACACCGTGGGGAGGGAGGGAGGGAAGGTGAGTCTGTCCCGTGGGGTGCCCTAGGGACAAGGGATCAGCGGAAGAGGGGCAGGAGGAGGGCAGGCAGGAGCAGGGCCAGGGGGGTGGCGTGGGTGCCAGGGCCAGAGTTCCGCTGGCGGCAGTCGGTGTAGGGCTCGATGCAGGCGGCGTAGGCCATGGCATGGGCTACATAGGTCTGCTCCTGCACCCCGTGGAAGAGGTGGGCCATGGGGCCCTTGGCCAGGATGGCCACGTCTTCACCGCCATGGGTCTCCGACTCCAGTGGCACAGCCGCCTGTGGCTGGTAATCAAACTGCACTGTAGGGTAGGGGAAAGAAGGAGGTGAAGGGAGGCAATGACACCCCCAGCCCCACCCCACCACCCAAGCCATGGTCTCTGTGTCCTCACTGGCTGTTTCTGGGTCCACATTGGGCCGGTCAGGGCCAGGGTATCCTGGCCCATTCCCGTAGAGGATTGAAGTGTAGTTCTTCCCGTCAGTGGTTTTCTTTTGGCCCAGAGCTGGAAAAGGAGCAATGGAAGAGGATGAGGAGGATCAGCCAAGGAACATCCATATCAACCCTCTGGCCACAGTCAGGGTGCCACAGGGCTAGCAGTACCCAGGACAGGGCAGAGCCCCACCAAAGATGGAGGAGCCACGCAGGGTGTAGCCCCCGAAGGAGAAGACGTGTGAGTGGTCAGCGGTGACGACGGTGAGGGTCTCAGCCTCGTCTGTCATGGTGCCAGCCCGCTCGATGGCCGTGTCGAACTCCACCGCCTCAGTCAGGGCCTTATGGGGTGAACCTTCATGGTGGCCACGGTCAATTCTGCCACCTGCAGATGGGCACCCACAGTGGGCTCGGGGCTGACAGCAGCATGCACACCTCCTACCCCCACCCTACAGCCCCCTGTCACTGGCCCCAGGAGCATGAGCCCCAACTTATCTTCCACAAAGAGGTAGAAGCCTTTGGGGTTCCTGCTCAGGATGGTGATGGCCGCCTCTGTCATCTCGGTGAGTGACGGGTCCAGGGTGGTGTTACGCACCAGGTTGTACTTCGTGTCCACGGGTTCAAAGAGACCTGAGAGGGAATGTGTTGGGGACAACATGAGTACCTGAATGTCCCAGCGCCTGTTGGGTCCTGGTACAGGGGTCATTTGTTACCCATCAAATAATTCACGTTGGGGTCGGCGGCAGCAGCCAGCATCTCTGTCCTGTTCCAGACATAGCGGGCACCCTGTGGGCAAATCCCCCAGGGGGTTAGTGGGTGCCTGGCCCTGTGCCAGGGGCAGTGGGCAGAGGCGCGTCCCTGATTTGTCACGCACCGGCCGTGCCACCAGCCACTTGTCGATGAGGTTTATCCCATCCTCACGTATCCCATTCTGCCTGCTGTCGGCGGGGTACTCAGGGTCCGGCGTCCCCACGGGGGTCATGTATTTCCGACCGCCACCCAGGATCACCTGGAGGGGATGGGGCGGATGAAGAGTTAGTGAGGGTGCCCTGAGAGGGGTCTGTCCCTGCTCTCCTCCTCCCGAGCGCGGCGCTCACGTTGATGTCGACGTTGTGGACCAGCTGCCAGGCGATGTCCTTGCAGCCCTGCAGCCGCGCCTCCTGGGGCATGCTGGAGTCCGCGTACCAGTCCCGGTTCACCACATGGGCATAGGTTCCCGCGGGCGACGCGTGCTGCACCCGCGTCGTGGTCACGACGCCCACCGCCTTCCCTGCCAAACCCCGCTCATCAGGCCCCACCAAGGGCAACGCAGCGTCCCCGCCACCAAGCTATGGGATGCTCATGGGGGTGAAGTCCCAGTGTCCCAGTGTGGCACCCCCAGAACCCACAGAGTCCCCCAGCCCTGCATCCCCCATTACCAGCTTTGCGGGCTCGCTTCATCACTGAGATCACCTCGTTGCCGGCCGTGGTGCTGCACTCTGAGTGGCGGGCGGCCGCGCTCACACCTATGGTCTTGTAGTTGCCCTTCACACCACAGAGATAGGCTGTGCCTGTCCCCGCGCTGTCAGGGACATGTCTGTCCACATTGTAGGTCTGCCAGGGATAGAAGGACTCAGGGCAGGGGTCTCCAGTGGGTTGTCCCCCCAGCAGCACCTACCACGCTCAATCATTCACCCATGAACACATGTGGGATGGGGAGCGACCCCATGCACAACATGTGTGCTGCCCTGCGCTGCCAGGGCTGCAGATATAGTGTAACCATGGCCCCATGCCCGGGATCACCATGGCCCCGTTCCAGCAGGCTGGAATTTACCTTAGACAGAGCCACATAAGGGAAAGCATCCAGGGCAAGAGGGGTCTCAGGCCCGAGCTTCCCCTTCTGTTGTGCCTTGAGGATGCGGGTGGCTGTGATGGTGGGGACCCCGAATCCTGGGCAGAGAGAGGATCCTGGTCACCCTCTGGACCAGGTACCCTGTACACATCCCACTCAGCAGAGTACTGGCATTGTCAGCCTGCTTGATGGGTGCCAGCTGGACTCACCATCTCCAAGGAAAATGATGAGGTTTTTGGCTTCATTTATCCTGGGCTGGATTTTGAAGGAGGCATCGATGGCTGCAGCTGCCTGCCTGTACCAGAAGGATGGATTCTCCTCCTCCGCTGGGACAGTGCAAACACCCATCAGTCCCAGATCACCAGTGCCTGCATCTCTGGGGCAGCCCTGAGGGGTACCCAGAGCCCAGGGGTACTTGTTCCCTGCACACTCCCATGCTGGAACCTCCTCTCACATGGAGCAGGTGGTTTGGGAGCTATTGGGGCTGGGGAGAGACCATGCAGACTTGCACTGACTGCCTGGCCCCAGGGCCCTGGGGCAGGGAACAAGGGGGGACAGCAAAACCAGACATGATGGGGAGTTATCTGGTGAGTGGGATAGAGCCAAATCCATGGCAGGGAGCGGTGACAGAGGATACAGGCGCTTCTCGCAGACCAGCCCCCAGCTCAGAAGCAAGCAAGAACCTGGGGGAATACTGGTTCAAAAGCCAGAGAAGGGCAGGGGTAACTAAGCCCTGTTAATTGTTGTTCAGCTGGGCAGCCCCAGCTCCCCTCCCCAGCCCTGGTGGCCAGCCAGGCTGACACCCTGCTTCCCTGGGCACCCACCGCAGCCAGCCAGGCACCCAGCCCCGTCCCTGTCCCCACCTGGAATGACAGCGGTGCTGAGCCCTGCGCAGAGGCAGAGGGTGAGGGATGCCAGGAGCTGCATGCTGAGGTCTGACAGGCCAACGCTGCTGGCACTGTCTGTAAATCCAGCAGATGTGGGAGGGACTTTGGACAGGGATCAGCCCTAGCAGGGTGTGTGGAGGTGTGTGTCACCACATCTCTGCTGAGAGCAAAGGCCGCGGCCCGGGCTGGTGTCACCTCTTTGGCACAACGCCCTGTGCCTGCTGGGCACAGATGGGCTTGGGGCACAGACAGATGCAGGAACAAGAGGAAGTGCAGTCCTGGCAGGAGCTCCTGCCTTGGCCATGGTGCTGTGGAGACAGGCAGGGCAAAGCCCTGTCCCAGGCTGGCATGGGAGCTCTGAGCATTGGATAACGGTGGGTATGGGGAGCACCTGGGGTCACCCGTGCACCGAGCACCTTGCTCTCTTCCCAGCCTTTCATGAGCAATAAATCCATGGATGTGGACTAAAACTCTGCTCCTATCTCAGCCCTTGATAGGAATGGACCAACCCTTGTGTACTGTGCTCCAACCAGGCACAGCTGGGGAGGACATTGCCTCCCCTCACCCGCATTTCCTCATCTCCTGCAGCCCAGTGCCTCCAGTGCCGGTCCCAGGGAGAACCAGGAGCCACAGCCAGCTGGGGAGGCAGGCACAGGGCACCTCAGGAGGTGACAGCCACTGTGAACCTTTGCAGGGCAGATAGAGACAAACAAGCTGTGTTTATTGCATGCCTTGGTCCTGCCCACAGAGGGACTCAGCCAGAGCCTCTCAGCCCCTCACAGTGAGGGCAGCCATGCAGAGGGCCAGGAGGACGAGCAGGGCCTGTGGGCAGCACCGTGTGCCATGGGAGGCCCTGCGGGCTGCCCTGCACCCAGGCTCTGTGGCGTAGGGCTCGAGGCAGGCAGCGTAGGCCATGGCGTGGGCGATGTAGTGCTGCTCCTGCACCCCGTGGAAGAGCTGGGCCATGGGGCCCTGGGCCAGCACCACCACGTCTTCCCCACTGTGAGTCTCTGTCTCCAGGGGCACAGCTGCCTGCTGTCTGTAGTCCTTGTCCTCTGCAGGAGGAGAGGAGAAATGAGGCCGGGGCCTGGCTCACTGACATGTCACAGGGCTGGGGGGACAGCTCCCATCACTCCTGCTTCAGCCTGATTTCTGCAGTGGGACGACTCCTGAGCCTCACAGTGGCACCAGGACGCTCTGTGACGCCACACAGTGTCCTGGTGCAGCCTGGACAGACTCATTGGTAATCTGTCCCCAGCCACCCTGTGTCTCCACCCAGTCCCTGCAGACTCATTGATAATCTGTCCCCAGCCTCCCCATGCTCTGCCACATCCCCAGCAGACCAGTACCTGCAGCAGGGAGGCTGGCAGCTGGCCGGGCCCCATCACGGATGCTGTAGCCAGGACCATTGCCATAGAGGATGCTGGTGTAGGCTCGCTTGTCCTTGGCTTTCTTGGGGGCCAACCCTGGCACAGGGAAAGACATTGTCACCCCCTGTCCCAGCTCGGTACCCCTCCCCAGCTCCCTGCCTGGGCAACCTCAGCCTCCCGTGGAAGCAACAGGGTGAGGTGGAAAGAGGGATGCTCATGGCCCCTCTCCAGGACCCACCAAAGATGGAGTTGCCACGTGGTGTGCTGCCCCCAAAAGTGAAGACATGGGAGTGATCGGCCGTCACCACGGTCAGGGTGTCAGCAGGGGAGGTGAGCTCTCCTGCCCGTGCCACCGCCCGGTCCAGCATCACGGCCTCCATCAGCGCCTGCTTGGCCCGGCCGCTGTGGTGGCCGTGGTCAATTCTGCCACCTGCACGGGGAATGTGGCTGTCACCCTCTCCCTGGTCCCCTTGGATGGCTACCTGCTCCCAGGACCTACATCCCACCTCAGCCCCAGCCACACTGCCCGCCTGGAGCTACTCATCTTCCACAAAGAGGAAGAAGCCATTGGGGTTCCTGCGCAGGATGCGGATGGCCTTTTCCGTCATCTCCACGATGGAGGGGTCTGTGGATGTGTTGCGGTTCAGCTCGTACTTCATGTCCTTGGGCTCGAAAAGACCTGGGGGAGGAGGGTGAAGGGTTCCATGCTGGGGCTGCTTTGTGCCCTGACGACACCTCCAGAAAGGAGAGGAGGAAGCATTGCCATTGGTGCAGGCAGTGATGCTCCTACCCATAAGGTGGCTCACGGAGTCATCTCTGACCGCATCCAGGCCCTTCTTGTCCCAGACATAGCGGGCACCCTGCCAGCGAGAGCACAGCCAGTGCCAATGACACACACCCTGTGCCCGGGGTTCCATTTTCTCTTCCCCCACACACTACCTGCTTGCCACTCAGCCACTCAGCAATCAAGTCCCGGCCGTCCTTCCTGGTGCCATTTTGATCCGGGTCCTCTGGATACTCGGGGTCCGGGGTCTGCTTGGGGGTCATGTACATCCTCCCGCCGCCCAGGATCACCTGCCGGGGAGCTCAGCAGACCCTCCCAGTGCTCCTGTGCCCCCTCCCTCCCGCTCCCGCTCCCCAGCTCACGTTGATGTCAGTGTTGTGCACCAGCTGGTAGGCGATGTCCTTGCAGCCGTCCCGCAGGGCCTCCTTGGGCATGTTGGCGTCAGCGTACCAGCCCCGGCTGGCCGAGTGCGCGTAGGCTGCCCCGGGGGACGCGTGCTGCACCCGCGTGGTCGTCACGATGCCCACAGACTTGCCTGCAGCGCGGGCAAGGGTTTACACGGAGTCCACCCAGCGCTGCACGGCACTGGATGGCCGTGCCCGGCTTTCCGACAGGGTTTCCTGCTGCCCCGTACCCGCCAGCCTGGCCCGGTGCAGGACAGAGTCCACCTCATTGCCAAAGGTGGTGTGGCATTTTCCATAGACGGCTGCCCCGCTCAGTCCCAGAGTCTTGGCGTTGGCCTTCACCCCACAGAGGTAGGCAGTGCCCGTGCCAGCGCTGTCGGGCACCTGCCGGTCGATGGTGTAGGTCTGGAAGCAAGACGGGTGCAGTGGGGTCTCAAGCAGGGGCAGCAGGAGTGTCCCCCCAAGCCCTGCCCCACTCACCTTGGCCAGGGCCATGTGGGGAAAGGTCTCCATGGCCAAGACGCTCTCCTCGCCTGAGCCACCTGCCAGCTGCCCCTTGTAGATCCGAGCTGCTGACATGGTGGACAGCCCCATGCCTGTGGCCATGTTCAAGTCACTGGGGGGCAGGACCAGGGACAGCCCTGCCCTGCCCAGGCACTACCTGAGGGCCTGCCCCAGCCCCTTCTTCTCCTCAGCCACATCCCCTGGCTGTTGGGGAGCTGCAGGGCCTGGCAGTGACCGGGGCACTCACCGTCACCCATGAAGAGGATGATGTTTTTGGCCCGCTGTGCTGCAGGCTGCAAGGCCAGGGCCAACTCCAGCCTCTTCCTGGCACCTTTATTCCAGTAGCCCGGGGTCTTCTCAGCATCTGGAGGTGAGAGCAAAGCTGGGAGCCTCCAGGTGCACCCCCAGGGGTCCAGCATGCCCATCTCTACCCGAGGTGAATGTAGCTGCTATAAGCCCCATCCCAGGAGATCAGCATGGTCTTTTGCAGATCAGCATTGCTCAGAAACTACCTGCAGAAGGGAAACTGAGGCACATCTTGGCAGGGAAATCCTTGTGCCTCTTGGCAGAGTGGAAGAGGAGCCTGAGGATCAGCCACAGAGAGTGTGCAATGGCTGGGTAACCATGGCTAGCTGTAGCTGTTGGGCCACTTTATCCAAAGTCAGGGATGGGGGTTGGGAGCAGCAGGGATGGGGTGGGGGCAGGGCCTGCTGTGGGGGGAAGTGAGACCAACCCATTCAGAGGTTGTGGTCTCAGAGCACCCTGAGGTGGCTGTGAGGGTTCCCGCTTGCTGGCATCCCAAGGGGAGGTGACATGGTCCCTGGAGATCCCCAAGGAAGTGACACCAGCCCCAGCATCCCCCACCAGAGGTTCTTACCCCACTGTCCAGCATGCTCCCTGTCACCAGAGGCTGCAGTGGCGAGCTCGGCGAGGAAGCAGAGGAGAAGGCAGGTTCCAGGGAAAAGAAGCTGCCCCATGCTGCCCACCCCGGCTCCCTCCTGGAATGCTGCCTTCGTCCAGGGTGAGGGGACAGCCCTTTATGGCTCTTCCCTGTCCCGTGAGACGATGGGCTGATAACATTCACGTACTATCTCCCAGCCCTCTCAGGGCCCTCCCAATGCCCTTGCCCCACCCTGGGGCCATCCCTGCCCCCCACCAGCAAGGCAGGACCTCCAGCCTGTCCCTGAGGACCAGGGCACCTCTGGGGCCCAGCTCCCATGGGGGTGGCTGCTGGTGGGACCCTGGGGAGTGGGAGGGAGAGTGCAGGGCAAAGGGCTGTTTTTGCAGATAGGCTGAGCTGGGCCAGGCTGGATTTGCCTGGTTTCTCCTGAGACAAACCCGAGGAGGGGGACACTGGCTGAGAAGAAGGGAGTGGACATATTGGCTTTGGTGTCAGTGTCCTCTGGTCCCCCCTCCCAGCAGTCACACACTGCCTATCAGCTCCTGGGACAGCTGGTGCCTGACACACTGCATGCCCTGGGGCAGCCCATGCCAGCACACTGCACAGCAGGGTACCTGCAGTGGGCAGGGAACAGCCCCCTGTCACCCACATCAGGTGACATCCACCCGTGATTCCACCAGGCCATTTGGGAGGACGCTGCATGAGCACAAGTCCTGGGAACTACAGCTGTCATTGATGGCTTCACCATCTCCCAGGAAGTGTGCTGTGTCCAGCCCTGATTCCCCATCCTGACCCAGGCAGTCGACGTTTGGCCAGCTCCTGGCTCCTGCAGATGGCTGATGTGCTGCTGCTGGCCATGGCTGTCACCGCTGATGGGGCAGAGTGACGCAGGGCTCCCTCCCTGCCTGGCACAATGGATCCATTCCTTCTTGCCAGATGTCAATCCCTTCACCAGCCACTGCCTGTGATGATGTGGAGGCTGCCAGAGCAGCCCCCAACACATTATCACAGTGTGGGTGGGGGACATGGGGACAGAGAGCAGGCAGAGGTGGCGGGAGATGGCAGAGGTCAGTTGGTCAGTGAGGCGCTGGATGCAAGGACATGGTGCCATAGGGTCCCTGAGCAGGGTTAGGCTGGAGGCCAAGGTGTGAGGGACTGGAGCAGACACACAGGGACTCCTGGTGAAGTCAGAGGCACTGAGGGAATACCTGCAGGATCAGGAGCTGGGAACACCTGCCCTCATCTCCCATCTCTTGGCCAAGCATATGTGAGGCTGGGACAGGCAGTGAGGCCAAATTCCATAATGCCTGGGAAGTGGCAGGCAGGGGAAGGCAGGAGGCTCCCCAGAGGTGAATTACTGCTGGGATCCCCCAGCTGGGGGAACATGGAGGGCACAAAATAAAACCTGCACGAGCTCCACACACAGCTGCTGACCGACTTTTATTACATGACACACAACCCTGCAAGAAACCCTCCTGCATGGCCCCATGGCTGCATCCCACTGCATCCAAATCCCACTTGGGATGGTGGAGCCAGCCCCTCTCTGTTCCTGGGGCCACATATCCCCTCTCTCAGCCCTACCACGGGCACTGAAGCTGCAGATAGACACCACTGCCTTAAAAAAAACATTAAGAAAGCATCATGCTAAAAATACCCAAGAGTAGAAATGTTCTGCCTGGGGCAGGCTCAAGCCCTGAGCCCTGCTCCCAGGCGGAGTTAAAATCCAAACCAGAAATAAAACCACAATGGTTTTAAAACTCAAAACCCCAAAGTCCTTGTGGGTCCCTTCTGTCTCCAGCAGGTGCTGGAGCAGGGCCTGGGAGATGAGGGAGCATCAGCAGTGGGGAGCACACACAGCCAGGGCTCTCACTTGTCCAAGCTTGGCCTCTTGAGCAGGGCACTGTACTTGAGGGGGCCACCATCTGCTGTCAGCACCACCTCTACCAGCGTGAAAATGGTGATCACCTTCATCAGGGGAGAGAAAGAGAGAAAAGAGGGTTTTCAGGCAACTTGGAATCACACCAAGATTTGCTCAAAGCCGTGTTGGCTTTTGCTGCCTCCATCAGTGCACCCATGAGGAACCAAGGAATAGGGCAGGGTGGATTCAGACAGCTCTGCTGGGGTCCAGCGTGCTCCTAGGGCTGGAGGCAGCATCCTCAAGGGCAACACCACGAACTCTGACACCAACCAGGGCACCCAAACCAACATGAATGAGCCTCCCAAAACATCCTCACTTACTGGGGTAAGTGATCAGGCCCCACTCTTGCTGTCCACACAGTCTGGGAAGAATTGTGGGCATTTGTGCCTTGTCTTTGGGTCCCAATCTCCCCTCAAGGCCACCCGTGCCTGCCCTCTCCAGCCGCAGAACCACGTCATCCCTTAATGGAGCTTGGCCAAGAGCCAAGGCTGAGCTGTGGTGAGAAGGGTTTTCCACATGATGCTGAGCATTTCATCAGCATCCCACAAGGAGGGAACACCCTGCCTGTGCTCCCACAGTGAGAGGAGACCCAGGAAGGGGGCACAACAGATAGGAGAGATGCAAGGGAATGAAGACCCCAGAAAATTAATCACTCCTGCTCAGGAACTGCGCTGCTGCTGCCATCTCCCTGCTCCTCTGACCCCAGCTCTTCCTGGGATTGTATGGATTAGAAGTGGGAAGTATTGATCTGGTCTGTCCTTGAGGCACAGGCTGGCTGGGACATTGGGAAGGGCTGTCCTGGGGTCATGCACAGGCATTTGGGGACTTTCCTTGCTGGAGCCTGTCCCCAAGCCCTGTGCTGCAGCAGGGCTCACTGGGGCCAGGTGCTCAGGGCTGGCCCCACGAGAAGCAGGCTCGGAGCTACCAGCGTAACCTTGTCCAACCCTTCCCAGCTCATCCAGCACAAACTGCTCCAGATTAATCATTCAGAACAGGAAAATCTCATTGAGACTTAAATGTACCAAAGTGGCCAGTGAGGAGCAACCTGCAGGAAAATCCAATCACAAGTGGCTGCCAGAGAGCTGTGGGCTACTGAGCATCAGCCCCTCCCTGCCCCAGCTAGCTGCAGTGCAGGGGTGGTGTTCAGGGGAAAGCCCCCACATATGGGGGAGTTAAAGGGGGAGTATCAGGATCCTCCCTTGCAATCCTGCCTTATCCCTTTGCTGAACTGTGGAACAGCACAATTTGACATCAAATCCTCTGAGTCTTAGATCCACTTCTTACTCCACCCCTGAGTGATGTCCATGGAGGTCATCTGGAGATCAGAGAGAAACGGGGGCAACATCTGCCCTCTGTGGCAGGGCCAAACAGCCCAGACCCCAGCACACTTTCTCACTAACATCCTTCCCTGAAGCTCCCACTGCCTGGCCAGGCTCAGCTCAACCAGGAAGAGTTTTAGAGACCAAGGGCCAGCTGGGGTGCTTGGTGCTATGGGGTGTCCAGGTGACATCTACCAGAGTTCAGCATGACTCACAGGAATCTGGCTCATCCCAGGGCTGCAGATTTATAAACTCAGGGATGTGCTGGCTTGGAGGATAGCTCAGAGCCTGATCCTATGGGAGAGCTCCAGTGTTTTCTTAGGAGGTGTGGAAGGTTTGTGGAGGAGTTTCCTCTACCAACTGTTTGCTTAACCAAAATGGGCCCTGCTCATGCTGGGGCATCATTTTTCATCAGTTCCCTGCTAGGGTGTAAGTGATCCCTGCTCCTGTAGGAAAGGGGGAACTGAGGCCACTCCAGGCTGCATCCACAGGGCTTCTCTGAGCCAAGCTGAGAGAGGAAAGCTCAACTTCAAAGGGAGGGAGGCCTGCAGAAACGTTTGCAGAGCCAGATCCAGCTCTGATCACAACATCCACCCTGGGAAGAGAAGGACTCTCCAGCACATGCATCATCCCAGCTGGGAGGGTCAGCCCACTCTGTGTCAGGAAACCTGAGTGGGCAAGGATGGGATGTGCTGCGCTTGGATGGAATTGGGGCTCAAGTGCAGAGCCCCTGGAGTGGTGCAGGGAGAGGCTGGGATTCAGCCCTTCAGGCAGAGATTGCAGCAGTCAACACAGCTGGGGTTTTACAGCCATGCCAGACAAAAGCTGGCAAAGAAGCACCACTTAATCAAGCCAGACAAATGTGATTGCTCCCTTTGATTGAGTTACCAAGTTAATAGATGACAGGGACACAAGAGAGAGATTTCTAGATGCTGTTAAGCCATTTGAGACTGCATCTCAGGAAGTCTGATTTCAAAAATTTCTCCTAATTGAGGCTCAACCCTGTCACAGGAATGGAAACCCCAAGAAAAAGCCATGTCAGGGGCAAAGAGTGCCAGGATCGGGGGAAGGGTCTAGACAAGAGCTGCCTTAAGCCTGATCTTACTTAACATCTTAATGATGATCTGGAAGGAGGAAGTAAACATCATGTTAATTCAATTCCTGGAAAAACCTGAATTGGGAGGCAGGGCACACAGCAGGCAGGGCAGAGACTGAAGGCTGTGGAGGGGTCAGATTGTGAGGGCAGTGATGGGACTGGACTGGGTAGCAGAGGAGGCTGAAGTTGAAGCTGGGCTCACTGGGAAAGGGACACAGATAGCAGGACCTGACACCCTGCGAGGCAAGTCCTGCCTCCCAGACCTGCCCCTGCAGGCATCACAGGATCCACATGTTGCCCACAGCCTCCATGCCAGCCCCATGGTGTTGTGAGCCCGTCCCATGCTGCGGAGGTCTTACCTGGGGCACAGATTCCTCCTCCAGCTCCTCTGGTTCCCACAGGAGTGTCAGCTCTGGCTTCTTCCCTGCCTTCTGGAAGCGGAAGTCCACCAAGGGCAGCGCCTGCAGGCAGGGAGAGTGTTGGGAACATGCCCCCCCAGCTCTCCTCCACCTGGCCCGGGGCTGAGGCTGAGGCTGCTTCTGCCCAGCACGCTGCCTCTGCAGCTCTTCAACAACTGGGATGCAGCAGCCCCTGAGCCTGAGCCTTGCACGTAAATCAGGGGCTGCTGCCATACACCACCAGCCCATATATCACACTCTATGTCCTGTTTAAAGATGTCATTGCCAGACATATAACCAGGTTATTAAGAGAGGATTCTGTCACCAAGTGCAGGTGTTGGCCCACAGCGCTGCTGTCACAGCCCCAGATACACCATCTGATTAAACAGAATGAAAACCAGCCTCGCTCCCTGTCCTCGCTTCAAATCCACGCTTATCTCTGCCCCCCTGAATCTGGCTTTATTCCTTTGTACCCAGCATGTCACAGGGAGAAGCTGGTCCCCAGAGACTGGGCTGATCCAGACCCCCCAGTCCCTGCCTGGGCTGAGGGATGGAGGGCAAACTCCAGGAAGGTTCCCTCCCCTCTGGCTGGCCCAGCTTGGGCACAGCTCTGCCTGTTGCAGGACTGGCACAAAAGGGCATCAGGACAGCCACTGCCTGCAGTGATGCCAGGCTGCTGTGGCAAGGCAGTGTTGGCACTGTCTCACACTGGTGAGGTACTTACATTGCAGTAGATGCGCTTCTGGACTCCAAACTTCAGCACCAGGACATCAAAGGCCTTGCTCAGGACACCCATTACCATGGCTTCTGACTCCAGAGGACCACATTCCTGTCAAGAGACAGGGCTGTCACTACACAGCAGATCTCATTCAGCAATCCCCAAGGGGAAACAGGTCTCCAGGTCCTGGAATCCAGCAGTGGTGGTTGCTGAGTGTGTCCTCTCACTGTTTACCTTTCCTAAAGCCAAGTGGGCAGACACAGCTCCCTGCACAGATGCATGTAGGCTGGGCCTTCACAGGAAAATGCAGAGATGCCATGGGAGAAAATACCCTTGGGTCTTACCCTGACAAAGACAGA
Source organism: Onychostruthus taczanowskii (assembly GCF_017590055.1). Taxonomy (NCBI): domain Eukaryota; kingdom Metazoa; phylum Chordata; class Aves; order Passeriformes; family Passeridae; genus Onychostruthus; species Onychostruthus taczanowskii. Next base: position 8,971,673 of record NW_024499684.1, read on the forward strand.
GAAGAAGAGGTCAGCACTGAGCTCCTGCACCCTCTTGGAAGCCATCTTCCGGTCATTGCAGTGATCTGCCTGTTTCTGGATGGCCTCTTTCTCCATTTTGATGGGGGATCTGGCACCTGCAAAGGGGACAAGTGACAATAACATGCCCATGCTCCCTCCTGCTAGAGAGCCAGGCCGTGGCCCTGTCCCCGGGGCCCAGCCCATGCAGGTGAGCAGCACCCACCGAGCGAGGCGGAGAGCAGGCGGTGCACCACGATGTCGGCGTAGCGGCGGATGGGCGAGGTGAAGTGAGTGTAGAAGGGCACGTTCAGGGCGTAGTGGTGAAAGAGCGTCTCGTCATCCAGGACGCCGGTGCAGAAGTAGAGAGCCATCTGAAAGGGGGAGAAACCAGGGAAGGGTGTGAGCAAGGGTGGTGCCGTGAGGCTGGAGGGGTCTGGCTCTGCAAGACACAGCAGCCAATGGCCCTTCTGAACACCTCCTGTCTGCTGGTGCTCCTTCACCTGCTGCTCAGTTTGGGCTGCACAGGCACTGCAGAAACTGAGCACAGAATAAAAGGGGCAAAGCCACTGTCAGGAGCTGCTGGCTGCCAGCTGTCCCTGCCTGGCCCCAAGGACTGCATCAACTTTCACATCATCCATGGGTCTAAGCAGCTCCCTGCTTCTGCTCAGGCCCCGGGGCTCATTTGCCTTCCTCTCATCTTCCAGGGGAGAGCCCAGTTTGTTCTGTGCCTACATCAGATGCTCTTTGGTTCTGGGTCTGGCTGCAGGCTTTACACACCCACTGTGCATGCCTGGAGAACACTGGGGGCAGGTATGAGTGGCTTCCAAGCAGGAGAGACAGCCCTGCTGTTATCCCTGCTGCTCCATCCCACCATGACAGCTGGGGAGCTGAGCGGCTGAACCGCCCATCCAAACCAACACCAGGACAACAGCAGCACCCCTGCTCAGCAGCCTCTTCAGCAGGAACCGCTCCTGTGTCACCCCGTTACCCCACAGGTTACAGCTTTTATTTTTACATCTGTGAAACACCAGCTCTTGGGGCTGGGAAAACACTGGGGGCTGGGCCCAGGCGGGGAGGGGAGGCTCTGCAGGTCAGGGGGGTGGCGGCGGGGTCACAGCACAGTGGCGATTGAATGAACCCATTTAAAAATAAGAGCAAGTGATTTAAAAAAAACAGGAGTAGCCAGCTCTGATTACAGAGCTGTCCTGGGATCCTTGGTTTGGGCAGCTGTATCCTCCACTCTCCAGGCCAGTGGCGCAGCCAGCTCCTGCTGAGCAGCAACGCACTGATCCGGGCAAGTAAATAGAGCAGGTTAAAAAAAGCAGCATCAGTCCCAGCCTTATAATGAGACCCAAGAGCTGGGATAGGAGCTGTGGTGGCTGCCAATTTCCACAACCCAGAATTAAATTGTTTCTGATGGACTCCACGAAGTACGGTCTTCACTCAATTAGCTCAGCTCCCACAGAATGAAGCTGGGCAGGGAGACACACTGAGCTCCAGAGCCTGCAGTGGGGGGGAGGAGTGCCCTTGTGCTGACAGACAGCACAGAATCACAGGGAGCTTCCAGGCACTTCTGCCAGGCTTCTGAGCAGAAGGCAGGAAAGTCCCTACAAAGCAAGGCAGGCAAAAAGCAGAGCACCAGTCAAAATCCCTGCTTTGAGAAAGACACTGGGAAGGGTCTATCCCTGCCCTATGCCCAGCAGTGTTTCAAATTATACCCCACCTTGTTTGAAGTTAGAAAAGATGCTGAAGGTCTTGTGCTGCTTGCTGTTGTCTGGGGCACTTTGTCTTGATTAATATACTGGCCACTGTGGGGTCCAGCACCATTTTGGACACCCTTCTGGCAGCCCACGACCCTCATTTATATTTGCAGCAGCTTGAGTATCCCAGCAAAAATACTCCCCTGGGCCATGGTAGGGCTGCAGCTTGCAGGGAGCCCAGTCCATTGTGTATCTGACACCCATCCTCACCACTGTGACAGCACAACCCAGTGACATCACCCTGGCATGAAGCAGATGTTTTCTCATTAACAGATTTGACTCACAAGAGGTCTCAAATCCCCAGAGTTTGCTGCAATCCCCGGAGAACTACAAGGAGCCTGGAAATAAATCAGCCCAGCCAAGCAGGGGCAGCTTTGCTTTCACGGACAGATTGAATCCCCGAGTGACTGAGCCCCTGAAAAATCGTGTGTCGCTGCTCCTTCATCTGTTACAAGGCTCCTGGCATGCCAATCCAGGCATTCCCTCAGGCACACACATTACCAGTTGCTTCCCATCTCCCTTCTCTTCCAAGAGGCTGATGTCTTGACCACCAGCACGCAGTGAAGAGGGAAGACATAGGCTTGGCAGGACCAGGGGTTAAACCTGTGGACAGGTTGTTTAGGCTGATTTAGCTGCAGCCTTGTCCCTGAAGCATCAGCTTTATCACTGGGAGCTGTGACATGTGCAGGGACACAGGTGACTTCTCAGTGCCCCGACCAGACGGTCTCGCTGCACCATCTGTCACAGCAATGGCCCAGCCCTCACTGGCCGCTTGGGCCCCTCAGAGCCTGTGCTCTGCAGCTGCCAACACTCAAATCTGTCCTCTCCCCCATGAGGGACCATGACATCCAGCAGGATGGGGCTGGTTCTTCCATCTGCTCTCATGATGGTGGCAGACAGCAAAAAATTACTCCTCTCAGGGAAAGCTCTTTCCTCCTGGAAGCTGTTTGCCCCTTTCAAGTGTTTTGCCTGTAATGGGAGTGTGCCATGCAGCAGGTTTGCCACGTATGGGTGGACTGCACAGCACACCTGAACACACAGGCACCTTTGTCTTCTGATGATGGAATGAGACTAATTCCTGCCAAAATCATGTCTTGTGGAATATCTCCTTTGAAAGTGCCTCTTTCTCTGTCTGATATCTAATCTGTACAAGACTTCATCTTCAAAACCTTGACAGCTCTTTCATCTAATGAAATCTAACATATTCACAAGGCTAAATCTTAATGAGACCCACTGTGTGGTATCTGAAAGCACTCCCACCACTTCTCCAACCACAGTCTCAGGACACCACAACAGCAAGATCTCAGCAAGTCCATGGGTCCCCAAAAGCCCATCTCCCCCTTAGTGCCACTGCAGAACTTTCTCCTTCCTTATCCATCCTGCCCAACAGCCAGGCTTGCTCCATGTGCTGCTATTGGCAAAGCCCAGCCTTGTGCCACAGACAGCAGGGCCAGAGAGGGACTCAAATGAACTCATGTGACCAATGCACCTTCCACCAGAAAAGGAGGATGTGACAGAAGGGACCAGGGTAACCCAAAGCAGGATACGGGGTCTGGGACAACACATCCAGCTCCAGAGGACACTCCCTGCTCTTTACAAAGCCGCCCTCCTGAGCTGGACACACACGAGAGGGTGATTTACTAAATGGCCTCATACCCCAGCCCCAGTTGCAAACAAGCACTAAGTCCCAGAAACACAGCAGGACTTCAGGCAACTGCTAATGAGTAAATGAAGCAAATAAGCTAATTACCAGAGTGACAGTCAAATGAGTGATGTTGGGAAGATGATTCATTCCTGCAGTGATAAGCAGGCCACAGCAGAGAGATCATTTCAGGAACGTGCCCCCTCTCCCCACGAGGTAGGACTTTCCTCAGAAGAGGTTGTGCCGTGCCCAGATGCAAATGCAGCTGATGCCTCACAAAAACTTTTTATGATGGTGATAAACACCCAAGTAACTGTCCTGAGCTACAGATGCACCAAACATGACAACTGGTGTGAGCAGCACAAGCCTCCATTGCAGAGACTGTCAAAGAAAGCCACGTGGGCTGGAGGGAGAATGAAGGGTTTCCAGAACTTTCCTTCTTCCAAGAGCAGGTACTAGACTTATGGCCAGCTGCACACCCCTACTCTTAATTCCTTCTTTGGACCAGTTGGGATATCATGATGTGAAGAAATGGCACCAACATGAACCATGGAGCCCACCACCAGCTGTTCACAGGGCTGGGTCCTCGTGAGTCTGCTAACAGCCCTCATGCAACTTCAAGGGTGAAATATCCCAACCAGTAATTACAGGGACACTGTGGGCAGTGAGGAAAGACTCAGCCTGACCTTGCCATCCAGTGAAGCTTTGTTGCTCAAGGGATACTCCCACTGCCAGCAGCACAGGGCTGGAGGCACTGGAGGAAGCTGCTGGCAGCCCTGGAACACCACATTCAGTATTCATTCACTCCCTCTGTGTGCAACAACCAGACCGGTAATGCAGAAGGGGTGAGGATTGAAGATAGAGCCACAGCAGAAAGCTACAAGCAGACATGCCTGACAGCACAGCATTGTTCTCACCTGCATGGGCCTGGAGAACATGTAGGTCAGCACTTCTTTCCTTGCTCTGGAATATTTGTCGGCACCAAATGTTTCACTTAAGCTTTTCTGGAGGAGAAAAGAGAGAACACTCAGTGTTGGCATGGTCAGGTGGTAAAGGGACCCAGACAGACCTTACTGGTGCTAACACCAGTAACTGGTGCTAGCAGCCTGTCAAAGCCAAATTCTGCTTTTTCCTGAAAACCCCCTTGTAAGCCAAAGGGTGCACATGAAATTGTGGTCCCCAGTAGGACTGCATACACAGTCCTGAGCACTGGCTCTCTTCCTGGGGTCAGTGGCAGGGAGCACCAGGGCATGGGGACTGCTGGCTCTGCTCCCAATGTGACAGAGAGGCTGTAAACCCTCCCCTGACCCGTGCCTGGCTCCCATCCAGCTCCTGAGAACTTCAGCACACGGACTAATGGGACTCTGGGGAGACATGGATATGGGAGGTCACTGCCTGGGGGTAGCAGTGAGGAAGGGCTGGAGGGTTCAAAGTGCAGCAGAGGAGCTGAGTGAGCAGCCTTGCACCTGCTGATATAGGCTGGGCACAGCCAGCAAGCAGGGAAAGCAGTCCCAGCTGACGGAGGGGCGTGCGGGAGGCCAGCGGGGATGGGATTAATGGAGGATTATCCACAGTCCAGTTGTGGTGAGTAAAGAAAATCCTGGAAGCTGCGCGGTGCCGTTCAGCTGGAGTTCAGCCTCAGGACATGCTCAGTAGAGGAGCGGCTGGATACTGGCGCTGGCTGCATCTGCCCTTTCCCAGCACTGCTCTCTAGTCCTTCCCAGTCACCCCACTTCCTACCCTGCCCTCCCTGAGACCTGCAGCAGCCCAGACAGAAACAGCCCCTTGCAGAGCTCCTTTCCTTGTGCTATGGAGCAAATTTCCTGCCTAGGACCTGCCCAGAGAAGGAAATACAGGTGTCTCAATGAGTGCTCCTGCACTGAAACATCCTTCCCATTGCAGGGAGGGCAGTGCAGGGGTCACTTCCAAGATCCTTCCTACCCTGCTCTAATCTCTGTGCACAACATGGCTGACTAGGCCAGGCTGGGCCCCCCCTGCCCAGCAATAATTGGATCAACAGCGAGTGAGGGAGGTGTTCTGTTGTGGCATGGCATAGTTGTCAGCTGTGCTTGGGCACAGAGGGCCAGGGAATAAAGCACAGGCTGCCATGAACACGCCATCACGTAGCTGCCCACCCTTGGCCCCCACGGCCCTGCCAGGCCAGCGCACTCACGTGCAGGGTCCCCGCGCTGCTGAAGTCGATCTCGAGGCCGACTTGGTTGCAAAAGTCCATGAGGTCTTTCAGCAGCTTGGTTTGGGGCGGGGGGTGGCGGCGCAGGAAGGCCTGCTCAGGGAAGGAGCGGTAGATCTGATGGGCCACGGCCATGTTTGCCAGCAGCATGAACTCTTCCACCAGCCTGCGGCACGAGAAAAACAACCCCAGGCCCGGGTTAGACAGGGGAGGCCCCTGGGAAGCCAAGCCAGTCCACAGTGATGGGAACTAATACGACACGGGGGGACAGGGGAGCAGCTTGTAGCTGCTGACATAAGCACAGATTAGCTGTGAGACTGCAGCAAATCCCCCCCAAATTCTCACTCTCTAGCGGAGGTTTCCCCAGGGACTCAGAGTTAGCTGTCCTGCTGGCACAGACAAGCAGAAGTCAGTGATAAATTGACAGCTTAAATTAGGATAAAATAATCTCCCTTTAGGTCATTTTATCTCCTGAAACGCTTGACAAGCAAAACAAACGCCGTGCGAGAGATAGCACGGAAAACAAACACACATCTCTGTCTTCCTGGGCCAGAGCAAACAGCGTCTCGCTCGCTCCCCCATCCCGAGCTCAGCATGTGTGGTCAGGCCCAGGCACCGAGCCCTGCCCCACGCCAGGCTGCCACCCACAGCACAACACAGCACTGTCCCCTGGCAGGACAAGCCACCAGCGCTGCTCCAGCAGGGCTGCCTTTGGCATCCACGAGAGGCAGGGACTCCACAGGCTCCTCCGTACAATCTCCAGAGTGCTGGGGTGAGCCCCTCACTTTCCATCTCTGAATGTACATACATTGAATGGAAACCTCTGGGGTTGCACAGTGAAAGCAATCCCAGCACTAGAGACCACCTTTAGCGTGTGTATGGGCTGTGCCACCAGTGGCAGGGCTGTGCCACAGGGGACTTGTTTAACTGGGCTTGATAAGCAAGATATGTGCTTAACCGGGCTTCCTGCTATTTCCTGCATGTATTCCCAGGGCTCCTAACTGGTGCTAATTGCCAAAAAAGATAATAGATTTACAGAAGTAACCTCATCCTCCCAGCAATGCCTGAGTGAGCTATTGCTGATTGTGCCAGCTCAGCCTTGTTGCTCCTGCAGGCAAAGCAGTGATTTTGCAGGACTGGCTGGAGGACCATGGCTGCAGCCAGTGTTCCTGCAGTTCCCAGCCCTGGCCACTGCTGGGGAGACTGGCCAGGTGAGATGTGCAGGGTGCTGCACTCCTGGGGTACTCCTACAGCAGTCATACATTCTCAGCCTGGGAGTACTTGCCAAGAACTAGAAAGAGAAAGGAAATAAAGACAAGCCCGGAGGAGAAATAAGCACCTGACAGTGATCATCAGCAGTAGAAATATTAGTCTTTAATGGGAAGGAGCTCCCTTATTAAGAGCCCTGTGGATTCTCACAGAGGGTTTTGTGCCAGAGGCCAACACTTCAGGCCCCACAGGGAGGGCAGGAGGGACATCCCAGCCCAGGGGCAGTGTGGGCAGGGCAGGGCAGGGCAGGAGCAGCACTGTCTAAATGGGAATGGGCTGTCTGCCCTGTCCCCTGGAACATCTGCCCATGGGGACATGCTACCAAAGGCCAAGGGCTGGGTCGCAGGTGGGCAATGCTGAGCAGGATCAGGACACACTCCTGAGGGGCCACTTCCAAGAGGGCTGAGCCAGGCACTTGCTGCTCCTGTGCAGCAGAACCGGCAGATGGCAACCTCGGTCCCTCTATGGCCACCGGCTCCGGGGGGTCCGGGACAGCATGGCCCGGGGACACTGGGCACTCCGGCCGTGGGACAGCCAGTGAGCCAGTGGCAGCCAGCGGGTTACAGCATGGCCGTCCCCATCTCCTGAGAGTGGGGACACACCACCCTCACCGAGCGGCACGTGGGGAACAGTGGCCTGAGGACAGGTGTGAGGCTGTCACCACATCTCACCCCGGGAAGCCCTTTCTGCCCGAGCCAGGTCACAACGAGGCATGGAAAACAGGGCAGACTGCAAAAGGTTGCACCTCTCCTTCCCATGGGCTTTGGTGCCAGCAAAGAGGGAGGCATTTCCAGCATTAGCCTCAGCTACACAGATGCACGCTGGGGCAAAGGGTGGCCATGGAGTCCCCCCTGCATCTGCCTTGCACTGCGGCCTCTGTGAAGGAGATGCAAGCCCACTTTTAAGGACAAAGCAATAAACACCTGTGCACAAAATCTCCTCTTTGTCACAGGCAACACATGCTCATTGCATGTCCCAGAGATGAACACTATGAACAAATGCTGCAGCAGACCCTGGTGTTTCTGCTCCTGTTGAGCACTGGAGTGTAAACCCTTCATCTCTCATCTACAGCGACACTTTTGGCTGGATGCAATTTCCACCTGATTATTAGGTTCTGCATTTTGTTTTATCCTTCTGTGGCTTGGGCTTTTACAATTTCCAGAAGATATCTTTGCTCTGATGTTGTAGATACTGAATGGAAGCTCATACCTGAGCACCCTCTTACCAGGGATGCTTTTATTCTTGAAGTAAAACTAACAGCACATACTACCCACTCTCCTCTGCAAAATCCCATCCTGGGAAGCACCCAGGAGCTTTGCACCCATGACAGGGTGTGCAGGATGTGACCATGATATTCAGAATTAAAAAGCTACTCTTGCTCTCTCACCCAAAGGCAGAGGCAGGCTCTGGGAGAGGCATCTGCAGTTCAGGCTTTCAAGGATCAGGTAACATGGATAAGGTTGGGCACTGTCCCGTATCAGGGGGGAAAAGAAGCCCAGGATCTGATGGGTTGGTTTGTGTAAGCTTGGGGTAACAAACCAGAGTGCCCTGGAAAGGCTGCAATGCCCTGGGGGCTGATGCCAAAACCCCCTGCAGGGACAGAAGGTCCTTCCCAGCTCTGGATCACTGTGGGATCATAGATCTGCTCCCCAAATGCACCCTGCTGCAGCAGTCCTGCAAGCTTGAAAGGGAAGAAGAGTGTGGGGCTGCTCTATAACTCTTAGTCAGATTTGTTGTAAACATCAGGAGTTCAGGGAAAGAAAAGCAGCTTCCAGTAGGCATAAGTCACAGCTGGGGTAATCCAGAGCATGTGAGAGCTTGCCAGGGTCAGAGGGAACAGGCTGGGGACAGTGAAGGAGCTGGCACCTGTGCCTGGAGTTAAGCCACGCTACCTCTTCCAGCAGAGCAATGGGGTCTGGGGCTTAGGACACAGCCAGGAGACAAGGTCTGCATGAAACAGCTCAATGTAGTGACCTCACTGCACCTGAAAAGAAAACCTTGATCCCAAGAGGAGCTCACACTGAGACGGCATGGGATGTTGGTGACTCAAGAGGATGAGCCAGGGCTAGGACTGCCCATGAAACCAGCAAGGCTTCCAGTGCTGAGGAGCTGGAGGGCACAGCAAAGCTGCTGCCTTCCTGCCCTCCCCACACGGCCTTTGCACTTTTAGCTCATGTTCTCACCAGGGCTTCAACTAAGCAAGCACTACACTGTGGCTTGGAGAAAAGCAATGGATGCTGAGGCTGGTGGGAGCAGAGGTTGGCTGGCAGAGCATGGACCCAGCCCAGTGGCTGCTGCTGATGCTGCTGGGAGCTGTGCTGAAGCCCTGCTAACTTGTCAGCAGGTCAAACGACAAGAGGTTTTGGGGTTTCTGTGGGTTTTTTCCTTAAAACAGCCCAGCTTGGAGTCTGGCTCAGTGCAGCTGGCAGACAGGAGTACAAAGAAAAATATTTAATGGCTAAAAAAACGGAGACAGAAAGACTGGTCCATCTGAACACAGTCGTCTGTGCGCGCTGAATGAATCCCATGTGAAATGCATTCTAACGCCATCGCTACAGTTTCCTCTGGATTAGCTGAGCTATCCTTGGCTCCTGGCTCCACAAAATCCTATAAACAATCTGATCTGAACTTTTGCCCTTTCTGTGCTGATGTGAGGTTTCCTCTGCCATCCCACAGACAGAGCTAGGGGTCAACAGGTGGCTGTCCCTCTCATAGGTGCCTGCAGATCCCAGCCATCCTGCTAACCTGCTGCAGGAGGGAGCATTTCCAAACCTGTTCCATGCATGACTTAACATGTGCACGTGTGAGGGCAAGGAGAGGGAGGGATGGGATGGCTTTTGAGCTCTGTCAGGTCTTTCAATATCCAGATTTTGCTTATGAGTTATGTGGATGAAACTCATCCTCAGCTTGCCTTATGCAAGAGGTCAGCTGGAGTGTATGGGCTCACACTCACCTGAGTTTCCAATGTGACCAGGGCATGCCAGTGCCTAAACCTCACCAACTTCTGGGGAGATTTCAAGCTCCTGAGATGCTCTCAAACACAAGTACTGGTGCTTTTCAAAGTATTTGATAATCATAGCTTCTGTAGGGAATCAGTCACCTATGAAACCATCCAGCTGAAGAGGACTGATGACATCTCAATTACATCCCCAAACTCAAGCTGGGCTGTAATTCCTCTCAGACAACTCCTGCCAGTGCCAAACATCTATGGGATGTGGAAAGAGGAGCTACACATTCAGACCCTTGACCTGCTTTAGTATCAGCATTACTATTTGCTCCATTAAATGTTAGGTAGACCCTTCCCAATCTCCAGATAGCAACCTTGAAAAACTACTGATGCCCTCAGCAAGTTGTTTGGTTGATGGCAAATAAAATAATGGTTTCTCATGGCAAATCTGCAAAGAGAGTCAGGGCAAGTAAAATGCCTATTTGGCTGCTTGTCTCCATGGCAATGGAGCTAGGCTGCACAGCAGCCATCAAAGTGCCCACTCTCCCTGATTAACTTGACAAATGACATTAGCTAAGAAGGGTTTGCTGAAAGGGAGAGACAAGGAGTACTTTGTGTGCAATCCAGTAAGTGCAGGAAGGAAGCAGGCAGCTTCCTTAAAGCAAAAGGACACGAAAACACCTGCTGTTCCAGCAGGGTAACAGACCCAGGGGCTTCAGAGCAAAGGGCAGTGAGGTGGGGCTGGAAAGATGAGCACAGCTGTTCCCCCGTAATGCCTTCTACACCTCCATCCCCTCCTACAAGATGTAATTGATGGGTATATCCAGGTGTTGGAAGAGTTATCACAGCTGAGGTGTGAGAGAGAAACCCAAAACACCACCCAGCTCTTCCATGGCAGGATTCCTTGCTTTTGATGGGCTGGAAAAGCTGGTCTTTTCTTCACGTGTAGCTCATTGTGGAAACCTGCTCCCAAAAGGACGGAGCTGAACTGTTCTGAGCTGGAGCCTGAGCCCCCCTTCCAACGGTGGTCCCTCTGGCTGGGTGAGCTGCCACCAAGCAAATCCCCAGCATTCTTCCAGCAGTTCAGACTAGAGCCAAATGTGACCAACCTCTTCTACAAGGGTTACCAAACTTCTTTCTCCTAACCCATCACAATATCTGCTCCTCTCCATCTTGTCTCCCTCTTATAGCACACACTCCCTCCTACAAAAGAAACAAGACTTCTGCTATTCAAATTTCTTCCCGTCTATGGATAGATTTACCATCCCAGATCAGCCCAGGTTAGTGCTTCAACCTGCAGTCAAAGGCCTCTTGTTTCTCAGCCCATATCTATGTGCCTGCCTCAGTGGTGTCCAGCTCCATGCTGGGTCCAAGCAGGGTTAGAACAGTGTAGCTTCAACAGCATCACTCTTGAACCAAACAGTGTCATGGAAGGCTGGTGCTGAGAAAGGCAGCCCTGATGTGTCTGTGTGTGTCTGAGAGCTCTAAAGACACTGATGGATTTATGTCCCCTTGCTAAGGGCAGTACACTGCTGGGAGCCCCTGCTCTCTGCTGGCTTGGAAGGGATTATTGTCACAGCACAATCTCATACCAAACAGGAGATCTGCAGCCACCCCGTGCTAATGGGACTCTAAATCCTGCTGCATTCACCCACAAAGTCACCTTCCACAGAAAGCTGCAAATAGTCCTGTTCACGTCCAACAGGAGCAGCATCAGCTGAAGGAAAACAGTAAAGAAACAGCACCACGGCTCAACCAACAAACCCTCTCCAAAGGTGTTAGGTCCAAAGATGCTGGATGTGGTATGACTTTTTCTTCCTTAAATCGTGTTCGCTTATTTTTGATTACAGCTCTTCCATGAAGCAGAGGAACTTGAGAGGTTTCTATAAAAGCTCTTCTAAAACCAACATTACCTAATCCCACATCTCCTGAGAGTGCAGCCAATGACACAATTATGCTCTTTGGTGAGTAGCTGGGCCGGCACTTGCAAGGGCTCTTTTCCATGCAAAATTATGCAAGAACAGAGTGCTGTTTTCTTGGTGACACACTGCCTATCCAACAAACAGGAGCATCTTCAGCCATCCACTCTGGAACAGCACTACTGCCTGAAGAGCCATGAGAATCAAATCCCCTATTATCCAAAAAAATGGATTACAGTGTTACATATGAGCCTTGCAATGCTGGTGTGGAGCTCCTGTTGCCAACGTCTGTTGCCAAAAGACCAAAAGACCTACTTTTTTTTTTTAAAGAAAAAGTAGTAAAAGGCAAGAGCACTGGCGGTTCCTGGCTCGATGAAAGTCATTTGTGCTCCTCTCACAGCTAGCAGAAGCCTTGTACAAAACATAGCTGAATAATAGAATTACTCCACTTTCTGAGATTGCTCAATTAACTCTTGGTTAAAACTGCTACCATTGAAACTTGATGAGAATAGCAGCTCTGAGGCAGTTTTAGATTCATTTCTTACTAAGCTAGAATAGCTTTTCCCTGTAATGAACACCCTTTCTGGGGTACAAAGAATACCCTTTATATTAGCTATGGTGCCTTCCCAGTAATAGATGCCTACAACACAAATGCATGGGAGGGCTCTCTGAATACAAATGTCACTTATGGACCACTCTCACACCTTGAGGCTGGAAATGCCACAAGACTGCTCTCTTTGCTTTATTCAAATTATCTGTGGTACAGTGGGAAACTGTTTTAAGTTCTCAGTGCTGACGCTGGGCTCCTGAAGGCATTTGGCATGATTGGGAATTAATTGCTTAAAGCCTGATGTACTGGTCTGCACACAGGGATTAAGACTGCTAGAAAAACCTCAGCCATTTGCCTGACTTTCTTTGAAATTATCAACACCACTTTGCAGCCCTGTTAAATGAAATTGCTGAGTACATCTGGCAGCACAGCGTCAGGCCAGACGTCGCAGTGCTGGATGGCACAAGCAGCCACAGAGCCTTTTGGGACCTCTTGGCTCTCAGCTGTGTGGGTGGAAAATGCCCCTTGCCCAGCCTGGAGCTTCTGACCCTCATCTGTGGTTCGTCTGGAAGGGATAAAGTCAACACTGGCTCATCCTCCCTCCTGTCTTGATTCAAATGGCAAAGGAGGCATCCTGAAGTGTTGGTGTTGCAGAGGACAGTCACTGCGGGCTGCGCCTCTTCATTAAACGTTAATATGACTGCAGTCTGCTCCTTGCCATGCTAATTGGTGACAACCTTCAGACTCCTGGCATGGTGCTTGAAGTGCCCCTCTGTGCCAAAATGGAGTCTTAGCTGCTGTGGGCCAGGGATGAAAGCTTAGACCTGCAGGCATGTGCTAGGCCACACAGGATGTGGAGGCACAACTTCAGCAGGCTCCCTCAGTCTCAGCTCCACTGTTCTCCACCATTTTCTTAGGACTACCACATTTTTGAGCCCAGGGCAGAGGACTTTACTTGCAGCATCACACACAGAGGAAGATCTTCATCCAGGAATGGCCTTCCTAGATCAAGACATCCCTTTTTTCATGAGCCACAAAGAAGCCCCTGGTGTGCTGCTCACTCAGAGTGGGCACAGTCTCATATACGTCCCCTTCTAGGAATGTCTCCAGTCCTCAGGGCTGCCTGGCACTGCCATGCTGACCTCCCACTCGTGCTGGGTGTCAGCATCAAAGTGACAGCAATGTTAAAAACCCTCCCTGAATGCACAACCCCTTCACCTTTGTGGGAAAGACAATGGGAAAGAGTTTGCAATCCTTGCATCTCCAGAAGCTGTGTGGTTGGGAATCCCAGTCCTGCTTTCCACAGATCTGTGTCAGATCCAGTTTGTCTTTCCAAGGAGCCACCAGCTCATCAAGATCTCAGCTCTCAGAGGCAGCTATGATGGCCAGGGCTCTCACTCTGCAGAGCCCCAGGGAAGGGATAAGGATGGATCACTAACGCACAGTGCTGTGCTCAACTACCAGGTCTCACGAGAGTGATGACCACCTGGGCTGGCAAGCCTTACATCTGGGAATGCATTAGGATGCTCCCAAGCAAGGGAGCTGCCCAGCCACCTGGGGCCAGAGCAGGGACCTGAGACCTGAGTTTTCTCCAGCCCATGGTAATTTTTGGTGGGTGAATGTGCTCAGAGCCAGGCTGGGGCTGGGACAGGGCAGAGGAGTGGGGAAATACCTCACAGCCAGTGTCCAAACTGGGCAGTCCACATTCCTGAGACGTGCAGTCTGATATGCCACTGGCTCCAAAAGCACAGCTTATGACAAGACACATAATATTAATGTCATCCAGAGTCTGGCTAGGAGGAGAATGGAAAGAATTCCAGAATGAATGCAGACAGCCCCTCTGCTGACGGGAAAGTCTCCAGCCCCACACATCAGGCCAGCACTGCCTGTTATCAGACTGCCTTTCCCACTGGAAGGAGGAAACAGGATGAAAGGCACTTTTCCTCACCATTAGAAGTTTATGCAAGTGATTTATGGGTCAGAAAAATTAGCAAGTGCGTTGCTGAGTGCTCCATACAGCAGCGTGTTACGGGGCTGCTGACCAGAAATGCCAAGACCCATTAGGTAGAAGCAAAGGGCAGCATGATGGAAAGTTAAAGATGCTTTTTGCCGATTTAATTAATTAGCCAGGTCTTTTCTCCATCCCCTGCAGCCTTCATTAATGTAATGTTGAAGTGAAGAATATTAACAATTCAGACAACACATTAATATTAACACAACACCTGCAAAATGCAAGTGTAAGTCCATTAGGTAAACATGATCTTAAATCATTGAGGCAGAAATAATATTCTGACATTTCCTAGCACAAGTATCCTGCAGAGATACTGTCCATCACTTATGCTCCCTTATAAGCCATGGCCCCTGGTACATGGGGGGGCTCTTCATCTGTTACTAGTCCCTGAAATTATGAGAAAAACTTACATTTCCATTAAGATATTTACCCATTCCATATGGAAAGTGTCTTACTAAAGCCATGTCATGAACCAGAAAGATCAGAAGGGATTTTTAAAAGGATTTTATCTCTGTGCCAGCAAGGGATGGAGATAAAACCTGAACTTGATAGCTTGTAAATATTAACCTACACTTGGGAATGCTCCAGAACATCAGCTTTCTATTATGGTGGTTTCATCTGAGACAAGTTTTCATTAAGGGAGGAACAAACAGTTAATCACCCAGAGAACTGATAGTGCCGAAGGGAGTCACAGACTGCTAGAACCAGCCTTCCTGTTTCACATTCCCCATCAGCTACTGTTCTCCCAGATATCCTGCTGAGGAGATATTCACACCCTGTGTGTGTTACACCCTTCAGCCTTTGGACTTGCCTTTTCCTAGTTTACCTGGCATTAAAGAGTTGATTACTTCCAAAGCAGGAGATAATCTGATGGTCAAGGGGGAAATAAAGACTACTGGATGAACATTCCAGACTAGAAGCATACTCTGAGATGGTCAATGACTGAAAGAGCATACATCTACCAGCCAGAATGTGACCCAGGGACAAACAAGAAGGAGCCTGCAGAAACTCATGAAGATATGAACAACAAAAGATTACAAAAAAAGAGTTTAAAATACCAAAACCACAAAAAGCAACCTACATAATCCAGCAGGCAAAGGCAGTGGTGGCACAACAACTCAGCATACAGCCCTGATGTTCATGAAGTGGAAGTCAAGCAGTGACTTGCTAAGTAATGCCCTCTTCTGGTGCAAGTCTCTGGTCCAAGCAATGCAGAGTAACTTCAAAGTTGGATTAGGCTGGCCTTTTCCAGTTGAGTTCTAGCAATCCCCACCTTCAACTTTCTCATAGCCTCTCTGGGTGCTTCTTAACCATGCTCACAAGTATTGTTTGGGCTCAGTGGAAGAGACCTCCAGGAGAAGCAATCACCCAGACTGGCCAGCCTTCAGCAAGGGTCTTGCCAGAGAAGGGCTGCTCAAGAGAACCTGGCTGCAGATCAAGGGAATCAGAACAACCTCTGGGACCACTGGATCTGAGAAGATCTGTGTCAGAAAAATATGTGTAACTTAGCAAGTTCCCAAGGTCCCCAGCAGATAACACCCAAAGGTAGCTGCTCCCTGGCCATGGGATGCTCTGCTTTCCAGGGGGTGCTGCTTTCCAGGCAGGGCCATGGGTCAGGGCTCACAGCACTGCCCAGCATTGCTCTGGTTCAACCTCAGATTTGCAATTGTAGCACTGAGTGTGGGCAGGTTAAGGGGAACAGTTGTATCAATACAGACCAAGGGATCCAGCTGGCTCTGGCCGTATTATTCTTGGTCTGAAATGATTGCAAAGCAATCATGAACCTTCTGGTTACCAGGACTTTCAAAGACATGGAAACCTGAGGGGGAGGGAAGCAAGGTGCGGGGGACACCGACAGCAGATTGGGGTTAAAACAACCAATAAAAGTTGGCAGGGAAATGGGCAACACAGAACTGGGGGGTGATGTTTTCTAAATATGCTACTGAAATACTCTGGATAACTTCTGCTTTCAAGCAGCCTCTTGGCAGATTAAAATGTCCCAGAAGGTTTTATATCCAGCTCCTGCGATCTTAAACTAAATATTAGGTGAGAAAAACATGCTTCTAAGGAAAAGTCAAACATAGCCCTGAGTGAAAAACAATGATCAGGAGAACGAACATATTGGGTTTGTGGAATATACAACCAACATCCGTTTTCTTGCCCAAAAAATAAAGCCAAGGGAATAAAATGCAGAGATGAGCAGAATGGAAAAGCTGCAGGAAATTTAGGCAGTCTCCCCCCACCCTACATATTTCCCCAGGCAGGACTCTCACTCTACCTGGCCTCAGCCAGCAGGCTTGAAGCTTTGCCTTGAATTCCTAAGAGAGCCTTACCCCCTCTGCAGCAGGACAGGCTCAAGGCACAATGGGTCTTTTCCATCTGTAACTTCTCTCCTTGACTTTTATGTGCATCGATTCAAAAGCTGTTTGATTTACTGATGCAGGGGCTGTGAAGAGTCTAGTTTGGTCTAAGGACAGCCTGAGGTTAAAGGTGCAATTTCACCACCCTGTCCATTACAAGAAAATGTTCAGATCTGGATTTACACTCATGTTCCAGTGAGCCCACACATCTTGGCAGGCTGAAATTAGCCTCATTTGCACAACAGGACTGAGTAAAAATGGATAAACATCCCACTGGAGCTGGATACCCCATGGAGAAAGCCATGGGAGCGGGTCCTGAACGGCACCTTGGAGGGCATGTGGCTGTGGGTGAGAGAGTTCTTTGTCTCCAGATGGAGCCACTGCCAGCCAGATGGCAGATGAGGACACATGAGGCAGTTTCAATGAGACCATAACAGGTGAGGATGAGTGCCATGGGACCTATCACTGCAAGCAAGGGAGAATTCTATCCTTCAAGTCCAGAGATGGATATGATGACTGTCCAGAGCTGCATTGTAAGAAAGGACTTTATAATATGTCCCAGTCCTATGTCCCAGTCCCTCTACTGTCTGCAAAGCCTCACATGCTGCTGGGTGAATTTAGCAAATACCTCCATTCCTGAGTGTCACAGTCATAACCTGGTTACTCCAGCTAGTTCTTCCATTGACTTTTATGGATCCCTCAGCTCCATCTAAGAACAGAGAAACCAAAGCTAGATCCATGATGATATCCTAGAACTGCTCCTTTGGGCCAGGGTTTTACTCGACGAAAGGAAGTTTGGTTAAAATTAAGACCCAGGTGTGATGAAGAACCCTTGCAATGTTACCTTCCAACTCTTCCAGAGTTCAGCAGCACAGATAAACCTCCTGAAAAAAATCTACCATCACAAGAAAGCAGACACACAGATCTGTCAGCACATTTGTGCTGCTGAAACTGATGGATCTCAGCACTGGATCATGGTAAGATTTGCAACACTGTCATCTTGCAAAGCCTTGGCAGTGCCTTTTAATCCTTGGAAAAGGAGCAATTCAGGCATCAGTTCTTGACTTTACATTTGAATGTTGCAAAGCCAAAACAAAAACGTCTCTTGGAGCACAGGGCATATCCTAAGATGCCCTGGAGCTTTCTTGTCCTACAGACATTGAGCAGCAATCTCCAAATGACAAAACAGAAATAAAACCATATATCCTCACGCTTTGGTGAGCCTCCAATCCAAGCCTGACAGATACCTGGCTATGAGTGCTGTGTCTCTCAGACTGCTTAACCCTTGAATAAACAGGGGAAATGTACATTTAGAAGGAGCCCAGGTTTATCCCTTTCTCTTCCAATGAGCCCTACTAACTCTTGGGGAAAAATCCTTTTTCCCCTTTGAGACTTGTGTACCCTGTCTGTCACCAGCAGGCCTGGTGTTGTGCAAAGTAACCTATGAGCAGAAAAACCCCAAATTCTTCAGTGACCCCAGGCCTGGAGCCAAGGATTGACCTGCTGGTTCTTACTGTTTCTTCCCTTATCATTTCCTGTAAGTGGAAGAATAGGGATGATATTGCCTGTTCTCCTGACCCCATAGCCATCCCAAACCATTGAAGTATCTCTTGAATGCCCTTGGACTTCTTCTTGCAACATCACTGCTGCCTATGTGAAAAATCAATAATGGATCATATCTGAGGGCCATACCAGGGTGGGAAGTTTTCATTTTTATAACTTGGCCCCAGGGAGGTAGCAGACTTCCCTAAGGTCTGATCTACGTATTGGCCTTTGGCTCTCTACCAAGAGTTACTCAGTAACACCCAAGTAAAAGCTTTGGAAGCTTCCTCCAACTGATCAACCTGTTGAATCTGGACAGCTGAGAAGGATGGGGAAGCTCCATCAGATACCCTTCACTGACCAGTTTCAGCAGGGGACAAACCCACTCAGAACCACTGCCTGCAGCAGCAACATGACTGTGCCAAGAGGTGTTAAGAAAGGGGACACACAATAGTTAAAACAGACAATCCAAGTACCTGGAAAAGGGCAGGGATTACAAGAATCTGGTAACCCACCACAGGGGATACAACAGCTTCTGTTACTGCCCACACTTCATGTGTTCACTTACTGCTGACTGGACATGACAGACACCAGCAGCTTCTGTGGATGCTTGTGGGAGCATGTTCCTCCACAGCAAGAGAGGCACCAACCCCACTTCAGCCTGGGCTTGCTCCATATCACACCAAGGCAGATCCCAAAGGGAAAAAAAACAGTCCGGGAGTGAAGCATGGATGGGCTGAATGTCAAAGCATGGGAAATACAGCTTAGGGTACGTGCAATCCAGGCACATTATACCCTCTTTGAAACTCTCCCATTGTTATTTAACATCCTGCAAGTTTCAGCCAGAGACTCCCATCCGCGCCCCAAACTGGCCTGGGTATGGCTGGGAAGAAGAAAGGGAGCTTGAAATGAACTGTGGAAAGATTTAAGTGCTCTAACTGCTGCTTTCCAATACAATTTTCCACTTGGGGCAGGGGAAGGGAAGGAGGAAAGCCTGACAGTAGTTTAGAGCCAGTCACAATTGTGACAGGTTCTTCTTTTCCATTTCCAACCAACTCACAAGCAGAAGGAGCACTTTAACTTCCATTAATTATCACAGCCTTATTCCAGCCCAGGGCTTCAGAGCAGCAGTGGCAAACTCCTGGGACCTGTGAGGAGCAGGTCCTGCCTCAAAGTGTGCTACACTATTCAGTGCAGTAAAACTCTATAATTAATGTAACCAAGAGCTACTGCAACTCTTCCTAGAGTACCTCAGTTTGCAGCTAAGGGCATCTCCTGTAGGCAGCACCAGTTCTGTCAGAGAAGAGGATCACACAAACAACTTCTTGTACTCCAGACTCTGAGAACAGGTTAACAGCCATTTAACAGATGGATCTCTTGCACACCCAAGCTGTACACACAGAAAAAAAGGAGATTAACAGAGGAGTATATTACTTCTGTCTCCTCCCTGGCTACCAGAGACTCCTGTTGTAACTCTACCACCACGTGAGTTTATGGCATTTATCAGTACTGATCACTGGATACACAGCCTCAAAGTGTGCACGTGGTGTTTAGGGAGATGCAGGCAGCTCAAACTCACAGCCCTCATGCAACTGGGGCAAAACTCTTATGAAATATTGCTACATGGTTTCTCCCACTTTTTGGCTTCATTACAAACTATCAATGAACATTTTTTAAAAATAGCTGTAACTGAGATGTGCCTGTGCAGGGACTAAGATGCTCAGCATTTCAGCCCATGCTGCCCCATGTCCCTTCCTGCTCCTCTGCCAACAGGGCTGATCCACCCTCAGCTGGTCTCCCCTGCTTAGACCCAGACCCAGACCCTGCTTCTGCCCATGCCCAGCACCTCGCTGCAGGTACCATCCCTTCATGCTCACTGATGACAAGATGTGCCATTCTCCCTTCCCCAGTAGATACCAGACCTTTCCAGAACTGCCCTCTCTGACACTCATGGCTTGCAAACCACTCACAGGTATTTTTGGCACTGAGTAATGAATGCAGGGAGATGCTGCTGCTGCTGCTGCTGGATGCAGCCAGACCTGCTTCCCAGGGACCCCACAGTCAGCCCAGCAGATGCTGGTGAGCTGTCGTGGGATTCAGGTGCTTCATGGTTCTGAGTGGAAAATGAGCCCAGCCACAAGCATTGTTTCCTGCCTGCACCACCTGAACAGCTGATGCCTCCAGCTGTGGCAAATTTACCAGTCTGGAGCAGGTGAGGAGCAAGCCTACAGCTGCATGGACACATCCAAAAGGAGGAAGGAGGACTGACTATGAATTTAAATTTAGAGTAACTGGGAGTAACTATTGCTGAGGAGTTACTAATAGAGTAACTATTGCTGAGGTTCACACAGCAGCTCCACATTCAGCTCTGAGTCACACAGGAACCAGCCTGGGGAGCAATTACTGGTGCACAAAAGCTCTTGAACTGCAACAAAAGAATGGCAAGGAGCTTCTCATGAAAACCCCTTGAAATCTTTATCTTGCCCACTTAGGCTTGGGAGGATACTTCCTTCTGCTAAGACAAGTGAAGCCTCAGCAGAGCATTTGGGATGCTGGAGAGGAAATGTCCAGTGAAGTGAATCAGGGATGAGCAGCAGCCACTGCAGCACAGCAGCAATGACAGCCCTGACAACAACACCCCGTTCCCATGCCAGCGCTTGGGACTACAGGAACTACAGTTGATTAGGAACAAGCTGTTACCCTAATTCAGTCCTCCTGACTCTGTTAAAAGATTTTCCTAACACTGTGTAGGACTTTGACTAAGCAAATGCACTTTGGCATCTGACTTCAGCCCTCTAGCTGCCAGCGCATCACCCCCTGCAAGCCCAGCCTGGGCTACTGAGAGCCACATGGCAAGAGGAAATCCCCAAACCACAGCCTGCTCCCAAATCAGGTCTGCAGCACCAAGGAGCTCCCCACACTTCAACCCTCCTCCCTGCATCCTCACACACAGATGAGCTTTTTATTCTAGAAACCTCACAGACTGCTCTAGGACTGAAAGGGAATTACATCACAGCAAGCATACGCCCAGTTGTTCATTTTGTATGTGCTGACAGTCTCGTTTTGACTCTACTTTCTACGTTTAAGGTGTTAATGGGAACCTTGATGCATTTCAGAGGGAACGTGCACAGATAGAAGACAGATGCATGAGGCTAAAACCTGGCTCCCAGATTTCATATCAAGTGCTGGATTTGTTTATATCCATATGATGCAATCTCCATAAAAGCAATCAACTACTACCAAAAGGAGATGTTTCAATATCTGCACAGCCTTCACACACTAGGCATTAGGTTTGCTTTTATGATGCAGAATAAAATAATGGATTTCTTCAACAAGTTCCCAAATGCTGTTATTAAGTGTTGCTTCTTTAATAAAATATGCTGCAACATACAGCAGTACATGACGTGGCATTTACACAAGCTTCTTCTCCATATAGGACTTGCTGGCTTTTTAAATCTGTCTCTTCTATACACTACAGAAGCACAAGATGAGTAATTATGTTCTCTGCTTAATAATGTTTTTGCACTGGCCAATTTAACAGCTAATCTCCACAAACCTCTGAGATAGTCCCCCAGCAGCTACATTTGCATGTTGTAATCAAGTCTTGCTATTAAATCATACTTTGCAACAATAGCTGAGCTGTCAACGACAAGCGGCGGCTCTCGGCTCTTGCACTGGCACCATGCAGGCAAAAGTCCTGGATAAACACTCACAAAGCCTCGCTGCTCTGCCAGCCAGGAGAGCATCCCTTTGCACTTTTGGGAGCTCGGAAATGGCTACACCCATGATGGATCTCAGGACAAGCATCCTTTGTCTTGCTCAACTCTCTGGTCAGTCAGCTTGCAAGCTGATTTCTCCAGGCCTGCCTGCTGCTCTGCAGCGATGCAAAGCCAGACTGGTTTGGCTGTGGTGTGCTCTGTCATACTTCTCTGAATGATTTCTATGGTGTCCTTAAAAATTAAGCAAACTGTGGGCAACAGAGAGATCCCTTTATGGCAAAGGTCCTGCCTTGGCTGCGTGGGCAGAACAGCTTGTGTAGCCATGCTGTGATCAGAGCACTGCACCCTTCAGGGTCAACCAGGCTCCTTGAAAATGCCCTGCCCGATTTTCCAGTTTCTTTGCTGTCCTTGTTGATCACAGTGCAGCAAGAGGATGTGGCTGAGAGAGAGGGCAGACCAGAACAGCTCAGTTAAATGTCCCTGTTAGTGTCACCACAGTTTGGCTGAATAGCTGGTGAGACACACAGCATTAAACAGATGTTTGATCTTCCTTCACTGGCTTTGACCAGGGACTGATTCCCTGCTCTGCACTTCCCATTTGCCCTCACAAAACCTCATACCCAAAGAGACCCACATAAACTCCAGCTTAGCTCAGCACCATATTCCTGCTCCTGTACATTCACTGAAGCAATGTGTTCCTTCTCCTCTGCTTTCCCACAACCTCAGTTTTCTCTCAGTGACTGTAAATCTCTGAGTGACCCGAGTGCATCTGTCAAAGAACAGCACCAAGAGGCAATTCCTCTGAATTTCTGCAGCAAACATCACTGCTCTGGTCCAGGCTTTTACTGGTGCCAAAAACTCTTGCTGTGAACCAGATTCTGACTCTGTGCAAAATGCTGCAAATGTGCCGCAAATAGCACAGTCTTTCTGAATCCTGCCTTTTGCAGTAGCCTTACCAGAGGCAGAGTTTCAACACAGCAATGTGGATCAGCCCCAGCCCGGCCACATCGATGATGTCTTTCTGTCCTAATGATTATTCCTAGGCATCAGCACAACATTTATTTCTACCTTGCCCTGTTCTTCTCATTTATCCACAAATCTGACAAGGTCTCCTTCCTTTTAACATGGAAACACAGGGAAAGGAGAATTTCTTGCTGGAATTGGCTCACTCAGTGAAAGCAGAAAGATCAATCCAGATTCAATCTGTCTCACTAATTGTTGGAGGCTGGAACTGACCTGGGGCTGGCCTGGCTGCGAGTGAGCATGTGAGCACAGTCAGCCTGCTCCCAGCTTCTCCTGCTTTATGCTGCAAACAAGTCACACCAGACTTCTTTGTGCATGGTGGACCCTGTCTACTCCTGTTACCTGGACACTTGTGCCCAGCCACATGTCACCAGGCGGTGCCTGTCTGTCAGCAAGACTGCAAATGAGCACTGAGCTTAAATAAAGCATGAACCACTCCTTAATGATGACTTATCCTCACCTCACTTCAGGCTCTATTTTACCATGAAGTCTTTCAGAGTACTTTCAGAGGGGCTAAGCCAGTGTGGTCTTTCTTGAAAGTCAGAACAACTACACGTGTAGCTGATCATTAAAATGATTATGTTGAGATGAGCAGGGTTTGCATCAACTCTTTACTACATCAGACTGTTTAACCTGGACTGTCTCAACAAAATGAGATTATGCCAGAGATGCAACATGTACAAGAGCTCTGCCAGGGCTGGTTTTCACCACGGGGATGGTGTGATAACCAGCTGAGATGTCGGTCTCTGCTCAGCTCAGTGGAGACATATCTGAAAATAGAAAAAAATAGAAAAGAAAAAAAATAGAAAGAAATATCTGCGAGCAGCCCAGAGGCAGGCAAGAGCTCTGCTGTACAAGGCAGGAGTGAGCAGTGATCTGATCAGTGAGAGATGTATAGGGACAGGTCATCACTGCTGTGTTCAAGTGTCAAAGTTACTGGAGGAGCTGAAGGGCAGAGAGCAAGGAAAGCAGGAGGGGAAGTGGGGGATCCTGCATTGCTCAGCTCACCAGGTCAGTGGCCAGAGTAGAGTGGCCCTGCAGAAGCAGGAAAGCCAAATAAGACCTGAGCCAGGCTAAAAGCCAGGCTGGGCTCTGCACCTGCCTGTACAGCCAAACACCATGTGCTGGTTATTGTGCCCACAGCAGCAGAGCTTTGCATAACTGAGAATTGAGTGGCAATGATAAAAATTCACTCTTCTCCATTCCTTTCTGTTTGATGATGGCAAAGCTCCTTATAAATGCTAATAAAAAAGTCCCTGAGGATTCTTGCTCTTTTTTGCTCTGTAGAGCATGGTGGAGGAGAAACAGATGACGTGACCTGCCAGAGACCGTGCAAGGAACAGCCTCTAAGTTGGGAGCTGACCATGGAGCTCCCACCCCATGTGTGATGAGCTGGTGAAGGGTCCAGTGGGATCAACAGAGAACAGGACATTCCTGGAGGCAGAAAAAGCTTGCAGAACATCTTGGCCAGTAATGAGGCTGCTCATTTAAGAGTGCTGCATTTCAGATGAGACAGGTGAAGGACACAAAATTTAAGATGTTCAAAGCTGATCTGAGGTATTTCAAACCAGCTTCCATTAAAATTAATGGAAACATTAATGCAAAGTACACTCAGATCCTCAAGCAGGTTTTTTCCAAGCAAGATCTTTCCATTAACTTGAAGGAAGTTGTGCCCAAATCCTCTTACATCGCTGGGAACGTCTGAGACAGGCAAAGTCAGGTTACAAATCCATTATGCTCCAGACTGAGTAACGCATGGCCAGTTGAAAGAGGTGAAAGTGCTAAGCTGTAAGAGAAACCCCACTCAGGGTGACCTTGAGTGAGGAGCTGAGCACACAAAACATGCATGTGACTTGGAGTTCCTTTTTTCGACGGAGAAGAAGTAGGGAGGTGTGGAGAGAGTGGAATCCATTGCCAGACTGATGTAGCTGCTCTGAACCGTGGAAAAAAAAACATTGAAAAAGCAGCAGGACCAAGAACAATGCACAGCAGTAGCTGGAAAAATAGAACTGGGACCTTAGCTGCTCAGGAGAGGGTAAGAAGAGATAGTTCCACTCTCACACCTCTAATTTTTGAGGACATAATTTCAATAAGGTCCATGGAATGCCCAACTCAGCAGAGTATATGGAGAGAGGAGTGATGTCAGTGCAAAACTGTTTTTTTGCAATAACACAGAACAATGTGTCAGGGATTTAAGACTGGGAGGATCATTTCACCAGCTGATGCTGTGTGCCTGGAGGCCTTCAGGTAGCTACTACTCCATTAAAAAAGACCTGCAGGGTTTAAAACACATTCCAGAAGTGCAATTGTCCTTGAAAGAGAATTCACTGTACCTCCCTTGGCCCAATTTCCCAGTTAATCTCTCCTGCCTTTCAAATGTGTGCTTTATTTCTAATCTGAACCCTTCAGCTTTCAGTCAGTAGCTCTTTATGAGAGAGCATTCCCAGCTGGCTGACAATCCACTGGGTTACTCCAGCTCACACTGCCCATGCCCTAGGGAACCGAGGTACTCAGTGCTGCACAGACCACAGAGGTCCTGCCTGTGGCAAACCAAAACCCTGGCTCCCTCTGGGCAGACAGCACAGATCCAACAGGAGGATGCCAGCAGAAATGGCAGGTTTATCCCCAAGCAGAGCATCCCTCATCACAGCCAGCTCCAAGTACTCAGGATTGCCTTCATCACCTTCGGTCTTATCCCACTACCTGTCCCTGCAAGCAACTCTCCATCCTTTGTACCAAAGCACCTCCTGACAAAGCAAAAGAAGGCAGCACATCCTCTTACCCACTGTCCCAGCACTCCCTGCTTGTAACATCCCAGGGTGGCCAGCAAAACCTGCTACTGGCAGAGAAGTCACTCTGCACTATGCCTATACATTCAACAGCACAGAGACTAGGCCAGAACAAGGGCTCCGTTTACCTAATTGTTAAGGAAAAGATATGCCTACAAATCCAACTGGGAGAGGGATAGCTAGGGGGTCTGGTAATTTTTCTAGCCAGATCCCAGCTCAGGAGAGTGCCTTCCTTGACACAAAATCAATTCTGCAACTTGGGTTCATGATGAAATTGAGAGGTGCCTCTTGTGGAGGGATGATTATTCATTCTTTCTCACGTCACATCTGTCCTCTCCCATGTTCCTAAGGGCTAATCACAGACTCATCTAATTCAGGGCTGCTAAGAAACCCATATGCACAGGCTAGCAATTCAAGTCCAGATATAGCTCACTGCCTTGAGCATTAGTCAGATACATACAGGCCAGGGAAATGGTGCCGAAATGCTGCTGAGGGCTTTCAAACATATTGTTAAACAAATGGATATGTAAACAGATCTCTGGGATGACACATGGAGACAGCATCTCTGACTCAATTAAAACTGCAGCTGATGTTCTCACCTACCTGACTGCCACCAAATACCCAGACACCTAACACCAACACAAGGAGGTTTTACAGCTCCTTCCCAAGCAAACACTGAAACAGATAAGAAGACAAACTCCTTTCATTCAGGCTAGGAGAGAAGAGAGGTCCCACACTCACTGGGATTTAAGAACCCAGTGCTTCCTACCTCTTGTGGGTGGGAGCACACACTGACTGCTCTGGAACACTGCTGAGGATTTAAAGAGGCCTCCTGGTCATTGTGGGATACTGTGTAAGTCACCAAAGAAAGCTTGAAACATTTGTTTGTAAGTGATAGGGTTATGTTCAAATCCTATCTGCCTGCTCAAGAAGAAAGCAGGTTTCCTTGATCATCTTTTCCATTTGCATCCCCATTGCACTGACACTCCAAGGATTTGGCAGTTACTATTTCTACAGCTCTGATGGACTGGAAAACTATTATTAAGCAGCAGGAGGAGACAATTCTGTGTCAAGAAAAGCAGCTATGATGTACCTGGGCAGAGCCTTTTGCAATAGTTCTTTTACCCCAGCTAGGATGGCCATAGGGGCCCCTCTGGAAGGAAAGAAGAACTCTCTGCTCCTCAAAGTCTCAAGTGACAAAGGCTGTTTTGCAGCTTATGTCCCAACAGCCTTTGGAGGGTCAAGACAGAAAACCAAGCTCATGCCTTAGGCAGGAAGGATTACACATCTTTCGAAGTTTTAAAGGTCAACCTCCAGACTTACTCTCCTGGACAATTTACCCTTCACTGAACCAATGCCAAAACCAGGAGGACTGGTTTATCTCCATGTACAGTGACAGAATAATTCACCAGCCTTTCTGGCAAACTCCAATGCTCACCCTTTGGCAGGTGAAGGGTGCACTCAGCAGGTGAAGGGAGTACTTGTGTAAAGTTTAGTGTCAACAGTGAAACAAAAAACAACACATGGTATCAAAAGAAAAATTCCAACGTGCTATCCTTTGGTTTTTTTTCCTGGTAATTGCAATGATTTTATTTTGTTCTGAAATCTAAACAAAGCATTTCACAAATTTCAGGTGAATAACTGCTGCAAGAAAGCATCTGTCCAAGCCTGTGATGTCAATGGACATGTACATGGATATTCCCCATGAAATTCCAGTCCGCCAGACAAGACAACAGGAGAAGACACCACTTTCAGAGACTCCTCTAGCCTTGCAGGTTGGAGTGGGGTAGTGCATGGTCACTAACTGGGAAATCAGATGCCTCCAGGGGAGTTCCTTTACACCAACAGAAGCAGTGCTGATTCACTGGGATGTGTACCATGAAACAACCATGTAATAAGGCAGGTCAGGCACCCAGGGACTGTGTGAGCTGTGCAGCAGCTCCTTGTGCAAACATCCCACTCTGCAAGCCTCAATTTCTCAAAAGGAACAAAACACAGTAAACCTGCCAGCTGATTGCAGAACAACCAGGTCTATGCTAAAGTCCAACACATGAGCTGTACACCTGGGGAGTTCCTCTGAAAACAAATCAGCAGCTGTGTCAGCTGCTATACATATTTTCTTCCTAGCACTGCCAGTCAACAGCTCTCCTAGCAAAGAAAGAAAAAACTCCAAACAATTCTACTTTGCTCTTTTTCAGAAAAACAAACTCTCCCAAACCTCGACCCAAACTCTGTTTACACCAAAACTGCTGCAGTCCTGAATAGGAGCAATAAATGGAATGAGCTAAAGTGTTAGTGACAAATAACCCATTCAAACGATTCCAGCATAATTATATGTTGGCTCTCTTGATGTCACACTAGGTACATCACTGCAGATATTACATTCACCTTATGAAAAGATTGCACAGAGGAGCTCGGTTGGTAACCCAAACAACATTATGTATCATGAGTCTGTCAGCATCAGGAGTGCATGCACCCTGGCATTTGAAGTCCTGGTGTTTCAAGTGATAATCCAATGTATCAGACATCACTGATCTCTATATAAAAGGGGGCACCACTTTTCCTTTCAACTGGAGCTGTTTATCACTTCTCATTCTGAAGAGTTGTGTGGTGCTGCCCGCAAGTGGCTACACTGCACAGCAGCTCAATCTGCAGCACTCTGGGTCCCCAGAGAGAAAAAGTGATCAATACTCCAATGCTGCTTTTGTAAGAGGTCTCTAAGTGCTTCCATGCAAAATGCTGCTCCTCTGGGTTTTGAAATTACTCTGAAGAGAACACGAAAGCCCCCACTGCAAATTCATAATCCTGACACAAACTGCAGCTGCAGCACAGAATGAAAATGAAATTCATTGGTGAACAGCAAGCTGGTCTATTGGCAAAGGTGGAATCTGGGATGTGGGGAAGGGCCCTCTAAAACAGACCAAAACCCGGACACCGAGGGAGCAGGAAAATCGTATTAGAGAAGTACCAGCTGGGGACAAGAAAGTGTCATACTTGACAGGGATTTCCACCTCCCTGGTGGGTGTGGGATGGCAGAGACCCTGAGCACTCCATCATCTGAGAAAGGTGGCAGTAATCAGTGAGTCTTGGGAGGGAAGAGAAAGGCATTTGAAGGATCACACTTGCTGTGGGTAGCTGGGCAGAGCCTAGAAAGTCTCCTGAGAAGCATATGGATGGTGATGGTGAGTGCAGAGAACAGACTGCATTTTCTATTTCTTGGATACAGCCAAAAGACACTGGAATTCTCGCAATTAATGTCTTCCAGGGGGATCTTGAATTGGCTTTGGCTCTTCCTGCACACAGGCTGGAAGAAGTCTTTCATGCTGAGCCTTAACCTTTAGGACTTCATCCTTCCTGCTGCCAGGCAGCCCACAGGAGCAGGACCAGGCACACCGGGCAGGCTGGCTTCAGAGTGGGCAGCTGGCACTTCCTCAGCACAGCCCATAACACATTCCTGGAGCAGGGACTTGGTGAGTGCATGCTGTAAGACAGGATCCATGAGCCAGGGTGGATGTGAATGAACTTGATGGTCTTTTACTGCCTGGCTGGGTTTTGCAATTGGATCCTGTGCAGGATCAGAGAAATCCAGCCTGTGTCAAGCAGCAGTGAAAGAAAGCCAGTTCCACTGTCAACACCTGACATGTGCCGTGTCAACACCTGACAGGACATCTGGCAGGGCCATCCCCTCCTTGATGTCACTGCTCTAGGGCCACCTGAGGGTTGGCAGTATGCTCCTGTTCCAAGTGTCACCCAGCACCTGTCACTGTATGTCTCTGTGTCACAGCACGGTGCTCCCCTCGCAGGACAGCACCAGCCTGGGACTCTGGCCACTACACTGACTGAACTCCATTAGGGAGAATTTAAACAACATAGCTTAAAAATGAGAAAGCACACTGCTTGCTTCTGTCAGGTCAAGCCACTTCCTCTGGGGCCAGGAAGGACTGACAGGCTGGGAAGGACTGAATGCCCCGGGGATGAAAATGCCTAGGTTTGAGCAGGAGGAAGAGGAAAAGTGATGTCCCCTGGTGTCACCCCTGTGGCTGCAGGGGCACTAACAGCCCTGTTCCTCCATACAGCTCCAAGCTGCCACTGGGACTATCCAGTGCCACTGGATACCTATCTATTATAGCAGGGGTTTGAAGGGCAGGGCAAGCAGCTGGGCGCTCAGCACCTCTTTTGCTCTCAATCCAAGGCTTCCAAGATTTCCAAGGTTCTGCTGAGTCCAGTCCACCCAAAGTGCTTGGCACTCAGGGTGGAGTGGGCGAGTGGTATGCCCACGAATGCTCCTGCAGACAGGCAGGCAACAGACAGCTCACTGAAGGAGGAACATTTCCTTGGCAGGGTTTTATCATTTTAAAGGGAACAAATTCCAATTGATTGCCCTTGTAAGAGCCTGCATGGTACTTGCACTTCTAGCCTAATCAATAGAAATTTTAATTGCTCTGGTAATTACACTTCCAGCAATGCTGCAGTCCTTTGTTCTCCAAGTGGGAGACCAATATCCGCTGTTCTCCGGTGGCCCCGTCTGGCTGCAGCTTGGAACAGCATTTGCCACGTGGAGGGGAAGGGACATTCCATCAGTGACCAGGGTGACACTAAGCCTTAACACACACACAGCCTGGCTGGTGCAGATCTCTGGGGCACGGGGTGCACTCCCCAGGTCAGAATGGCTTTCTGCCAGCCAGAATCATCTCAGCTTCCTCCTGTTAAAGCTGCTGCTCAAGAGCTCCACACAACTGCATGCCTGCTGTAAGTCTTTCTCTGGAGAAGGTCCCAGGTCTGATGCTTTGCTGAGGGCACTGGGCTCTAGGGTGCACATTTCCAGTCCTTCCCATGCATGAGCTTGCAGTGTGTCACCAGTGTTTCTTCTCTGGGCTGTAAATGGTTCCAAAATACAATGCAGACACCAAGGTTATGTTGCTTTAGCTTCTGGCTACATCTTCAGGAGGTGGAAGAGGTGTTAACGCCCGGAGTCCTGATGGGTACTGTCAAAGCCTGACTACACTTGGGAGAACACAGGCCCTACAAGTTACCCTGGAAAATTACTACAAGGAAGAACCATCGTGACAAGTGCCATGTTACTGTAAGGACATCAGATTAACCCTACGACAGGCCCAGTGCTTGAGAAGAACAGTCTCTGCTTGGCTGAGCAGGAGCCATGTTTGGTGCTTCCCCACACTATTCAAATTTAAAGTTCTTGTGTTTGGTTCCAGAACCAAGCACATGTTCAGCTCAAGGGCATTTTACCTTCAAGAATGCGTCAGCCGTAGCACAGACCTTCATGCTTCAGTTCCCCAGCCAAGGGCTGTCAGAAGCACTGGGCTGCACACAGGGTTTAGGTGGGTGTGTGTGCAAACCTAGCAAGGCTCTCCCTGGGAAATGGGATCCTGCTCCCCCCAGGCTGGTCAAGCAAGCTGTGAAATACAAAGTATGGGGCTCTGCATGAAGGTGTAATTGCAGTTTGGATCTGTCAGGCACATGCAAAGTCTGGATTTACTTGCAATTGCACTCATCCTGCCCACAATGTATTTTTTTCAAGCCATGATCCTGACTGGCATGGCCCAGGGTGGCTCAGCTCCCATGCTTGCCAGATACGCAGGACACAGCAATACATCTCTCAATCAACAGCTGTTAACATGACACAGCTACTCTGTCACACACTGGGCCCCTCACAGCTAACAGCAAGGTTTCCAAGAAGAATTGCTACTGGCCTTAGCACTCAAATAAAACAGCTCTACTCATGTCCCTGGAGTTTCCTCAAACAATGGCAGAAAACACCCACTGGAGCCTGAGGAAAGGAGGGTCTGTGGCAGAAAAACCACAGCTGCTGATTTTTGAGATATACACCACACAATTAGAAACACTGGTCTATAAACATCCTCAACAAAGCCTAGCAGGTCTGGGGGGTTTCTTTTCCTCGCTGTCCATTGTGTGCCACTGCCTTTAAAACCCTTGAAAACAGACACTCCTCCCTGGCTGATTTTATGCTTTGGCGCTGAACTGCACGTTGCCCGGTGAGCTTGGTGGTGCTGGAGGCACCAACTCTGCTCATACAAGGCTCTGGGCCTGGGATACTTGGGATGGGACCACATACCATGTGCTAATCACCCACCCAGAGGCAGGAAGGAGTCTGCCACAAATGACTTTCCTTCTTGTTTAAATAATAAGATTTCTCAGCTAAGACACTGCTCTGTGCATTTGCAGATGTCCCTCTTCCTTGCTGGGACTGCTCTTGTTGGCCTTTCTGAGCAGATCTAATTACAGGCTGTTCTGTTCATTGACAATTTCATATACTCTCATTTTTTAGGTTAACTTGAATAACTGGCAAGAAGCAGAACTACAT
This sequence comes from Onychostruthus taczanowskii, assembly GCF_017590055.1. Classification (NCBI taxonomy): domain Eukaryota; kingdom Metazoa; phylum Chordata; class Aves; order Passeriformes; family Passeridae; genus Onychostruthus; species Onychostruthus taczanowskii. The sequence continues at coordinate 9,003,738 of NW_024499684.1, forward strand.
GGGTGGAGTAACAGGCCATGGATTTATGACATGCTGGTATTCAGGGCGAACACAGAAATATCCTGAACTCTGCTGCTGCTGTCAATTTGATAATGAGAATGTGATTTGAAATAAAAACATCTTGGGTGCCAATTCACTACAGCAACTAGTAAAAATAGGCAGAATACCTAGAAATAGAGGACTCTGTGCTCCAAACACATCCAAAGCTTGAATATCATAGAGTATCTTACAAAAACAGAGCACGTGGCTGCACTGGGGCTATGGTACCACATAGGCCACTCAGTGAACCCCTCTATGAGCTTCAGCAGAGAGAACAGGGTGCTCTGTGGGTCCAGCTAAGCACAGGTGAAGGCTCTGCTTTCAAGTGCTCTGCAGCCTTTGGGTGCTTTCCCCCAGGCCATGCTCCCAGAGTCACCCCAACAATGCAGAGTGTGAATTGCAAACATCCCTGGGCAAGGCCCAGGTGAGCTCTGTCAGAACCTGAGGTAGCCAAGAGCAGGCCTTTTAGACAAATAAAACCTGCTCTTAAAAGCTAGAGGGAAAAAAAGGGGCTGCAGGGCCTCGTGCATTTTACAGAACCTGGCCTTTACAGGAGCTGCTCCCAGTTTCGGGTCAAGCCTGAGGCCTTCTTTAATCTACTTTTAAGTGGTACAAGCAGTTGTGATCCCCTTGCCAGAAGGCAGGGCAGTCTCCTGCCACTGCATCTTCCCGTGTCTGCTGCGTGTAATCTTCCACAGGACTTACCTGTTGCTGTCCCGGTACTGATAGATGTAACAGCCCTGAGGCATCCCACTCTCCTGGTCCAAGGTAAACGAGAGCTTCATCTGCACAGAGGAGAAGGGGTGTGGGACAACGAAAAGAGAGAGAAGAAAAAAAAAAAAAAAAGCAAGATTTTAGGCTCTTGGACATTACAACAACTTCAAGCAAGGCTTGTGGGAGAAAGCTTAACTCACCAAGGCTGACACGCAAACACCGTGGCCTGGAACATACTGTGGGGTTCCAAACCTCAGGGAAAAGTCACATGCATTGCAGAAACCTCTTGCTTTTTCCACCCTTTGTTACTATAAAGTGTTCGTGGTTCCTCTGAAATGCACGGGTTGTAACAGCTCAGCCCTCCAAACCCACCCACACACACCAGCCTTCAGCACAGCCGCTGCGGTTCCCCTCAGACACTGCAGAAATGAGTTTCTCCATCGGCAGCTGTAGTTCCCACGAGTCTTTCTCTGAAAACTTTCCCGGCTCCATCTCGTTCCTCCAGTGCATTAGAACAGAGGAGAAACCACAGAGGGAAAGGTGACAGATTTTTCCTTCTGTGCAGAGTTATTAAAGAGCTGTTAGAAGGGTTTGCAGTTTGGATCCGCCTCCGGCAGCAGGCTATAATGGGACCTGGAAGCTGCTTTGGTTGCAGCTCCAAGAAGGCATTCAGCAAGGGTTTTTGGATTTCAAACACAGCTTGTTTTATTAAGGGGGAAAAATTAATCCTCTTTCAACAAGCAACAGAATGGTTCTGTGGGGAGACTTTTTTGCTGAAAATGTCTTCAGTGATTTTATACACTAAACTGCCTAGAAAACAGCATGGAACTGAGTTCTGCAACAGCCCTGCACATCCAAGCAGCTCCTCATTACCCTGGGGAAGGCTGCTGGCCCCCAGGTCAATGTCCCACCAGCTCTCACAGCCATGAAGTACAGCCCCTGGGCTCGGCTAAAGAACTGCAGAGCTTGACCAGGAGCCAGCAGGGAGGGTAAGAGGGGCACCATCCTTTAGAGGAGGTAGCTGCCAGTCTTCATGTTTGTTTTTGGGGTCACAGAGATTACTATCAGCAGGGCTGTTGCCGGTGCTGGATTGTGCAGGACTCTTGAAATGGTCTGGGATGATCACCACAAGGGCTAAAAGTCAAAGGAGGTTTGTTATGATGAGCCCGACCTTTTTAAGCAAAGTAAGGAGGAGAGCAGTGTTGAGCCACTGCATTTGATCACAGACTCCTCTCCTCTGGGCTCCAAGAAAATTGCTAACTCAAATTAATGGCTTATTCAGGAATGAACACAGAATTAAAACATCTTTCTCCTGTAGGCTGTAAAGAAACCCTGTGTGCTGAATCACTAGATGATGCACTGATTTTCCCTTCCCTAAAGAGTAGCAAAGTCACACACTGTGCTCTCACTGACCCAAATAAAACTGCATGCCAAGAAATCATTGAGAAATTCACCACCTTGAATACTGAGTTAAGAACCAAGTACTAGGCTGAGGCCAAAGTCAGCTGAGCTGCCTTGACTTCTACAGCCCTACCAGTGTAAGGCACTCCAAAACACAAGCTCGTGCAACACCACATAACATGAGTGCCCATGGTACACATATCACAGCTCATAGCACTGTCAAGACATGACCTCTTAACACTCTCCACAGCTCCCCTTGGTGGAAGCCCTGACCTTGCACCAAGCAAGACCACTCAGAGCCACTTTGGAGAGCAGTGTCCATGGCAGGACCAGCAGGGCTGGCTGGGAATGCTTCTTCTGGCAAAGATCCCTGAAGCCTGGCTGTGGATCCAGCCTCTCCAGATGCTATAATGGCACATGGCAGCTACCACATGGGAGCAGGAGGTCAGCAAGCAACAAAGGAACCTCCCCAAGGGAGACAAGCAGTCACCTTGATGGCCCTATATGCTCTAAAAGCAGAGTCCCTGGTTTGGGGAACTGAAGGAAGAACTGGGAACTGCTTAAAGCCAATTTTTCTGGGCCAGGTTTTCTAAAGCCTTCCTGCTAGGATATCAGGAAGCACCTCTGAGGCCAAAGGGACAGAAATTATTGCAGACACAGATCCACCAGAGCCTTTTCTTGTGGAAAAGGTGCTGCACCACAGAATCAGTGGAGATGAAGCAAAAAAGAAAGTGCAAAATTTGGGCACAGTTGTGATTTTGGCAACTTTCAAAAATAATTTTGATCAGGACAAATGCAGGAGTGCCTGAACCTCTTGCTTGCAGGTGTCAGCTAAGTGGGCTCTGGGGCTGCATTAACTGAGCATCTCTGGTTATAGCTCACCTGGGCTCTGGGTGCCCAGCACAGCTCAAGGGTGGAACCACCTCTGTGCAATGACACAGGGGGAGGGAAGAAAGGAAGAAAGGAAGGAAGGAAAAAGGCTGGGAAGGAAAACAGCCTTGTTTTGACAGGCTGCAAGGGAAAGCCTTGGGGCAATCAGGAATGGGAAGGTGACCTTGCCACTATCTGGGGGGGAGGAAGTCCCAAGGAACCTGCCTACCCCAAAAGGAAAGATCACAGTTCCCAAAGATAATGGGTTTTCAACCTTCTGTTATTTTAATCCTTCTTTGTCTGCTCATGGTATTCCAGACAAATAAAACACACCCTGCTTGGCAGGGTCAGCCATCTCTGCATCATCTACCAGTGCCAGCAAGGCCTGGATAGTGGGGACTATACATGGCTTGACCATCTGGGTCAATGCTGTCAGGCAAGAGGATGTTGCCATCACCCACAGTGACAAGAGGACCACACTCAGAGAAAGGTCAGGGTCAGGCTGTCACACAGAGAGGTGTGTGACTAAAGGTCTGTCCCAGCAACCAAAGCTCAAGGCAGCTGTCCTGTCACTGATTCACAGCCCATGCTCTTCTGCAGATCTGCCACATGCAGTGTCATGGTCAGCCTGGAGGGGGAAGAGGGGACCTGTGCTTGTCACCAGGAGTCCTTACAGACCCCAAAGGAACAGTCAAGCTCTGACTGTGCAACCATCAGCAACAGTCTGGCTGCCTTTCCTCCTTTGGTGGTATTTGGCTTCTACAGAGAGCACAAAGCCCTCAGGCAAAACTAACCACAGGGTGGAAAGCCAGCAGGTAAGGCAGCTAGGGAAGAACTAGCTGTGCAGGGAGCACACTGGGAATGCAGAAACTATAAGCCTCCTGCTAAGCTTAACAAAGTTGTCCACACTCACTCAACATCTTGCAGTTTGGTCCTCTCTGCCACTGGAGCCTCAGGAGAGCTCCACTGACTGGACTCTGTCACTTCTGCACTGCCCTGCTCACTGTAAAGGCACTCATGCTTCTCAGCACATCAGTGCTTTGGAAGGTCAGCACAGATTTATTCTCTCATGCTAAAGCTAATCTGTGAAGTGCCTGCTGCCACAGACTTCTGAAAACAGAACTCAAGTGTCCTTTCCCAGCTCTCTGCACCCTTAGAGTGCTGCTTCTCTCTGGTCCTATCATCTTCTCCAGCAGATGCCCTTTCCTTTTGCCTTCACTCACTACACACAAAACCTCTGGTTACTTCTGAACCACAGAAGGCTGCAGGGCAAGGCTGGGACAAATGTCAGGAGCGATCGACCACTTCATCATTCTTCTATCTGACTTTTGCTGCAGCAATGTCATGAGACATCCAGAACCTCCTGCATACACAAAGCCCTACAAAACTAGCAGCCTTTTGCAATTACCCCTCTGGCACAGCTTTAACTCTTAACCAATGTGACAACATTGCTCCAACACCACATTGCTGCTTTGAAGCTCCTTTTTGTGCGTGTCACTGTTCCTTGTCAGAAGGGGCTTGCTGTAAAGCCAGCAAACAAGCTAATACCATAGCACAGGGGAAGGCACTGCTCCCAAAAATACTGCATTTCATACCTGCAGGGGCAATGGGGGATTGAAGTATCTCAGAGAAATGCAAGTGCAGGGTGACCCCCATCACAAGGGAGGTTCATCAGATCAAGGGATCTTCGCCATTAAACATGGGAAATAATTTCATTTTACAAGACTCTGCTGGACTTCCCTGGGAGAGGAGGGGGAGAGCAAACTTCCCAGCACCAGACTGCGGTGTGATTTGGCTTGCACTGCCCCCTTCGGTTGTGCAGCCCTGGAGCTCACATGCTAATAAAGATCCCTTTCCACTCCAGTGGCTCTGCACATAAAGCAGCGTTCAGCATGGTGTGTGCATGAACTCAATGGGAAGGGGAGCTGGAAGGCAGCCATGCTGAGAACAGAGTGCTGCCTACCAGGAGAGCCCCATCAATAATTGAGATGTCAGAGACACAGGGAGGTGTGTGAATAAGAGCTGTCAAAAGGAGTAATTTGGATCTCTTTGGATACAGTGATGGATAGGCTCACTCATCACCAGACACAACTGCAATACACTCAAACAGAAGAGGAGCAGAGCACTGAAATTCAAAGGGGCTGGGGCAGGTTGTTTGATGGGCAAGATGCTGTTGACTCCATGGATGGGAGTATCTCTTTTAAGGCACCAAGCAGGTGTGAACTTACTATCCTGTGACTGGTCAATGGAGCAAGAGCACGTGCTCACAGCACACAGAAGCCCTCACAGATCCTTGGAGAGGTTTGGTGGCACATACTGCAAGCTCAAGGTGAAGGTAATGCCACCTCCTTGAGGAAAACCACCTCAAGGAAAGTCATCTCCTGAGCCCACAGCACTGAGGGCTGTGTGCACATAACACTTGTTTGGACAATTACTCCACTCTTTGGATTAGTAACACACTCCCACTCTCTACCCCTACATCCTTAAATCCAGCTGAGGATGCAGCTGGCTGACAGCAGGATGCTCCTTGCTCCCCCATCTGCCAGACACTGATGTGCTTCATCTGCACCCAAAGCTCCCATCTCACCCTCAACAGAGGTGAGCAGACACTAAACCAGTGCACAGATATGAGACTCCAGTGAAACACAAGAAGCAGCTGCCCCTCAGTGCTGCCTGAGCCCTGAGGGGACCCCATGCCCTGGTCAGGCAAACAGGCCTTGGTGAGGGTGTCGGGGAAGCTCCCTACATCTTGTGGCTTCTTCCACCAAGGCTAAGAAGAGATTTTCAGAAAGAGTGAACGGTGCTTCATATTGCCATGGACCTCCAGACTTGCCTGGGTTTCAGTGCAACCAGCAGCCATCCTCATTTTAAAGAATGCTTTAGACCTGCAGCAACTGGGGGCTTAGTCATGTGATAAAGCCTGGTAGCTCCAACGAGAAAAGAGCATGAAGAGCACACTTCTGGCTGCTGAAATGCTGCCAGTCCCTATATTGACCTGACTGGGCAAATTCTGCATGCCCCTTGAGTAAATGGCTTGGCTTGGATCCTCCGTTCCCAGCCTTGGCTCTGAGCATCAAACTTTTGTCATGAGATGAAAAGTTTTCTCTCCATGCACTGTGTCAGAGAGGCATTATCGGTTCAGCCGAGGAACCAGGTCAGGGCTGAGCTGCCCCAGTCGCAGGGCGATGTAAGGGCAGCTCGGTTGGAACTGGCCAAGGTAATTCCACTGATGTGGGGGTATTCAAGCAGAAAGAGTTCACCCAGGGCAAGGAGGCGAGGCAGAATATGAGCCTCTGAGACAAAAAACAGGGAACTGGATCTAAAGATCACACTGAAAACAGTTTCCTGAAAGTCAGGGCTTCTTTTTCACCCTGGGCACTTAATCAATTTTAACCCCATTTGCATGGAAATCCAAAAAGACTGGTATCTGTTCTGGGTTGGAATAAGTCTCCCCTCTCCAGCAAGCTCTAGAAAGCTTTTTAAGAATAAACTTAGTCATCAAGCAGGTTTTTATGCCCCGCCCAAACTTCAGTTTTGACCCGAAAAAGAAATAGTCCTGAAGTCCTGACACTCACTTTTAAAACCACAAAAAACGAGCCATGCTCCAGTAACGTAATCACAGAGTTTTCTGGCACCTCATCCCTTAAAAATACATCCATCTGCCTCCACGCAGGCCATCAAACTCAATCTTGTTCACAATGGATTTCCCAATTCCTGCGTGCTGGAAGCACTGCAGCGGTGCTGGCTGTGCTGGCTGGATGAGCCCTTACAGCAGCACAGGCTGCAAACCCCACAGCTGTGTTTTCACTTAAAGAAGCTGCTCTGGAGACCAAAGCACTTCTTCCATGAGCTTTTCTATTTGTGCTGCAGCTCAAAATTGCTGGAGAAAGACCCTGGGTAGTAGATGAAGAACATGTGGTAAGGACAGGATGGGGGTAATAAAGGACAAACCAAAAGTCCTACAGTGGAAAAAAGAGGAAAGACAAGGAAACTTGCTACCAGCTCAACAAGTTACCTCTCACACTGGGTTGGAGCAGTCTTTTCCTTTTGGCTTTGCAGACAGCAAATGTTTGGCCAATCTCAGCACCTGATTATGGGACTGCTGTTGCTACTGGTTGAAAATCATGAATTGGTCCTAAACTGGTACCTCACACCTACTGCCTCCTCAGTGAGGCTCCTTCTCCCCATCCCTACAAGAACAATTTCCAGGTGAAGGTTTAAATTCTCTGAGGAGGTTCCTCAAGCTGTCCCTGCTGCTCTATTTCCTCAGCATATTAGCCAGCAAAGTGCCTCTGTTAACAGGCTACAGGATCCATGCATGTGGCTAAGGACAATGTCAAATCAAACCCCAATCCAGCCTAGAAGAAGGAGCTGAAACACATCTGGGGTTTCAGTGAGGAAACACTGCTTACTTTTATTTTAAAATTCTGTAATTTACTTAGGTGCTGCCTGCATTATACAGCTGCATAAAACACGGGAAAAGCCAGTGAATTCCTAACGTGACAGATGGAAGAGAGAAGACAGCTCTTCCCTCTTAAATTAATCTGGAAACACAAAGGTTCCCAGCCTGGGACCCAAAGCCACAATAAGCTATTATTAAATTATCCCACAGGCTGCAACAGCTCTTTCCTTCCAAACATCAGCCCTGGGATGCACTGAGGGGGTCTCCCTGTCACAGAAGTGAAGTCACCAGCACATATTCCCTGGCACATAAGAGGGCTGCCCTGTTGATGGCTAGTGGCCCCCAAAACCTCTGCTATGGGTGGTTGGGCAGCACAGCAAAACCAGGAAGAATTGTGGCTGGATCCTTTGCAAAGACAGATGCTGTCACCGAAATGACAAGCTGCCACCGCACCCTCGGCTTTTATGTCACAGCTGCAAGTCAAAGCTCAAGAGCCTTTCTAGAAAGACGGGGCACAAGACAACTTTCACCACTTGGCAAAAATATAAACTGCAAATGAGTTTATTTTTAAGCATTCACACTTGCCTGCATCGGAGGTTTCAGATGCAATCCACAAAGAAATGGATCCAGATTTATTTAGAAAGAAGAGCTGAATACTTCCGTTCATTTAATAAACTGGATGAGTTCATTCTCTACATGCACGATTAGGAAACCACAAAACTAAAATACAGATTATACAATTGTGAAGAGTTTGAATTTGTGGATATTAAAAACACCTTCTTCAAAAGCTAACAAATTGTGACACTGCACTGCATGCCCTAGACCACTAGGGAACTGTCAATGAAGTTAAAAGTATTTTCTACACATATACCAACTTGAAAACAGAAGCAAAACATCCCTAGGAAATGCCACATTAAAAAATGTGACACTAACAAGACATATGCCAAGTTTCACTGCTTAGCTGTTTCATTTTTTGTTACTCAGAGCTCGTCTCCCAGCCTCCCTTTAAAACATTCCCAGCTTTTTGGTGTCTTTCAGTCCCATACATGCTCTGATAAAAGACAGTTTCACTCATTTCACCTTGTGCAGTAACAAAACCCTTACAAGCTAGGCTTTGCCAACCTCAGTTGAGACAAGAGATTTTGGGCTGCAGAAAATTCTTGCATTTTGAAAACTGATTATGACTACAGGCTTAGCAGGAAACAGGGGAGCAATTTCACCCTGCCCAGCCCGAGTGGTCTCTTCTTTACTTGAGAGATCTGGAAATTCACTTGGGAAAGCAGGAATTTGGGAGAGGAGGATGATCTAGTAAGAAGGTAAATTGCAAGCAGGAATCTGAGACAATCCCAGAGACTCCTGGGGAGGTAAGACTGCCCCTTCTCAAACAATTAAGAGCTGATGGCAATACTAGATGAAAAGTGAGGGGGGAAACAGCCTTTCCCAAAGCACCACACAGCCTCTGAGAACTGCCCCAGCCTCACACCAGGAACAGAGCAGACAGCAGTGCTTACCTGAAGGAGGATGTGACACTGTGCTGTCTTCAAATGGCTCAAGGCACAGGGAAGGCAAGGTAAGAGCTGTGGGTGCAGAGGTGTCCGGGTATATGGCAGGAGGAAGAAAGGTTTGGTGTCTTTGACTAAACCTGACTATAAGCACAACTTTCCCTCACCCCATGAGCCCTGGAAAATGCTGATACATGTTTTACAAATCAGCTGATTTTGTGTCTTCCCTGTGACTATTTTGTGCCTTCCTGTAATGTGCCCAGTCTTTGTCATTGCTACTGGGAGGATACAAGGAACTGAGGGCAGATCAAACAAAGCAAATCCTATTTTCTTAAGTTTGTTAATGGAAACTGCTTCCCCTGCTAAGCCACTAATGGAGCTGTGAGAATCCAGGAGCACAGATTAATTCAGCACCCAGGTACTGCCTCATGCCTGGAGGGATTTCCGTAGTGTCTCACTGGAAGACAGATAAAACTTGTAATATCCTCCATACAAGACAAATCCATTAAAATATGAACAGCCCCTGTGATGACATGGTAAGAGCTCTACCAGGTAACAAGAGCAATCACAACAGTATTTCTAGGTTTAGTTATATCTGCAACCCCTTAAACTGGGACTATGCAGAGCAGAATACCCTGATTACACCACACTGATCCCAGTTTGACACCATTCTCCCCCATCCCTTGGGGTGCTGCTGTGAAATACCTGGCAGTCCTGAAGTCCAGACCTAATGCTGCTGACTCAGACCTTGCTCAACCCCTGGGAATAACCTGGACCTCCCTGCAGTATGTTACAACCTGCCAGGACTGCAGGTATCTGTGCCGTGTCCTTGGCCAAACCTTTTCCCCCAACACTGTTACAGCACGGGGATGGGAAGACATCTCCTGCCACACACACTCAGAGCTGCAGAGCATCTTTTCCTAAGGCTGCATGCCACAGAACACCACTCCACATCCCACGGGGGCAGTGCTGGCAACCTCCTCCCTGGGCACAGGTCAGCCGTGTGCTGTGACCTCCTTTCCCTGACTTCACCAAAATCCCATGGTATGTCTAAGCACAGTTGCTCAGTGCATGAGTAGGAGATCCAAAGCTTTCCACAGACATTCCTCTCCATTTCCATGGACAGCAAGAGCTGCTGCTGTTAGCACAACTGCTGGGCTCCCCTGGGAAGAGACTGGTTGTGTTGTGGTTGAATTCTTCTGGCAGCAACCTGCTCTTGCCTACATTTTCCTAGAAGCTCCAGGCTCCTCTGTCACAGGAAAAGAAGGAAGCAGGAGTGGACAGTGGCCAGGAGACTTGTCCCAGCAAGCCCAGACCCCCTGGCAGCAGGACAGATACCCTGCCCTCCAGCTAACCCACAGCCAGCTGTCCTCTGTCTCCAACACGGCTGTGCTTCAGCAGAGAAACGATTTCTGCATGTAGGCACGTCAGAAAGGGCTCTGACAAGGTTCACAATGAAAAGGTATAAATTCTATTGCATTTTTGTAGGGCCAAATTGATGTCAGAGCCTGTGATGGTACTGTGGGTCTCTGGGTTGGAGTGTGAGGGGCAGGATATCCTCTTCCAGTGCTAATGCACAGCAGGCTGTTACAACCCTCACTTCCACACTGTGACTAAACATATGTAAGGGGCTCAGCATGGTTTATGTTCAGTAGCTGTGGTTTCCAAGCAGTATTGCATTTCTTTAAAATGAAGATACACAGTATTTTAAAACTATTTTTAAAACCAGCCACAAGTCTGCAACCTTTTACGTCATCCCTTCTTCCTCCCTTCAAACCTAAAACATAGCACACAGTCAGAGAAGATCAGCAAGCTCATGTGTGAGAACTTGGCTGCACGATCTCATGTGTGCCCGTGCACACTCATACAAAGAGGAAAACTCAAAGCTGGAATTCAGGTACAATCTATGTTTAAGCTTATCCAGGATGTATTCCACTATTTACAGGTGTGGGTGCCAGCATTCTGTATGCAGGGCAGGAGACTCTAAGAGCTGACCCAAAGCATGAGGTTGTTTATTTAACAATCTGCCTCAACAAGTGTAAGGTTACCTGCCTCTAGTTCAGCATACAAGCAACCTCATTGTGTACCACCCTAAAATCTCATCACAGCCTTCCCTTACCAGGACTGCTCCCATCCACACCTAAAGCAAGTTACAACACAACTGAATCTCAAATTCCCATTTTTAACATAGCCCTCCACAAGGCAGTATCAGCTGGAGCAGGGAAATCTTACCAAAATGCTTAGAAATTATCCTTATAAGACATTCTGCAAAGGCTGCTCCCTAGAAATGCCTGTCTGCTGTGCAGCACAGCAGCTCTTGCAGAGCTCTCTGAGTTTTGCAGTAGTCTTGCATAAATCAGGCTTTTCAGTTTTCCAGCTCAATGGACTTGGGTATTTGTTGGGTTAATTTTGTCCAGTCAGCCCTGGAATAGGAATTGTCCATACCAAAGCAGTAAGTTTTAAAGGCAGAAACCAACACCGTATTTTACAGACAGAGTCAAGTTCTTAAAATTAGTTATTTATTCCAACAATATTAAAAGGAGACACACCACTTTCTCAGTCATTTTTCCATTCGTAGTATTTTTCTTTTTTTTAAACCCATGAGCCTAATCCCTAATTTTTCTATGGAAAAGCTGGAAGGAAAAGACCACAGGGAAGAAGGATCTGCCTGCTAGAGCATCCACTGTGCTTGCTGTCCCTTTGGAGAGGTTGTTGGGCTTATGGTCGAGATTATATTTTTAAATGCTTTCTGAAAGTAAATAAATAAATAAAAATCTCTCCAGGCATCGGTATTAGCTGTGAAGGAGACCCAAACAATGCATGCGAGGCTAGAAAGGAGCCAGTAAATTCTAAGGGTGTAGAACAGGAGAGGGGATTAAGCCTGGTGATTAAATTAGGCAATGCATGAATACATTCCAATGCACAACATCACTCAAGCACTGGACAAAACATATGGCAACAATGGAGAGAGCTGCCCACGAGGTCACCTTTAATATGATTAGCCATGGACGCCTGAAAGGAGATCTCCCGAGTACCAGCGTGGTAACCCTGCTTTGTGCAGCCTGGAGGAGCTCCCTGTGAAAGCCTTTGAGGCTCCCTGAACCCACACAAACGGCTGCTGTGTGTTCGGGGATGTGCCCAAGTCCACTGAAAGCAGGACACAGACAAAAAAAGAGCCTTGAGGCCGGGCGAGCGTGCTGAGTGTGGTTTTTGTTCCCCACTCCCAGGGCAGCGGCGGGAGCGGTCCCCAGGGTGTCCTGCCTGACAGCTGGGTCACCACGGGCTCTCCTGTTCCACTTGGACTTTTCAACTCTGCCGTCCCGCATTCACCGGCACCGCTCCTCTCTTTGAAGGGGGAGAAAGCGCCTCATCCATCACTGACACGAAGGCAGTTAATTCACTTCTTTACAACTGGAAAGGCTTTTGCTGTGAGCAGGAGGGAGTGCAGGAAGAGTAATGAAATCCAAAAGGGAGCCAAATGATGCTTTCCTCTGCTAGACGCCAGCGCTGGCAGTGCTTGCTGCTGGCACCGTCCGTGGTGGGTGAAAGGAGACTCTTTTGTGGTATGCCATTAGCTACATCCAAGGCCCCAGTTCATGTTTACCACAGCCACTGCCTTACTTCACTTGGTATTTTTTTCCAGTCCTGTTGATCATACTGCAGAACTGACCGAGTCCGTTTGGAAGCCTTGCTCACAGAAAGCAGAAACAAATTGCTTTTTGAAAAGACTATTTTTTTTCTTTTGTAAACCAAACCTCAAGCTGCTTTCCATAAACCCAACCTAAAGCCGAAATCCTCACTTAAAACTGAAGAGCAAAGATCCATGCTAGGCTTTGGCCACACTGGTGGGCTCAGCCATGCCACTTGCCCATGGAGATGCCACAAGCCATGGGAGCATCCAGCTGTGCTGCCCATGCTGCACAAGAGGGCATCTCACACTCTGGCACTACTCTGCACCCCCAGCAAGTAAAACCCCATCACAACTGTAGCCAGCAGGTTGTCACAGGATCACAGAATATTCCAGGTTGGAAGGGACCCACAAGGATCACCAAGTCCAACGCTTAAGTGACTTGGCCCACAGGGGGATTGAACCCACATTATTTACCATGCTCTGACCAACTGTCCTGTCAACTGTAATGGGAAGAAACACTCCATGACATCAAAGATAATCTCGTGTGAGTCACTCTGTATGACAACCTTGCTGTAATCAGGTGAGCCCTTCAGACTGCTGAACTCTTCCCCAGAAGACCTTGGCACACTCAGCTGAGTTCCCCACAAGATTTCTCAGGCCTTTAGCATTTCAGATTCCAGGCAATGACTAAGTGGGGACACGTGAGGGACAGGTCCAACAACAACTTCTTTCACACACTTTGTATCTGTGTGGCTGGAGGGTGAAAGTCATGGGGACAACCCCAGGAGCAACTTGTTCTGGCTCACAGGTCCCAGCAGCTACAAAGGCTCAGTGACAGAGCAGCAACAAACACAGCACAGGACTGCTACCAGCTGAGCTCCTGCTACTGCCAGGAAAAGGATCATCTCCTAAAGCCCTTTCCAGTTTTACATTTCCAGCATGCCATAACTGCAGAGCCTTGACACAACACACGCCAGGCACTGCAATGTCACAGCTGACATTCAATAAGCTGGGAGATTCCTACCCTCTCATACCATAGAGTCACCTTTGATCCTTCTAATAGATCTCTTAGACTCTCATGGAATCTGCCAAGACTGAAGATCAAGCCAGTTTCTAACGAGACAAGGCAGACCGTGCAGCTGCACGCTAGTTCTGAAAACATTTGGGGCAACAGATACACGAAAGGTTCGGGGTTTTTTATTTCAGACAAACAAAAAAACCCTTCTCCAAACTCTTCCCTCTTCCACAATGAAAATTAATGAGGGCTGGGAGAAAAGCCTGTGGTAGCTCCCATTTCCTGGCCATTCAAGCTCTTTTCAGTAAATCTTCCTCCTCCGAACTGTGTTTTGTACTCATTGCTGTGCTACCACTATGACAAAGGCTACTTGTGGCAAAAACACTGATCCTCAGTGCTGGGTCTAAAGGAAGTTACAGACAATTTTCCTGAAGGGATGATGCCCAGGTGATGTTACTTCATCCAGCTGCTTGGGGTTGGAGCAAATCCTCTGTCCCCTGCAGAGCTCAGCTGCAGCTGGCAGCTGTGAACTCTGAAGAAAGAAGGTCATCCAGTTCACTCCTGAGGAGTATCCCTGTCTCCCTATGAAGTGGGCACAGAAGGACAGGTTTGACACACCTCTGTCTGCTGGATTTCCTCATGCCAAGAAAAATGTACATCTTGTTGGTCCCAGCATGTGGAGACCAACTGGCTTCTGTGCTGGGCCTGGCCTGTGGAAACTCCTCCATTCAGATGCCATGTTTCTATCTGGCATCTCCCAGTGCTCATTGTGTGCTCCAGTCTTTATCTCAGAACTTCTGGGATTCTGAGCAATAGCATTCTTCCACTGTGGAGAACCTCAGAGTACTCTCTTGCACTCTTTTAAGGAAAGACATACCTGTTTACTATCTCGGCTGGTTGCAACACCACCATGTTCATGGTCTTTAAACCAATTTCAAAGAACCTCTATAAATGCTTGAGAATCTGAAAAGAGATGACCACACTGCCAAAGGATTTCAAGGTTGGCCACCTGGGTAAAGGGATATTTATCAGCAGCTCCCCCTGGAACTATGTGATGGATCCATCAATATATCTGCCTTTTACTCCTACCTAAACACGAGAAACCAATAACTCCCCAGCTCATTTAACCACCTGCATGTTGCCTATTGTCTTATTAAGAAAACAAAACAAAACAAAACAAAATAACTAGACAGCAAGGCAATGTGAGCACAGAATTCACTTTCAGTAATGTTTGAAAATAATAAAAAACAGAGAGCTGAAGTGAGAATTCAAAACCTCAAAGTAATTTCAACCATACATACATGAGTAGGGAAAAGTTTATACATGATGCAACAGAAAAAATGACTCAACCATATGAAATGCCAAAGCCTGTTTTAGATCATTTTGTCTTCTATACCTGCTAAACACATCAATGACTGAGAAATCATTTAATAAATTGCATTTCTTCAAATCCCATTTTAGCTATTTAAGCATTTTATTTCCCAGTATTGTAGGTGAGGTTCTACGCTAACATGCTAATCAGAAATAAAGTGCAAGCTGGATCAAGAGGTTTGTTCCTCAGAAAAGCAAGGATAGTCTTGAGATTAAAACAGAGACCTTGAAATTGAGGTGAAACTACAACCCTAAAGTTAATGCAAAACCTCCTGCTGACTCATGGGACTGTGAATTTTTCAGCATCACCATGAGACACCCAATAAGCAACAGCTCTGCAGCCCCTCACTTCTGCAGGATCAGACAGATCAAACCCATGACAGGGCAGGTTTACTTCAACTGTCAAGGACGGCACAAATTAAATTTTGTTGTATTCAAGCTAGGCTGGCTTTTTACAAAAAAAAACAAGTTAGAGTGACTGCTTGGTTAGTTTGTATTTCTGTGACAGAAACAAGTTTTTCAAGCCCAGTTAAAGGAATTACACACAAAATCCCCTGCACAGTGATTTTGCATGGCTGGTTTCTTCCAGATGTCTCAAGTCCCTCACGCCACTCAAGTCCAACAAACTCTTGAGGCTGCTTTCTTGCTGCCTTTTGCTTAGTTTTCAAGTGACCACCAATTTAATGGCACAGATGGGCAATGGACTGTGGCCAGCTTGGTTGGTGACTAATTGGCACAAATGGAAGATATTAGCTATCAGGTGAGATCCAAAATAGAAGGTATGCTTCCTTCAGAGGGCAAAGTTTAGTAGCGTTGGCAGATTGAAGATGTTGACAATGCAATAACTTGTGAATACACATCTTTGGGGAGAGATGGGTGTTTGTGCCTCAAGATGGAAGCAGGAAATGACAGGGAATGTGCCTCCCACCAGTGAAGACAGAGCTGTACAAAGGAGGAGCACACTCAAGGAGGAGGTCTTCCTCAAATCCCAACTAAGGAAATAACATGGACCAACAACCTTATCTGAGATGTCATGCTTCATGATCCCATTTTACGCAATTCCATATTCAGGGGAAATCCATACTCTGAACTATGTTTGTTTGCTTAAACAACTTCCCTGTTACCACATGAAGATGCAGAAAAGGGCAAGATAAATGATCCAGACTACTCAAGACAGATTCAAAGCCACTTGCTTTCAAAACAAACCCAAGAAGTTGCTCAACAAAATGCACTCCACATGAATCACTGCAAACTTTAACAGGACATATCATTTCAGAAGATGTGAGCTTGGACTTGGAACATTTAAAGATAAACCCAAAAGTGGACTTCAGCAGGCACTGGTTTCCTCAGATGGGGCAAGATCAGCTCTGTCCTCAGTTGCTGGGATCTTGGCTATGCTTGGAACCTGTGGTCTCATTTCAGAAGGCTATGAAAACCACAGGTGCTTTCTGTGCTTCTTTGTATTTCAGCATCCATATGCCACAAACGACAAAAGATAAAATACCCCAGGACTCAGAAGGAGTGATCATGCCCAGAAACACCTGATAAAATGAGTTGTGGCCATGAATATTTTCCCTTCTCACTTTGGAATTGAAACGAGAAATCACAGAACTGTAATGTCAGAATCTTTCATCTCCTTCCAAACGTTGTCTTTTGTTATTATACAATTAGCTTTTCTTCTATATACTGTTGGGTGAAACTGAAATGACTCTAACGAAGAGCTGCTACATCTTCACCTATGGCAGACTGATCACATTTGCAGTTATATCAGTCAACACCCAGTGACTCCATCTAAAGAGGATGATGGATTAGCCTTGCAGTCAACTATAATTAATACCTGAAAAAAAACCCTTGTCAAGTCTTTGTTCAAATACGTGATAAAGAGAATCTGGAACAACAAGGGACTTTCTGATGACGTCTGTTCATCACCAGGGAAGAAAAACACCATTAAGTGGAGGCCAAGACTCTCAGAGCAAGAACTGTTTCCTCAGCAGAAAATGTAAAATAAGAATTTCCTCCCGGCACTCACCCCACATGCACCTCTACACAAACGTGTTTTCCTGGGTTTTATTTGTCTTGCTATCAGAGACACTGAAGAACCAGTTTGTTTCTGCTTCATCAAGAACCAGTTTTCCATCCTGAACCTTTTTCAATATAGCCAGCAGAAGCCACTACTTTCCCTATCAACCTCAAAAATACCAGGGAGCAGCTTGCTCAGCTGGATCAAGCACTGAATCCCCTGTTCACCTGAGCTATCAGCATCACGCTTGGGACACATTCCACCACACTAAGCCAACACAGATGCCCTCTGTTTCCCCTAGACATGCTATTTGGCACTGTCTGAGCAGATGACACAGGTTGTCTATCAAAAGGCAAGGGCAAGAACCATGTGTGAGCAGTTAATTCACAGAACCAAGAGTTGTGTACTTGATGTGTGAATTTGGAGTGCTTGCAAACACCTTCAGCCTTGCTTGCAGGTCAGCATGCAATGACTGCCAGCTCATCCCCCTTCTACAATGTCTGATCATCAACTGGATTCTATCAACAGAAAAAGCCAAGCAATTTGGAAGGTTTAATGATGTACTGCCCACTGCAACTCTGTCCCAGGCAAGCAGGAGGGACTTCCACGGGATAGCAGCCTACTGGCTTGGTCCTGGCATACATAGGCAAAGCCCAAGAACTGAAAAGAATGGGGAGAGAGGCTACTTGTGAAACACACCAATTGCTTTTGCACTGCAGAGATGTGTTGGCCACAGTTCAGCCCTCCTTGTTTCTCTGCTCTGGATTGTGAAATGTATCTGCTGAGGAACCAGAATAAAAAGCCCTGTCCTTAACTGGGCCAGCAATACACAGCAGAAACAAAGAAGCACCAGTTCTTATTCAACAGTATCAGTAATAAACATGAGATGAAAAGAATGGTCAGCATTGGCCCAAGGCACCGGATTTGGCAGGGGAATCACCAACACACCATGTGAGCTTGGGCAACTGCTTCACCTCTTCATACCATTCCCATCGTCTGGAAGGATGGAGCCAGCCTCCCCTCAGATACTTGCTCTGGGGCTAGCAGGTGAAAGAACAACTAACACTTCTGCTGACTCACACAGCATCTCAAAATTAAAACAAAAGACCTGTTTTTCACAGAGAAGTTTCTCAGCTTGCACGTCTCTGACAGATTTAATAAAATTCAAGGGTTAAGCTGTGTTTGTTTAGAAGAAAACCGCTCGTACATCACCGGAGGTCTTTAATATCTGAGCTAGTGGCTGGAATATTTTCTCCAGGAAGAATAAAGTCATAACCCACTCTTGCATTACTGATGGTAAATTAATGCCAGAGCACCACTGTGTGGGGAGCTCCTTCCTGGCTGTGTTTGCCCAGACATCTGGCTGCAGTGGCTCCCAGCACAATGCTCCACAGCCGAGCCCTGTGCTCCAGCGTCCGACTCTCCCCTCCTGCTGGAGCCAGCTCGACCATTTCACCACCTGCTCCTGCTGGGACACAGCTGCTCGGCTCAAAAAGAACCATCGGGAACGGCGGGACGCGTGCGAGGACATCAATCCTACTCACACCCCTGGGAAGACTTCGTTAAAATCCCAGGGCAAAATACTAGATTCAGAGAGCTTTCCACTCAAAATCCTAATTTAATCAAATTATTTTAAAACCTCCTGGCAATGCAAGCGTCTTCATGCAAGCAGGGAGATGCTCAGCCAACACACATCCCCTCTATAACATGATCCCAGAACACCTCCATCCCATGTGGATCCTCGGTGTGTGTGTGTGCAAACTTCCCGACCTAAGCTGTAGCTGCTCCCGACTACAGTGGTGACATCTCATATTTCCCTGCCAAGCACCATGTTCCTCTGTGGTATTGCAGGGAGCACATGCTGAAAATCCTCCCTATTCTTCTAACACACCTTTGTACAGGCATTTTGGGTACTCCTGCAGGAGAGTACCATTCCCCAGGAGGAAGCTGTGGCCTCAGATGCTCGTTTTGATGTATTAACTGGGGCTACACAAAAGACATAAAATCCACAAAGGAAATTAATCTCCAAGTACATCCAACATTCTCCCAGCTGCCTTATGTATCACACAGTATAAGTAACTATCCATAATGATCATATAGCACCTGCTGTCCCCATTCTGGGTTTCAGTGATGTCTCTTTAACCAGACATCAAAGAGAAGGAGCAGACAATGGTGGAATTGTGATAGGAAGTGAATAGTGAAAGCTCCTTGTCAGTCTGAGTTTCCATTTATCTCACAGCCCCATGCATACTGCCCACCCTGCCTCTGCTGGCATGTTCATGCACTTTTGTTGTAACAACCTCTTTAGGGAGGTATCATAGCAGTTTTCAGGCTTTTATAGATGGGCCTTTTGGATTTTCTCTTGCACCAAAGCCAAATGCCCAGCCAGATACCTACATCTCAACCTACCCTGATGGAATCAAATCCAAGATGAACTTGGTACCAATGCCACATGCCCTGCAACAAGCAGCACGACTTTCTTTTTGAGACTGACCAAGAGGTGCAGCCCCTGCTCCAGTCAGGGACTGGAGAAAAGCCATTTACTCCTTCCTTGAACAGTCCACGCACTCTGTGTGCAGGGGTAGCACATACAACAGCCTTGGACAGAAAACTTAAGGATCACTCCAGGGACTAATCAAGCCAAGATGAACCTTTCTGCCCCAACTGCATTTTAAGACATAAATCCAGAACATGCTGTTAAAGGAAATACCTCAGACTGAAGTCTGTGCAACATTATAGCCCTTTTCTGTCCCATCTAAATACTTCTTCCAACCCTAAGTCTTCCATTCATATACTAATTAACTGTATTTTGCACACAATGACTGTTTAGCCAGGGTAGAAATATTTATTACTTTCACAAAACAAGAATAAAAGTCCTGAATGCTTATATACAGATATGAGGCAGGAAATATGACAAAACAATTTCCCATAATTATTTCCAGCAGTTGCTCATATTGGAAAATTTTAATAATGAGAGTAATTAATTTGTGGTTCCTGAGATTTACAATTAAACAGCATTAGCAAGGACAGCTGTCTAAAAATACATGTTTCTGTGCTATCCCATTAGCCACAACCAAAAACGAAATTTCCCAACATACAGTGTCACAGGCAGTGTCCTTCCTCCTCCTTGCTTTCCATGTGTGAGTGGCTTGAGCCAACTTCTCAAAGCCAATTGCACCAAGTAGACAGACTAGGTTCTGAAGGCTTCAAAAACTGTACAGAGCTGGCTACTAAATCCCAGATGTCACACACCTGGCTGGTTTGGAGCTGGCATTGTGCACACATCTTGGGACCTTTGTGCTTGTTTCCCCATGTTTCCTGAAGCTCTATTAAATGCTCTCTTACTTTAGCAGTACCACCAGTCTTAAATAAACAAAGCTGTCCCCAAAGGTCACAGATTTCCTTATCCCCAGCAGCCATGGCACAAGACCATAGGTCTCCAGTGTGCTACAGAGCTACAACAATACAATTTTTACTACCTCTAAGTTACTCAAAACAATACAGACCCACAGGGAACAGCAACCCTTGCTCACATGACAAGACAATGGCATCATACACAAGCTGGGAGCAAGCAGAAGTGAGACCAGTTCACTACCAATTCAACACTTACATTCGTGTAACACTCTCATCTTTGTCATTTTTGTCCTTTTTTCCTTCCCGTTTCCCACACACCTGCAAAGCTAAATGTCTGTTTTGCAGAAAACAAGGAGAGAAGCTATTCTAGCAAACAATTCAGTGCCACTAACTGGTACTATGCAAATGTACTTTGGGTTGTTCTCACAAGGAACTTTGGTCAATGCTGATGCTTTGAGCACCCAGGTGTAAATGTGCTGGTAAAGGTAGAATCACCAGCACAACAAAAGGAAATGCTTAGCTCACAGAGAGTTGTCATAGAGACAGATCAGCATCCCGGGGTATTCTCATTTAAAAAAGGCCCAGAAATCCTTTTTAACCTGTCTTCCCGTAGGCATCTGTCCTCGTGATTCATTTCTAAACTGCTGAGGCCAAAAGAGAACCATTTATCAGCACGTCTCCTCTAGGCAGGCTGCAGCTAAGAAGCTTTTCTGCAAACTTGATGGTTTTTGTTGAAAGCAAGTTTCTATCTGATTCTCTGGCTAGTGTTTCTAAAAGCTGTGGGCTGGGGAAGTGATCCAGCTTCAAAGCAACCTGGCCAGGAAAAAAAAAAGGAAAGCTCTGAGTTGTGCTCACTTTGCTTTTTAAACCAGGTCAAATCTCTGCTCCAATTTATAGACTGGGTACACTAGGAGCTGTGAGAGGACAGCACAGAGATGGCATTTCATGGTCCTGTGCAGAAAGAAGGTGTTGGGAGGGAAGACAATATTGTAAATACCTGAACATTTTTTCTTAGTCACATACAAGACTTCTTGCCTTTGCACCTAAAAGCTGCAGCTCTGAATGAGAAGGAAAAGAAATACATTAATCTCTGTCTGTGTGGACAAAGTTTCATAAGCTTCTTAGTCGTTAAAGGTGCAAAATCTTTAAACCTTTAAAATTCAGCTGAGCTGCTTTTTGGAACTAGGAAGCTGGCAGGCAGCACAGGAAACCATTTTCTAGGGAAAAAGCCCCAGAAGGGGCCTATAGGGACAGCTGGATCCCCACGGAATGACAAATGTGTGGCTCTGGTTGCAAACAAGGTCCTCAGACCCAAGGTCCAATGCAGCAGGATTCCCTGCAATTCCAGCAGGATTCCCAGACCTCTGCAGAGGCACGAAAGGAACTGGGGAGTGGGGGGAAAGTGTGGGTCACAGGTATGTAGGTTAAAGTCACAGCCAGGATTAAAGTAAAGCAGGAATTCAAAATTGCACAGCCCCAAGAGACACACATATACTGACACTGAACCCACAAATCCTAAGCTTTCCAGACTGTGTACTATCGCTGTAATGTCTCATGGTCTTCTGTGTGACCCAGATATGTAATTCCTAAGTTATTAAAATATATATATTTATCTGTAAATTCTTCATCCGTTGAGCTATGGAGATTCCTACTTCTAAAATTGCTGCTAAAAGATAAAACGATGGGCAAGCAGACGCTGCTCTCACACTGGGTCATAAAAATTCAGCAGAGACATTCAAAGAGGAAACATTTTTCTCACCCCAGTAGGACCAGCCTGACACTGCTGCATCCTACTGGAGCCATCCTGTGTCATGTCCAAGGAGCTTCCTGGCCAGCCAATATTTCTGCTGCTATAAAGATATGCCCATGAATGGTTTCATCTGGGAAATGTTCTTAATTTTGGGAAATATATCCTAAACTACATGGATACTATGAAACAGATCAGTATCATTCCAAAGAGAAAACTGAGGCAGACAGGCAGAGCATCAGCCCAAAGCCACCACAGCCAGTGGCAAAGGAGGATGGGAGATTCTTTCCCCCAGGATTTTCTTAATACAAACAGGAAGCACAGGAACACTTCACACTGAAAAATGGCAGGGTGGAAGTAAGCAAAAAAAGTCATCACTGTTCAATCAGGAGTTACCCCATGGTAGAACTCTCAAACATAACACAATATATAGGAAAAGGGCTCACATCCCTTGGAAAAAAAAGCACGGGAGTCATCCATGCTCAGCCACCCCCTCCCTTAAGACTGTGAGATGATCATTTCCTTCACTCACATATTTATTTGGAATCCGATAATTCATTGCCCCAAGCTTCCTGCTGGAGTTTGTCTTCCATTGTTCAGGATTTACATTACTCAACAGGAAATCAGTGAGAGGTCCAGTGATTAGAAAGGTGTGTTTTCCATTTGGATCCACCCTTGCTTGCTCACTTGGGGCTGGAAGTGGGACATGGCACACAACTGTGCCCATGGGAACTCAGGGAACTGGGGAAGCAAAAGTAGATTGCTTTGTCCTGCCCTATGCCACTGGCCACGTCCCCAAACCTGTCCCTCACACACTGTTCACATTCAGGCCTTGGAGCAGCCACTTCCTCCATGGGCTGGGGAGGGTGTAGTTTATGAAAATAAAGCTATCAGGGCAGTACTTGACTGGACTAAGTGTGGTGAAAGTGTCCCTTGATCTAAAATACGCTTCCTTCTCAAAGACCATTACTTTGACATTCTTGCCAGGGGAAAGAGATTCTGCACAGTGTAAAGTGCCACTTGTGAGATATAACTCAGTTTATCATGATGGTTGGGAACTAGACTGAGCAGGAATCAATGGCCTCTGGTGCCCTTAGCTGCGGCTTTGAATCCCAATCTCACAAATGATGTTTCAATATGTTCTCTTTAATGGCTCCTCTGTAGGAGCACAGAGCAAAACAAAACACAGCTAATCTTTTATGGGCTATCACTGGAACAGGATGCTTCCCTGGCCAAACCCTCCCACTGAAAATGTCACAGCTGGCTTAAAACATATTTCCCCTGAGGTTAGCTTGATAACAGGTAACTCAGCTCAGGGGCACACAGCTAGCAGTCAGCACTACACTGTAAAAGTGACTTGTGGAAGGCAGCTGGTGGCCTTTCTGGGCCACAGCTCCCAGTCACTATGGACTGTTTTTCCAAGACAGATATCTCCAAGGTTTCCCAGGCAGCTGATCTCGTGCAAAAGCTATGATTTTTATGTTTCTCTAGCATTCAGGGTGTGCTTGGGAACAAAGGCCCAGTTTATTTGCCATTGTACACTAAACCTCAGAGAAGGAAGTCTCTGTTCCAGAAGAGGTTTAAGAAAACTTCAAAGTGGAAGTTTGATTTCCAAAAATAATTTTCAAATTAATTTAGGGGGACCTTAAGCAAATGTCCTTGCTCCAGGCTCACTTACGTGTGCTGAACCAGTCCTCTGAGACCTCCTACAATAGATGTAGGCAAGACAGCCTCAGATAATACACTGAGTACAGCAGAAGGTTTAGCCTAAAATAAAAACTCCTCTGCTGAAACTCAAGACACAAATTTGTCATTCTGTCCATTTTAGACATGGGGGAAAGCATATTGCCTCTTCTTCACAGCAGCTTCACCAGAATAAGCCCTGTGCTCTACTGGGGAAGGTCACAGATTATAGACACTTCTTGCTCCTGTGCTCTGCAATGATTTCTCTAAAATTAGACTTTCCTGCAACTGGAGACAAAACTACAATGCTGAGTAAAATGGAAGGGCTACAATATATGTCTTACATACAATAGCCCTGTTTACACCACTCCTAGCTTCTTTCTCATATCCTTATGTTGACTCACGCTCATTTTGCAAAATGAAACAATAGAGCTTCCTTATATTAAACGATTATTTTGTCTCCTGTTCAGGAAGACCACAGGGTTCTACAAATTACTGGAACCTCCTATCCAAAAAAACTATCAGAAGCCACCTCAGAGCAGCTGAACATCATGCAAAAGTATTTTTTGCTGTGATAGCCTAGAATATCTGGATCTCCTTGTAAAATAGAAATGACACATACCACTACTGATACAAGATTATTTAAATCACCCCAGACAGAAAACCTCCTCACTAGCATTTTTTCCTCTGAAACACACCCAACACTTACAAGTATTAGCTCAGATAACATTTAGCCACTTTCCCAGCACAGAGAACTGCTATGAAAGCTGTGGAAAACAAGAATATTGCAAGCACAGAAAGAAATGTGGAGGATGAGCCTTTCCCAGTGAAATGTGCACTAATATCTGAACTGCATGATAATGAACGACACTGTCATGATTTGTTTCCCTGTATGAATTACTTACCCACTCCAACAGGGTTTTAGGATTTTGAAAAATGATCAGGGATCACTCCTTAAAAAACAGGGATTTTTTTCTTTTCATCCTACTTACTGCTTATGGCACATAATTTGATGCCGCTCTTAAGACAACATTGGCACTCAAAGCTGCTTTTCTATTCCAGCCTTGATTTTACCCTTCGAGTTTTCAGACTGGCCAGGAAATTCTCAGAGAGTACAAGGTGAAATTGCTTTGGTGAAGCCTGAAGGGGCTGGACTCACTCACCTGGTCCAAGTGCAGGGCACCCTCGGTGAAGCGCTGCTTGCGCAGGCGCTGCGCGACTCGATGCAGGTTCAGCACAGCCTCCTGGATCTCGGCTATCGAGTGCTGGGGTGAGACAGGGGGGAGCTCTTCAGGTGACAACACCTTCCCAGGGCTGTCAATCATGCTCTGTGCATGGTCATAGCTGAGCTTCACGCAGGAGCAGATGACCGTCCTCCCAAACCACTCATCAAGGATCTGCAAAATTGACAAGTGTAAATTGATCTGAGGACTCATTCTTCCGGTGCACAAAAGCTTGGGAAGTTGTTCCCAACTTGGGAGGAATGACACTGGGAGTAATGACACCAGACTTCCCCACTACCTGTGCTTTCTGAGTGAAGATCTTGTCCTACTGAGACCTTCAGGCCTTTTGCCCATGCAGATTCTCTAGCATCTATTAACATGTATATGCAAGTAACAGGTAACAATATATTGTGTATATACATAGGAGACTGCTTGGATCTCCCTCCTCTACCTGACTTCCCTCCTCCACAGAGCTCCAAGAACTACAGACCATCTGGGAGTCGAACCCAGTCTGTTGGCTCACAGGTTACCAGGTGCAGGAGTGACAACAGGCAGACACATGCCAGAGAGTTCTCCTGCCTAAAACACAGCAGAATGACTTAAAGTCTGGGCACCAGGGCATGAGGGGCTGGACTTAAAATACTGTTTTCAGGAGTACTGCAGGAACCCCAACGTCTGACTAGCACATGTGAAAGTGCCTGACTAGGACTTTCACACTTTGGTGGATCTGGAGGAGAAATGGGCAGTCACTGATCCCTTGCTTCTCTGATCATGTCCACGGTTCTAGGTCCAAACTCAAGCCAGGAACCGTTCTGGGCTTCCAAACTACTTTGGAATTGAGAGGAAAATATTCAATAAACTGCTTATAAAATTATTTTATTTTAAACCAGAAGCCACTCCCATTTTGAACTCCCTAAAAGAATACCAGTGTAAAAATAGGAATTCAGAATTATTTCCTAAATCAGACAGGAAAACCTGTTTTCAGCTGAGATATATAAGACAATCAATCCAACAGCTCATCAAGGCAGTGATAAAGTGCTGAGGGACATGGGCAGAAGGATTTTCACAAAAGTAAAGAGCACTGGCGTGAGGGCTCTGGAGACAGATGGAGACAGTTTGTGATAAACCATTCAAAGCACAAGTGCTCAGAGAATGATTGAAGAATTGTAATTCTGCCTTAGCTGCCAGTGCCACCTTACCCCTTCATCAGCCCAACAGTACAAGGTAAATTCTGCAAGTGACAGTGTCCAGGGAGAAGGGCAAGCTCTCTATGACAGCCTTGTCAAGGACACTGCTTCAGAGACAAACCTTCCCCTTAATAGGAAGGGACTGATTCCCAAAATACCTTTGCTGCCTCCTTCCCTAATGCATCACAGATGTGCTGTATAACTCAGCAACTCAGAGCTCTGAAAGTCACAGGGCTCTTAAGGTTATTTCTACTTCGAAAGTGCTTTAATAGCAGAGATGCAGCAAGTAGCATCTTGCAATGTAAAGTGCTCTGACCATCAGCTCATGGTTATTCTCTGTGTCTCTTCCTCTGTGCTGTGGAGAAAGAAAGGAAGAGAAAGCCACAAAGCTGGACAGAGATGTTGTGACAGTGGTGAGTGGTGACAGCACCTGCTCTGTGTTCTGCTGCATCTGTTCAGTGCAGTTCAACGGGTGGTGATGGGGGATGCATGTCCAGCAGGTCAGCAGCCCCTGCTCTGGAAACCCCACCAGAAGAATGGGCAAGCTCCCATGGACTGGCCTATGTACCATGGCTGAGGGATGGGCAAGGCACAGTGGAGGAGCAACATTTGGGGGTGGTGAGCTGGGACCTAGAGATTACAATGAGTAGCCCACAAGATCAGTCTGCAAAGTTTCCCCCATCACAGCAAACCTGGTGCACCCACAGTCCACACAGAGCACCAGCATCTAAAGGATTTCTAAAATTATGATAAGGTTTCCCCAGTTCTGCCTGCTTTTGAGAAAAACCATAGTCCTGAGCAACATCCTGTCCTCACTATCAGTGCTCTCATGGCTCTCCACCAACAGCTGAGGTCCAAGGGATGTGTTGGGACCTTTGACTCACCTCCCTTTCACCCAGCAGAGTGTGGAGGAGCATGTGATCCTGCTTGCACTGAGACACAGGTATACTAACACCTAGAAATACCAGCTTTTAGAAGAATGCTCTCCTGGGCAAAAGCCCTACAACCACTTTTCCTCTTGGAAAGAATAAATTCTTCTCCAGCTTTCGCCTGACATCCACATCAAGTAACCTCGAGTAAGACTGTAACCTGAAAGGCCTTGTAGGAGAAACCAGCTTGCTGAGATGGCCACAGGCAGTCTGCCCTCCCAGGGTCAGCATGGCCACAGCCTAGACCACTCCAGAGGTCTGCTTCCTGAGCTAAATGCTGCAGCTCCTCTATTTTCTCACTGGTCAGACAGGGTTGGACTGAGCACTACTTGAAACACAATGGATATATCACACGGGACAAGAGACAAGATGTAATTAAAGCCTTTTTTTAATTAAGACTTGACTTTCAGCTGCTCAAAGACAACTCAGAGTCAATGAAAGATTTACCATGAGCAATCACGCTGTTGCTATAGGATGGGAAACACTTTTCACAGCAGACAAATACAACCCACTTCAGTGTCAGAACAGGGATTCACTGCAGAAATTCAGAACCAGGAATGCAACTGTATTTTGCTAAAGCACAAAGATAGATTCAGCATCCTTTAGAGCAGCTGGGACAATAATAAGGAGGTGAATCTTTGTGAAAAATTACCAAATTGGCTCAAGAAATACTGTCTACAGAAAGAGTTGTATATGTAACAACAACGGTTAAAAAAACCTCTGAGTACAAAATGTGCATTTTGCATAGACTAAACAGTGCTCTGGTACTGCCAGTCTTTAGCCCTCCCTGATTAGTAAGGGGACCCTGTGAAGGGGACCCTGTAATCACCACAGAGGAGATTTTAGGGTAACAAAGAGTGTGGGAGAGAAATAGGAGAGAAATGAAGACCTGGGGAGTGGTGGCAGGCAGATGAAGGCAGCTCAGTGCACCAACAGACAGCCTCCACAACTGCTCCCTGGAAATAACACATGCAGAGGGGATGGAGCCATGCCTTTGCTGAAGGGCTATCGTGCTTTATTTGGATTCATGTCATTTGCAGCTCTGAAGAGGAATTAAACAGTCTGTTTACCAGAGAGGCCACAGAGGCACAGTGCCGCATCCGCCGCACTGCACAACTGCCTGCGAGCACGAGGCAGGCCTGGAGTCAGGGACACATCTCATCCCACCCAAAGCATTAGCTCTGAATTGCTGCTGGAGGTAAGACATTAAATGGTTGGGTGACCTGGCAAAGAGCAGGACATTCTTCATTCCTGAGATTCATACAAATATTCATCCTCTCCCAACCATGTTGAGAGATTATTCCAGTTAGAAATTCCACAGTATGTCTTCAGCAAGACAAGACACAGGCACAGTCCTGCACCCTCCAGTACTGTTCACCTTTGCTATCCACCTGAGTGTCGAGGGATGACATTTTTACCACTACAAGAGTAGGGGCTGGCCACTAGGAAGGACTGATTAGCAGGATGACTGCCTGCTGCCTAAGGTACCTTGCCTTCCGGAGTCAATTTCCAAATCACAGAGAACGTCAGTCTGTCTCGCATGGGATTGAGACTGCAGAGCTCCTCACAGAGCAGCCTGGGAAGCATTGGGATCACCTGCAAGAGAAGAGAACCTTGGTAAGACACAAGCTTTTAGTGTGGACAAGCTTCTCTGACCAGCTGTTAAAGAGAAAATGTGTTAAGCCGTCAGCATCACGTTCTCTGTGGGAGGAGTGGCCACGTCACAACTCTAGGATGCATCACCCATGCCAGAGCTGTATCACATGGCAGACAGCGTGGTGGCAGGGAATGAGGAAGTAACCCAAATCCTCTGAAATGAGAGGATTTCAGACATGGCTAAGGCCACCAACATCCACGTCAGCCCCATCCCTCAATGAGATCAGAAGCAGTTTTAAGTCTCCAACCTGGAAATCACTCCCAGTGCTCCCCTCTGAAGAATG
This sequence comes from Onychostruthus taczanowskii, assembly GCF_017590055.1. Classification (NCBI taxonomy): domain Eukaryota; kingdom Metazoa; phylum Chordata; class Aves; order Passeriformes; family Passeridae; genus Onychostruthus; species Onychostruthus taczanowskii. The sequence continues at coordinate 9,032,766 of NW_024499684.1, forward strand.
GAGTAATCTGCATCCTTGGTTATGCAAACACTTACAATGCAACTTTTAAGGTCACACCCAGTGCTCCCCTCTGAAGAATGGAGTAATCTGCATCCTTGGTTATGCAAACACAATGCAACTTTTAAGGTCACCAAGTTTGCTCTGTTTTCCACTTCTTTACCACTGCCACTTTGGCACTGGGAAGAATGGGGAAGGGCACATCAGGAAATCTAATGCTGAAGAAATATGGTCCTGGCAATCAGCAGCTGAAGAGGTTGGATTGTGGAACTGTGTTTCTTGCTTTCCCACTGAATACCATGTAACCAAGAAGTAAATGCAAGTCTGCTCTCTGCAAAGCATAAATGAAACTTCTCCCATGCAACACAGGAGACATGCTTGGCTTCAGTACAGATTGAACCATGCTTTACAGCACAGACAGGAACTTGTAGATGCAGGTGAGATAAACAGAAGTGCCTGTGTTATGACTATTGACCATGCTGTCCGCAAATGGAGAACAATTACTTTATTATACTCAAAATTTGAACAAAATGTCAGCCAGCATAAATTTCTGGCAGGATTTTTTAACCCATGTCCTAATTCCTTACAACTAATCAATATTTCTGCTGCTGAATGTTGAATTACCAAATTCCAAATTACTCACCTGACTACACCAACAAAGCTAGAGCTTTTGAGCATATTCACGCTAGAGCAAACCTGAGTAGCTCCAAGTGTTTCCACCATCCCTGAGTTATTTCCTAAGTGAAGTCTGTAGTAAAGACCATCTTTAGCAGCTGCTTAATGAAGCAAAACTCATTATTTGAGTTTAACTTCTGACTTGCCTTCTCATTATTTACCTTTGTGAAGAAGCAATAATTGTCCTCAAAAAACCACTACATTACTCCTCTAGTTTATTTTGAGTGGCAACGTGGAATGGTGCTTTTCAGAAAAACAGAGAAATGCTCTGCTTGTGTGCCATAAAGTAATTTAGCTATTTAATTTCATTTCCGTTTTGACTGCTCTGTGTGCCAGCCTGTAAATATAGGACCAGCAGGAAGCTGACTGGCATATAAATCCCAGCTCTTCCAAAACTCTGACACCTATTTAATGATTTCAGAGAAAACTTTTTCTACCTGAAGGCAGGAGAACCACTGTTCTTCAAAACAGTATGAAAAAACAGTCTCAGGTTCCTGTTTTCTCCTCAAGTGCACACACTTTACACTTACCTTTTGCTTTGAAGGAAAGACTTAAAATATTTAATCACATTTGTGGTTTGCCACCAGAAAATGGCTATAAATCTCTTCTAACTGCGGTGCACACTAGTGCCAAAAGGTTAACTGTATGGTCTGGGGCTCTCACCATGAATCAGCAGCCTGGTTCTCCTGGAAGGTCACAAGGGCACAGCCTGTGATAAGCTGTTTCCCACAACACAAAGGCCGCCAACTCTGTCATTGCAGTAGCGAACAGAATGTTAACAATACTGCTACATTCATAACTCACTGCCCCAGTACGTGAGCCTGCCCATGCTGCCTGGAAGGACCCGCACCACACGGGTACAAATTCAGTGTAAGTGATGCCAAACCATGTCAGAAAAGAGAGAAAATAGCTTTATAGTCTCTCGGAAATCCCTGCCCGCCTAAGATCACCCATGACCACCTTAAGACCCCAAAGTTCAGGTCACAGCGAACAAAGTGCTAGTAATTTAATAAAAGCTCCCATGCCCTTTCCCACCCAAATTAAAAGCTGCTTTTCTCTCTCTCCTCAACTCTGATAATCTGATAATGGCCTGTACTTACTGAATATTTGTGTGCCTTTGCACATCCTCTTTCCCTTCCCATCTCCTGGAGCAATACCAGTTTGCTAGAAAAATGCCTGCATGGAACACAAAAGCCCATGCTTGCTTTAAGTGTACTTGAGCAGGATTAATATTCAATTCAAGAGGCTGTAATTCAATGGAAGGGCTTTCAATGATGTGAAACACAAGCAAAGCTTTAACTCAGATCATAATTACACCACGAAACACTCACCAAGCAATTAGCTGTAACAAATCTACTGTTAGGGAAGCATCAGCCTGTGCTACCTTTGTTTTACAGGAGAGAAACTTTAGGTGGAAGTTTCTTAACCTAAGCCATGGAGGAAGTCTCATGGGAGAATAAGAATGCAATCAACCTTTTCCTGGGCTCAGCAAACACATACATAACATAACCTGACCTTGCACTGAAGGCATTTCAATTTTTTCTACCTTACTGAATTCAATGAAACCTGTTTCCAACACCACAACAGTCTTGGCTGACTGCGTCCTGCTTTAACATCACGATTCCTCTTCACCCTCTACATGGAGCATAAACCCACTGTCATAAGGCACAGGAGTTTAAGTTATAAATACACATTTCCCTTTTCCTTAACATGATACGGTCGCAGCCTGAAAGGATTCCCAGTAATTGCAAGCCCAGCATTTAACATACAAAGATGTCACAATTGTGTCACACTCAGAGTGAGATGTTCCAGGAGTGATCCCAGGGGCTGCCCAGAGGAACTCTGGCAACAGGATTATCTCCATCTCTTTCTGACAGAGACACGGGTTGAGAGATTTCCCTAAGCACATCTTTAATGTCCAGATTTGCAAAATATCAGAGGAGTGTAGAATTGCCTTGAATAATCCAGAGGTTGCCCGGCACCTTTTTAATGCTCTGCCCTTCCCGTGACTGTCTGCCAAGAGGCAGCAGTGTCTGCCAGCTGTCCTGTGGAGTGCCAGGGCACGCAGGAATCCAGGAGCTGAAATGCTGCCGAGGGATAGCACCTCCAGTGGGAAGTGGTTTCCTTGGCAAATTGCTACGGATGTGCCTATGTTGGGGATCACATCATTCAGCTTGATTGTACTGCAGATGGAAATCAAGTCACCTGGGCTTAGACGGGTAATAAACCTGGAATAAAGGGTTTATAAATGTAGCTGAATCTAGAAATGCAGTTGGAGAGGCCCAGCAGAGCTAGGCAAAAAAATTTTACAATGTAAAAAAGGAGCTACACTCCCCAGGAAATCCTTTCTAATGAATCTGTCATAGAAACCAGGGCTTGGGTGGTGAGAGCTTGTCTGGTTTTAATCCCCCTCTATCAAGTCAGGCTAATAAAAGACATCATCTCTCCCCACAAGCCTAGCAGTGCCCAAGAGATACTGAAAAGGGCACTTTGAATGGAAGGCTGATATCAATGCTGGCAGACAGCAGGTCTGCATTTGAAATCAAACCACAGACAGAGGATTTCTCTCTCCCTATTTCCAAGTCCTAAATGCAAAATCTTCAGCACTGCCCTTGAGACTCAGCTGTCCAGCACTGCCTGACAGCCTGCTCCATGCTACTGTTCTCTCTGCAGGCAGCCACACATCCCAGAAAGCCAAAGCAATGCCACCACTGGAAAACCAAAGTGAGAGAGGGCACTTCTGGGGCTGGGGGGGTCATACACACCATCATGCTGGCATTACAAAACAGATGGACCTGTGACCACGGCTGGTCACACTGCTTAGCAGCTGGCTCCTCTGCAGGGGAAGATCCAGATCCCTGCTTGTGAGAGCCTTGGGGTTTGTTTTGTTTCATCTCTTCAACAAATAAAGTGCTTCCAGAAACCAAATGTGAGTTTCCAGTCTCTCTCATTCCCAGGGATCTGGGCAGGGGAGAGAGCGAGCACATGCATGCTAGATGACAAAAGTTCTTGTTCCCTATAAAATCAGAAACACCTGCTGCAGCCAGGACTAACTCACTGGCCAGGTTCAGAGCAGGTTAGCCCAGAGCAGCTCTGATCAATGGACTCACTGTAGCAGCTTTTCAAGGAACAGAAGGGGAAAACTGGTCACCCAACCAAAGGGAAAAAGGAACAAACCCTGGTCAAGCATAATCCCCTATCTTCACAAAGTTACATGAGCACTTTTGCTCCCTTCAAACTTCATTCTGCTGGAATCCTGCTTTGGCTGCCCCTTAATTCTTGGTTCAGGTTGGTTATGATCACCACTGGCTCCTAAGGTGATCCTTCTCCCACAGTCAATCCAGTGGGGAGGGATTGCATTACCCAAGAGTTTCCACTAGAGCTGGTAGGAGAACGCTGAAGTTCAACAGTGGAGTGGGCTCAGCAAATCTCCTGCTTGTACACTAAAAGACACTCAAAGGAAATAGGCAATTTATTTATGAGCCAAGATTTCTCCTCAGGAGTTGTATCAACACTTCCATGAATTCAGAGTTCAAGCAACTCTTTGTTACTCAGCCTGAAATTATCAAAATATCAACACCCTGACAACCTGCTGGTGTCAAAAGTGAATATCTTGAAGTCCTTGGACTCAACATGAAGACAGGCTTACAGTTCTGATCTTTGATCTCCAGTGTAAAATAGGACCAGTAAAATATTATAGGGATTTATGGCTGAACTCTCACTCAAGCTGCTTCACACCTAAAATAACACTGTGAGATATGCCAAAAAAGAGGAAACTGTTTAGGTTTTCTTGCTGCTTAAAACCTGATACATTCTTATTTCAAAAACTTTTGACTTGTATTAAATAGACCACTAGCAATTACACAATAACTCCCCTTCTGGTTCAGGAAAATTAAATATGTGGCTTTATTTAACTTCTTTTGGAGGATTAGCATGGTGCTAACCTCTCGCAGAATCACAGCTGTCTTAGGAAACAGTTTCATCAAAGAAAAGCATATTTTCTACAAGAGTCATGCTACCATCTTGTTTCAGACAGCCTGGCTGCGTTCCTTTGCCCATCCCCTCACTCCTTTTCATCTCTTGTAATTAAAATATTGAAAATTTCATCATCTAATCTAGTTTGTTGTCTTGAAATGTGTTTTCGGCAGGGCATAAGTGTGGGTAAAACACTAATCCTGACTGCTGGGCCACTGTAGGTGAAGATGAATTGAAGATTAGGGGCAGCAGGTAACTTATGCCAGCATTGCACAGGACTGGCAGTGCTGGAGGGGAAAGGCACTTTGAAAGAAAATTCAATTAACTTCTGCATCCAACTAGATTTTCATGAAAAATGTCTCCTTTCTTTATAAAAATCTTCCTTCTCCCTTGACTAAAAGAATCACATGGCCTCAAACCACAGTGTTTTGACTTGGAAATACTGCCACAACATCCTCCTGGAGTACAGCTTTGCTGCCCCCAGTGACATCCCCCCCTAGTCCAGCCCACAGCTCCCACCATCGAGTCATCCATCAGAGGGGGAAGCAGAGACTGGAGAAGCCAAGGGTTTATCACTGGAGGGACTGCAAGATTGGAAAAACTGGTGCCAGAACTGCAGTTTCCATGAGATACACGTTGCTTGCCACTTGTGGAGAACAGCAAGCACAGGAACTGGGGTGTCTCAGCACAGAGAAGCTGTGTGCTTTTGGTGTCACTACCACTGACCTGGTAGGGACACTTGGGCATTGCTGTCACAGTGGTTCCACAGGGAGCTGAAACCCACCAGACTCCCTGAGACCCCCAAAGCTGTGCCTTGCTGCTTCTACCCAAAGAAAGCTAAGGAACAGTTGCTAAAGGTAAACAGCTTGATATCAAACCATAGATTTGATTCCACTAGTGTAACACAAATCATTTTATCATCCAGAAAGTGAAGAGAGGACACAGGAAGCTACTGAAAAAAGCATCATTACAAAAACCTCCCCAGATAACAACCCTGAAAACATCCAGGAAGGGAAGGGACAGGAAGAATCACTCCTAATCCTGAGTACCAAGAAGGACATGTTTATTATAGAAAAGATGTCCTGCCATTCCAGAAGGGGCTGTGGAGACAAGGACTCCAGCCTGACTGAATAGGAGTGTGGTGAGAGGCAGATTAATCTGCTCCATGAAACTGCTTCAACACTTTTCTTCATGCAGCTGATGCCTCAAGCCTGCACAGGACACTGACAGCCAAGTTTTCCAGCTTCCCTACACACACAGTGCCAGTGGTATCTGATGGGCTACAAAGTGTTTCTTCACATTCAACTGAAAATGAGACAGACACAGACAGAGTCTACACATTTCCTTTCCAACAATGTTAAACCTGAACCTGTTCATTTGTAAAGCTTAGACATCAGCTTTACACTTGAGCTTAACATTTGATTCTGATAAGCTAAAATCAGTATAATTTCAAGCATATTTTCATTGCATTATGAAGGAACACTATTCCTCCATTATTTGGGATATCCAGACAAAGTAGGAGTGTGAACCTTTTGCTTTACCTCAAGATGTTTGTTTGCTTATTTTACATCTTACTCTGACACAAATCCATTTCTCTGAGGCATGAGTTGGACTCTTGCACCAAAGGCAAGACAAAATTCTACACATCTGCCAATCTGAAGCCCTCAAAAGCAAGGCAGAGGAGCCAGCTTGGGTGTGTCAGGCTTGGCTCAGGTCAGCACTGAGCTGGTGAGCCCTGGCACATGTGGGGCACACACTGACCACAGTCAGAAGGTCACAAGCTGCTGCTCCACCCCAGCCTCTCTCCATAAACTCCAAGGTAGTGAGTCAGCTTCTGTGTTTCCATCAACTTACTCATTTTTACAGGTGTCCTGCAATAACAGCCAGATTTTGATTCTGAGCTTCTGAAAATGAACCTTGAAAATGAATTTATGGTAAGTGAAGGCACAAGCATCAGACAAAAAAAGCTGTCCTTACCTTCTGCACCAGATAGACACTGGTGGCCCTTTCACTTGCTACTTTATCCAGCGCTGTCTCTTCCAGTACGAAGTAGCTCACGTCTGCGATGTGGACTCCCACTTCCAAGTTCCCTGGAATTGCACAAGGAAGTCAGTAGGCTGTGAGCAGAAATGAACTGATGACATATTTAACTCTGACTCCTCTCCCCCTCCCTCAATCTTTTTGCTTTATGCCAAAATCTCACAAAACCAATACTTCTTCCTACTTCTTCCACCTGGGATGAAAACCGTGGTCCTCAGGACACTCTCAAATTCACCACCACGCTCAAATTCACCACCACTGTGGTACCACATATGAGTGAATGTACATGGAAGTGAATCCTCAAGTACAGAGGTGGAAATGTGAAAACCCTTCAAAATCACACGGATGAATCTTTCCAGTTAGGAGTTTGTAATAGTGAGCCCAGCCCTCATCCCTTTGCTGCCAGACAACAGTGTGAAAGAAAGATGGAACCCCACCTCACAAGCACACAGGCATTGCAGGATCCCATTTCCCTGGTATGGAGCAGTCAGTCACACTTTTGGGTGTGACTGCATCCAATGCTTTTGGGTTATCAAACTGCACCAACCTGGTTGAGCCCAGTTTGCTGCTGAGGACATGGGAAGTCTTCAATTACTTTGGATCAGCCTGTGCAGAAATGCAGCTTTCCACTAGAAGAATATTTCCACCGTTACCCTGCCTTTCCTTTAGATTTGGTCTTTCACCCTTTAATTAGAGTCCAGTTCAAAAGCATCTTAAGTCAAAAGTTAGGCTGGAGAGGAGTACTGCTGAGGTTTATCATGAGGTTTTGGCAGTAATTCGGATTTGGAAGTAGTGATCATCCTCAGCTTTGGAAGTAATTAGTACCTAGGTCCAAGAAATTCGGGTTTGCTAATCCTCAAAGCAGCCTATTGACCTTTGTTTTCTCTGGAAGGACTAGGCTGGATTTGAGGTGCTTATTTGTAGAATAGTTCTAAGTGCAGCGGGTTCCTAATTATAACACTTGGTTCTTTAGAGGAATTCACTAACCTCTTGGTATCTATAAATATTTTTTCTTTCCTTAATTTTTTTAAAGAGACAAAGTAATAAGATCCCATGCTGGTGACAAGCCTGTTTATTTATACACCTTGCAAAGAACATTATCAAAGCCCTTCTCTCGAGTGTCACGTTTTTGAAGGATAAATGGTTCATAGCTGTTGTCATTAAGCAGTACATGTGCCTGTGTGCCCTTCTGATGGATACCAGAACAGGATTTCAGCAGAGTAGGAGTGGAAACAGATGAAGAGGAAGCATGAGAGGGTTCAGCCTCCTATTAGTGGGAGACACCCAGGCCACTGTGGCCCAGCTGGGAACTCAGGGAAATGAGTACCAGCCCACCCTGCAGAGCTGCCTGACTTCATAACGATTTAACCTCATTAAGCCATGTTTGCACAGCACTGTGAGTACGTAAAGCACAACCCTGCTTTTGAGCAGCCTTTGTGCACTCGACAGAGCACAGATGTAAAGGCAGCAGAAACACACACAGAAGGCAGGAGGGATGGGGTTTAGATGTGCTCACGTAACCTCCAGCCACTGGAAAGGCCTGCGGAGACTAAATATGATGGCAGCAGGGAGAGAGGGCCAATAATCCCATCGCACACCAAGGGACAAATTCCACCACTTGTCAGGAAGCTGGGAGCAAAGACTGCAGATTAAATGGTTCACCTCAGAAAGCTGCCTACAGCTGTGTTGTGATATTATCACATGCCTTGAAAGCTGCTCTACATGGATTAGGCATCCAAGCCTGAAACTACTTAGACAGTAAGTCTTAGACCAACAGTTCAACCAACAGGTTTAATATTACACACACTCGAAGCCAACACTCAGAAGGTAAAAAAATATTGAATACTTTGAAGTCAATATTGTAATGTATTGACCCTGCAGACAAATATTGACTAAAGGAAAAGGAGAGGGGGTCATTACATCATGCCTTTAATCGCACTTTAATTCAATATGTGCACTGTTACATACATGAACTTTTTGTCCTCCATAGAAAATCGACAAACCAAGAAAGATCTCATTGCATGAGATAATAAAACATGGAGTCAGCCAATGAAAACACACTGAGCAGAGTTAAATTTCATTCAGGTTTCCCACCAGAGCTTCTAAAAGCCGGGGTCAGTGTGAGCCCCTTGCTTTTGAACTTTTGATGGAAATTCTATCTAAATATTTTCTTACATACATTGACATAATGCAAACTGGCAGCTCTTGGGTTTGTCTTGCTCATGTATGAATCACCCTATCTCTCTCACCCCCAAAATATTCAGACCAAGAGAACTTGAAGATACAGCACAGTGATCAACCAATCTGATTTCTCTCAAATCATTGCTTTTGAATGTGCTAGACAAAATACCAGCCTAAGCCTGCACAGAAATACCTGCCTGCTGCTCTCTCCCTGGTTTATTTGCTAATTAAAGTGAAAGAGCATTGTGGATAGAGAAATACTATTCACTAGAATTCTGTTCCAGGTTCACAAACTGTTTTTCCAGTCTCATTAATTTTTACGACAAAGTCACAAAAGGAACATTTCACACTGTAAGACTCATGTTAGGCCCCAAGGAAAAAAAAAAAAAAAAAAAAAAGAGAAAAAGTGGCCTGAAAGGGAAAGCGAATTTAACCAGGAGTCATGGAGAAAAAAGTCTTGCCAAAGAGATCAGAGGAAGAGGGTAGAGGGCGGACACCACATGGTTCACACACCATAGGCCACTATACATGGTCTACTTGACCTCCATTTTGTTGAAAAAATATACTTTTCCAGCAAAGAGAGCCTTCCAACCTTGCCATGTAGCTCTCCATTGTGACAGACTTTTTATATCCTAAATGTCTTAGAGAAACAAGTACTTTTACAAACTACAGATTTTTTTCATCCCAAATTCTCTAACAGGGAATTTAAAGCTGCACAACAACTCCTTATGCTAGGTATACACTAGCAGTATAAGGCTAGGGGTTTTTAAAATGAATTTACATTAAAATGTACAGAAGATTAAGCCAGACACTTCATATGCAGCTATTAAAGCAAATAGCTGCAGGGAGCATCTATTGCAATGAAAAATGCTGAAGGCACTTGGATGGCTTCTCTCACTCAGGATCTCTGGGACTCTTTCATTTAAAATCATTTCATCTGAAAGTGGATGCAAAACTGTCATGCCATTCAAACTCTACCACTGCAAAGCTGCTCTTGGGAGATGTTTAGCAACAGGGAATGCAGTTTAGAGTCAAGCAAGGCGTGGTTTATTAACCAGCTGAGCCCTATCAGCTCCTCTCTGCAACCACAGAGACGTGACAGAGATGGAGACAGGAGAATTGTCTGAAATCACAGCACAGCACTGCAAAGCCCAGCGAGGAGGCCCTTTGCAATGAGGAGCTCTCCTGAGGTCTGCAAGCACAAAGGGAAAGGGATGGGCACTCAGCCCCCCAAACCCCCTTGGGCCAATGCTCTGTGCCAGTGGGACAGGACTTGTCACCTAACTGCAAACAACACAGCTGTGATGCCACAAGCAGAGAGGACAATTTCCCTTTCATTTACCATCAGTGGCTGTGACAATAGCAGAACAGAATGGACCTGTGTCTCACCAACTCTCTGGAAGCCGGGATCCTCTCTTGGAGCTCACCAAGTGACAGAGCCATGAAAAGCAGGTGTCCCCCCAGCACAAAGGACACACAGTTGTTTTGGAGAAGGATCAGCTCCTCATGCTGAGGATCTGGCTTGTTTGAACCCACCCCAAAATCTCCTGTGCGTCAATGTGATGCTAAAATCAAAGGAGAGCAGTGGCACCTTACAGAAGAACAAAGAACAGGCTGTTTCTTTTTTTCCTTTTTTTTTTGCTGATGATCTCATTCTCTATGACAAAACAGTTCAGAGAGCTTATTTCCTTCTTTATTGAAAAAATTATAAACAGAAAGGGATTAGTAAGAAGGAGCTAGAAGAGAAGGAAAAGACATTTTCAGCCTGTAAATGCTTCATAAGAACTGTCAACCCAGCAGGTCACATCAAGCACTTGCCCCTGGAATTAGAAAGTTGAGTTGAATGCATTTGAACAGTATGTGAGGGAACACACTGGAATCAAATCCCTCTTCTCCATCTTCAGCAACCCTACTCAGTCATAGAGCAAATCCAGAGACGAAGCAATTTCACTTCACACCCTAGCATATGTGAATTTTAGGGCCATGTAACTGAAAAACGCAGCTCTTCAAGGATAAAACATCAGAAAGTATTTCTCTACCATGCAGTATTTCTCTCCCATTTATGGAGAGAAATACTTTTCACTTTCAAGCATCATCATTCTCAGGAGGGAAGTCAAACATGAGCAAACGTGTTAAGTCAACTTAAAATCAAATGCCAGGGTTTTTGGTATATACTGTTTCCAACACTGTCTTCACCCTTCAGTGAGATACAAAAGAGTTCAAAGCAAATTGCAAAGTGTTTGCTCTATCCAGAAAACAGCCAACTACCCACCTGCTGCCAGCACTTCAAGGCAGTCCCAAGCTGTTCCCTGGTTAGACCAAACTCTTGCAGCAAATAATTACAGTTCTTTCCCATTCCACAGCCCTGGGGGTATCATGCTGTTGCTCTTATCTGCTAAGCAATATTTAGCACCTTGCAAAAGTATGAAAAACTTGCATAAAGAGAGAGAAATGAGGCCTATAACCTACATACATGTTTTGTTGCTATTGGCAGTGCTACAGAAGATCAGGAATCTTCATCAAGGGGGAGGACAGTGTCTGCCACAGAGGGTCACAGTTACAGGAGGGACAGCCAGAGGAGCTGCAGACCATAAAGGGGTGGACATAAACCCAGTGTAATTTGCACTGAAGCAGAAATTGGCACCAAGACTTGGGGAAGCTGCTGGAACCAGGAAGGGGCCATCACAGCTTTAAATGAATGACATGACCCAAATATTTCTGCTTGTCTTTGGCATGTGTATGAACACATACAGCTCAAGGGTTATGGAAGTGACCATCTTGGGATAGAGAGGGAAGAAAAAAGAGAAAAAAGAATGATCAGGAAAGAAGAGCAAGTGGGAAAGCAAAAGAAGCGCAAGATGGAGAAGTGGAGGAGAAGAGAATAAAGTGGAACCATGGAAAGAGCAAGTTTTCTGTCTGCTCTGTAGTCTGAAGAAAAAGGTAGGTGGCTTTAATTCTCAGCTGAGGTTACTTTTCTACCAAAGGAAGCCAAGTTGTTCAAAAAAGCAGACAGTGTGTTTTACTTATTTTAAAATAACATGGAAAGTGCTTAAATTTTACTTGTGTGCCCTAGGGCCATTTTGCTTTTTGAAGACACAGTGCAACTGAGCATAAATCCATTAACTTGTTTACCAAGAAACCAAATTTTTTAAATTATCACATGATGGCCCTTTAGCCAACTGAAATGCAACTAATTGCACCCTTTTTTGGGCAAGTAATAGCTTTTTCCTTCTTTAAAGGTCTCTTCCTTAACATAACCTCACAAGAAGACTCTGGCAAAAGTATCAGATCCTGTATCTTGAGAGCAGGACAAGTCCCCAGGGCACAATGCAGCAACTTTTTCATCCAAACATTTCCATCCACTTAGTAAATGTTGCAACAACTTCAAAACTGAAAAACTGTCTGCCCAAACAAGCAACAAACACCTCTAAAGGGTAACAATCAAAAAAATGCTGCATGCTATCAAACCCCTCTGCCACTGGTTTGAGTGAAAATTGTCCCAGAGAAACAACCCACTTCACCTACCAGTAACAGAGAACTTAAACCATCAGGAACAGCCTGGCCAAAGTTCCAAGAAATTTCAACTCTTCTTTGAACTATGCTTGGTCACTTTTTTGGTGTCTGTAGCACCTGGAGAGGTGGCCAAGGTCAAACCCTTAGCATTCACATGGCAAACTGTGGGAGGTGGCACGTGCACTGTGTCAGCATCAGGCTGCAGAGGTGCTGGCTGGGTCTGGGCCCTTGCTTTGCTTCTTAAATCACAATTAAAGCCTTCAATTTTCATCCTCTCCTTGAGGAGCCAGGCTGATATAAAGATAATAAAAGCTGTGACTTTTCTGATTTAACTGCTGAAATTCAAGAGCTGGAAGATGGACCAAATCCTCAACATGAGCAGAACTGAGAATGGCCCCAAACTGAGAAACAGCATGAGATCACAAGAGAAGGGAGGAAAAATCCCAAAAACATCTTTACATGTTAACTCTCCCCATACTGAAGGTCTAGGCATTTCCTCAACTTCCACAAGCATCTGAAAAACTACCGACAAAATGGCGACATTGCAAAGTGATGCTTTTAGCAGTTCTAAGAGAATAAAAAAATTCAGAGTTTTTCACAAAAATAAACCATAACAGGGTATTTGTTACTTTCTTCTGTTCTTCTTTAAGTTAAAAGGTCAGTGTTGGACATCAATGAGTCTAAAATCCAGAATAACATGATTCTTAAAGTAATGTTTTACTCTGACCTTCAGGCATTTTGTCCCTTGCATCAACTGAATGTTACAGAGACAACTACAATTGTACAAACCAATTTGTGACTGGCTCTAGGTGAGGTCCAAAACAAAACTCATCTGTTCATTAAGTGCAGCAAAGGACAAGAGAAGATGAAAAGCAGAAATATTTTCTAGAGTTCTCCATGAGCCATCAGCAATCCTTAAAATAGTTTCAGAATTATGAGGAGACTATATCTATTACTAAATTAAATTCTGGAAGCAGGTCTTTCATGTGAGTTGCATGAAATTTTGTCTGCAGCAGCTAATAAATTCAGCAATGTCCTAAAAACACTTTATATAATTTTAAAGCCACGTTTTATACCTCAAAACAAAGCCAGGACACCTTCATGGGGTGGCATTTCATGCACTGTGCCCTGAGTTTTGCACATAAACCAGCACAAGCCCGTGCAGGAAAGGTGATCCCCCCACACCTGAAGGGGATGTTCAGAGATGGCTCTTGGTCAGCATGAGGCTCTCTCAGGACAGCAGGTCAGTCCTCCCATGGGAACACAAGGCAGATCTCTGTGCTGGTGGTGTTCTCCCAAATTCCAAACTCCCATGAGCTGGAGACCACAATGCTGGCACCAACCAGGTGATGCCAGACCTCACAGATGATAGCACATCACCAAGGCAGAGTAACACGAGCTGCTTGATGAGTGAACTCACACCAGCTCTTCATCACCTTGTGACAGAAGATGTTGCCACTCAGAAGGCACCTACTACCTACAGCTGTCCTGAAAACCACCTTAAAACCTGAGCAATAACTCTGGAGAAGAATGAAAGAGCCCTTCTGTGCAAGCACTACTCCTGCACCATTACATTGGATACTTACAGGAGGAGGGAGTTCTCCTGAGGGAAAAACACTAAATACTCAGGACAGAATTCACACAGCATGTTCAAGATAAAACATTTAATTGCAGACTGAAGGACACAGGCAATGATACCCAACAGAATAAGCACACCGAATAAGGATTTTTTTCACACTGCTGAGCAAGATACAAGCAGAAAAATACAGATACAAGTGGGGCACAACTATTGCAACAGTAGAAATCAGGAAACAGCACAGAACAACTGGGGACAGGCAGTACAATGATGGAAAACAAAGGGAATGTAGCATTCCTTTGATATAGCAAAGGTGTCCATTGGAAGACTGAGACCAGACACAGTGGTTCCTTATGCAGCAATGCCTGTGTCCCACCTTCTGGCCATGCAGGTTCTGTCCCCATTCCTGGGCTGGTATCTGCTTACACTGCAGAGGTTCACAGCAGAGCTGGTTTCCTCTGTGCCTGCATGAGTGATGAACAGACCTTGTGAGGTGCCAAAACACAAAGATCCACTCTGAGCTATTGTTAACTATTGATTTCTTTGCAAGACTCAAGTAATGAGCAACTTAAGAGGAGCTACAAACACCCAACACATCAGATTTATCCACTGAATGCCATGACTAATTTATATGGTCACATCTGGGAGAATCTCTAGATGACTACTTAAAACTTAGACCCAGCATGAATCTTTGTCATGCAGGCTCAAATTCAACACTTGGAGGATGGATCTTCCACCCTTCATCAAGACATGATGTCAAGACATCAGCACACAGAGGCAATGGCTGTGCTGCTGTGACTCAGATTCCTGGCTCAGAAAGCAATCTCTGCTGGTGGGGAAGAGTTACCAAGGCAGACTCTCAGCAGTGAGGTTTGCAGCCAACACAATGAAGGTAAAAGGACAATTTCTGGTATTCACGTCATCAATTGTTTGTATTCCAAGACTGATTCAAGAGGCTCTACCAGGAAATCAGCAGTCTTTGAATTTAAAGAGATGGGAAGTGACACCCAGAAGCTTTTGAGAGGCACTTTTGGGTGTAGGATATCATCCTGTTCCTGAAATGAAGGTTTAGAGTGGGGAGGGACCAGCCTCTCTCTGCTGCTAGGTCAGTCCCTTTTGTGGTATCTCTGCTGTACACAGCAATCCACGGCTGAGTGAGCATTCCAGGCATTCAAAGAGACCTTGAGATGTAGTGCTAGGCCAAACACATACAATGCACTTCCACAGAAGAGCCCTGACATTTCTTCAACTCCTTTGGGAACAGAAGGAAGTCACTGAGATTTCAATTTTAGCCATCCAACTGTTTTGTTTATTTTTGGAAAGATTTCCAAAACATTTCCCTCTGCAATTGGTTTTACTCTTTCTGTGTATCTAGCATAATAGTTGACAATCAAGAAATAGTGTAATGAATTACTGTGTAAGATGTTTTTCCTGTTCATCTCGGTTCTGAAACCCTGCACTGCACCACATAACAAGTTAAAAAAACAACCCAGTGATTCTGAGGGATCCTGCCACTTCATAAAGTTGATAATAAAGACAATATACAGCAGTAACTCCTTTGCTGCCTACATGTAACAGAACATGTGACTGAAGATAACCATGAGGGAACGTTCTGCTAGCCATTTGTACCCTTCCAAAGTTTATCTGCCTCACATAGTTTCTGACTTTTATTTGCTACATTCACTGAAAAGTCCTGTCCCATCTAGGTATGTCTGGTCATCCCTTATCATTTGTGGTTCTTCTCCAAAGACTCTCCTGGTCCTTGGAGTACTTTTTTATGAATGGAAATCATAGGCAAAATGCTTTTAGATCTGTTTGCACAAGAATTTCTGGATCTTCTTTCCATTATTGATCTACTTAAAGGCATTTTCTCTTTTTTTTTTTTTTCTTCAATACACAATCAGACACTCTTTTTTTAAGTTTGTATCCACAAATATCAGCGAGGTCCATCAGGACACAAAATCCCACGCCTCTAAATCTTTGGGGAATTGTCCCAGGTCCTGAATTCATGAACTGAAATGATCCGGAAGGCAACTTTGCCCAGAGCATCTCTCCTCCCTGCAGAAAAGTAAACTCACTTTTATGAGTAATTCTACTGGCATTTGCACATCTGTTTGCATGCTCTGCAGCCACAGTCTTTGTTACCTTAATATATCTTTTATTTTGTTTTAATCCCATGTCTCTTTGCAACACAGCTTTCCTTGCATACTGTAAAAACCCCAAAAAACCAAAAAAAAAAAAAAAAAAAAACCCAAAAAAAACCCACAAAACTTTTGGGATAAGGATGAAATATTTATAAAATATGTATACATGACATAAAAATCCAACACAATAAATATGGATTACTAATCACAAATCCTGCCCAATTTTACTTAACCAAGCTCTCAATTGACCTTATCACAAGCAGCTTTCAAATATATGCAAAAAAAAAAAAAAAAGTTTTAATAAATTATGTTCTAGCAATCAATGCTCTAACTAAATCCAAACTTCCTTAATGACCCCAGTACCTTAACAGCCAGTTTACTGCACTTGTCTGGGGATTTGGCTCAGTCTATTTTCCTTTCAGCCACCAGCAGTTTGGAGCAACCTGCCCTATTCCCAGGGGAACCTAGGGGAGCCCCAAGTCATCAAGCCATCCCAGCAATTTCAAGAGAGATGTTTGGTGGAGAAAAGCTGACTCAATTCAGCCCTCTGATTCCATTCAACCCTGCACTTGGAAATTGGAAGTGATGTGTGTTTCCTCACACAACCCCACGTTACCTCAAAAGAAGAGACAAAATATACTGCACACGCTGCAGCTCCCAGCACTACACAGGAGCCTGCTGTGGGGCACAGCAGGGATCTGGATTTGGCAGAGATCTGAGAGCATTTTGCATATTTCAATGAATCTGCAACCACAAGCCCTCAATAGGAAGAAAAAATATGTACCTCTTTCTAATCAGTGCAATATGTCTTTTTCACTCTCCCGGTGACACAACAAAACATCCCCAGATTAACCAGCAGGTAACAGGAGAGACGAGCTAATTCTGCCTGATACTAAAGTAAAATTTGACCCAATGTTTCATGCAATCCCACTCCTGATAGATCTTATTTTACCCATACTTGACTCCTGCAGTAAATCTAAGCAAATTGCAGTTCATGATCATTTGACATTTGAATCATATGTCAATGTGTTTCTGTCATTTTCTCTGGAGGTCTGGTGTCTGTTCAGCTTAAATAGCTTACAAAGAAGGAAGCATAGTAATTTCATAAATTATTTTTGATAAATAAGTCCATATTCATTTCAAAAGTAGCTTTTGATCCAACACTAGCTTGTTCTTCAGTGTTTACCTTCAGCAAAGATTTACAAACTTACAAAAATATTTACTCCATTTACAAACTCTGCTGATACTCTGTCCTGCAGGGACCAAAGGGATTTGCTGAAGGGTCCTGTACCACGTTTCCCTAGAGCAAATGTCACCCTGCAGCCCTTAAGTGGCTAGGGAGACAAAGCTGAATAGAAGAAGGAACATTTACATCTTAAAAATCAAATGTAAGTGCACAGAACTTTACAAAATTAAAACATCCTAAGTGCTTGCAAACTGCACCAGGAAAGAATGCAGGTCAAAGGAGAGGAAGACCAGGTGGTCTCCTGAGATGGTAGAGGACATCTTGGGGCTACCAGGCCTCTACAGGTGTTTTTCAAGTGCAAGATTCTGGAGCTCACACACCAGGAGATGTCTACTAAGCTGTCCAGGTCTAAGAAAAGCAGCCCCAGAGCCTGGAGGCCTACAGTGGAAAAGGGAGAATTTTATCAACATTTGGCAAAACATGAGTTGGCTTTACTAAAATGTGTGAAATAGGCTCCTCGAACAGAGATCTAAGTCTCAATCTCTTTTCCAAAAAACTGCAGCTCACAAGGAATTTTGTGCTAAGAGGAAAGGTCATGCTGCACTCTTCCCAGATTTGGGTCACAAGGAAAAGTTCTCTGCTTTGCTTATACCCCATTATGGCACTTACAGAAACATAATGTGTTTGATGTTTCTATCCCATTTCCCATAGGTACATCTGATTAGCATTCACCAACAGATTGAATGGATTTAAGGGAAACAGAAAAAACCAGGGGGCTGCACACTGCAGAAGCCTCATTTGTTTAGGTCATCAGGCAAACACTGGGAAGAGTCAATGATTGCATCTATTTATGGCCTCACTCCAAAATGCAGACAGGCCGTGTCACTAAGGACATGGAAAACAGGGCAAACAGTCTGTAGAAAATATTTCTATTCTGCAGTACAACAATTCCTCCTAAAAAAGATGTAAATTACTTGAACTTAAATTACTTTGTAAAAGACTGTAAGAATACAGAAATGAAAGAAAAACACAAGTGAGAACCATGTTAGTTATTAATATACAAATAAAAGATGTACAGAGCTCTGTCAGTACAGCCCAAAGCACTGCTTTGAGATCAGCAGCAAAAGACAACCCCTCAAAAATATTTCCCTGTAACCTCTGCTCCGTATTTTCCCATCATGGCCTGACCTTTCACTAGAAGGAACTGTCTGCCTTGAAATGTGCTAAATTCCATTTCTACTCCTACCAGTAAGCAGCCTTCAAACAGGACTGCATCAGTGTACATTACCAGAAATACAAGCACCTCTGGCAGAGAATGCCCAGAAGAGGTTTGGAAAGTGTGAGAAACATGCCCGGCATCACTGGGACTCACAGGTCACCTGCCATGCTGAGAGCAGAATAAATCTTTAAACCTCTGCACCCTGGGTGAAAACATTCAGGCTTGAAAATAGCACAGCTGTTTTCTGCAACATCCATACGACCTGAGAACGGTTCTGCTGTGCCTTCTTGGCTGCAGCAATTTGCTAGAAGACGTGCAGAAAGGATCACAAAAGAGCATTGACTGAAATGAACTTGTTTAAAACCTCAAGCTACCCTGAAAGCTCTACAAAGGCTGTAGAAACTAGGTGCAGGCCAGAGCCATCTTTTACTCCAAGGTTCTGCTGAATCATCTAAATGGAGTACAGTTTGTTCATATTTCTGCAGCTGTTACATAAATAACCCTATTTTCCTTCTTTATTGGAGCTGATCTCTTTTAAAATATACACTCACAAATGTGAGCAGCAAGCTCACCTCCCTACTGCTATCATTAAACAATAACGAGGAGCACGGCCGTTAATCAGAAACAGACTCCAATATAAAATCCTCTCAAAACCAGACTGGCCCACTTAAAACATATATCCCTGGAAAAGTTTCCAACTGCTGCAATATCCTACTGCAAGCTCCATTAAAAATACAGCTCTTCCCACAGCCATCCCATGCTTCCTCTGCTAGTGACACTCTGCTACTGGGTAGTTCTTCATGATAGATTTGTGAACTACTTCAGCAAAAAAATTCCTTTCCACCTTCTACAGAGGATGTAGCACGGGTGAATCCTTCATCCACTGACCAGATCTGATAAGAGGAGGCTGGAAACTCCACAAAGGTGCAAAGACAGTCACTTATCTCTCTGCTTGCTGCCTAAGATCCTTCAAAGCAAAGAAACTGTCACAGTCTTGAATAAATTAGCAATGAATACTCAAAGACAATTTAATTCTCAAAAATCTTCTGAAATGCCCTGATTTAGCTGTCTGATAGAGGAAGTGTGGGCAATTAATGTGCTTTTTTGTAGAAATTCAGTGTGCTATACACCAACAGAGAATTCTGAATTAGGTTCTGCATTCTCTGTTGATTTTTGGAGATCTCCTGACATCATGAGGATGCCAAGATATGTGGTTTGCTCATGTTGGGATTTTTTTGTGAGGTTTTTTAAAGTGTTTTACATATGGGCAAAAGGGATGGAAAAAATAATAATTTCTTGTAACCACGTTTACATTTGGAATAAAAGCTGCGTTAACTCTTAACACAACTTTGCCCTCCTGAGAGATTCAGCCTTGCCAGACCTGGACACGCTCTTAACTTCTAAAACAACTCTTTGTCATAATAATTGCAGCCATCACAGCAACTTTTAGAGCCAAAAAGTTCACAGGGTACCTCCAAAACATGTCAAAAGGCTCTACAAGCATAAGATTGAGGTTCCCATAGGGGCTCTTCCTAAACACCGAAGAGCTGCAAACAGCCACAGCCTTGCAAGCAAGTGAACCCAAAGAATTGACCCCAAAGGACCCCAGCAGTGGTTTTGGACGTGTCTAAGTCTGGAAATTCCTGAAAAAATTTTAAGTCAAAGTACAGATACCTTAGAAAATTTCACTTATGCTGATAGACTTATTACCCTCCCTTTCTCCAGCCATATTTTATAGGCTTATAATAGTACCCTACAGTGTGCTACAGGGGCCACTGAGCAACAAGTTAAATTCACACAAGGACAAAAAACTAACAAGTCCAGAGGGATTCAATTTGCATGCCAGAAAATGTCCCAGGAACTTGTGACAGGAGATAGATCCGGGTGTCTTCTGCCAGCTGCAGGTCTGTGGGCTGAAGTCCCCTGTGCCAGAAACTGAAGAGAAGCATGTCCCCAGCTAGACAGAGCCCGGTCCTAGCCAGGAACAGGCTGATGGAATGAACGATTTCTAATTTCCCCATCAGGATGCAAACTAAGGACTGTGGCCACATCCCTCATCACTACCTATACCCACAAGCCCCAGGCACAAGTGGCAGGGCTGCCATGGCTTTGCAGGCTTTCTGGCAGAAAGAATTCTGAAGAATTCTTTCTCACACTGGTACTTTCTTTGAACACTTTCTCCAAATGGCTTACGGGTAAGAGAACAATGCACCACAAACCAGCTGACTGAGTGGTCCCTGCAGCATCTAAAACCCACATGAATGTGAACAGTAAATGGTCAGAAGCCAGAGTTTCAACACTTTAGATCTGAGGACCTGTTGGATCACAATGCTGTCATAAACCTCCAGTGATTCAGATGACAAAGTGGAAAGAGGGAGAACAGAGCTCAGCTTAGGATCTCTCAAGAAGACTCTTTCAATTTTCTGTGAAACAGAATGGCATTTTTTCCTTAATCTTGCCTCAAAACTGCTATTGTAGAGTACAATTAATTTTATTGGCTTCAAATTGTCTTTCACCACTGCTTTTTTTATCCGTTTTATAGCACTGTTATAGTACTCTGTACTTGGGTCTAAATGACATTACAATGCATTGGCCACATTGCACAGTATGAAATCAACTTTAAAAAATGGAAATTATGTTTTGGATGTCATATTGTATGTCATATCATATTGTGATGATAAGCAAGAGCAAGAAAAACTAAACCCACACCAAAAAAAAACAAAAACAGAAACCCAAAAACACAACCTTTATCTTCATTATTAGGGGTGGATAGGTTAATATAATCATGCAATATTTCTAACCAAGACTGTTACTGGATCTTATCAAACTAAATGAGCTGAGCTTGGATGGCAAAGTAAGCTTACAAGAGAAAAGTTCCTTTGGTCATAATCATCAAGATTTGGCTTCTGGAGCTTTACTTTCTGTTCTGCTGGCTTACGGCATAGTAAAAGTACAAAAAAGGCAGAAGAGAAAGCTCAAAGGCAATGAGAAGAAAAACACAACTTATAAGGCACACTGTGCTCATCTGACAATTCCCAGCATCCCATAAACACCAAAAAACAATTCAGCCAGTGACCTTCAAAAGACTGGATTCCTTTACCCATGGACTGTGTACACAAGGTCAAAGTTGCACTCGACTTTAGCCTGCAGAAGTGGTGTATTAGCTATTCAGCTGTAACTCCCATAATGACAGGAGACAGCTGAGATCTGCTCAAATCAAATTACAGCTCTGATTATGCAAAACACTGTGGCTCTGCATTTTCTAACACTAAGTCTGAGTGCAGTTTGAAGATGTCTGCTCCAAGATTTCTAAAAACAAGCAATTAAAACAACAGGAGAAGAACTAGTTTATTACTCTACTTATATTTGGCAACGAATACTTCAGAACAAATTATAGATACAAGTGTATCAACAGCTGAATACAAACACTAGAACTATTTTGTAAAATATATCTCATACCGTCAGGGAGTTGTTTACAGGACAAAGCATCATCAAGATCTCTGGCAGTTGATGGGTCGATGGTGAAAATGCATTCTTTCCTATCCAAAGAAAAAAAAAAGAAAAGAAAAATTTATCTCCCAGTCACAAAGAAGGTATCAAAACACAGAGCCCATCAGAGACATCCAGACAACAACAACCATGTTTTCAGAAGACTCTGCTGAAACATCTTCCAGTCTCATCTGAATTCTAAATCTAATCTATTTTTTAAAAAACAGTTTAGACAAGTGAATCTCCTTGGGTATTTTTTCATTTTTCTTTTTGGTTTAACTGCTTGGTCTTAGTAGCTTTCATTTCATTACAGATATTCCCTCACAAAAACTAAACAATTTAGCCCATCAAGTTCACTCCAAAGAAACAAGCAGGAAAAAGTCTAGATGCCTTGCAGCTAGAGTAAAAATAGATTGTTCCTAATTGCTAAGTTAAATGGAACACAAATAAGCCTCATGTCCATGCCAAAGAGGGGATGTCACACCATCTGACACTCCATGAGCACAGCTAGGACAGAGCAGAGGCACTGAAACGTGACAAAACTGAGTGAGAGTTTTGGTCCCAGTAAAGACACCCAGGAGATGCAGGACTTTACAAAACCTACACAGCCAATTATGGACCAAAGGGAAAAGCAGGTTCAGCGGGAAAAAAAAAAAATAAAGTTATAGGAAGGGCAAGCTCCAAATCAGCTCATTAAATCTTACAGATCAACTTGGTGCTCAGGAAAAGCTGAACATCCTTTTGCATGTGCTGTACCACACCGTTCCAGGTGGCACCTGGAATTTGCAGCCCTGCCCTGGAAGGCTCACATGTGTATGTCCTGTAGCAGTGGGTGTCAGGAACACTGGGAACACACCAAGTAGGACTACAGATATGGTCTATGGCCATACAGATGGGACAAATAAAGCATCTGACTCGGGAACCATCACGTTTAACAGAGCAGAGCCTGGCACCAGTGAGACACAAAACCTGAAGCCTTCAACACATAAAACTTCCTAAACTCCTGCTCCAGGACCTCCCTTCACCCCAGGCTGTCCTACAGCAACTTCTTCCCCAGACCTCTGGACTACAGCAGAGTTCTCCCAAGCACTGTGAGGAATGTGAGACCAGAGCTGAAGAGCAATGAGGTCAGTACAGTAATGGGTTTGCTGGCTTATTTTGCTTTTGTCTTAACTTCTAGAGTAAGTTCAGCCCCTCCCTAGTTAAAAGATCCCCAAGCACAATGGTATAGGCTGAGGCTGCCATGGAAGAGATCAGACCACTGCTTTTCTGCTTTTCTTCTTGCCACAAAAAGACTCATATCATGATGGAAACTCCCTTCTAGAGATGTGTAATGCAAACACACATACAATTTTTCTTACAGCATAACCACTGGTATTACTCCTGGGGTAGGAGAGGTGGGAGGAGAAAATTACAGCAAATTCTTAAAGCAGCAAGTGTACATGAAATTAGAAAGTCTTTCTGGATGAGTGCTATCTCACTGAGAGAAGTGTCCCCAGCTTTGCAGCCCCACCACTTCCATACTGAAATGCTCTGGGAGGTATTTGCTGGTGTCAGACAGCTGGCAGCATTTATTTATGTAATTCCACCAGGCACACTAAATAGAGATTTTCAAAGACATAAAAATCAGTAAAGCACTTCACTGCCTTCTGAGACTTTGAAAATCTTTTGGAATATGCTGGCTTTCAGACTGGATAGCAAAGCTGCCTTAATCCCCAGATGCACATTAGTTTCTGATCCTTTGCATGCATCTAAACAAATTAAGAGACTGTGACACTGAAAGATATAAAATCTTTCAACTACACCAGGACTTTGATCTGTTGGTGCCAGCACTAAAAATCAACTAATTTTTAAAGGTTTGCCAACAACCTTAATTCCATAACTATCTGTTTCTTAAAATTCCATGCCAGGATGGAATTTCAGGATACCACCAGTCCAAGGCACCATGCAACTCTCTTTAGGGAGCTGTGCATATGCAGATAGACACTCCAAAACTACAAACAGTATGGGAACACACACATGTGCCAGCCTCCATGTATCTACACCAGGTCCCATTAATGCACAGGGTATAAAGTGCCCTCCCCAGCCACATCCAGTAAATCTTTAAGTTATTTCACTTAAAAGAGTCAACTGAATTGACACAAATGGCTTGCTTCATCTTGCAAGTGAGCGAGGAAAAAGACCTGCTTCAAAGAGAATGTAGGTTCCTGTGTCAGGGGAATTCAGAGCTTATCCCAGATGTTCAGGGCCTGCTACCACAAGCATCTGCCACCCATTGTGAACTGTAGCTCCAGGCAGTGTAAAAATTAGCAGATTGGTTTCAACAAAGTGCATATTTGCAGCCTCCCTAAATAGAAGTGAGCAGGAAAACAGGGGTGCCAAATATTTTGCCACATTTATACAATGGTAGCAAGTAATGGGCTGTTTTGCTGAGATGTATTTGGCCAGACAAGTCTACTGCAGAGGCCAGTGGTGGTCCCAGTTCAGAGAGTCCAAACCTGTAAGTCTGGTGGGGCAGTCCCAGCCTCCCTTTGTGCTCAGCCTGCTGCCCTTGGGGACATGCTGGCTGGCTCTGAGGTGTCCCTCAGCACAGGAATGGCCAGCACAGGCACAGCTCACAGCTGTCTGAGATCCATAAACTCAGGTACAAAGTTGTAGTGAGGCCCAAATTCTGATTTAGCATTTCTCACCAGCTCAGATATGTTTAACCACCAGGCTCAGAATCTGTTTCTCCTTTAGAATTATTCAAAGGACCCAGACTTGTAGCTTGTCACAGGCCATTTATTCTGGGCACAGAGTGCAAGGTGAGGTAAGAAAGTCACTGAGCAAGTAAAACAGGGCATGATACTCCTTGGCATAAGGATACTTCAGAACTGTTGCAGAGCCAGTGGCCAGGTAGTCAGTGGGACAAGAGAAGCCAACCTCAAAGCAGAGCTCCAAGTCCACAGCAGTAAAATAATCCTGGCACACAGGCCTACACCTAGATGAAATTTTCTGAGTGAATTCAACTCACCAGTAACATTATTAAGTGTGATTAATTATATTTCTGGTTTTTAGTTTTTATTACTGAAGTAAGTTTCAGATGGCCATAGGAACAAGGGCTGGCACGTGGGATCCCTGGAATGATGGGATGCAGTTCTGAGCCTGAGGGCAGCGCACACTGCACACGTGCTCCTTCACGTTCTTAGCTATCTCCTCCTGCTCTTCCTCCAGGCTCAGTGGTATCACTTTTATCTCCAGGATGCCACAGAGAGCTCTCATCTTGGAGAATCAGGCAATGCAGTGGAAGCAAGGGTAGGAAAGACTGGGTGTGGGCAGCACAGCCTGCCTGCTGCTCTGCAAATTGTCCTCTGCCTTGGCCCCTGCAGCAGCCACCCCTGCACACACCTCCAGGAGGACCCTGGAGGCAGCTGAGAAAACCACCTGGGTGAAGAAACAACACTGCTCTCAGCTATGTGGCAAGTATGCCCTGTGAAGGGGAAGGGCCTGACCAAATTGCTGCCTGGACCATGCTGTCAGGCTGTGCAACACCCCAAAGGCTGCGGCTTCTGACTGTAACCAGTATCACGACCAGCCTGCAGCGAGTTGTTTCATCAAACCACAAGGGACAGAATGTTTCATGCACCTGCTGAGGAACATGTTACTTAAATCCACAGCTACAGGCACACACATTTGCACTGACTGACTACAGGTATCTACAAACTGCCACTGTCTCCAGCTTCTGGAGGGCCACCAAGGTGACCTTGTGGGTTAAGAAGTTTGATCATCCCCCTCTCTCCCTTCTTTCAGGGCCTCAAAGGAAGCATCTCTCATTGTCATCACACCTAATAAAAACCTGGTTTATTAATTTCAAATTGTTAAAACATACTTGTAAAAGTAATGAGATGATCTAAGTCCACTTGTTCTAACATACACACAATTTGGTTACAAGAAAATGGTTTAAGAGGTAGAAACACACAGAGTTAAGAGATTTTCTGGTCCTCATGCTGGAAAAGACTGGAGATATATATGTGCCTTTAAGAATCCCTCAGCACTGGTCAAAAAAAATTACAGTGTGGAAACTTCCACTTTTTACAGGACCATCAAGTAAAACAGATGTGTAATGCAGGCTTGCAGAGGTGAACTTGCTCTGGCATGGAGTTTCTGCCAATGGAAGAACAAAACCTTTCCTCCTTTCTTGTTTCAGAGGTTTCAAGTACCAGAGCAAGGCAATGCCTGCAAGACCTTGGGAGCATCAGGGGAACTACTCACAACTGACCACGGTGGACCTGCAAACAAGAGTCAGGAAAGCAGGAGCCACCCAGACTGGCCAGACCCTGCCAGCCCCCAGCAGCACTGGCCAAGCCACCTCTAGCCCCATGGCAGTGACAAGTGCCCTGCTGAAGCTGGCTCTGTCTGGCATCTTGCAAATCAACCACCTGGGGAAAAAGAATTACAGAATAGAGCACTTAGTTTATTACACAGTAATGACAGTGTCAACCTATACAGGCTGGTATATCAATCCTAATTTAAGGAAAGCTAATTAAGTGCAGTGCTCTTTGAGCAGCTTCAGGAAGACTAATTAAAGCAGACAAGCATGTCTGCAGAGCAGTTTGTCTTTTTACCTTTAACAGGACCTAAAATAAATGGCTGGTGCAGCAGTAGAGGTAAGATAAGTAGTCTGTTGGTGAGCTGGAATTACCGTCATGGTAATTAAAATGTTCACAGATCACAGGACTGCAACAGCAGTTTGTTTTACTTTGTGCAAATACATACATCTATGTATACATCTATGCTAAGGTATTCACAAGAATCAGCAGAGAAAACACTGCACAGTTGGTGCCTCAAAGATTGGTACAATATATTCATTTTTGCCAGTTAAACTGTTCAGAATTAAACATACCACTTAGTTTAACCATAAAATATGAACACCTACGACATCAGGAGATTACAAATTCCAGTGGTCAGGGTTCACTCTTTGCTCAAGAGAGAGGCTACCTGCATCAGGATGAAGCATTGCAATGGTAAGCCACGGGCTCAGGCTGTATTAGAGGCAAGGTTTCTGGCATGACCACCCAGCTGGGCAAAGCTTGGGTGTTAACGGTGCAATTTTCCTGCTGCTTGGAGTAAAGTGCCAGTTTTGTGCACAGCAGACAAAGCAGTACCCTACAGATGCTCCTGTATAACTCAATGATCTTCCCAAGCAGCAGCACACAGATGAGTCAACTCACCAGTGGAGACACCGAGCCCAGATTTTCACCACTAATAAATGCCAACAACATGAAATACCAGTCCAGAGAACTGCATGTACCCACTAGAGCTTCAGAAAACCCTTCATGAAGCAAGACATTGTCCTTACCAGCTGGAGTAACCTTTCATGGCAGGCAGAGGACTTAAGAAGCAAAGTATGACCCAGCTATTCAGGAACCAGGCAAAGCAGAGGATGGAGGAATTTCCCCCCAGGCAACACAAGCACAAGTCAGCTGGCAGCCAAACCATGTCCATGCTCCTGTGTGATGCAGATCAGCACTCCTCCTGGTCCTGGCAGCAGCCACCACCATCTCAAGTCACTCAGGCTGAAGCCCCAGCTTTAACATTTGTCTGAACTTGGAGTGCTCAGGAATGAGGCTGTGGGCAGAGTTTAGACTGCCAAGTCTCATGAGAGAAAAAGAGAGAGATTCTTTGCAAGAAAATCAAAGCACCTAAGGAAGGCGCTGAGCAGGGTCTTACTGGAAGTCTTCCAACAGGAAACCCAGACACAAGGGATGGAATACAAGGAAATGGAAGGGAAGTGAATGAACTGGAACAGAATAGAACTGTTTCAGTTGGAAGGGACCAACAACAATCATCTGGTCCCACTGCCTGACCAATTTAGGGCTGACCAAACCAAAGCACGTTGTAGTTAAGGGCTTTGTCCAGATGCCTTTTAAACACTGACAGGGTTGGGACATTGACCACCTCTCTAGGAGATCTGTTACAGTGTTTGACCACCTTCTTGGTAAAGAAAGGCTTCATAATATCCAGTGTAAACTTCCCCAGTGCAGCTTTGAACCAGAGGTTCTGTCACCAGGGAAAAGAGACCTCTACACTTCCCTGTTAGGAAGCTGATAGAAACAGGCACCTGAACTTAATTACCTTATTTAACCCCCACCATTCTGACTCCCCTCCCAAGGGCAACTTTCAGATCCAAGCAGTCTCCTGTGATGTTCACCAGACATTTACAAAGACCAACACATCCAAAACAACTACAAAAGAGAACAAAGAACACACAGAAGCCTGAAGGTGGCTGAAACCTGCTGTCTGTGAACTCCAGCCTTCAAGACCCAACCAGCTCATTGACACCCTGCCGCACCCCAGGCTCAGTTGTCATGGCCCACAGTCCCTCTAGTCATCCAAAGGCCCCTGAAGCACCAAGCTGAATCTTTTGCAGAAACATCAGCCCATTTCCAAAGTCCAGGCTGCTTCAGCTGGAGGTGAGACAGGAATGACCAGCGTTTATTAAAGTTTCAGCAGCACGAGCCTTCTTTAAACTTGAGTATGTCAGTGCTAAGACACTTACAGTACAACTGACTGCATGTCTAGACACTTGCAGTGCATTTACATTCTTCTAGGGACTCCTTAGATTGTCCTGTTCTCTCCACTTTGTGAATACACACAATAGCCTGGTGGGAGCGAAAGCTCAGCCTCCTGATTTACCCTTATTAACTCCAGCTCAAAGCTGGCATTTCAAAATTAAGCATAGCAAAGGCACTTTTAGAATCTTAAAGCTCTTCAGGTCATTTCTAAGACCCTGCTGAGCACCATCTTGCAAAAGCTACGCAGACGCCATTTCTCAGAGCTGGAAACAGTTGTTTTAATTTGAGAACAGGCATCCTAGAGCTGTCAACTCACTCCAGTGAATGCCACTAACATTTTTTCACACAACAATCCCATTGTTATGGCAACGACAGAAATCAATCTCGTTCTTCAATCACAAGTAAACCCAGCTCAAGCACAGTGTCAATGCAGGTTTGTTAGAAAGTGCCAATAAGCAAAGGATCAATCTGCTAATATTCATCACTCAAATCAGGACAGAGTACCCTTTCTCCAAGAGACATTTCAGAGACCAATCAGTGCCTGAGCACTTGAGACTTCAACATCTCACTTCTAAAGACATTTATTACTTGTAGTGTCTACCACATTTGTCACACTTGATGCTGGCAGATTTTAGTTAAAACCCGAGTGGCTGCTTCCAAGACAGCCTCTTAAAAGGAATATATTTTAAAAATATGCCTGCAAGAGAAGTACCCTGACAAATCTCTGATGGCACTCTGAATGCCCTGTAACAGACTGACACATCACAAAACTCTTTTGGCATGGTGCATAAATTTAAAAATGAACTATAATTATAAAATAATTGGAAGCAAAAACTAATCCCTCCAAACACTGAGTGTTATAAACCCCCAAAAAATCCAGCAGAGCACAAAATGCATTGAAAGCCCAACTTCAAACCAGCACTACTCTTTTTAATTTCTCTGTGTTTATGTTTTAGCTAATGTCCTGTCCTGGTTCAGAAAACAGACCTCAGTCCAAGAGAGCAGCTGACAATGACTCCTGGTGTATTACACATCTACAACAATAAACTTTTACATTTTCACCAGGGACTGTTCACTGGATTGCTGAACCAGAACCAATTATTCCTTCTATTTATCCTTCTCTTCTTTCCTACATAATTTATGGCCTCCAAGTAAGAGGGAAGACAGCAAAAAAAGCACTGCAGTCTTATACCTATATAGCTTGAAAAGCCAAAATATATTTATAAACAAGATCAGAGTCTCTGGGAGGCCAAGTACCAGCAGTATTTCCTACAAGTCATGCTGTAATTGTGCCACAAATATAATGAGTTCTCTGCACCACCGCTATCCCACGCAAGAAAGCAAAGTGTAATTGAAAATGCACTTGCATTATATAAACTATTTTAATCACAGATGCACAGGGTGAGAAATGGAAGAGACATTAGGTCATCCAGCCCCCATAGGTCACAGCCAGGCTGCTCATGACAATACATTTGCAAGGACTTTCTCCTGTATGGTATCAAGCATCTTTAGTGATGGAGTTTTCAGCCCTTTCTTTAGCAGTCTACACTACAGTCTATTTTGGGTTGCACAGGAAAGGCTTCCTCTTTGTTTTACCTTACTTGTCCTTATAACACCCCTTTCTATCCTCCCACCATCGTAAATGATTCTCATTTTTTCATTTCAGTCCACATATTTTTAACTATCAACTACTATATCTTTCACAAACTTCTAGTTTCAGTGTTGGCAGATACACATTGAACAGTTAATCCTTCCTTGTAAATCAATCTCTTATCTCCTAGAATATTTTTGCTAGTCTTTTCCAGACTGTCCCACTTCTAATCCATGCTGTGATATCTCCAGGACAGCTCTGCCTCATACACTTGCATTTGGGCCATCTATATTACGATTTATGGGTTGGTTGGTTTTTTTATGGAGTGATCTGAGAATAACCTGGTAACAAAAATCCAATCACCCAAAAAGTGAGACAGATGGACAGGTTAAAGCATGTTTCAGATCACACCATCAGAGTGGAACACAAGGAAAATACTGTTCCTTGTAATGACCAGCCCGTCCTAGTGATCAGCTCTAAAATACCACTGCAGGGATACACTACCTCACCAGCTGGAGTAGTTCTGGGTTTCTTCAGCTGCAGCACCAGAGACAGATACCTGGGTTGACCCCTGGACTTGGACACTTCATCTCTTGCCCACCCTGTGTTATCTGACACATACAGGGAGAGCAGGGCACCAGCAAAGCACTGTGATATCAAGTAAAGAGGCAGTATTTGGCACACCTGAACTGCACCACTAAACATATATAAACATATATAAAACATATATAAGAGGCTATGGCACTTTCCTCTGCTCATCAAAACCCTACTTTGTGATCCAGTGGAATCCAATAAGAAACAGAGACACTTATTAAAGATTTTATCCTCATCCCCTTTTGTTATTCCCTCCACTTCTCCACATAAAATAAATATCCAGGCAAGAACAAGACTGTATGTATAACAATCTAGGTGCAAAAGTTATTACTGTTTTTCAACTAAACAA
The DNA here is from genome assembly GCF_017590055.1 of Onychostruthus taczanowskii. Lineage (NCBI taxonomy): Eukaryota > Metazoa > Chordata > Aves > Passeriformes > Passeridae > Onychostruthus > Onychostruthus taczanowskii. Next base: position 9,063,849 of record NW_024499684.1, read on the forward strand.
ATTTCTAATGAAGCAAGGTTAGGTGTGATGGCCTACAAGCAAAAAACCTATCCAACCACAGATCACCAATTCTGCTGGAAGCTGCACTTCCAATGATCACATGCACCTTCCTATAAGGAAAAAGATAAAGTTGCCCTGTGTCTCTCTACACCAGGCACTGGTAACAGCATCTGAGAGCACAGACCATGCATCATTTTGTTCAAAACAGGGCCACCATAATTGCTGCAGCTATACAGTAGTAGAAAACATTATGAAAACAGAGAGGAGGACCAAAAGAAGCAACCAGAAGCAAGGAGCTGAATCACATCACTGGCAACAGCACCTTGAGCATATTTACTCCAGAGCTTTACTTACTCAGCTAATGGCAGAGAAAGGAGCTAACATGAGCTCTCCTCATCAGTCCAAGAATGGTACAGTCCCCCAGACTGCCTGGAAAGCAGAAGTAGCCAGAGCAGGTACAGTCACTATCACCAGGTTCTGGAATCAATCATGTTACAGAGGAACTAGATCTGATATGCTTAGACATCACTGAGTAATCCTTTGTATGTCACCTGTGTATCTAATCCGATATATCTCTTATGGAGAACATTTAATCAGTCACAGAAGAGCTCAGTGAGAGCAGAGATCATAATCTGGCCCTTTTTGTCTCTCCACTCCAAGATAACAGTCAGTTCTGAAGCAATGTTGCTTATACATTTGCTAAACAAGTCATTTCTCAGTTTCCATCAGAAACCAGAGCATATTTACATATCCTATTATAGCTGAGTAAGACTTGCTCTACTTAACACTAGCTTTTTGTAGTGGAAAATCTCCAGGAAACAAGCTGTTTAACGACGTTTTATCTGCCCTGCACTCATTCCTAACTAAAGTTGTCCACCTGCCTTGGAAAGACATCTGTTTCAGAGGCTGACTGCTTTCCTCCAACACCCCTTGCACAGCTCAAGGCTGCCATTTTTACCATCACCTCTAATTTTATCAGCCAATAATCTCCTTGGGCATCTACAGCAAAGACCATGCTGTCAAACCCTTACTATACACAGGGCTAATCCCCGTTACCAGCTGTAACACTCCTTGAGAAAGAAATAAATGCAAAGTAGAGCTGCAGTGCAGGTACCAGGAGTGCTGCAGAGCCTCCCTCCACAGTGGGCAGAGCACCTCTGCTCTTCTTCCCTTATCAGCCAAAGGAAGGATGCCACGTTTCTGAAGGGGCAGCCAAAATTACAAATTTGGCTTTCAATAACTTGGATCCATTGCAATTGAGGTCCTGTGCTGAAATAGCAAGATGCAAATTTTAACTGAAAGCTTCATTGCATTCATTTGCCTGCAAGGGCAAAGTTCAGTAACTCTGCCCTGCAAGGGAAGCAAGTGAGCACTAATTGTCTCCTGCCAATGCAGTGGATCCTTGCTGGCCCCCTCTGCTGCCCTTTCAGCCTTGTGGGAGGAACAGCCCTTCAGAGGAACCTCAGCAGAGAAAGGGTCTGATGGGAATCTCATGAAGCTCAAAGGGAAAAACAGTCCTACACACAGAGAGGAATAGCCCCACGCACCAGCACAGACTGGGGAAGAACCAGCTGGAAAGCAGCTTGGCAGAAAAGGATGTCCTGATGGACAAGTTAAACATGAACCAACAACATGTCACTGCAGCAAAGGCGGACAAGAGCCTCCTGGGCTGCACTGGGAGAAGTGCTGCCAAAAGGCCAAAGGATGCATTCCTTCAATCCTTCCCCTCTGCTTGGCACCTGTGAGATCACAACTGGAGTGCTGTGTCCAGTTCTGGGCTCCCCAGTACCAGGGAGATGTCACCAAAGAGCTGTAAGTTTGCTGAAGTGCCTTGACGATGTTTAAGGAATCAGAGCGTCCAACCTACAAGGAGAGGCTGAGAGAGCTGGGACTGTTCAGCTTTCAGAAGAGAAGGCTCAGGCAGGGAAATCTTTTCAATGTGAAAATACACCTGATATAGGGAGTAAAGAAGACAGCAAGACAATTTCCAGTGGTATCCAACAGGACAAGACACAATGAGCACAAAACACAGGAAAATCTACGTGAAGGAAAAAACGCATGTTTTTCTGAACCCCAGAACATGTTCCTCAGAGGGGTTGTGGAATCTTCATCTTTGGAGCTATCCAAACCCCAAATGGGCACAGCCCTGAGCAGCCTGCTCCAGCTAACCCTGCTTTGAACAATGGGGTAGGTGTAGATGATCTCTAGATCTGCCTTCTGAGCTGAACAATCTGGTCATTCTTCAGAGTTTAGCCCTGCTCAGCTGAAGTCAGTTTCTGCTCCTTAAAACACATCCATCTTGCAGATATTTCAGCATTCCCTGCCACAACACCCTTTCTCTGCTCAGTATTTTTAGCTCATTGTTTTGTATTTTGCCAGCTGAGAAACTGCAGTTTGTAATTTTACCTTCAGCTTCATATTTCTTCTTAAAAGTGAATACAATGTCCTGTTTATAATAATAAAATCACTAGTTGGCAGGATGACATCAAATGGAAAAAGAGAAAGCAACTGGAAAATTTAGAGCAAGCAATTTTGAGTGCCAAGTTTCACATTTGTAATAGTCCAGCGGAGGTCAACAGGCTCACTTATTATTAGGCAAATGGTAAAGAAATAGATATCCTCTAGTTCTTCCATGTTAGACTATATAAACCATCTCTACTTGAACAGGTTCTAACGCTTTCCAAAAAAGTGATGTTATACATTTTCCACAGTAACACCAACAATGGGAGACAAGCAAAAGGCAGAACTGCTTTACAAAGAACAGCCTTTTTTCTCTCTCCAATATTTAGGTTTTTGTTTCCCACTATGATTGGACTTTCCTGGCTTTACTTTCTTGTCCCAGTTAAGCAGTAAAGGAAACAAAAAGATATGAATGAAATTAGAAACATTTGGAATGAGTCTTAGAAATAGCTTTTGGGTTTCTTAGATTCCTGGCTAGACCTCTTCAAATGGCCTCCTCCTCCCTCTGCCCCCAGCTCCTGCACCCAGCTCTGAAATTTGTATTTCCTTCTTTGCCCTCACCCCTCTTTTCTTCAGGGGCCACATTTTGTCCCAAAGCAAACATGGAAATGAAAATTACATGTTGTACCACTGGAAAAGAGCAGAAAGTGGTTGAAACTTTGCACCCATCAACATTTGTCTCTATGACATTAATCTTCCCATGTTTCCCTAAAAGCAGAAACCAAACACTTCTCAAACTTCTAATGAAACAAATACCAATTCCAGTCAACCTGAATAATAAAATGAGCACTCCAGTCCTATCTGTATTATCACATTTAAAGTCTCTGGAAGAGAAGTTTCCTCAACCACACATTCTGATACTTCATGAACCTTCATGCTCTCTCTAAAATTCAACTGCAGGATGCAATGCCAACACCTAATACTTGCCCAGTGCTTTTTATTACAAGTTTTGGGTGCTCTTTAGAAACAAGTAAGCTGGGAATGCCTGTGAAATACTTGTCTAATTTTACAAATAAACCCATGCAGGTGAGAAACAGATGTCCATGGCAAAACTGTGTAAAAGTGGCAGAGCAGAGTGTTAAGCCAGCTAAATCATGTCTAAGCCATCCACAAGGTTTGGATCTTTTCTGCCTTAAGTAATATTGAAATATTATGTAAACCTTTCTTTGTGAGCTATTACTGGAGAAGTGAGGGAAAAAAAGATCTCTTGGAAGCAATTCTACACAGGCTGTGTAGGTGAGATCACACTTGCTGTCCAAACAGAATATGCATGGCAAGAACAGGCTTCCTGTAAAACTGAAAGACTTGCAGGAAGATTAAGGAACATATTTACAAGATGGAATGGACAAAATGTCTTTCCCTCTTGCCCAGCCTCAGCAGCTTGGTGAAACACATTGTCTCACTTTCATCTATAAGCACACTCACAAACACCTCTGGTGCAGAGCTGCTCTCTGCATGCTCCGAACTCTGATTCCCAGACCACACCTCGGACACTGGTCAGCAGAACACACAAACTGCCTTCTGAGGAGGAAAGGGTCATTTCCCAAGACAAAAGAAAACAAGGAAAAGCTATCTCAGGAAGAGGAAACACACAAAAATACAAGACATTTTTTGGGTCTCAGTTCCAAATCCAACTTTTATACATGACGCTAGAAAATTTACAGTCCTGTATTACAGAACTGCAGAGGATTTACTAGAGGTGAAAGTACTTTTAGCTAAACTCTAACATGTGTTTACTCTAGTCAAGCCAGCAATATGTAAACTGAATTAGGATGAGGTATTTACAAGTGTTAACATGGCTGTTTTAGGAGAAAAGATGAGTTTTTATTTCACTGCAATTAATTTATATCATACTCTCAGACTACTGTACAGTAATCTGGGAAGCCTGACAGATTACCATGAACAAAGTACAGCAAAGATGGGCCCTCACAGAGGCAGGTGTGTGAGATCCCCTGGGAAGCAAGGCAAAACTCAGATGTGCACCAGAACAGACACCCAAGTTCAGGTGTGTTCCTCTGGGTGCCATCCTGGCCTGTGTGCACTGGCCTTTTGTAGGACAGTGCAGACCACAGCACACTCACTGCTGACAATATGAAAGCTGATATCTAATAACAAGTTAAGGCCAAGCTACCTTGGGACTTGTCAAAAATAAGTCTCAAGGTCTTCTGGTCTCACCCATCAGAGCTGAGGTACCAGCCAGGTCCCCAACTACCTGACACCACCTCCCTAGAATTCATACAGCATTTACTAATAAAATTAATTTTCTTTCTGGGTAAACAAACCCCTTTCTGTGAGGAAATAACAAGGAAGACTCACCTGTATTTTATTTTCCATAACTAGAAATCTCATGTTATTTCCATACGTGTTTAGACCACAGACTGGTTAGTCAGCAGTGTGGCAGTTGACATTAAAAGGATTAGCAAATTAAGCTCAAATAATTGTCTTAAAAATTTTGACTGTTAAATGTTTATATTTGAGAGGATCAAAAGGAAATCTACTTTGTAGTGTGCACAGTGGTCAGGAAGGGGCAGAGAGGGATTTAAATGGCTTAACCGCAAAACTGTTATCACCTTGATAAGTCCCAGTGTAATAATTCAGCACTAAAAGCAAGAAATGCACTTGGTATTTGTTTCCAAAACTGACTGTCTGTCTGGAGACAAGTCAAGCTCTTTATTTGCTTAAAAGAACTCGGTCAGAAGAAACAGAGAAGGCTACTGAACTGTAGTCAAGAATATAAAAATAAGTGCTTTCAAGTGACATCTGAGCAGCAGCATTCAGTATCTACTTTTTTTTTAATGCTACCTGAAGCTTGCAATCTGAATCTGGTATGTGAGTGTTAGCATTAGTCAATCAGGAGTGTGATTCTCTGCTGAATTATTCCACTGTATGGCAGTGGAAATCCAGAAAGCTGAAACAGTAAGGAGGCTGCAGAGCAGAATTAGGTCCAAAATAACACCTGGAGTACAGGTACAGATACAAATACATTTTCAGCCTTGAAACAAAAATGGTTGCAGTCAGCTTATCTGCTCAAACTGCTAATGTCCATACCAGTAACAAGTCAAGATAAGTGAAGAGGAAGAGGAGCTTACTGCATATATACAGGTGTTTGTACCAGTGCAGTGTCCAGAGGAATCAGCCTCCTAGGGCTGCTTCACCTCAGCATTACACAAGACAGCAATGAGTCTGCCAACTGAGTCAGGATGCTCCAGCACAAGCAAGGCTGGAAGCAGAACAAATCCTGTCTTGTTAATAATGTATTTATTGCTTGCCTGAATCATCTTTTATTGCAAAGTGAGGTTCTAAACAATCATTTTTCTTTGGTCTTTAAATAGTTTTTAGTAAGGATTGTCTCTAAAATCTGACACTTAAAAGTGTAGCAAATCCACTAGTTTTGGGTAGTCCAGCAATGTCAATGTCTGCCACTCAACAGGCTCTGAAGTTCTTGAAAGCTGGTTGGGAGCACCACTGGCATGCAGGGATGGCTGATGTGAGGTAGGTGAACAGTCTTTATCTGTCTTAAGTCTCAGAGTAACAATGTCCCAGATCACTGATCTGCCAGGCATTCAGAAAATCTCTGCTATAAAATTACCACTAAAATGCATAATACATTCCAGACACGGTCATAAAGCTTTCAGATTAGGTGCCGAACACCAAATTTTCAATTTTCAATAGTTCTTTTGAGGAAAAGCATCTCTGTCTCACAAAATGCTTCTCCAAGTAACTGATCTTCTGGGTTTGTCAGTACTTTCAAAAGTAGTTTCTTTGTATGCTTTCTAGCACGGGTAAGGTATAACATGATACATGTTATAAAGTTGGTGCCTTTACAAAACGTGATGGAAACAAAACAAAATAGCACAACCCTGCACCAACCTAAGGAGTGTCGGACCATGCTTTTTGTTGTTACCTTAAATCTCTTCTTTTGGCCAGCTCTGCTGGTGAGATAACCCAGGGCAGGTTCTGGGGAAGACATTCCAAGACTTCAGGGGAAAAGTCAGAGAAATCCACACCGTACTCCGTCAGGATCCCTTCTGATTCTGGCTCGATCTCTCCAGCCTGTCCAAGACTTTTGCACAACTGCCTGCAGAAAGAAAGGGATGCTTTTTTAAAGTGTATAATTACTACTGTCATGTTGCTCCTGTCCCCAGAGAGAGGCTGCTGAGCCCTCAAATACAGCCTTTCACCCATTCACTTCTCCTTGAGTTTTGGCAGAGGACTCAGCAGGAATTCAAACCATAAAAAAGACACTTGTGTCTGCTGGAGATGCAAAACACTCACCAGGCACTACCCTGGGCTGTTTTTGCGTATCTCACTTGAAGTAGATGTTTTAAATTATTAGGGTTTTGCAAAGGTAAGAAAGTTTCCAATTTTAGAGAAAAATACATCCAACAGGGATAAGAAAAGCACAGCTGTCCACACAGGCAGTTCTAGACTTACACCTTGCTGCCTTGAGACCCTCCCTCCTCTCCTCACCACCGAAAAAGGTGACTAACCTCTCCTACCAAAAATGAAGAACAGATTCACACCAAATACCAGAAAGTTCCACAGGGAGCTCAGTGCACAGCTCTCCATCCCAAAGGATACACATCTCTGCCTGGGCAAACCCATGCTGTGTGAAGACAGAGGTGTGAAGAACCCACACTGCCTCCCACAGAGGCACACAACACACCCACAGATCATCTTTCCAACCATTTTCCAGGCTCCTTCCAGGACCTCAGCATTCCCAGTCACTTGTTCCTCCTCTCAAGGCTAAGCAGAAGCCTCTGAACCCAGAGCTAACTGGAGAGGGGCCAACAATCTAGAAACAAGTCCCAGACAGGGGAAATTGTCCCCACCCCTGCTAACAGTGCTTGATGAAGTACTCTGCACACATGTGGATGAGGTTGCTGCTCTATTGTGCTTAGAGAAAGTTTCCATCTGCTCCAGTGCAAACCCAGCATGGATGTGTCCAACAGCTCTGGTGTCAAACAAGGCTCAGCTCTGGACACTGTGCAAAGCAGGACTCCAAAGGAGTGAGACATCTGTTCCCCCTCCAGCTGATTACAAATATCCCGTGAGAACCCATGTCACATGGTGGCTCCCCCTGTCCCCTTTCTCACCTTTAGAGTGCTCTACAGTACACAGAGTTAAATTACTTTTTATTTTTTTAATATACTGCCATTAGGCCAATGCACATTACAGTTAATAGAGATAATGTTCCTGACCCAAGAAGATTACAACTGAAATTAAGGTGGATCCATCAAAATATGACACAAAAGAGAGGGGTAATAACACAGCACAAAAACTGCCACTCTAATAAGTGTTTTTCCACTGCATAAAATACACAATCATTACATTGATCCTTCTGCTTTAATTCCAATGAGTGAGAACAGACACTAATTACTTTCCTAAATTGGGGCCAAAACAGTGCACTTGTTATTTGGACAAGCAAGATGGTCTCAAAGCTTCAAAGGTGCCATAAACCCACAGAACAAACCCCAAACTCTCAGCACAAGCGAGCCCATCTTCTTTATGGGAGCAAAACTCTTTCTTCACAACGGGAAGGGCTGTGTAATAAACCTGTCACATTGTGTAATATGCTGGAAAGGATTGTTCGCTTCATGGTGTGGTAAATTGTAGAGTTCACATCGTCTAGCTTTAAAATAAAAATGAAAACAAGGATAAAAGATATTTCCCTTTATTGTTTCAATTTTATGTACAAACTGTATGGCAGAAATACGTGCACATTTGGCATCATGGCTGAATTCTCTGTTCCTGCAGCTGGGTCCCAGTCTAATCCTTATTTTAATGTAAATAAATGAGGCATCAGTTTTATCTCCCTCTCTCTCAGCAGTAACAATAAAACAGAGAAATCACCACTTCATTTCCAACGTCTGGTGCAGAGCTGGGACTGAGCAAGGATAAGCCTGTGGGTCTACAGACCCACCAGCACTGCCAAGGATGGGAAAAACAAAACAGGAAAAGAGAGGACACATTGCCCTACCCAGCAGAAATGTCAAGAACCTGACTCTTAGATGTCCCTTCTCCTGACAGGGCAGATCTGGGAAGTGCACCGGGAGGGTGGCTGGACATCTACAGGACAAGCCATGGAAAGCACCTCTGAATGCCAGAGTGCTTTCCAGCTCACTCTTGAAACCCATGTTCCCCTTGATCCGTTTACTGAAATTAGATTACGAACCATAAGGGGTTTACCCAGGGGTTTGATATAGGACTAATATTTTTTTAATAGTAATTAACATTTGATTTACAGTGTTCCAGGGAACATTTCCCAAGTACCTTGAAATAAAAAGTGTATAACTGACTTTAATTGGGGCCATGTTACAGTCACACAGGCATGATGACTTGCATCAGAGCAAAATCTGACAGGACAGCATGTGATCAAAGGTAATGCATATAGGATCACCAATGGCCCTGGAGTAACAGCCAGGCTGCAAAATCATTCCTGGGGCTCCACGGCCACCAAGGGTAGCAAGAATAGTTCAAGAGGCTTATAAACAACCAGGGGCAGCGGGCCCAGCAGTACTCAGACGTGCACTCCCAGGGAGTCACGGCGTCTGTGACACCCTGGGCTTGCGTGCATCTCTTTTTTTTTTTAAATGTCAAAAGGTAAAAAAGAGTTACAATGGTTACAGACGTAAACATTTCTTTTCTGTGACGCTGATGAGGGAGCATTACCGTGAATTCCTTGAATACCCTTGGATTGATGTCAGACATGGTGGTAGTGTGCACTGAGTGGAGCATGCCATGGTTGGGACAGAACAGGCTATTTCTCTAAATCAGCCATAGCTGCAAGATTGCTGAACTCACCAGAATCTAACCTGCCATGGATGTGCACCTGGGGCAGAGCCACCCTCAAGCTGCCATCCTCTCTCTCATGGTGACACTCATCATTCAGCCACCCATCTCTAGGAGAGATTTGACATCTCTCCACTCCAACTCCACTGAGCTGAAACTGGCCTGTGTGTTCAAAGGTTACATGATAAGAACTCTCCAAAAAGACACAGCAGGATTACATAAGGCTTGTTTCCGTTGAAAAGCCAGGCAGGCTCCCACATTGGAGTGAATAACTTCCATTGGGAACGTAACACCTTTGGTCAGTTTCTCCTGGAGCAGATTTATCCAGTCATCCTACATGGAGGGTTTCTTTCAGCAGCAGCAGAACATTCCACATATAAGCCACCAGTCCCTAAGAAGACTTGTACAGAAGAGGTGACAGCAAAGAAGCCCCACTGGGTGCTCCCACTGTCCAGGGCCTGGAGCTCAGGCAGAGCTGCACAGGCTTGAGGAAGCCTCAGGTGCCAGTGGAGACACGAGAGGGCTGCAGGGCTGAGCATCAGAGGGACAGAGAGCTGTGCCATGGAACTGCAGTGCTCGAGAGCACAGCCCAGCCCTGCTCCCCATCACGGAGCTGCCTTCCTTCAGCTGCCAGACCACATCCCAGCAGAGCCAGGAGCAGCGTGGTGCTCCCACCATGGATGGGGCTGCCCCACAAGGGGATTGTTGTGCCAAGGGAACACAGCTTTACTGAGGGACGCTCCCATCTGCAAGAAGGTGGGTTTTTTTCAACAGAACTACACTGCTGAGAGGATTGGACCTTCCCTTGAGCCTTACACTGAACTACCCAAGGTATCTACCAAGGTTATTTCCCCTCACACAAAGTACACTTTTAAATTAAAAAAAAAAAACAACAGAATAAAATGACAGAGATGAAAAGAATTCCAGCCACTCAAGTGGCTTTGGAAACAGCAGCAAGTGAAATAACACCCTGCAACATTTCATTTTATTGCAAAAGCTGGAACAAATCATGTCACCTTGACAGACCAATATCTAAGACCCCGAGCTAGAATGGTCACAAGCCCAATGTGACACAGAGGGAGCTGGTGATTCCATGCTTTTCTATTAGTTGTTTTTTTCATATAGTCTCATCCATCATCACATGTGGGGACAAAAAAATTCCACCTTAACCATCTGCAAAAGTGCAGAGACATCTGGACTAATACTCCAAACAACCCTGGGCTCCAACACTGAAAATAGTCCCCAGTAAATAATGGTACATGGCAAAACTTGCAATATTGCTCTGGAAAAGGAGAATGTTTTGCAGCTAATTTGCTTTACCTGTTACCTGAAGCAGGTACCATTATATAGCATTTCACTGCCAAGGTAAAATCACTTCACATGCAGGAGGAGCAGAGCAGCTCAACTCAGGGCACAGCCAGCATGACCTGGAGCCACGAGTTCCTCCTCACTCCTTCCCAGCACAGTCGGGGTGACAGGGTGGCCTTCGGAGGGGACAGTGTCACGCTGGTGACCACCAGGTGGCAATAATGACACAGAAACGCACCCCCCTCCCCAGGGGACCTCCAGGGACTCTCAGATTGCCCCTGCGCAGGTGACCACCCTGGGTGGCCAATGCCACCATCAAACTCTTGGCAGGGGCATGTCACTTCTCCACCCACACATGGTCACTGTAAAGACCAATCTGTGTCACTAACTGTGCTTGGGAACCTGGCACTGAAATTCCCAATGGAAAAGGAAAGCTGAGGAAGGTGCATGACCACTCTGGGAGAGTTCAGCTGCAGGATGGAGAGTACCTAGAAACACCCAAGGCATCCAGAGGACACGACTGCCAGCCCTGGAGGGAGTTTCCCTTGTCACACTTCCAGCAGACAGTGCAGGGCGATGACCAACACGCTCTCTGTCCAGACACCTTCAAAACCATGGTGGTGCTGCCAAAGGCATAGCAGGAACTTTGTGGGCAGAAGTAAGAGGTGCACAAAAAAGTTCACAAAACAAAGCATGTAAACAGCTGCAGATCACCTGCTTTTCTCTCCTTCAGGGGGGCCATGACCAGCAACACAACTCATTATAAACAAGACAACAATGGCTTATAAATGAGCTTATAAACGAGCCCAAAAGTAAACAGAATCCTTTGGGACCTTCAAGAGGTTTCCTTGTCTTTCAGTATTTAAACAAGCATTATTTATGGCTGAAAACAAAAGGGGTCACCCAAGGTTTTATGCTCCCATCTCCACAAGACTCTTACTGAAGAGCAACCAATTCCTAGAGGAAACTACTATGTATGAACATAATCATGGACATTTTCTTTCCTCACAACACCCTTTACATCTTGGAAACTATCAAACCAGACAGATGAGAATATCCAATACTGTCAGAAGTACAGACTAAAGACACACACATTAGCCAATAAAAAATATATTATCCAAACTCCTAATTTCCCCTGTTTCTGCTGAAAAGGGGGTTTGTTCATGACCAGAAGCCAAGCAGTACAATCACCCTCCAGACTTTTCTCAGTTGGAGTCAAAGAAGACAAATCAAATCTCTGCCAGTAAGAAACTTATTCTCAGTGAAGTTCACAGTGCAGCCAGACCCAAGTTAAGTGGGACTCAAAGGGAGGCCACTGCAGTTCATGCACTGCAGTTTATCTAGGAAATACTGAGTGACTTCATGGCTCACGTGGCTCTCAAGGAGCACACATGAAACTTGCTATTATTGGGCACACAAATCACCTACAACTGATAAACTCTGTGAAAGGGGGACTTGAGCATAGTTGACTTTTAGTTCTAGGGCTGATAGATCTGTGCCATCACACTTATTCTTAAAAAACATTTTCTCTAAGTTTTAAGCTTTACCAGCAATTTGAGCTGAGGACTCCCAAACCTGCAGTGCTGATACTGTACATCAGCTGTGCTACCCCATCAGAACTGCTTTGCAAGGGGAAGAGAAAACTGGATTTTATGAACAACTCCCACTACTGCACATGCTCGAGATTACATCCAGATGCACCTGTAAAATCTGACCACAGCATGGCCACAGAGTTATCTACTCTGTATTACCAACTAAACCAGGACTACTAAGTATTCCCAAAATAACTGAATAGATTGACCAACATCCTCCATTTCTTACTGAGACCACTCAATAGAAACAAGCGTGGCCACTCCAGGTGGGAGTTTGGCACCGCACAGCGGTTCCAAAGAAAAAAGTGAAAATGCTGAAAACCACTGTCTTCTTCATGGAGAGGCAAAATAAACTTGCAATCTGGATCCAGCCCAGCATAGGCCATTTGTGTAGCACTGGCTTAAAATTTCCTTCTTCACAGCACTGCCAGCAATTTGAACTCTGGACAGTGATGACTTTACAGTGCCTGATGAAATACATAGAGTGCAACACCCTTCTCTCACATGCTTCAGGAGGGAATGAATCTTCTCCTGATTTCTACTATTCCTGCTTGAACCAATGCAACTTTAAAACCACAAAAATCTGTGACTTCTTTCTAATTGTTACCAGCAAAGGCGTAAAAACTAAAGATGAGCCTCACAGCCACTGATCTTCCCCTGGCAGAAGGGAAATGTCTGCACACTGTGTACTACTCTTCCACACAGGGAGGAAAGACAGGAAGGCTGCCAGCAGCCCATGGTGCTTGTGCTGGTCAGGCTGAGCACGTGTGTTCCCCCTAGACCATGCACTCATCAATGCTGTGATGCACCAGCACTGAAGCAAGCACTCGAAGAACTTAACATTTATGAGATTAACTAGTGATGAGCTATCCTTCATCCCAACATAATTTATCCACCACAGGGACACAAGACAAGCAGCTTGTTAACAGATTTCTGCTTTGACTGTTTGTAACAAATTAGGTGAAAACAAAAATTCCAACTAGAAATGTCAGTCATCTCTACTTTTGATGGCAGCCACATACCCTGATGCAAAGTTGCTGTCTTCTTTCCAGTCCACGATGCGACAGATGAAGAGCATCTGTGAATAGGCCTCGGGCTTGGTCACAAAGTCTGGAGGGCAATCAGCCAAGGGCACATAGACCCTGGGCACCCTGTGGTCCACAGGTGAGAACATGGCACACCTCTTGAAGAGTTCACTGTTCCTGTCGGCCAGAAGTTTGATGAAACCTGTAGCTGCTCGAGAATGCTTCTTTTCCAAAATATACACCACCTGGGAGAGGCAACAGTTCCTACAATTAATACCTTCAGAGAAACTTACTTTATTTAGCAGAATAAGGATACCCAAAGGCTCAGAAGAGTATCTGAAAAAGTCACAAGGTCTATATCTTGTTTTCCCTGTATGTGTGTGTGCATTTTTTAACTGAGTACCTATTTACAATGTATTTTCATTGCCATCTTGCTCATGGCTATAGAAGAGCTAAGTGCTTTCCAAGTGCTAGTTCTCTACAGCAATTTTCTTGATTACAGAACAAAACCAGACAAGAAGCAGATGCTTCCAAATGCAGGGAATTAGCCACAAAATACAAGCAACTCCTGTAAAATCTTTCATTTGTATTCTCGGCCTGTGATTTCAACAGTCAGCACAGAACAGGCCAGTCCAAAAACGGTGCCGCTGGCAGATCCAATGCTAACCACAGGAAAGGATGTGCTGTTGGGAATTTGGCAGTTCTCTCCTTCTCTCTGTGCTTTCTGAAGTTAGGGGTTATTTTACCTTTACACAAGATGGCTTTGAAAAGAATAATAAATTACAATATCACTAAATAATTGTTCCAGAGAGGTGTTCATCCAGGCTATATTTTTGTAGACCATAATAAATCACTGGATAACAGAAACATTATAGCCAGTTTCCTAAGCTTATACAGAAGAGTCCTTCCAGAAGGTTTCAGGAGCTGCACCTCTGCACAATTCTGAGTGCTGGAATTGCCACACTGGATGAGACCAGAGCAGCCCAGCCAACAAGAGGACCAGAATCAGAGGCTGCGAGGGAAAGCACAAGACGTGGAAGAGACCTGACCCAGTCTGACCCAGCAGCCCTTTTGTGCTCTCTTAACATTCAGAGATTGACTCAAATCTTGAATCAACAGTACTAGCAGCCTTTCCAAAGTCTGTAAGAATTAATTCTGACAACTTTGGATATCCTGATACTCATATTAGTATCCAATCTTTTTCCTGAATCTTGCTAAGTAATTTTGCATGACAAACAAAGGGAATTTAACCTAGGAAAATTGGTAAAAATAACAAGTCACTTGATTTTTATCAGATCAGACAATTACTCTCTCTGAAATGGAGAATGAGACTCAAAGATCAACAGACAGAGGCTACAGGGAGGCCAGGGCCAGTCTCCTTCAGCCTTTGGGAGCACACACGTGCTTACTTGTCACTCTCCATGGATTTACCTTGGCTGTCCTTTGAAGAAACTCATCTGGGAGGAGCCTGGGATCACTGACCTTGGGTCCATCATCTTGCTTTGGTCTGTGCACACCAGTGACCCCAGCAGCCTTCCCTGCATCAAACACACAGGACAGTTACTGTAGCACATTTCCATGACAAATTTGTCTCGGGCCTTTGCTCTAAAGCACAATACAATATGCACGTGGTAGACTTATTCAAAAGGAAAAGGATCTCTCAGATGTTAGAATTGCCAAGCATGAAGTAATAATTATTTCTCTGGATTACAACAGACAGCAGATACATGTTCACTTACCATGCAGATGTGCTGAAAAACAACAAAAATCAAAATAAGTCCCAACTCTGTAAGTAGGACTATAACTGTCACAACAGACAAAGTGGTAGAAAACAAGTTTATTAAATACTAAGGGCTAAGAATTTTGTGGCATTTCTTAGTTGGAGTCATTAACATTACATAAGCAGTCCTTTCCTACATACATTCATTAGATATTTAATTTCAATTTCCTTTAAAAACATTATGCAGGGTTATAAAGTGTGTGTTTATCTTTGAAACTGAAATCATATCTACTAAGATGACCCTCTTCAGCTGTGGATCACGTTTATGAAAAGCCTTACAGAAGTAATCACTACATATGACCAAGAGGTTCCTTCCTCCGAGATCTCTGGACCAGATGCTGACAATATTAAAATCGAAAATTTCGAAATTTTCAAATATTCAGGTATGTGAGTTTGGGAGCATCTGCTACAGATGGCTGGCATTTAATGTTTACAAACATCCAAAGTGATCTTTGCTGTGGAGAAGGCTGGGACTGGGCTGGTCTTGAGCTGCATCCCTGCTGAGAGCCTCTGGTTACTGCTCTGCCAGAATTTTTGGGATGGAAGCATCCATGTGCTCTTGTCTGGAGGGCTCAAGGGAAATGGCTGACTTTTTCATTTGTATGGTAATCACATCCATCTTGAGCACATGTGCTAAAATCAGGCCTAGAGTGTTCAAAAGAAATCTTGCTTTCCTAAAGAGAGACCGTGGCACTGACTGCAAGTTTCAAGGGACGTAGCTGTCATTGCTTCCCTTAGAAGACACGAGATAAAGCACCATTTTGCTGAAGTCTGTGCTGCAGGAGGCCAACAGCAGTCACCCATGTGAGAAAGGCTGCAGAAGCTGTGCGGTGACACGCAGAGCCTGGTCCCCAGCTGAGGCCTGCCTGTCCCACAGAGCCCCAGCACGGCGGCTGGTGGCATGACGGACCGAGGGGCGGCTGCAGCGGAGCAGCGCCGGTGGCGGGGCTGGTGCTCAGGAAGGTGGCAGTGGGACAGCAGCTTCCCCAAGGGCTTGGCTGTGCCCCACCATCACCAGGGCACGTTCACAGATGGCTGTGTCCCCACGGAGGGACACTGCACTGCCTCCAGGCAGTGTCACCCCAGCAGTCGCTTGACAATGATGGCTTTGCTCTAATGACAAACTGATTCTCATATGCTGCTAATTATCCTCAGCCTTGCCTTCTGATATGCTCTTCCCTCCCCAGAGATCTTTTTCTAAGTGACTTTACATTTATTTTATCTTCATTGACTTGCTAGTAATGCTGAGAGGAGAATGAATGCTAGTAATGCTGAGAGGCATTCAGGGGTTTAAATAAAAAACTACTTTTCTTACAAAAGCCCCAATAATAGAAGCAGCAAAACCATTTCTGATTTACTTCTACTGAAATGAACTCAGACTTGCCAAAACCAGCATTACTACAGGATAAAACCACCCAGAGCTTCATGGTGACAAACAAGGTAGGGAAAAAAAATTGCTTGTAAAATTGTAAGCAGTTAAAAAGTGGGGAATACCAAGGTTACCTGATTTGCTTAGCTCCTCAAAGGTTTCTGCCAGCTAAAGGTCATACCAGGCAATAATTCAGCAAAGAATGAAAGCCAGGAGCCATTTTGTTTTCTTATAAGTTTTCAAGCAATCAGTTTATGGTGTGTCAATCATAAAGACAGCCTGGGCAAAGAACAAAATGATCTGGAACAAAGGAAAACTGGACGGGGCAGAGGACATGGGGAAGTTGGGAGCCTTCCAAAGGTCATGCCTCCAGGCACACCTGCCACAAGCCCAGGGCTTTACTGGAGTGAACTCTCCCCAAGGAACAGCACATGCTGGTGGGAAGAGAAACCAGAACTAAACATGTTTTGGAAAAAAGCAAGAGCTGCATTCACTGCTCTCCCAGCGTAGCAGAACAGCAGCAGTGACTCAAGGTTCAGCAGGAAAGAATGAAAAAAGCACCCAGAGCCACGTGAAGAATATGTCCTTGTTAGCACTGCCTTTTTCACTTATCCTTCCAATGCCCATCTCTCTGAAAAGTCACTTAGAAATTTTCACTGAAGCAGTTTTCTCTGTTAAAAAGAAGCCAGCAGGGCTGTCCTGGGGAAGTCACACACACACACATGCAAAAGCACAGGAGCACCAGGATGCAGCTGTCACAGGAGAACACGAAATGGGTGGCTGGGTCTTTCCTGGGCCTGGGCTGGGGCACTGCCCCCCTTCCTGCTGAAGACAAGCCCCATGTGAACCCAGTACAGATATCGGAAAGCACCCAAATTCCCACCATGGCAGACGATAGAACTGGCCTTTTCCTTCATGGCCAACATCAACCAGGGCCCTTTGGCTGGCTGGAGAGTGTCTTCTTCTGTGGTCCCTCCAACCTCAGCATCCCTCCCAAAAATCCTCAGATTATGAGAGACTCCAGCAGGCAGAGTCTGGGATCTACAACTACTTCATCAACTGAAAGAAAAAAGGAAGCTAATCCCAGCCATCTACTTCTTACCCCTCTTTTTTAACCAACTTCAGTATCTTAAATACCATCACAGACATTTACTAAGGGCAAATGCTCCTGAAACAAAGGACAGGGAAGAAGAGATGTGAGGAACTTTGTACTCCTGGAGCTAAGAGATGCAGACTTCCCTATAGCTTGTAGCTCCTCTTTTTGAAGTCAAAATTCTGTTGGTGTCAGGGCTACATCTACTGCTCAGGTGTCTACAGCAGCAAAGCATCAGCCATGAGGAATCCCAGTGACAAAACCTTCAGCTCAGAAGGGACAGCTACCCAGATCCAATGCCCACCTGGCTCAATTGTCAAAGTACTGCACAGGAATCTCAGTCACAGCAGCAATAATCTACCACCAGAGCATGATAGCCAAGTTCCCTGAATACATCTCTGACAGTCCCTCTCCTTCATTACACATCCTCCTCCCCTTCAGTGGAGCTGAGCACAGAGGGGCTGTAACAGGGCCCCACTAGAGACTGGTGGTCAAGAAGATCTCAGCTGGGAGATAAAAACATCTCCCACAACAGGGCAGAGGCATGGAGGCAATCCTAAAGGAGGGATAACTTGTGAGAGGAGCAGGATTTTGTGCTGGGAAGGTGGGAAGAAACTCCTTGCATTATGCCAAACTAAAAATGAATTATTCTGACCCCTTTACTGCAGTGGTTATCCAATGACCATTCAATATTTCCACCCTAGGCAAAGACATGTTTTCTGAGAAAGATTTACTATGTTAGCTTGGGCAGTACTTCATAAGCTTATCTTACAGTGAAAACACACTTCAGCAACCAGGATCCAGTGAAACTGCATTATAATCTCAGTGTTTTCCTTTCAGCGATTATCTGACAAACCAAAACTGTAATAGTCTTACTTAAAAAAAAATTAGGCACTAGACACAAAAAGCAACTCAAATTAGTTATGTTATTACCAATGAACAGATCCAGGACACTTGGAATCTGCCTCCCTCTGTAAGAGATCCATTTAGGCAGCTTCAATGCACACTTAGATTTGCCTGACAGGCATTCCTAGGTCAAACATTACTTTTTTTTAAAGCCCCCCAAATTTGCTTTTACAAATCAATTACCATCACATTAAAAGGTGGCCAAAGTGGACCAAAACTCATCAGACTAGAATTCTAATTTCTTATGACAGATCCAAAATTATTTTCACTACGTTTGCATTGGTCACTGTGGAAATTTGCAATTCTGTCCAAAAAGAATACAATTAAAGATGCAATATCCACTTGCAAATGAAAATATATCACAGTTTCAGATCTCAAACACAACTTACTGAAAAAAAAAAAATCTCCCTCCCTGAATAGAAAAAGCCACGTTTTTTAAGAAAATACTTCAATGTTTGCTACTTCAACTAGAAAAAAAATGTACTTGAGAAGCTGGGTTACTCTACATGGGAGTATTTAAGAATCCCATCAGAAAATACTGTTCTTCAGCTCAGTGCTCAGATACCAGCAGAGCTGTAAACCTTTCAGTGGCAAAGCCAACAACTTACTAATGAAGCAACAGCACTCAGGTTCTCTGACGTCTGCTTCAAGGAGCAGTTTTCAGGATATTATGTTTTAGTACCAAATACCTGAGTGGTGTAAAACAGACTGATTTATTATAAATATCTCAGGACTGCGTGTCACACGCACAAATGATGTGTTTTTGCAATTCTGTCTATACCAGCACACAACAGACACTAGGAAATGATACTCCCTTCAATCCAAAAGTGATACATGCGTACCCAGACATTTGCTCTGGACTACACTATTATGCTACAATCTTAATTTTTAGGGATAACAAGAAGGAAATGTCACTGTTTACAAGAAAGTACAAGGACTCTTCACATTCTGCAGCTGATGGTTTCTTGGCACAGAACAGTTTTTTTCTTCAGAACACAAATCTACCAAAAGGTAGGAAAGAAGGAAAGTGCAGTTCCACTTGGTACCAGGTACTATCCAAAACTGGTATCAATTTTGAACACCCTATAAGTAGGGTCACCTAGCAAAGTATCACAGAAAAAGCAGTACTTTGTATTTATACCTCCCCTCCCAGAGCTTTCCACCTGTGATGGAGGAAAGATATTTCACTGCGACAAGACTGTTAAGCCAACAGCCTTGGAATTTAACACATGCTGCCTGTCCAAAATCAGCCTAACAGCTCCCATGTGCAATGGAAGAGGGCTCTGCACTAAGGAGCAAAGCAGCCCCAAACCATGCAGCACTCCTGAGCTGTCTCATCGCAGAGCTGTGTGTCTAATGAACAGGACTAACCTCCTCAGAGATGTTTATTTTTGAATACTCATTTAAGCAAACTCACCCTGCCACCGCTGTTCATGTCTTAACACCTGAGCACGCACACCTGCCTGCCCAAGGGCACGCTGAAGAGAGGACTGGGAGACTCAGATGATTAGCATCAAGATTTTTGGAGATGCACAGGCAGGAAGAGACCCTCAGAGAGGGAGAGGAAAGGCTTAATAACAGATGTGTAGAGCACAGACAAGCACCTGCAGTAGCAGAGCAAAGTCAGTGTGAAGAGGTGAGTACAGCTGGCTCCCTCAGACATGCAAGGCAGCCAAGCATGTAATTATTTACTTATATTTAGCCACCTCCACAAGGAGGGATGGAGGAGATGGCAGAAAGATGAGACAAGAGTGTCGCTTTTCCTTAGAACCCTCCATGTCTGATCCACAGCACAGGCCAACATAACTTTGGGAAGCTGCCCTCTAGCCCAGCAGATCAGATCATAGCTGCCTCAGTAGCCACAAAACATTGCCACAACCATAGAATGGCTACACAGACCTCCTGGCCCTCTCAAGTCCTCGAGTAGCACTCAGCAGAGGGGTTGAAAGCCTTACTGCAAGAGAATTAAACCTACAAAAAGTCAGGTGGTGCTGCAGCCTACAGAAATACACTTCTATTACATTAATGACAAGCAAAATTAAAATGTTGCAAAAAGAATTCCGTTGAGTATTTTGCTTATTTACTTAATGTTCTTCCTTCCTGCAGGTGCATTTGTTCCTAAAGTCTGTGTGTCCAATATTACTATTCCATGGAAAATATGCTAGCTGAATGAATCGTAATCTGCTCCATCCTGGAAATCTTGCTGCTAACAATGACATGACCATACTCTGTTTATCTCCACACCCACCATTCACTCTCAGTATCATGCCCTCTCATTCACTTGACCTAAACGTGTAACTCAAAGGAGAAACATAGGTGAACTCAGGAACATATGGTAATATGCTGAACTTAATCTAATTCCTGTTACCTAATTGCCTAAGTAATTTATTTTTTCCAGTACTTAAGAAGTCATTTAGGGGTCAAGATAACTTACTAGGGAAGAACAGTGTAAGGAACTTTCCCAACATTAACTTCCATTGCAGGCTTCAGCTTTACAACAAAAGAATAACAGGAGCTTTTTCAGCCCATAGCATTTAATCAATGCAACCATAAAGCCCAATTTGTTCAGTACCAGTAGAACCCTTTTATTTAGTGTTCTGAAGTTGCCATACTGTTTATTCTGCTAGAAATGTATGCTGTCATTTAAGAAAAGTTATAGCAACAACCAGAAGAGCTAGATCCAGAGACCCACAAACATGAACTCAGGATAAGTTAATACAGAGCTGTCTCGAACAGCTGAAACTGCTCCAGCTTCTCTGCTGGCTTTCCAGGCTTCAGCAGAGTGAAACTGATCCGATTTTTGACAGTTCCACCTCAAGGATTTCTATTAAAAGCCATGTAACTGAGAAGATTTCCTGGTGAGCTTTCGCTCTGCTGTGGCCTAGAAATTTTAAGAGCTATGCAGTGGAGATGATCCATCTCCAGAAGGCTGCAGGCTAGGAAAGAACAGTGAAGCTCCTTAAAAGCACTCAGAGTGAACAGGAGCCTCTGGAGAGGAGGGAGAAGAACACTTGTTCCTTCCAGCAGCCAGGGAGGTTGGTGGACTCCAAATATGCCAGACTTCATGGCTGCTAAACTGAAAGGGTGAGCCTGAGCAGAGCAGAGGTTCAGCACATAATCCAGATTTTTGTCACCATCGTTTCATCTACCAGACCTGGCCAAGGAGAGGAATAGCAGTAACTCTCTGAACTCTGCCTGGGCCAATATGAGACACTGGTAACTGCAGGACCCCAGGTGCCAGAGGAAGGCACAAAAGGCAAGTAGGCACCTTGTCAAGCTTAAAAGGAGAGAGAGGACACAAAAGCACTAGAGGGGGACATGGAAGTGCATGAGAAGTGCAGAATTGCAAAACAGAGACTAAACTCTGCATTATAAATACATTTTTCCGTTTTGCTAGAGAGATCCAAAAACCCTTCTAAGCACTGACCCTAAAACATCACCTGGAGAAAAGAAAGGCTTGATGCCATTATTACACAACCATACAGTGAACTTACCAAACACCACCATTTCAGTTAAGTCAAGCAATCCTGAAATACTCAAAATACAGCCTCCAGTCAGCAGCAATGTGGACACCAAGCAATTTTAGGTTATCATTTCTGATCTTATCAGGACTACTAGAGACTGACAGTCACATTTGACTTGACAGAGATCGACCTCTCCACCTGGTGAATGCTGAACAGACAGGGAGACATGAGCAAATTCTGCAGCAGCTTCCAAATTCTGTTGATCCTACCCATTATCCATTGGTTACTCAGTTCATGTGAGCCTACTCTGCCTGTAAATGAGCTATTTCTGTTCAAACGTCATTACGTCAAGGCAATGAGCAAGCTTCAGACATTCCCACATCCGAGCTCTGCTTTGCAGCAGGGTAGGTGTAAGTGGAAATCCTGAACAAACACAACTCTCTGATTGCTGCCAGGGCAGCCAGTCCACCAGCTTGATGACTTCCACCCCCGTGGGAAGCAGGATATTTTGTGTATCTGGTGGAGTAAGATCTCCTGTGAGAAGAGCTGAAAAAAGCCGAGCAAACGAGTTTGACAAGGATAGCTTTTGGCATAGTGACACTGTTTTACAAATTTTATTTGAATATCATTTTGCTAAAGAAGGGCTGAGGCACTTTTATGAGAACAGCTGCCATTCTCATGAGTACAAGTGGCTGCTACTGTTCAATTGCTGATGTTTCTTTATCAGAGAAATCTGATTCCAATATTTAACAAGAGACAGCTCACATTTGTAGGAAACTCAAGTGACTCACAGTCTGTGTAGGGATACAGTATCATAAACTATTCTGTACAGAACATTTTGCACTTTTCCCAGGTTGAGAGATACAGAGTTTCCTTTTTATATTACATATTGAAATGGAATATAAAGAAAATCCTCCTACTGCAGTGAAAAGTCACAGAAGTAATGTATTCTAGGTCAGCAGTAAGTGATAAAAGTTACACGACCTCTGTTGCAGTGGTCAGTGTGAATGAGGATTAAGAATTACAGACCTGGCAAAGGTCATTTTGACTGACGAATGAGTTCTGTGGACAGTAGTAACACAGGATAAACTGAGGTCTCAAGGTACAACACAGAGGACTTGCATGTCAGTACCAAGCACTACAGGGAATTAATTATTTCTCTGTACACACTGGTGGTGCAGACTACTGCCAGGATGCTATTGCCTTGTTCTCTGCCCACATTTCAGTAGGGTACAGAAATCTCAGAGAGTGTTTGAAGGACATTACTAAGGAAGCTGAGAAACTTTATTCAGGGTGGTCGATCTTACTGTCTTTTTAAGGAAAAAAAAAAAAAACAGAAAGTTTGTTCAGCATATGCAAAGATATTTACACTTTGGAAATACAGCTGAAAATCCAAGACAAAAATATATTTTCAACTTTGCAAGACCAAATATCAAAGCTTAACATTCAGACAATTTAACTGTGGAACGGGACAGTATTGGTCTTTGTGTAGAACCAGGTGCTGGAGAGGAGAATGGCTGTTACTTCCTCAACTAAAGACTTTTCGAAGATGATCTTTAACCCCAACTCTTTGCAAGAAAAGTCCAGATAAGCAGAGCAAACTCATTTGACCAGGACATCTTCTGGCAGAGTGAAACCAATTACAAATTTCTATTTAAATATCCTTGAGCAAAGCAAGACTGACCCACTTTTATGAGCACAAGAAAGTACATGGGCTGAGAATTAGGCTGAATGCAATGGTCTCTTCACTTCCATGGACTTCCCTCTTGCTTATCCCATCCCTTCTGGGGACTCAGGAATAGAAAGGCAGGAAGCACAGCTCTCATAACAGCAGCACTTAGTGAAGACAGCTCCAACATCTGAGTCTAAGCCTGCAGACTTGTGCATAATAACAATTTCTACCAGTTTGCCCTAAGCCCCACAGAGGCACAGGAAATCCAAGGTACAATGACTTCAGGGAAATTCAGTCCCTCAAATCTAGGCCATAATCAGTGTACACAATGTTTCATGCTTCAGAGCTTCTGACAGCAAGGGCCAACCCCAAAATTCTTTGCCCCAGCGTGTAACTGGAGATGGAGAGGGTGACTGTGCTCTGAAGAGGAACAATGCCATGAGAAGGGATGGGACACAGGCCAAGGAAGAAAAGACATCAAAACAGTCTGCGCTCCCAGAGTGCTCTTATTCAAATGACACGTCTACTTTTATTCTTCATGGTTCATTCTGACCATGGGCATCAGAACAAATGAGCCAGCAGAGATATTGTGCAATCCAACTCCTACATCAGGAAGGACAAAAGGCATCTTGCAATTGAGAGCAGAAAACTGCAGGGCTTGTGTTCAGATTTGAGCACAGTGTCAACCTGGCTCTGGGTTTTTTTGTCCAGAATAAGTAAAATGTCCTTTTGATTCCATTACAGTAGTTATGGATATTTTTCACCTCCAGAAATCTTGTGGGTTTTTTATTTAGTTTGAATTTTGGGTAGGTCTTATATATATATATATATATATATATATATATATATATATATATATATATATATGGGTACATACACACATATATGTAAGCAAATACATGCATTAAGGGCACATGAGAACATGATAGACTGTTTCTTGATTTTGTTTCATTAATATACTATCTTTGATAGAATCTTTGGCCAGTTTGAAACCTTCAAAAAAACCTTCCAAAAAAGGAAGAAAGCCCATCACAAGTGTTCATTTAAGACTTGTGCTGGCCACAGAAAATTCCTCCTGCTCCCTTCTGTGCATAAGGCCATGCAATGGGACTGTGTGATAAGCCCTGCAAAGCAATGCTCTCAGGGAAAGCAAGTAAAGCACTGGGTTTGGTGGGTCAGGAAGAAATCCCCCTGTGAATCCCAACTCCCATCCACCTCTCTCTGCTTTACTGCAGTAGCTGTTTCCAGCAGAAGGGATCTAACATGAAGGAAAAGGCTCCTATGCAGGAAGTTCAGCTGGCAGCAGCAGCCAAGCAGCTCTCCCAGGAGAGGCCCATGTTATCCAGGGAAGGGCACCTGCACCCACCACAGCCCAACCTCCTGTGCTCTCTGCCTCCAATACTGGCACCACCTGCCACTGGATGGCCTTAGGAAGTTCAACTGATTTTACCCTCTGAGGTCCAGTTCTGCCTAGAAAAAGTGTATGTTTGGTGCTTTTAAAAAAGCATTTTGAGCCACACCTGCGAAGGCTGAATTTGCCAGGATTTTTTCTTTTTTTCATGACAGTTATCAATGATGCTAGAATAACTATAGCTGTTTTCCAGGCAAGACTGAAAATCTGGATAAGTGATGATATGAGAAATTGTATGAAGGACAGGAAACAAGCCAAAGCAATCATCAACTACTCAAAAACACCTTCAGAAAAATCAGCATCATAAACTTTATATGTATAAAAAAGGGATGGTATTAAAAAGCAGAGAAAGAAGAAAGTAAGGAAAAATCTATATGGGTTATATGGCCAAAGAAGCTGAAGCAAATATTAAAAGAGGTGATAGCAAAACACAAACTCAGCAGAAATCTAACTGGCACACTCACACCAGCCACAAAGCTTATTAAGGATCAACATGGAAAGACCTTGAAAACAAAAGAAAACAGCTGGCTTAGGCAACTGCAGTGGAAAAGTTGGATTTCAACTGTGCAGACAATAAGCTGATCTCACATTTGTCCTACAAATATTCTCCAAAGACAAAATCAAATGGCAAAACCCACTCAGATGGCACAGATTTTGAGAGATGACTTGATAACTTCCAACACAGGTCACTCTAGAGCATCTCGAGGAACTATGATGCACCAAAAAAAAAACCTCTCATCAACTCTTTAAACTAAAGAACAGTCACACAACTAAAGTAAAATACTGGCTCAAGCCTGTATTTATTTTAGATGCTGGTATCAAATTAGAATGTACTTGTACAATGTTTAATTTGGCACTGCTGTCAGAAGCAACAAAGATGCAATAGACACAACAAGTGACTCAGGAGAATTGTTGAGTCAAAGCAGCCCAGTGGTGTGCAGCTGCAATAGACTGCAAAACAGCTGGGGTTAAAAACCACCTGTGTACAACATCCACAGACAAGATGAGTAATTCCCAAATCAACCTGCATCCTGGAAAGGAATAGAACAAGATATGAGTTGGTTCACGTGCCTTGGCAGGAACTCAACAGTGGAGATATCCAGAAGGAAATAGCATCACAAACTGGTATGGTGGCAGGTCCAGTCATGAGGTGAAACCAGTGCTCTGTCATAAAAACTACAACACTTCCATTCAAATATTATTTCCTGCTTTATTAACAAATGGGTGTGAAAAATGGAAGTCTACCAACAGTACAGGCAGGGTCTGTGCATCCTCAAATATCTCAGGAAAACGAGGTATTCAGTAGGACAGCTTTATAACCACCACCAAGATTTGTCAGAGTCCAACAACTACTTGGTCCTGAGTTACTGCCACCTCTTCTGGATAACTGGGGCAAACAACAGGAACACAACAGATTATCTGCCCTGGCAAACCTTCCATGAGCAGCTGAAGGCACACATTAAATGTGCCAATTGTCAGAATCCTTTCAACACACAGCTCTTCGGGAAGGGATTTAATACTAGAAAGGACATGCAAAGAGCTGCATAAGCGTTAGTTTTGGGACAGGGGAGCCTATTTTATTTTGCCCTAAGCAACACTTGATGGCTTGGATGGAATTCAGATTCAGAATAAAATAGGTTTGCCTTCAAAACAGATCGCATAATTGGCTTTAGGTTTTAGTGCAATTTTCTTTTTAAACAGACCAAATCTTTAAGTTGCTCATAACTCAACTGTTTGAAAACAGCAACAAACTTAACTGCCCCCAAGGAAATATATGCTTATCCCCAAACTGAGACACATAGATTGGCCAGCCAAGCTGCAAGGAAGGAAACCGCTACAGCAGCATCTTGAACGGAACAGCAACCAGCAGTCCCCAGACAGCCCCAAGAATTGCAAATCTAAAGGTGTGACTTCTGTTTCGCAGATTTACTTTGCATCAATCAAAGCTACATGAACCCCAGCCATTAATATCCATTCAAAACCATGAAGACAGTTTAGCAGAAGGGGACAGAAGTGATAAGGCATTAAGCTTTTATGCCTGTATTTTATATCGCACAGCAAAGCGAGGCAAGCAAGTAACACTTCAACGGTTTGCTCAAATGAAGGCCTAAAACCAGCAATCTGATCTACTCACCCTTTTCACCAGTATCCAGGGAAAGTTTCTTAATGTCATCAGTCAACATGTCCTGCAAGTGGTCTTGTCCATGCTCTGCATCATTATCATCAAATTGAGCTTCTATAATGACATCCGGACTCTGAGCATCGCCTTTCGCTGTCTCTTGTGGAACGCAAGTCCCCAACATGTCCTCAGGGACGTCTGATTCATGTGTGACTTCTGTTTCTTTGTCACTACCATCTGGCTTTATTACCTGAAGGAACAGGGGATTAAAAAAACAGAGGCAAGCTAAATCACTGGACTGAAGAAAGAAAACATTATCTTTCCTTTTTCATTTGCATCCCCAAGGAGCTGACAATGAATTGTGGGTGGCTGGTGGCACACTGCAATTGCCGTGTAATTAGCCACAGATATTGCACAATCCAAAGAGGTACCTCGGTAGGATAAAGACTGGAACGACATCGCTTTTGCAATACCTCAACTGTGACAATAATGTATCCAAAGTGTATCTAGAGCATAACCATACAGTTCCTGCCAAGCCTCTAATCAGCTCAGCAGAAGTTAGGAGTAAACACAGGCAGGGAGGAGGATACACTACAATTTAATAGGTTGCTTAGACCATTGTTCACCAAGATACACTCATCATCCCAAAACATAAGCAGTTCCAGTGAATGCTGGGATCATGTCAAAGCTCCTCCACACAATTAGGAACAGACTGAAAAAGCAGAGATTAAAGAACATGGTGCCCTGTGACCTGTGGAAGAACTGGACTCTGGCAGCTTAGCAATGCACCAAGCTTTTCATTTATTTTAGGCTGTGTATTGTTAAAGGCACTCAGTTATTGCCATTACTTATACAAATGTCCAAATCAAATTACTGAGGAAGAGCCCAAGTCCCAGTGAAGCAGACACCAGGTCTGGATGGCATCCCTCATTGCATGTGACAGGGGCAGAAACTGCTCCAGCTCAGGGTATAATGACCAAAGTGGTTGATATCTGGGACACACAAGGCTTTACCAGCATCCTTCATGCAACCAACATGCAACCTGCACAGCTGGAGAACCTAGACCAGGTTTCAGTTTCCAAAATGTTTATGTTTCACTTAAGCTATAGTATTCGGAGTGAGATGAAAAACAGCACAGAATAAGAAATAACCTACTAAATATTAAAATCACAAAGATACTGGGTGACTCCATTCCAATGCCCTCCCAGGGACTGAGCTCCCCTCCAGCTGGTGCTGGTGTTTGCCAGGCAGGTAATTCCCCAGAGATGCTCCTCCAAGGTCCCCAGCCCTCAGCATCATAACCCAGTACATGACAGCAACAATTGATGCCACCAGAAAGAAAAGTGAAGGGCCCTTTAAAAAATGCAATAAAACAAGAGAAACAACTTTTTGGTAACATACTTTATATTATCTATAGAGTTGCTAGAAATAAACATAAATAACCTCAACAGGTGCTACCTGAAGGCAACTGTTCCAAATAAGAAAATATAAGTCAAAAAAGCTCCACAAATTATTCTTTAGTAACTAAAAAGCAAATAAATCAAAATCAGACCTGTACAGGGAATACTTTTACAGCTTTACATACAAAGAGCTACAGTCATGCTTTCAAGCAGTATCCATTTCTTTGCAAGTTTTTCACAATACATAACAGAAAAAAAAATCAATTTTAAAATGGGGCTGAATTCAAGTCTTTAAAAATAAAAAACTCAAATGACATTGCTTTGAACTCTTGTTACCTTTTGTGACTCTTCTTTCCTTCTTTATTTTCAGTTTTTAACATGTATATAATTTGTTACCATAGCAGATTTTGACTCAAACATTAAATTGTGACAAAAAAAGGGAAAAAGTTTGGCAGAAGGTGGGAAAATGGCTGATTGTTAAACCTGGCTACATTTGGTACATAAAATACTGACACACAATGGTCTGGGCAAGAACAGTCTATTAGATTAGAGAGCTGACAAGGCTCCACACGCTAGTGACTCTGCCAGTGTACCTATCCAAAAAGAAAACCAGTGTCAACAATAATGTTTGGACCCTACCATGGTCAGATGTGGATCTCTTCAGCTCTTAAATTTCAGTTGCACCAGATGTGTGCAAGTGTGCAACTGCAGCAGGAGTTCATTTCCTTCAGCCCCTTCAAGTTTTGCCTGCATTTTTTTTTCTCCCAGTCTTTCTTTGGAGAGTGTGAGATGTGGTTTACTAAATTAGTATGTTTTCTATATGTAAAGCAGCAAACAACATCAAATATATCTTAGGAAAGGAAACACTTCTCTAAAGATGCAGCACTGGAAGGGTTATGCTGGAAGAGTTTATGTGGATATTAAAGAAGGCAGCAGATACAGATTTCATTTTAAATGCTCTGTGCTAAAATCACTGTGCTTCCCCCAAGCTAGAGGACACACGCTGCTGCCACCAGCAGCACCATGATACTCCAGCTGTGACTACCTAAATCCCCAGTCACACATTTCCTTATGGATTTTCAAAAGGGTTTTTCAGTAAAGTTTTCCAGAGTCCACAAGAGCATAACCTCCACACACAGTATCAGCAAAATGTCCAGATGCTGGCAAGCTTGGGTGATAGGATTTGTTTTCTTTTTACAGCCAAGATAGATCATTAAGGCTGACCTCATACATAACAGAGCAGGGAACTTCACCCAAAATTTCTCATATCACACCAAAAATGTAGGGAAGCTGTACATCAGAAGACTGGAAAGCTGCATAAGACTCTATAAAATCAGGAGCTCAGTGGATACAATTACTCTATTTAAGATGATCAGAGGTGCTGGCCAGCATGAGCTCATCACACAAATTCCAAAGAGCAGGATCTTTCTGTCTACAAGCAGCAGAAAATCCAACCATGACATATTAAGCATTTCTTACAAGTGGCATCTCAGACTCAAGAATCTGATGATATTGCACTCTCCTATTTCCTCTAACATTATTGCAGCTTATCCATGGCATAATGCACACAGCTAGAACGGGTCAGTTCTGATCACAGACACAGAGTAAAACAAATACACACAATTGGCTCAGTCTATCATCTAGTCATATGTGCAGTACAGAGTCCCATTTGCTGGCAATGCAGCTGACCCTGCATGGACCTAGAAAAAATGGGATTCCCCCTTGTTACACATGCATGAAATATATGACACATAAACATCATTAAAGACCCTCAAAGGACCTTAACTTCCTGATCTGGGAAGTAAAATATCAACCTCATGGCTGTTATTTTTACATGCTCTAACAATAATTTAAAACAAGTTTTAATAAACATTTTGATAAAAGCCAATTGTTTGTTTGAATGCCTGATCCTGAAGACAGTGTCCAAGTATGTTTTCTTCCAACTTAAAACAGACATCACTGAACAAGCATCAAGTAGAAACTTCATGCCCCACTGGTGACTGGTTTACATTGTAAAGCCATAGCTGACAGAACACAAGATATTTGAATGAAAATCCCATTTCAACCATAAATATAATAAAAAACAGCTAGTGGGCAAAACCATCCTGGCATGGACCTGTACAATCTGGACAGCAGAGTATCCTGCCCAGTCTTGAAGTAGCAATTGAATGACCAATTGTCCTTACTCAGGAGGAATTTGTTCCAACAGAAAACTGAACTGGGAATCTGTGCATCTGAAAGCATAGGGGTTACCTCCTGTGCTACAGAAGAAATGGCCTCCTCTGCCAGAACCAATCTCATATCTGTTCTGTTAGATCCCAGCTTTTCACAGACTTTCCACCTGAACTCCAAACAAAGACAAAGCCCAGGCCTGGTTACTCTCAGATCAGGTATAGAGTTTTTGCTGCTGCCTCCTCAGTGCCTGTAAACTGAAACAGCTGAACGTGACCAGTGATGTTCAATAATCTTTGAGCTATTAACCCCAGGCTCTTTCCAATAAATGTACCAAGCCCCCAAAGTGTTTAAGCCTGACACTAATAGGTTTGCTCTTCCTTCTTATTCACCTCTGATCCTTACAAGCAATCCATGAATCCTCACAGATCTGAAGAAATTACATGACTGCTGGATGACTGCTGGACTAAACACAGCTGGAAAAATGCATCTTGGATGGCTAAAAACTGCTAAAAACTTTCCATGTAGGGTCACTGCTTTCAATGGAACCTTGTGCAAAGAGCCCACCTTCACTGAAAGCACCTGGCAGGTAAGGAAGCAGAATTATCTTCACTACAGCCAGTTTGGATACATTCAATAAAAGCTGGCATTAAAAGGAGTATTTCCAGAAGGCTTCTGAGGCAGCATGGAGATTATATTTCTACTTAAGGCAGTCAAAACCCTGTAAAGTGTCTTCTAATGAGTACTCAAACCCAGAATGTGTAACTTGCCCGAAAGATTTCAGAAGTGACAAGCCATTAATGGTAACTCTCTTCACTAGGGCAGACAGATGATGCACAAAGGGGCTCCTCATGCTTGTACAGAAAGGCGCAGTTGATTCATCAGCAAGCGGGAGCTGAAGAAGGTTCATACACACAAAGAACTCACATTGAACAGGGAGGACTGAATAGGGAAACAGAAGAGAAATAAGGTGCTAGCCCAAGTCTACCTTCTGAGGTTTGCAAACCAAGGTAAGATGCCTTCCTTCTGAAAGATATTTTGATCAAACACAAGTTCTGCTTTAGCCAAACAAAGTCATTATGCTCAGTAGGGTAGGGAGACAAAGTTTAGGTCAGAGCTGCTGGTCCTCTCTGCAGTTGAGCCTTAGTGAAGCAACAAGTCTCAGAAACAGGTTAAAAGTGGTTATTCCAAAAGTAGGACAGCTGAAAACAGGGGCTTTGGACCAAATTACCATCCCCTCATTAAAAGGACCGTTGCTACCACAACACTAACACAAACACCACATTTCATACCAGGGCTGTGAACACCTGCATCTATTCGTCTCCCAGCTTTGCCATATTAAACAGGCTCCAGTTAAAAGCTGGTTCCCTAATGTTCCTTCACGAGGGAGTGGGAATGGAGCCTGGCTAACACTAGGATGCTGTCACAGCTCATACATGGATACCAGAGCCAAGCTACCATAAATATTGTGAGGAAGAGTTTTGCTTTTCTGAAAAGAGTAACCAAACAAAGGCTGTCTCACTCTAGCTCCTTCTTGGATAAAGGATGGCACTTACAAGAAAAGAAACACCTGTCCCAAGCACCCTTCCTTCTTTTCATAATCCCACATACACCAAACAGTACTGGGAGGACAACAACTCAGTAAAAGTGACTAGTCTCAGTAGAAGCAGTTATGGCATTGCTTTTAAAATAACAATAATGTTATACTGAGGAGGTTTGTTGTGGTTTGAGATTGGATTTTTTTCATTACAATCTTTTAATTCTAAATCACTGGAAACACTTGCTAACAGCCCCCAGGATAGCTATTTTATATTAACAGCACATTATAGTTTACATTTCAGACATCACATTGGATGCAATAACCATAAAAATATCCATATTAAAATCTCTCCCTCTTGATTAGGAAAAGACTACTTGTTCCTCCCTGATGGACTCTGTTGTTCCGAGATGTCACACACAATTTTGTCACAGCAGTCAGTACAATACCATTCTATTTGAGGATTCAAAGGGTAAATGATCTGAGTACAAAAAAGCTTCTTGGATACAGTGACTTTTCAGAATCTGCTCTGATTTGCACCCACAGCAGCAGATGAGAAGTGGGAAAGAAACAAATGAAATCTAAGGCTTGTGTTTTGAAAACAAAATATTGAGACAGATCTTCAGTATGGCCATCAAACCCCAAAGCCATCCTGCCTGCCCTGCCCAAAATCCTGCAACTCCTCTGCTCAGACTAACCCGCAAAGTGAGTTTTTACTGCAGAGTTAATTCAAATAATCAAACTGAACATCCATGTTTAGTCCAACCTGAGCAGACACTCCCACATCCAGCCTTGTCAGGCACCTGCAGAAACAGAATTAACTGTAGAAAAAACCCTCGTACCTTGAAACAGCCACCTCAACTCACTACTTCTTTCTGCTTCTACCAATAAACCTCATTCCTGAGCTGTTCACTCATCTCTCTGTGCTTCAGGCTGTACCAAAGCAATCCAGGTTACAGCGTGTTCCCTCCAAGTCCATCTGAAGTCCTCCCCAACCATCTTGCACAAATAACCAGAAAAACAAGTGGAAAAGCATCAACAAGGAAAATTCTCAAGACTGACCTTTCTGAATCGTAAAGCCAAAACAAGAACTGTCTCCTCACCATGTATTTCCACTCCCTATCTGGTCTCTGACCTGTCATTTGCCTCTGAAAGCTCCCCATTCCTATTCCCTGGCCCTCATCCCACACCTACACTCTGCTTCCAAACATGTTTATCTACACCTCATTGTCACTGACCAGGAGACAGTTGCCTCTGCCCCTGTCTCTCCTCAAGTCTACTCCTGCCTTCACCCCCTTCCTGCCACTTCTCTGTGGTCTCCCTGGACCCATCTCTCCCAAGTCTGGCTCTTGCCCTGGGATCAGGACGGTGTTTCCTCAGGTCCATTTCATCTGGTTCTCCTAACAGGATAAACAGCTCCATCTGTACATTCCTGGCTTTTATACTCTAACAACTGCTGCAAAGCAAGAAAAAGTTGTCAGAAGTAGCTGTCCCTGCTCAGCACAGGTACCCCACATGTCATGGATCAACCACTGCTGAGGGTAGCAGAGTCAGAGACATGGGGCAAGACAATGTCCTTGATTCCCTTGCAGGGAACACTCTGCCATCTCCTTTGCAGGAAAGCCAGGCCTGTTGGGAGTTGCTACCAAAGAGCTGTGTATTTCTATAGCCAGATCAACAAACTTGTTCCACACTTTCCACTCCTGCTGCCACCCCCGGGATTTGATTTGGTGCTAAAAAAACAGCCTCTATTTTCAGAATGCCTCCTTATATTGCACTGACCTTCCCACACACATTTCCCAAGGCACAGAAGTCCCTGGAGCAGAAGTGATACAGCAAACACCTCATCTCCCAGCTTCCCAGCCCACAAGCTACTCTGTACAGCAAGATGTCACACTGATGAATCCTTAGCCATAGCCCATCTCTCAAGTGAGAAAAGTTCGACCCCAGAGAAGCACAAAAGGTTCACTTCAGCACCCAGCCTTTAACAACACCCAGGAATCAACCTCCCCCTGCACACTCACAAAATTCAACGAAGCACAAACAGCTTCTTCATCTCTCTACCAGCAAATTATTTTCATAAAAGAGGCCCTTAAAACTGGCAGCCTCCCTGCTGGACCCCAGTGAAATGTTCCTTGTACCTTGGGTCTTTGTATTGCCTGCTCCTCACAAGACCTCCCACTTTGGTGCATCTCATGAGCTGTGTGTTGCACTCCAGGCCACAGCGAACTGGAAACAAGAGTGCAATGCACAGGGCCCAGCTCTGAGGCTGCCAGAACATATTGGTTTGAAACATCACAGAAAATATTCGGCTCCATATTTTCAACAGTAGCCAGGAAGAAAATGCATGGAACAGTTTTGAGAACTGTTTTTCAAAAGTCATTTAAATCAAATTATGCCCCATCCACACCAGCAAGCAAAACCCTCTCTGCTAACTGGAACTGGTTTTCTTTTCTTTTGTGTGTGTTCTTTTCTTTTTGGTTTAACTTTTTTTTTCCTTTTTTTTTTTTTTTTCCAAAAACTGTCTCCCAGCCATCTTTTTTCTGGTAATGTGCACAGGCACTGCAACACTACAAGAATAGGTGCCAGGACAAAACCTACGATGCACAGTCCCTAGAATAAATCACTCAAGAGGGGTGAATTAGAAGAAGAGAGTAACGTAAGGTTACATCTTCAAAAGTATGATTCTCTGAAATTCCTGCATTTTCAGCAGATTACTGCAAAAAGATACCCAGTTTTCATCTGATATAAAGAAGCAGACAGGCTTTTGGATCATTTGCAACTTCAAGACAATACCATGAATCAATACATATTTTAAAAGATGCAATAATTACACAGAGCTTGCATGTAATCAGAAAAGAATCTACTTGTGCTGAGCGTGTATAATTTGAAAGCTGCAATGCCAAGCAAATCCACACCGTTGGCTTGCACAAACCAAAGTATTATCCATTACTGCCTTTTTTTTAAAACAATACAAGCATGTATGAAAAACATATTTCCTGGAAACAATGACACTCTTTGAAGATTTATTCAACATTTCACAAACCAAACAAGCCTGTACCCGCACGTGCCTCTAAGAAGAAAGCGGGCTGACAATGCAAACTAATCAAAAAAGTACTGGAAAGGCTATCCAAGATATTTGCATACCTATACTTCCCAAGGGTTGGAGGTTTTCTTCAGAACTGTATAAAAATTATTTCCCACGTGTCTAAAAAAATCTCTTACTGATCAACACTTTAATTCATCAAGGCAGGAAACAAATCAACCAAGCATCTACATGTTGGGGCTGACACCTTCAGCCCCTCACTTGCAGTTTCTGTGGATTGGGCTCTAAGTGCCAGCTCCCAGGGGTCTCAGCCCCAGGCATGTTGTGACACACTTTCAAAGCCCAGAATGGGACACCTGGGACAAAGCACATACTGTTCAGGAAGTCCACAAGGGCCAAGAAAAGCAATAGAAATTTCCACAGTTAACTTGCATTACTGGTTGCCAGTAAGCCTCTTATTATGAAAACCCATAATTGGAAACCGCCATATTACAGAACAATTTATGGAAGTTTTAGGACTATATATGCCCCAATGGGAACTTCTTTTGACTGGTGTATTCCACCAGTCAGCCCAGGTCTGCTTATTTATTCACACAGTGGGATAAGAGCATCAGGAACCTAAACATGTCATCACTGAAGCATCACTGAGACTCCCACTCTAGAAGCACTTCAAATAGTCCTTCATTTCTTAGCCTTTCCAGTCGTCCATCTTCAAGGCAGCATTCAGTCAGCTGCTGGACTGTCCTGTCTTTATTTGTTTTCATCTTCTACAGGAACATTCTTGCACTTGTTTTGTGTTCCACTGCTCCTCTGAGGATATGGAAGGCAAAACGAAGCTGCTCTGGGCTGAGTGCATCCCACTATGCCCATCTCAACCACATCAAAAGGGCTTGCCAAAATTAGTTGCTACTCCTATGGTCTCTACCTTGTCACACTAGGAAAACCGGCATCTACATTAATTTCTAAATCAGATTTCAATTGCATTAAAATATGGCTCCATCCAAGAACAACAGCCTCCCACAATGCCAGCACGATACTGTTAAAGTCACCCACACAAAACCACCCAGTGCTTCCTTTGCAAATAGTCATGGTTTGGTGTGAAGGTAAGGAGATCCAGTAAGAGGTGATGGAGACACATTCCAGGAAACTTTTAGCAACAGAAGACTGTAAATCCACTTTACCACCATATTTTCCACGCAGGAGCCAGTAGGTACCAACTGACAGAGTGGTTCTAACCATGAGCAGCTCCATCTCCTAGGAAATGGGCTGAGCCATAACTCTACCTGTGTTCTGCCATGCTGTTCTGCTGCCACTTCCAGGCATGCATGCCAAGACCTCGATGAATCCAGTACCTTCCCCATCACCCCAGGACAAGCTGGAAAAGATCTGTGCTCAGGGGAAGCTGTGGCAGAACAGGGGCAGCCAGGCTGAAGAGGACCACCCACAGAAGAAAGGAACTGGAGGAGATAATCCCTGCAAGCATGGTAAGTGGAGGAAAAGAAAAACAGATGATTCACTGGGGATTAAAAGAGAACAGCTTCCTCAAATGTTGAGATCTTTCTGTGTCCCTTTAAAGTTGTTTCTGAAGAGAAGACAAGCTGTGAGGTGAATGTACTATTTCACTTGACTTGGTATCAGCAAATTCTATCCCTGGACAGAATCTCACTGCAACACAGAGCACCAAGGGACTGTGGAAGAGAAGAGAGAGACAACAGCACCACAATTTTGCTCAAAGATTCCTGCAAATACAGGAAATACAGGCTGGGTTATCAAATTGGGAAGGTTCACCTGTGAGCTAAAACTGCAACAAGTCCATTTATTTGGGCAAGGAGTCTTTGAATGTCAGCTAGAAAGTGCAGGTGGGACTGATTTCATATTAAATCACTATTACTGGCAGGAAATCCCAGGCTTCCATATCCATCTTAGACTTTCAACAAGTTCCTTACAAAGTACATAAGGAAAGTAATCCTGTTCAAGGAAAATAATCCTGCTCTCAGTTGCTCATGACTTTTGGAAACTCACTCAAGCCAAGTTGCCCAGTTTGCAGCACTTGACGCTGTGCTAGGCAGACCTGCACGCTCTGTCCTGAAGATGTTACACCTGAATTTCACACAGCTGGCAAGGCAAAGTCCAAGTGTGAAAAGAAAGCTGAAAATAGCAAAGCTTGCACATGTGACAATGCAGCAAGCACAAATATCTGAACAATTTTCATATATTAAGTATTTTAGGTCACTCTGCTCCACAGGTATTAAAGAAGAGCAGGCCAAAAAAAAACCCCCACATTAGGCAGTTGGCGGAGGCAGATGTCCCAGGAAAAATGAGGGTGTACTTCCACACTCAGAAAATGGGGATGATATTTTGTTTACATGCACATGTGAGGATTAATATTTTCAAATATTTCAAAGTATTATTTCACTCTTGAGGCCCTGTCAGAGACAATAAGACATCAGTGAGGTTTCTACAAACTGAAGAAGGCTTTCCCTCTTCTTCCCACACACAGATCAAGGCTTAATCACAGATCATGTTCAGGGTTTCAGAACCCCAGATTTCACAGCAGAAACTCACATAATTAAAGACCAGCATTAGTTTATTTAAAGCTGCTGCTTGAAATCAAGAGAGAGTAAAAAGAAATGTCACACAGCTCTAAAAACAAAACACCAATTATAATTTATGTTGTTGGAATAAAAAAAATTATTCTTATTTCCACACACAAGCTAACAGGCTCATCACTAAACAGAGCAATTATTGAATTCCTATTCAAAGATGACCTGAGACATCATTCAGTTGTATCACACCTGGAAATACCATTAGAACAACAAAACAGAAGCAAAATCATGAATGACTCAACACTTACAATCACAGCATAGCTATCTCTTCATAATCTTCAGGTACTTACTAATAAGAATTTTTGACAATTTGGTTATCCATGCCTTTCCAAAATTAGTTCACACCTCGGACAAAACATTTCAAACCAAATTTTTAACTAGTTTAGAACCAAATAGTCCGATTCCAAAATGTTTAGATAATTGTCTATTATAATAACAAAAACCCTTGCAGTTTTCATAAAAATGTATACACTGAACTTGCCTCCAGCAGCAAAACTAGTTCACCAAGGTGTTCTCCAGAACCTTTCTGTGTGATTTTTTCTTATTACGCAGCTTCATCGATAAACACGCAATAGCAATGATACCAAAAAAACTGATCTCTTTTTAAAAGAGAGCACAAAACTTGCCACAACAGAAGACATTCTGGAAGGAAAGGCACAAGAGCACCATCACTGGTCTGTCTCCAGGGAGTTTGTATGTCTGCCTATTCCTGCTGGAATGCACAGGTTCCACACACCCCTATCTCTGATAAAATGCCCCCTTCCCAGTGTTATTTGTTGTTCAGTTGTGCTCAGCTGCCCCAGTCAGAAGCAGTCACACGCCATGCTGAGTGCTGCACCAAACCATACTCTACATTGTGGATGCTCAACAGAAATTTTAGGAAGCTTCTCTTAAAGCACATTACCAGAGAACAGAGGAGGACAAGGCGACACAAAGACTGCATCTGAAGGAAGCCCATCTCAATGGAAGTTAAAGCAAACTAGGATCTCAAGGCCCAGTAAACATGAGTGATGCTCAACATTTTGCTGAGGACTTGCTGCAGTGCAATGTTTCTTCTTCTTGCAGTGAAAACACTCAGCATCACCAGGTGTCCTCCTGAAATGGGGCAGGGAATGACTGCTGGCATTTGCGTCACCAGGATCTGCTCACATTACTCGGTGACGAATCTCATTAAACAGCAGCACCTCAAGCAAAGAGACTACAGCTCAGTTTGTTTGCATTTACCTTTAGCAACATGGCACACTTCATTAAATTTTGAAGCAGTGTTTATTAGAAGAGTAAAATGCACCAGCATCCACCACCAAGCTTCTCAGCTTATTTTCATGATGTCAATAGTCAGGTTTATTTAATCCAGTGAAAATATACATTGATTGAACATGGTCTCAGAGCATCTTCTGCAGCACTGAAAAATGCACTCAATAGGAATGGCATATTTTTACTGCTTTCCTTCAGAAACAGATTTACCATCACCATAAAAAAGCCCTTCCCAGCGGTGGGAAGGGTTGGCCACCACAGAGTTCCCTGCTTCTTGATGCCAGGTACCTTCTGGTCTGTTTTTCCTGTGCAGCAATGAATGCTGTTCTGTCAAAAGCTTTTCCACAGAATTAATCAAAAGTTACACTCAATTGTTATAACTCAATTTGAAATGTAATGCAGGACATGGGACCAACACTGTGGGTTTCTGTTGTGCTACTTCCTTACAAGCTGAGTTTCCTAAACAAGAGATTTCAGGGTATATTTCACCTGTGTAACCTCAACTTAAAAAGCCGTTCAGGTTTTCCTTCCCTCTCTCAAAATTCATTAAAAAGTCTTACTGGAGCTGAGATGTTGTACACAAGTTGTCTGCCAAGAACAAATTTTTACAGCTTAGTTTAAGCTCCTTTAAAAAAAAATCCAGAAATTTATAATGGAAACACTGACAGTGCCCATAATCACAAGTACAGAAACTTTATTGCAATAGGTAGTTTGCATTCCATCCAAAAAGAAAAGTTGGTCTCTCAACCAAATTCCACATGCATTCTGTAACAATGGCCAATTATGAGATCAGTAAAAACAGGTGCAAATAAAAAAATACTGGGGATTTAAACAGTGACTATGGCAGCATAAAGCCATCACCTTGATCATTAAACTCTGATTGCACAAGAGGCTTTTTTTTTTTTTTTTAGAAAGTCTTGAATTACTTTATAACTCACTTCTCCTGGGCAAACTCTTCTCCTAGTGATCATCACAGGCTAACTTGGCAAATCTTTGAATCATGCTTCCAAGTCCTAACAGCTTGGCCATTCCCAGATTTTAGTAATACAGGATTTATATTCAGTTTTGTCAATTATGTATTTTGGTTTAGCCTGTGAAGCCCACCACTACACATGTGCAGCTCAGTCACACAGCAGCCAGATATTCCCACTGACAGACTCTACCCTACAACTTATCCTGAGTCCTCCCCTCTGCCTCAGGAGACCTTCTGTGTGCCAGTAGGAAATGGATGCTGTACACTGCAGCAAACTGCATCTCACAGCTGTGCAAAAGCAGTGATGAGCTTCCTACATCCTACATGCCCAGAAGAGATGGTTGTACTTCAAACAGAAAGCATCGGGATTCATCTTTAGCAATACATTCCTCTCAATATTCTGAACACATTTCCAAGTCTTAAACATGCAGCAAAATGCAGAAATACAAGAAAAATTATGCACTTGGTTACATTAAAAAGGTACAAAGCCAAGGTGCTAATGGGCCACGTGGGGAAGCAGAACAGCAACAAATGTTAAGCCCATTCAACACTCTTACAAAATAAATCTGAGATTTGCAAAATTCAGAAGCACAGCTCAAAAACATGTGACTGTGAACTAGCCTTGACACCTGCTGATGTCATTAATAAAATATTTAATATATGAAAAACACTGGGTTTTCAAAAGTGCCTTAACCAGTGCCGAAATGTGTTAGTCATCCAAGAAGAACTCTCACTTGAGCACTGGCAATTACAGAACAAGGAAATCAAATCTTCACAAGGAAGCCAGCTCAAATGCTAAATCTGGACTGTGCTTACCTGCAAACATTCATTACCAACAATGACAGACTGCTAATCCTTTTAACCAGAAGGGAAAAGACTATCCCTCCCCTGCAATACATTGTGTGCAATTATTGGATCTGAGACAGGCAGCCACGCTGGGCTTTCAGTACGTTCATTAAACAAGCCCAGGAAATTCAAAGCTGCTTCATACAGATCAAATGTACTCAAAGAAATCTTCATTTCTTCAGTCTTTCCCTCTGGGTAAAAGTAAGTCTGGGATGACATTTAATAATTTCCTTACCTAGAAGTAGTTATTTGAATAATATTTACAAAGTTAAACTGTAATACAGTAAATGTGTTAATGATAAATTGTTTAAGCAATTTGACAAAAGGAAAAAAGCACCCAGCAAAAAAGGCATGTTGTGCCAAAAAATTAAGAAAGTAAACTTATGTTCATTGCAACTTTTTAGATATAAATTAAATAAGCTGATTCCCTAACAACTTCTACCATGTAATGTAAAAGGT
The DNA here is from genome assembly GCF_017590055.1 of Onychostruthus taczanowskii. NCBI lineage: Eukaryota > Metazoa > Chordata > Aves > Passeriformes > Passeridae > Onychostruthus > Onychostruthus taczanowskii. Next base: position 9,105,133 of record NW_024499684.1, read on the forward strand.
CTTCAGAAGTATATTCTTGAAACTCCACAAGTGACAGCACTAAATCTCAGTTTCACTTCACCTCAAGGAAGTTTGGAAAGCAGCCTCTGGAAACAGTACTGCTGCTCTGCAACTCACCAATGAGTTTATGTTTATCTTGTTAAGAAAGAAAAAATTAGCCCTTTCATATACACATACTTTTAAGATATGATTTTCTTCACAGCTTCAAGTTAGGCACTGAAGTATTTTGTTATGATTAGTTTTATCACATTGAATCCAAGTGCTCTGAATTATTAACCAACTCTTCTGACAGGTCTCCAATAATGAAACACACCACACAGCTTACACTGACTCACCATTCATCTTAGTTGATAAAACAGGAAAGGAAGATGGCCAAAATCTCAGAGCCTACCCAGGCAGTCCACAGCTTTAGGAAACCCCTTTCATTTGCTTTATCAGCAGCAAAAGCAGTTTATTTGTTGGCTTTAACATGGCAAACTTCACACTTGCCTGCTCCCATTCCACCCATCAATGACAGGTACCATGTCTAAGACTATCAGTGCCCAAAGCACCTACATTAGCTAAGGACACGTGAAAAGCAAGTTAATGCCCATCTGAAGTAAAACATTAGGTTCACCACTTCCTTGTTGCTTAAAACCTCCTTAAATTCCCTGCCTTGTTTTGAAATACCTGTTGACCCTTGAAGCTAATTTGCTGGTTTACCATGTACCCTGCCACAACTGTGCCATAACACATCAGGAAAAGAAAACACTTCACGCAGCAGTTTGTCCTCAGGCTGCTGAGGATCCAAACTGAAATCCTACTGCTCCATTTGGGACTCAAGTTACCACTTCCACCTCCACAGTCTGGCCATGCTGGGCCCTGGCACTGAGGGATGGAGGATGTGCAGAGACAAAATAAGTGAAGAAAGTCACAGAGAGGTGGACACCAGCAAAGTGAAGGTTGAAACATGCACTCCCACCTCAGTCTATCCATTCTCACCCACAGACTGTGGAATAAAGCACTTTATAACCCCTACTGCAATTACACAGCAGCGGGTGAAATCAAATGACACGAGGAAGTTGCATGCAAGCCATTGGGAGCAACTGCATTTCTTGTGCTTAAGCAACTCTAACAAGCTGGGGAATACTTGCTCCATCCCTGCAACACCCCCTTCCAGACACCAGCTTTTACAGTCCCTGATCCAAAACAAATCCAAAGGGACACAAGGTACACAACATCATCCGGTGATAAGCATTTGTTCACAGCGAAACAATTGAACGGAAGGATTTGTCTCCTTAAACACACAAAAGGTTATCGAGAACCCACCAGTTCACACCAACTCTTCCAGCTCCAGGGAGGGACCGGATCCCACCCCACAACAATCACCTGTGCTGCCAGCCATCAGCAGACACGGCCAGGCACCTCCACCAAAGGCATCCTTCCCCTAAGGATCCAAACACGCAAACCCTCCCAGAGGCTTCTGCAGAACAAAGGCTATTGGCAAGACAAACTTCACACCAAGTGCATGATCAAACCTGCTTCCTTGTAAAATATTAACAGCACTCCACCAAAATAAAACTAAGCAAGTTCTCAGTTCTTAACTAATAATTTTCCTTCTAATTTGACCACACTGTAAAGTTGCTTTTAAAACCTCCCACAAGTTATTTCACTGCACCTTGCGGAGTCCTTGGAGTACAATTAAAATCTTCTACCCAAGCTCTGGGTTTGAATGGTTTTCACAATTTCTTAACAGAATATTACTTGATTTGCCTAATACAATCTATACAGCCCCAATTCATCAAACCTTTAGTCTAGGCTTGTTAAAAATAAAGCAAATATTTCAGAAACTGGATGAAAATCAGTTTCACTTCTCACACCATTCAACTGTGTGCCTCTTCTCTCATTTTCTCATCATGACTTCATGAGCTGCTCCCACCAAATTACACTGCAAATGACACTGAAGAAAGCTACAAATCTGTAATAGAAAGATGCAACTGAGACATTTAACAGCTTCAAAACTACCAAGAGTATTCAACAATGAGCCAGGATCCATGAGCCCTAGAAGCACTGAGACCTGACCTAAAGAAAAACAGAAAGCTGTTATGGTGCTTTAGGGGTTAAGGTAAATTAATACATAAAACAGTCTCACTGTAGAAACTTTCTCACCTGTATAATTACAACAAGTCATATAAAATATATGGGTATTGCAAATGAGGTACTGTGAAACAAGCATGCTACAGTCCTCCCAGTACAAAAAGTAATCTGTCTTTGTTTAATGGCAAAACACTGAGTTTTTTGTAGCGTAAGATAGTACAGCATAAGAGCTCAAAAACTTGCAAGCTTCAGTTCATGTAATTATGCATTGTTTAGGAATTTAAACCACTATTGTTTTCTTGGAACAGTCAAAAATTGCCACACAAACACCAGTGTACTCTTGACCTCCAAAGGGAGTGGCTCATTCCCATCTAATATGCCAACAAACTGTTCAGGATGAAGTTTCCCCATCACTGACCTAACAGCTCATCTATCATATCACCACTGTCACGTGCATTTGTATGATTTACTAGATCCTAAAGGTATCCACCTCTAATGAACATTAACTTTTCCAAAGCAACCCCAAAAAGTTTAAATGCATCCTAAAGACTACAAGTATTTCCTTCTCTTTTCCTCCCCTCATAGCCAAGTGGAAGTACATGTGTTAAAATTCCACCCTGCAGTCACCAGCTGCAGTTTCATAAATAAGAGAAAATTATTCAGTTAAGTCCTTCCACAGGTACAACATGATGAAATGAAACATTTCCACATACAGCATTTTACTTTGAGAAAAATCACAGAGTAGACTTACCAAACTTTGTCCATAAAACACTGACTTCAAAACAAACCTCTGAGTTCAGTTTTCTGCTCCAAACAAGCTTTACTGTAGACCTGCACTTACCTCTCTAATCCTGTAACAAAGAAAGGTTGACTAACCCCAGCTTTAACTATAGTGTTAACACAAGCATAAATATCCTGTAATGTGTAATGCAGTAAGGCATGATTTAAACATCCTTGCAAAATTTGAAAAAAATCTCTGTCTATATTTGTTTTCAATTATCAATGACACATGAACAGCTCACTCATTTATTTTGTATTTATTTCTGCACAGTGAGAATATCAGAGCAACTGTGTTGGAAAACTATGACAATTTTGGGATAGAACTTTTTTCACAACCATGGATGAAAAACAAATAATGTTTGGGAGGGCGTATTTTTATTGTGAAGAAAAGGTTATGTATTCCTGGTAAAGAAATAAAGCAACTTCCCCTGGCATATTTTAGGGAAGAGCAGTGATTTTGCTAACACATTACTTTTCATTTCAGAGCTGAGGGGATGCAACACAGGCAGGACAATACTTCAGTGCTGGTCTGACTAACCCTGAAAAACAGACCTGAAAAATTTTAAGAGGTGGCAACAACTAATGAAGAAATACCTATGGCAAATTTTAAATATAATGTTGATGTTTTTCATAATTTGTTTTTTAGTAACATAACCCTATAATGTACAGTAGATCCAGCTATGGATCCAGCTGGAAAAACATTTTACACTAGAAATGGTCAACAGAGTTTAAACAAAGAGCATTTCCTGGGGCACCTTGCTAGCCAGGACATAGGAACCATGCTATACCCTCCTCACATCTGCAAAGGGAAAGAGGTTTTTTCTTTAATAGACTCAAGGACACAGAGCTGCTCATTAGAGGAAAGTATTTTCGCTCATCCTGGTCCCTCACCTCACCCAAGTAACACAGACCAACCTGTGCGACCAGCTGCTTTTATGCAAGAATTTAAGACTGAGGCACAGTGCAGGGCATGGCACTGGGGCCAGGAGGAGGGGTAGGAGGGAGCACACCCAGCCTGCTGAGAAGCAGAGGTGTTGAGGCAAGTCCATGTAGACAAAAGGATCCGGATGTCAAGTATCCGCAGGAAGAGTATTTGACAAATACTTAGTGCTTTCTAAAGTAATCCATCCTGAGCTGGTGAAACCACAGTGTTTAATCAGAGGCTGATGTGCCAGTGTTGGGAGCTCTATTTCCTAATACCTCAAAGCCCTGCACAAAGAGTTATGTCTATTTTGCTGTCTGTCATTTTGTACAACGCCCTTCCCTCAAGCACCGGTCCTCAGAACGCATTAGACATTGTTAGAGGAGATTAATTTAACTGCAGATTATTTTTTGATTATTTTTTCCTTTCTTTCACAAAGCATTTAACAGAAATCAGTGCTTGGGAACTGGAGCTGTGAAGCACAGTCTATCCATTTATTTGTGATCATAGCAACTAATTGCTCAAAGCCAAGCCTCAGGCCCCAGGGCCATTCCCATGTCACTGAAGTTGGCTGCTGCAATGATGTGCCACTCATCCCCAAAAAAACAGTGTTGTTAAAGTGCTTGAGTGGCTTTGCTGGTCCAGAGGGCAGACAGCTGGATAACTGACCACTGGATAATGCTGACTGCTTCAGTGGCAAAGACAATGGTGGGAAAAATAAAAAATCAATTCTGACATGTGGTAGTGGTTTTTTGTTAGCAAAACGTTTGCCCAAAGTCTCAATCAGCTCATAGGAAATTCCTGTGTAGCTGGAGACACTGCCCTGACAAGGCCAGCCTTCCCCTCCCAGCTCTTCCTCTACTTGACAGCCACAGCTGCCACCACACCTAGTCTTTGGACTCCGTTATATCTCAGCACTGATAGGAGTCACCCCATGGGAAAGTAGGATAGTGGGACTGATGTCAGGTACCATGAAGAGCATATTCCTTTTCTGCTTCAAAAATTTTGAACCTTACAGAAGGGGAGCCACCCTCTTCTATGCTACTTTTTGAGTTCCTACAAACGAATTTTAACAATGCATATCCTGCCAGGAAATGTTACCATCCATTAGTGATAAAGCATTAGATAAAAAGGTAAATTAAGTTTCCAAGACACGAATCTCAGCTGATAAACATATTACATCCACAGCTCAACAACTGTGCAGAACAGAAAAGGAATAAAGCATTTTAGAAAAAGCTTCAGGAATATTGGGGGGGGGGGGGGGGGGGGGGGGCGGGGAGGGAAACAAGAAAGAGTAGATAAAGTAATGCCATCCTGTCAAAATACTGCTCAGACTATACATGAAGCACAGCTATGAAATTAAACCAGATTAAACTAACAGCCATCCATTAACCTTGAGTATGTCTACATGGTACAACACAGACATGAAGAGCAGCTCAGGCACCAGATGTCTTGCCAACACAGCACTCTCTCATGGCACCAGCTCCCTGCTCAGCTGGATAAATAAACTAGAGCCAGACTAGCCATTTATTCTCCTTCAGGGGTGATGCTGCACAGTCCAGGAGGCAGCAACTCTGCTCCCAGCCAGGTGACACAGCCGGGCACAGTCACCAGAAAGGAGCGCTGGGACATTCCCTCTGGATGCTGCTCTAATATGGAGATAGTGCAAGGAAGCTGCCAGCAAGCCAGTTGTACATTTAAGGGCCAACTGCAAGACAAAAGCTGAATGGAAAGGCATTGCAAAGATTTGCAGCTGCCAGACTGCTCTGCCTAGAGCACGAGCCTAAAGGTCAGGGCAAGACAGAGACTGTTCAAGTGGGCAGAGACCTGTTCCCAAGGCAGGTGAGCTGTGCAGGACATGGGTCCCACAGGACTGTCAGACACAGCTGGGCTATGCCCAGATCTGTTGTTCATAGACCCTTTAGAGAGGATGCTTGTCAAGGGATAAGCTCTGAGACTTGCACCAAAGGGAGAAGAGCTACAAGTGCAAATTTAAGCCAGATCATCACAGCAGTTGTAGTTACTGCAAGAGGCTACAGCTGCAAACCTGATCTTCACAGAAGAAAAAAAAAAAAAAACCCTAGCCAATCTGACATCAAAAGGGGTGATAAAACCTGGCGGAAATTTACTTTACTGCAAAAAAATTCAAGGAGGGCGCAGAGGTGAGTGACCTAGCTACCGTCCTTGAGACTTTTACCAGAACTCCCCACGCCCTGAACAGTCATCAGGTCAGGAAGAAAGAGAAGCTGCTGAAATATTCCTTCCACTTCACACAAGTCCTTTGGACTTTCCCCAGGCAGCACCAACCTGGCAAACATTACACCATGAGGGATTGAAAGAGATCACAAGAGAGATGCCAGTTTCTATAGAGCTTGCCAGCAAAAGTAGCCAATGCTCATTCCAACAAACAAGCCAGAAGCAAGGAGACTGAGAAGAAAAGGACGTCCTGGCAGCTAATTAGTGAAAGCATAACAGTCAGGACTTCCAAGCACCAACAAGAACTAAGCAGGATATACAACTTTATGCAGGATTATTTTCAGGCAGAACAGAGAACGTGTCTGGGGAATTCTTCGCCAGTCACTTTTTGTGACCAAAATACACAAGCACTAATTAGATCATGCCAAGACTTCATTTTCACACTTCCAAAGCTGCTCAATTAAAAGTATGTGTTTTGGCACTGCTCTCTGTTTCAAAACAGTTTAGACAAAGCTAAAAACAAAGAAATGCTTCAACCCCAGGAGGTGACACAGCTGAAGATGGATGAATCAATAGCATACTGGAAACCTAAAAAGCTCATAAGCAACACAGACAGACCTACTTTCATGTAGCAGATATTGCCTGATATGACAGAACACAGACAACAAAAATAAACCAACAATGAGAAAGAAATAAAAATAGTGAGAAAGTAAGGAAACCACCTTTTTCAGCAATGTTGGTAGATCAGCTCTGCCTTGCAGTATTTTCTTAGATTGTTACCAACACTTTTTAAAGAGCCTCCAGGTAGTTAAGGCTGGGGTAAAAACTGGAAAGTGCAGGTAGAACCTGGGACCTCCAAAAACCCACAGCAGATGTCTTACCAGCGAGCACATGCTGGGGAATGATGTCATGTCCACAGCTACTGAAGCTGTGAGGAATTTGTGGAAAAAGATAATCAGGAGGAATTTTAATTTCTCTTTCAGTGTCGAGTGGCACTTTTTAAATGAGACACTTGATTCAAAGTATCACTTGCAATTCTTCAAGATACTGCAGAAACAGAGACTATCACAGCTACAGGTTCCAGGACACTGATTTGTGTATTGAAGGATAATACCAAATAGCAAGAAAGAAACACTTCCTGTGTTAGCAGTGTTAAGAAAGCTGCTGTTGATGCACATAAGTCACTGACCACCTTGTACTGCATGATAGTGTCCCAAGACCAGACTCATTCCCAGTTCTTGTGATGTGCACAGCAGTTAGGACATAAGCTTCAGAAATTTGAGGAGAAGGGATCCCCCTCAAAGCAAGTAACATCACAAAGCCAGGCCAGGAGAAAGTGGGAGGCCAGGAGATCTCCTCAACCCAGCTGCGCTTTGTCTCATCTGGAGGAAGACACAGGAACAGTGTCTGGGAGAAGGCAAAACTGTTCCAGCTCCCTGAAGGAGCAGCATGCTGACTCAAAACCTACCTATTAGACTGCAGATACCTTTATCTTAGATGGTTACAAATTACCAACAACAAATCTAATGCATCCCATCCCTGATGACAAATATCCTTCTTATCTCCAAGAACCACGTGGTTATAAATGAGGTCCCACATCCTACCCCAAAGAACCTGTTGTAGAAAAATCCCTGTCACTCCTCCAGCAGCTGCAATTCTTCATTTACATAAATCACCTCTATTTTAGATTCCTTGTCCCTCTGATTTATGGCCTTAAGAAAAATAAACATGAGTTAAGGAAACAAGGGAAAAGAGTTAATGAGCCAACCTCAGTAGCTTTGACCACATGTAAATACTGCAGCCAATTGCTGTTTCTCTGACAGCCAATAACAAGAGCAAACATGCAAAGAGATATGTAGAAGTTTTCCTATTCTTCAGAACTTAGGGATACAGTCCAAAACCACATCACCTCAGGACTTAAAGATCATCAGGTTTTTAGTGTCGTAGCAGCTCTTCATTTCACCAGCTATCAAGCTAAATTAGGAATATAGTCTCCTTAAAAAAAAAAACAGAGTATGACATTCAATGGACCAAGTTTAGGCCAGATGAAACTTTTAGTATCAGTACAGATGATTTAAATTTATTCTTCATTATGCAGATCAGAAAGAAACCCACACTACAGAAAATCTGGACAGGCTCTCAAGAAAGCATTTATAAAAAGTTAAGTGAGTTTAATGTGCATGACTTTCTAAAAACCAATCCCATCACAACAACAGGTATCCTGACTCTTATAAGGTGCAGGCTCCAAATACTCATGTGATATCACCAAATAAGTCTCCAAACTGGCAAAAAACAAACAGTTCTAAGAAATACTAATTCCACAGGAACCAAGAACTAAGAAAAGTCCAAAATGATAGTGGTTATATAAGAGATTGGATTAAGAATAATCTACTGTGATGTGTGCATATTTACAGAAGACTTGGAAGAACAAAGTTTAAAACAATCACTTGAAGAAAAGTTAGTTGTTAAAGGAAACAATTTGCTGTACTAGATTATATTTATGTGACCAAGAAAAAAGTAGTGAGCAGGAGCAGACACCAGGTATTAAATGCTGGCTTGACTCCTCTTCTAAAGTAAGATCAGATGCCCCAAAAGCATTTCCCTCAATGCAAGATGAAGCTCTTTGAGCAACACACACTGAAATTTAGAAGTATCTCACACAGCCTAAACTCATCCCCATCTGCTATTATTACACTGGGGATGTAACAACTGACCACATGTCATGAATGATTATTTAGTGTTTAATTGTTCACCTAAGAGTAACGTTTTTATCTTATTCTGTGCCTGTGCAGCCAAACCACAGCTGCAATGTGACTCTGTCTGCACTGGTAGGACAGGATGCAGACAGTCAGTAAAAAGAAGTTTGTCTTCCTACCTAACCAAACAATTTGCCTTTTAATATCACTCTTACTCAGCACAGAAGGAGGAGGAACAAAAAGAGTATCAGACTCTTCAAAAACTCTGTACTGTACCTTTCTAGTGATTTTATTATTCAGGATCCTGGTTTTGGCTTTACCATTAGAGAGACAGAGGCAGGAAAGGCCCTGCTCAGGAAGGCAAGGTTGCTGGCAACATCCAAAAGGCTGGTGTTCCTGCCTCCTTGTTTTCCACATGCAGGGGGAGCAAGGGCTGAATGCAGCACTGGGTCATGGCAATCTCACAGAATCCAGATCATTACAGTAATTACATCATTATACACCATAAAGAGCATGCCAGTGCTTGCTGTAAAACTGACTGTTAAGATGTCGGTTGATTCACTTCAAGTGATATTTGATTAACAAAATGTGATAACAACATCTGTGAGAAAGCAAATACAATGCCACATACGTCTCAGTGAGCAGCACTTCCTATTCTCTCAGCTTTTCTGCTACCTATCTACTGCATTGCTACTCCATACCCACTCAGTCTGCAGCTCAGCAAAGCCTGGGAAGAGCCACGCCAGCTCACAGCAAAGGCCCAGCAGTGTGGAACAACATGTGGCCATCCAAAGAATGGCACAATTAGAAAGTTAGCATGTAATGAAGCTTTTCCAGATTCCACCAATTTGTGGTTTGGGGATTTGCCAAGATGGGGAGGGATATGCAAACACTTGTGTGTGACCATCAACTTCCAGCCCTCACTGCAAAGCCTACAGCAAAACAAACTAAAAAACCAAAACAACTGCCCTTCCTCCCTTACAGCATCCATCAACCTTTCAGATTTGCTAGAGCTCTGCTTTTCTGGACATCTTCCTAGCTGGCTTCTTAGGCTTCCCACTTTACTTCTGAATATCATGAATTACACTTGAATGCTTTTAGTGTGCCAGAACACTTACTATTTCAATAATGACTTCTCCAGAACTTTTTTTTATTATTATGAATGTAATGTTTCCAAACAACATTCTTGATTGTTAGACTCAAACAGGGTTGCTGTGATAACCCTCTAAGAACCTCATCCCCTCCTGAGTTACTGTTATCCTTACATTAGCTGCAAGATTTTGAGAAGAAACTGAGTCTCAGAAGAATTTGGTTGAAATGAATTATTATTCAGCAGGGCAAATCCAAAGCTAGCATCCTTCTCTGGACAACTAATGCTTCATAGATTTTCACCAACAGTGGGAGGCAGTGACTTGCCAGGATACGTAGCTCTGTTCAAACTATATGTGGTGATATTTGTGATGACTGCTTAAATCAAATTGTTCCTTCTTCACATTTGTTTGTAATTATGCCAATAGCACTCACAGCTGGGAAAAGTGAATTGTACTTTATGTCTTCTGTACAGAAAGTGTTTAAATATTTATCTGTGATGTATGGCTCAGAAGAGGCAGCTTGAAGATCTCCTGCTGCACTGTATTGCATCTGACAGCTCAGTGTTGAACAGAACATGTGCTTTCATGAGCTATGAAACATTACTATTTCTATCACTGTTGGGCACTTTGTGACTAAAATGTTGGACCCATTATCCTATTATCCAGCAACACACACTGCACATAATGAACAGCTCTATATCCTTGGCTTTAGAGACCTTCTGTCAAGATCAAAAGAACTGGAAATTGTGCAAAGTAGTACTGCAAGCTGATAAGGAAATTATTCATAAAACAACAACAGAGGCACTAATTTGCACTAATTTTTGAGAAACTGCAGGTTAATCAGGAATTATTTTATCTACTATTTATGCAAAAATGGAGACCTCACTGGCATATTGTAGGAAGCAATAGGGAATTAAGACCCCAAAATTCTTTTTTGTAAGTTTTGGGCAGCACCAAGTCCTTGTCTGGGTACTATTTTCAGACTAAGACTAAAATTTCAGCTGTAGCGTGCAATACATGAGACGGTTGTCATGAAAAACATTCCACGTTATAAACTACTACTCTAAAAGCACCAGGGATTGGGCCAGGAATCCAAGCCCCAAGTGATATCAAATGACTTATTATGCTATTTCCTTCCACAAAAGAAATTACATCTTGCAAGAAAAACCAAAACAGATACCTGAAATTAAACAAATTCTGTCTGGCAATTAAGCAGGTGGCAAAAGAGCAAAAAGAGGCTGTAAGGAAAAACAGGTTAGGTTTATTCTCTATACTGACACACTGCTTCCCTCCTTAATGAGCCTACAAAATATTGCTGTAATCATAATATCAACATATTCTTTGACTTCAGTAATTATACCACTGTATAATTGAAGCTTCTGAAATTGATGTAAGCACAACTCCGTAAAATATACTAAGAACCCAGGGGTGGAAGTTAAAGCAGTAAAAATCAGTCAAGAAATAAAGCACCATTTTTCTTCTTTATCACAGTAATTAACAAGGACTGAGGTAAATCCTGTCACTGGCTGTCTTTTATTGTGATGTTCTTCCAGGAGATAAAGGCAGAGACTCAGGGAAACCCTACAGCTTGAAGTCGGGAGACAGTCTTGCAAACTGCAGCGATACTCTGACTTCATTCGCTAAGAGTAGGTTAAGTACCTGGAAAAACAGCCTAAGTCAAATACCTTACTTTGCAAAAGCTAAATATTTGAAAGTTACCATAGCACCTCAATATTCCCAAGATGTAACACAAGAGGACAGGAGAGGAACTTCTGAAACTCAGCCTCCAAATGCGGTCACCGCAACGCAGACCGCTCAAGCCTGGCAGGAAGCTGATGGCCACCTCCTTCAGAAGAGCAAGATAACAAATTTCAGGGACAAAAGGTCTCTCCTTCAAGTTTGTGGTGCCACACTGAAATTGCTGGCTGTTGATTAGAACTAATAGTAAGCAGAGAATTATGAACTGACAAACCGATCATCACTGAAGAGCGCGCAGCTCTCCCAGTGGATGTGTGAACAGAGCAGACAGAAAAAGCACAGGGAGGACACAGCAGCTTATCCAAGCAATTGATGCACAAGCTGGGAAGGACACGATGTTGAGAAATTCAAGCCTGATAAATTTCCCACCACTGAGCCAAGAAGTAGAAGGCTGGAGAGAAAAAACATTGCTGTCTCTCTCAAGAAGGTATTACATAAAGTATAAGCACACATCCGCAGTATTTCACCATCCCCTTACATTTCACTGTGGCATTTATACCTGTGTGTAGGGTACCACCATTACAGTTCAGAGGGACACAGTTATGTCCCTGAAGAAAATGCTCTCCAGCTGGTATCTCTTCCCTCACAGGCACTTCACCTGCAATGACCAACTCACCAGGGACAGGGCAGCTCCTAATTTTCTCAGCAATTCAAGCAAACAGACAGGTTTCTCTGTCCACAATCCATAGCTTGTTACCAGTCACAGGTTTTCCCTTTTCCTCCCATTTACACATATAAACTGCTGAGGTGCCAGCTAAGTCCTGCTTTACTGGAACACAGCAATACACTGTGACTGCAGGAGAAGGTCCATGGAAGCACCTGCACTAGCAATGGGAAGATCTTCCCTCAGAGGATCCAGAGGCAATCCAGGGTGCTGGAAACCCAGAAGGCACAGACTCAGTGTTGAAACAACAGCCTTATCTTGTGCAAGAAACTGGTACAACAGCAAAAAACCCAGCTCAGTTCTCGGTGGAGCACAGGGTAATGTGTTGGGAATAGAGAACCATAAAAATAATCAGCACACGCATCTCAATCCTAACAAACCAATATGTACAGAGCCTGTAAAGCCTCCTCTGAGAGCATCTGTTATACCATATATCCATTTTTCAGAGAAACAACTGAAGCTCTTCAGCTTATTCCAAAGGCCCAGTGGGAAGGAGAAAACCCTCAATACACCTAAGTGGCAGCTTTGCAGCAGCATGAGACTAAACAAATGGAAAAACCTAAAATAGGTTGTGACAGTTTATCATTAATCAGTATGAATTACTTGGCAGAAGGCAGTATCTTTCAGTGGCACCTTTCCCAAAGAACTAATACAAACATGAGTACATAGCAAGAGATTTGGGGAGCCAGGGAAAAGGGATGTCATCGCTGATTGAGTTGTTGATGGCAAGAAACAAAAAATGAGACTACACAGGGCAGCACCTGTGTGGCTGAAAAATATGACTGGCATGTTCCAGCTACTTCATTTGGCAAGGGTAAATTGACCACAGAAGAATCATAATCATATTACAAAACACTCAAGTCTGTTGAATAGCTTCCTTGCAGTCAGATGCCACTTCTCTAACAGTTCTATTTATTCATGCATTTTGCCAGAACAGGGATAACATTCTGAATCCCTCCTCTTGTATTCATAAAATATCATTACTGTTGAACATATGAAGGTATGAGAATAGAAGAGAGAGGGAGAGGCATTATCTTTGTTTAGAAACGGATATAAATGGAAAACTGCAGACAAAGCTTCCAGCTCAGGCAATCTCTATCAAGCCTACAAAGAAGCCCTTGTACTGGCAGGTCCTGGCAAAGGATCCAAGCATCCAAAATATTCCATTTTTCCATCTATATGAAATGGTTTAATACAAAAGATAACTTGCTTATATGGAATTGGTAACTAAAACACATAGTTATCAATATAGTTTTAGTGTACTCTGACTTGAAGTCTTGAATAGCTATCGAAGAAATTTTGCTTTGACCCTCAAAACTGGTTCTCAGAGATTACCAAGATAGCAGCAGACCTCTTTCTTTTATTTGTATATGGATATATCTGTAATACCTTAGAACCCACTGATGATTGCCTTTTGTATCAGGTTTAGTATTGTACTCATGTGTGTCAATAAATACTCGGGTCATTCCCTCATCTTATAAGGATACTTAAAAGGAAGGGACAAGTTCTAATATGTCTCAAACCATCATTTCAATTGTTATTAGATTTAACAGAATAGGTAGAAGGTTCAGCAAATGACCAGACTTGGCAAGAAGTCTTGCATTTGCAAGTCTAAAATCACATAGCTTCCAACAAAGACAGGCAGAGAAGGTAGCTAGACTGAGTAAAAGCACCAGGCCAAAGTAGTTCAGACCAGCCCCCATTGTGCTGGGAACATCTTTACCATTACTTTTGTCCAAAAGATCTACAACTGTCTTTAAACTCTTAAGAAGAGTTCAAAAACCATGTTTGGAAAACAATTCGTGGTGATTCTGTCATGCTTACATGTAAAAGCCCATGTTAAAATTGCTAACTGTAGCTTCATCTCCCAGCAACTAGAGAAAGGGAGCAAAAACTGCCCTTGCATAGTAGTGTTAAAACATAAACCAGCAAACAAGATAAAATTATCCAGATATTTGGAAGGACAAAGTTTGATTAGGGAATGAAGCTTCATCAGTGGGGTATAAAAAAAACCCCAGACAGTGATCTTACTGAAATCCTCAGACATGAAAATGAAAGCAATTGTCCCACATTTGTATTGCTCCAGTCATTTCACACATGCTTCATTCATGTTAAGAAGGGTATTACCACAAAATCTGGAGCTGTGACAAGATAAGCTTTTCATGGACTGAAGACCCAAAAATTAGAGAGAGTTAATCATAACTAAAGCTTTGTGAACAACACTTGTCAAATACATGAGCAATTGCAAACACCTACACAGCACTATCTAAAACACCACAGCATGAAGACAGCCAAATAGCAGATACCAAAAGTCACCTCTGACAACTGTGCTTGGAATCAGCCTCATCATCAGACTTTCCCATACAGTGATAATGAAGGCCATTCCATGCAAAGAATGAGGTGTCAACGCCTCAGGTATCACTTCTTCCAAACATTGTAATGGATAAAGTCTTTTAATCAACAGCAGCATAAACTCAATTTAGCTAATGTGATTTGTAGGAAATTCTCTGTTCTCTGTCTCAGGCCCTACAAGTTTAGTAATGAAAATTGTAATCAACTCTTTCTCTCAAATCACAGCAAAAACACACTGAACTGACCTTCCACTGATCCCTGGGAAGCAGTTTCACCACCACGATGTCACCGTTCAGGGCTCTGTTGCGAGCAACCACTCCATCAATAAAGATATCGCGGCTCCCATCCTAGTCAAAGAGGAAGAAAAGTAAGTGCCAGACCAAAACTTATTAAATCATGGTTGTTGTTATGGGGTTTAAAACATTGCCATCAAGAGAGACACACACCCTGGGGAGGCAAACATCCTGCAGTTGTGCACAGGAACAAAACAGATTCACCATATGCCCTCTAACATACAGGAACTTTTAGCAAATGAGCACCTTTGTATGGATGTGCCAGTACCGTAGTTCCACACTATTTACACAAGACAGAGCCAAGCCCTCAAGATGTGTTGTCTCAGTTCCTCTACAGTTATTCTTGGGAACAGGTAGAGAGTTTTCTGCTGTCACAGCTCTTGACACATTAATTTCCCACCTCAAACATTGAAAACCAGTGTTCAGAACTGTTCACAAGGCAGTCTCTGCAAAGCGCTCCATGCAGAGCTCCAGCTGCTCTCCTGGTGAGCTGGGAAAGCAGGGACACGCAGCTCCTGGATCAGCAGAGCACTCTGTGAAGGTGGTCTGGATTGTGGTGAGGGATGCAATCTCTTCTTTTTCAAAGGAGTTAACACCATATATTCTGCATTTGGCACAATTTATGTAAGAAGGTATCCCAAGTACTGACAACCACAGATGCCAACTGCAAGCCAGGAGATCTTTTACTGTAACAGACATGTCAGGACACCTTCTCTGAATATTCTGGGTTAGCGTCCTTGCACAAGAGCCTCTACTAATTGCACATACTATGATTATTCACCCCAGACATGTTTGGCATTCTGTTACTCTAGATTTAGTTTGGGAGATTTCCTTCATGGTGTGAACAAAGTTTCCTGAAGATGCCAACACAAAGATTTTAGTTTTTAAAGGATTGCCAGTTTTGTTGTTTTGTGGTTTTTTTTTTCTTTTGATAATTATTGACCGTGCTCTCACTGCTTTCATTTCTGCTTTCCCAGAATTCAGTATACAAAAAATTCCATGTGTTTGTTTACAGTGTAATGAACATGTCAAACAATGTGAGCATTTAGTACCAATATGACCAGTTTAAATACTTTTTCTGAGAGTTATCTTTCCATAGTTTTGAGGTACAAAAAAGGAGGTTGACTTTCTTCAGATTAGAACTTCATTGTCTTTCAAAGAAAAAAACAGTCTCACAAGACTTAAAGTCTTAATCACAATTTCAGCTGTTTCTCAGATACTCCTGAGTTTCATATGCGTGAATAAATCCAAACAGAGCTACCAGCATGCTCAGTGTCCAAGAAAAACTTCTTTTATAACCGGAAAACATGAAGCCCAAATATCACATAAGTATCTTACTCTGCTTAGATACCAAAATAATAAAAGGAAGAACCCTGCCATGATGTGAAACTAAGGCTGTCCTCCAAGAGACCAAATTACTCTTAGAAAGAAAAGCAGCAGCAGCGGCTCAACAGCTGTGTGAAAGCTGCCTCCCATGACAAGATGCAGAAAAATTGCAAAGCCTCTTCGACCAACATAATTCAAATTGGAAACCGTTCTCTTCAAAAAGCCAGATTTTTTACACATGGTCTTATTCCGTATTTCTCTCCACCCTTTCCCTTCAGCTCCAACTCTTTACCTAAATCCATCATATACATAAAAATTAAATGTTCAAAGTCACTTTCTAAGGCAAATTCCTGGTTTCAGTTAGGGTTTTTCTTTTGTCTGTACCTGTGGCTGCTCTGTGCTGCAGGGCACAGGCTGGCACTCGCAATAATATGCTCTACACTTTTTTTTTCCCTTTTCTCCTGTGTCCATGAAAATACAAGACATTTTCTTCCACTCCTTGTAAAGGTACTTGATGTACCACACCATCTGGTTAAAGCTTCATCTCCACACTCTGCAAGAGTCTTGTCTGTAATTGCACCCACACACTCTTTCCAAACAATACCTGTTATATGTACATATACACAAATCTAGATATGTGTATGCACGCCTATTTTACAGCAGTTAATTCCAACGTCTGCAACAAAGCTGCAATTAGAAAATTGCCATCACTTTTGGTTTTCCCTCCAAAAGGAAACATCTCTGTATCTTGAGCTCCAGGCTCTCAACTGTTGAGTGAACTTACGCACTTCCAAGAAAATTTGTGCACTTTTTCCTCTGCACAGCTGACACTTCAGATTACTAATGCAATTAAAATGGCACTGAATGACAACAGAACACAACTTGCAAAGTCTCAGCTGTCCCTGCAGTGCATCTACTCTACCAGCCACAATGGCCTCAAGACTTCCACAGCCCCCTCCAGGGAGCATGGGGCTATCTCTGCAAATATCTCCAGCAGTGTTCCCTATCCTCCTCTCACAGAGATCTGCAGTACTTCCATCTCCTCTGGAAGTGTCTCTCACAAGCACAGCACAGCTCCAGTCACTGTCACTCATGCTCAGCAGCACCATCCTTCACACTCACACCTCATACCATACCACCCTGCACAGGGAACACATGAGATGTGAGGCAGAGATTTAAATTCTTGGGGTGTGTTCTCTGGATAGCTTCAAGAAAAAAACCCTGGGCCTTCCCCTCAACTCTTCGTGCAACGAGAGGAGGAGACAGAGCACATGTGCAGCAAGAAACACACAGGGACTTCTGGTGTCAGAAGGTGAACAGCTGTTGCACTGAACTCCATGAAGCCACGGCCAAGTCATAGCTGAAGTGAAAGGGGTATAGTGCCCTCATCAACAGCAGAAAAGAAAGGGTGATTTTTCACAGCTGCAGCTCTTGCAGCATCTGGCAATGATGGGAAGTGCTGCAGAACACCAAGGCTGCAACCCCTCCATTATGGTAAATCATGTTATACAAAGGATAAGCTTCCCAAAGCATCTGTCTTAAAGGATTGTGCCTACATCAACCAGAGTCATCTTCATCCAGGTGTTGATTCTGCTGGTTCTGATATTCATCTCCACAAAGGGCAGAAAAGTAGAAAGATAGCTGAGATAACTACCTCTGCTAGCCCTCCTTAATGTATGCATTCCTGCACACAGAACAGGCACAAGGCAACAGCTGGACACCAGAAGGGCAATTAGGGGTAAAGCCTCACATTCAAATAACTCATGAGAGTAGCTGAACTTCTCTTTTAACCTCGCATTTTGTAAATTCAGAGAATATATTTAACAGCTTATACTTACCACACCTACAAGGACACCTGGCAAAAGAAGGATCAAAGTTCCTTTCACTTACACACTTCCTTCCTGATGTACCAGAAAGGTGGCTGTACTTCCTCTAGTTAATGCTAGTGTATTCTCTGCAGCCCCAACCTTTTCCCATCCCTCTAATGCCAACCTTCTCTAACAAAGCTCCAAAACATTGCCCCAAATCAACAACATAAACTGAAAAACACCATGAATTTCAAGGCTTTCCCATGCCCCAAAACAATAGCACTGTCAGCAGCAGGGAGAACAACATAACCAGTGTTTCACTGTCTCAGGGCAGGCTCTGCCTTCTCATCCCCACACCAGCAAAACATTTCAATATAAAACTCTCTCATTAACAGCAACACTTCGACCAAGTCAGTTCCAGATAAAAAGCATTGGCTGTGCCAGCTGTGAGGTCACCTTCCCGACTGGAAGGCCCTGAAATTGCAAGAGTCCTTCTTTTCTGTCAAAATAAGGAAAGAAGAAAGAAGAGGTGCAAGGCAGTCCCGTGTGGCAGAAGCACATCCCAAGCCAACCAAGATACAGCCCTTGCCAAAGCGGGCACATGAAAAGGAATCACGCATATTATTTCTGGAATGACTTTTCAAATTAGCTCATGCAGCAGATCGAAAATGGAGAGCATATTTGTTTAGGGAAGATTAACTTAAATCAGTGGAAAATCTATAAAACCTCTGCAGCCATAAACCAAGGGTTTCTGATTACGCTATCTGGTGGTCCTCAAACCTGACTTCAGCTGGTTTCTGTGGGACCCTGCAGTATCCCCAACTTCAGCACCAGCAAAGCGTTTCTTGGAGGTATGAGAAAGTGGGATTTGTTTGGGAATATTTGGTATAAAAGAAAATCCAGATTGTGTTCATTTATTCCAACTCATTCACCTCTGAGTGACCTTCTGTACACAGCATAACTCCTATCTTAATACACCTTTACTTACGAACTTTAAAGCATTATAAAATTACACTTACTGGAGATGGAATGAAGGCTTCATGGTACTTCTTAGGATTTATTCTCAAGGGTCCCTTAAAAAAAGGGAAAGAAGGAGAAAGATTATGCCTGAAACTTATTAATTTTATTTAACACCAGTTAAATTAGAGAGTTGTGGGTAATATATCTACAGTGAAACATGAGAGATACATCTAAATTTCCATTATACATTTCAAGTCTTGACAACTTAGCATCCAAGCAATTTCAAGCCAAAAGGCAGTTTCATGATAGGCTTAAGCTGATCTACTGCAGTCTGTCATCAAAGAGATGTTGAATCATTAGTTGTTGCTGCTACTGGGTGAACTGAGGATCCAAGCTCTCCTGTTCCTTTCACACATTTTCTGCTGAGCATCCACCAGCTTTGTTAACAACTGGATAATAGAAACAATTTGGCTTGCTCTGTTTTGGAAAAGGAGAATGTTGGGTTTGCTTATTTTGGAGGATGCAAGGAAAGAGGAAAAGAAAAGCTGAGCTTGCATGGCAGCAGGTATCATTCTTATGGGGCTCTGGCTGCTTAGGCTGTTCCTGCAAACAGACAGCAGCAGTAACTGTGATAATAAAGTACATTTCCAAAAAAGAATTTAAAGGATTTTCCAAAAATAAACATTTAAAGTCTACAGGATTAAATTCTGTTTAAACATACTTAAAGGCAAACTATCTTAAATACATTTGAAAATTCCATGGTCTATCTATTTCTGCTTTGTTATCTGCCAGCTTAAAGGCCAAGTCACCTGCAACAAATTCGTATCAACCTTCCAAAGTAAACCAACCAGTTTTGCTGCTTGCACTCATGTCCATCCAAGAGAAAGGCAGAGCCAACCAAAGCCTTATAGGCTACACATTTACATCCTAAAAGTATCCTGGAAACTGGCATTCAGGTGACTGCAGCTCAAACTGACAGCATTTGAATCTTATGAGAATACAACTTAGGTACCTGCCTTCCAACAGGCTTCTGCTCTGGGAAGAAACTTTAGAAATTTCTCCACTTGTGTATTTGAAGTAATGTTAGCCAATTTATTATATGAACAGATTCCATCTGTTTGCACTTCTGTGTTAAGCAATCATTGGAGCATCTCACAGGAATTGCTTCTTTAAAACTTTACTGCGGCAAATAATTTTTTATGTACTCTGGGAGGCACTCAGACAATAAGGAAATCGAGCTGATCACATGTGAAAGTTTTGCTGCCTTGAAGAATTCACAGATTTATAAAGATTTTCCATTGCACTTATTTGCTAAAGTTTACCAGCAAATACAGAACACCAGACTACCAGCAGCATGTATTCCATACTCTTTAGATGTTATTTGAGTACTTTGCTGCACTATCTAATTTTATGTCTCACATAACTTGTACTAACAAGGACACTTGCCCCCATGGCAGGCATAACCCAGAACAACCATGGAAACAAAGATGACCCACTGAGCGAAACCCTGGGGTATTTTATGCTTAAGCAAAGTGAGAGCTGACTTGCTGTCATCAGTTTCTATTAGCACTGGTACCCACTCATGGCAAACTCTCATTGGTTGTCCTCCACCTATTTCCCAGAATCAGTCATCAGAAACTGCTACAGAGAGAAAGGAAAAAATGGAAAGGGATTGCTGCTGTGTTCGACAATGAGTCAATTCCCATATGTGGCTCTACCTACCAGCACTAAGCCAATGAGGGGATATCCTGTTTTCCTCTGCACAGTCCTTTGAATAGTGTGGGACAGCTGTCAATCAGTCAGGTGTAAATGCCAATCGTGCACATGAAAAATCAGGGTTTGTGTCCATGGCCCAGAAGGCACCAGAGCAGCAATATGACCATGGATGCCCAACCCCAGCAAACACACAGAGGAGCATGGTGTTACCACATTTATTGTGCAGCCTGTTTATCTGCATTTTATATGCACTACCTAATTATGATCAGCATTAGAATTCTTACGTCAAGTAACATTTAAAAACTTCAGCTCTTCCTTTAAGCAAGAAACTCACAAAATTTATCTTAGAAAGCAGATGGGCCCTATTATCTGTGCCCATGAAAATCCTATTTACAATGTTGTACATTTCACGCTGTGATATCATATCTGGAACCAGTCACTCTCCCCATCTGCAATGAACAACTGTTCTCATATGTGTATTAGGGGGTGAGGATTTGGCTGCAGAGTCTCATGATGTCACACTAATGTTGTATTATTTTACAATAGCTTGCAAATAATAGCTGCTATATTTATCAATGTTTTTCTGTCATTAGGGCTTTTGTTATGAAAGGGAAGAACAAGGTCTGCAGGAAGGTTTCTAAAACATTTTCTGATGATTCAAGGCAGCTTCACAGACTCTTGCCAATAAAGTTTCTAACCTTACTGAACTTTCCCAGTGAGACACAAAAGAGTCACAATTTTCAAGCTGCTTTGCTAAACGCAGGGCAGGCAGTACTCAGACTAAACTTCAAGCATCCCAAACCAAGCAGTTTATAGCAACTATTGTAACACATATGCCTAGGTTCGTTTGTACGTACAAAACACCAAAAAAAGGTCAGGGTTCACAGGTATCTGATTGCTACCAAGGCTTCTTTTGAAAAAACAATCCATGAAAACCAGGGAAACCCCAACTTTCGCATCCACAAAAGCCTTTGAAGGAAAAAAACCCTTTTAACAGCAAAGCAGGCTCTGCATCTCTGTTCACTCCACCTGACCCCAGCAGCCCTGCAGGGAGGGTCTGGGAGACACTGGAGGCGTGGAGCAGACATGAGTTTCTGGCTGATGCTTCAGAAGATGATTAGAGTCCTTTGGGTCAATGCTCTTTCATACACAGCCTGATTTCATCTGTTGTGTGTAACCATCACTGTGCACTCACGGAACGATGCAGGAGTTATTCATCTTGTTTGTCTTCAGGCTATCCGCTGTGATTCCACCAACCTGATACTCCTGGGGTTTGCTCCCTGCAGTTTGAAGGGCAGGGAAGTGGGAATTCTGTGCACTCATAAGCGCCTGAGCTCAGATCCCTTTTCTTGCGGAAGGACGCTTCCGGACACGTCGCATGACAAAATGAATCCAGGAATCCGCAGGTCACACTTCTGCTGCTTATCAAAACATGACTAATGCCAGATACAGCACCAGAAGCCATCAAAATCAATACTTCTGTCAGACGTCAGCACCCATAAAGATAACCTTTCACTCTTCCTGATCTAGGGCTGCCTAACCATGGCACTTGTGTGTCAGCTGAGCAATCTCAGGTCTGTCAGGAGTTTCTGTGGGTTGGACTTTCAGGAACACTTCATTGCACAGCTGCATTGCCAAGGTTCTCCAAGAATCTCAGTGTTATGGTAGGCTCTTTTCTCCCTAACAGAGTTCTCAAATTCCCATCCAAATACTTCCAGGATGCTCCAGGAGACAGCCCATGTTCAGAGAGTCATGCTGCCTGGGAACACTCCAGTTTCCCCAGGACCATCAGATGCAGACCAATAGGTTTGTCCTCCCCTTCCATAGGCTCCTGTGGAGCCTTTTTGCAGGTTACCATGCCAGAACAATGCCCTGCTTTTGGGGATTAACACAATGGGGATGTGTTCATTCTGACTCTTCCCATTGTAGCAAAAACCACTGAATATTCATCCATTCACTAAAGCTGCTAGCAGGTTCTCACCTATCCTGGTTGAGGCTGCAGTGATGAATGGTCTTGATGAAATCATAAGGACGAATGAACTGAAGATGAGAAATACTGAGCTGGGATGCCCATGATCTAACACTCAGCTCTGAATTATTAAATCTAGCTTCTACAGTCTTTATTGTTTCCCTGACACGTGGAACAGGATGAAAGGAAAACAGACAGAGCCTAAGAAAGCACATATGACTCTTCCAGTTACGCAGCACATGACCTGGAGTAGACACTACACATTTACAAGAATTAGGGATTCCTTTGCCAGGGATCATGCAATCACAGGTCTGTGGGGACTCAGCATTTCAATGGGATTCTCAGGTAGTAGTCATAGCCTGATGTGCCTCATCTGCAGCTGCACTTGACCTCATAGGCACTCTACACATACTACACTTAACACTATCAGGCTGTTACCAAAAATGGTGCCAAAAACACTCCTGAAGGTAAGGCAGAAGCTTTAGTTGATTCCATATGCCAGTGCAGCCATGAGAGAAGTCACAGTCTAAGGCTCCCATTTCCTCCCTCACCATTTGCTTCCCATTGCAGAAGTCTGTGATGGTCTTTAAAAATGCACTGGCCTAAGGTCCAAGTAGCCCAGTGGACCATGCTGGTGATCAGCAGGGATATGATTTCTCTCAAAGCTCAGAGTGCATGAGATTGGTCTTCAGGATGGAATCAGGCAGTCTTTTATGTAAAATCCTCATCACACCTCCAGAGATTATGCCATTATAATGATATACAAGAATTATTATAAAATTATAACAAAAAAAACAAACAAAAATTGAGGTGATGTCATTTGAGACTCCAGTGTATTGATGAAAGTAAGTATCATAACCCCACCAATACTACAACATTAATTAAATGGCAATGGACTTGTGTTTGGGTTAACAAAGCCTCAGTGTGGATGTCATGCCTTCATTGACTTCCACCTGCCTTCCTTCTCCAGCCAGTCTGATCTCACTAGGATGCCAGTTGTGTCCTGAAGAACGTTACACCATGTTGAAGACTACTATGAACATGGTGCAAGGATGCTCTCTTCTTCTCCATCTCAGCCCTGCCAACCTTCATGTAAATCTTCTTTATCCAGCAGACAGGACAGCAGGTCCACCCCCACATTCTTTAGAAAAGAACTGCTACCTACTGATGGCAGCAGTTTTGCTGCTTCAAAAAGAAGCACAAACATTTTTGTGAGAAATTTCAGCAAGAGGTATCTTGCTAAGGGCATTTGTTTTTGCTTACACTGACACAGACAGAGGCTGCCAGCAACTGCTGTTGTTTTGAGCATCATTTGTAAAAGGAAGTGTCTCCCCAGTAATGACCAACATGGCCAGGAGACTATTCAATGAGAACTCTGCAATTTATCCCTAGAGTGGATCAGGAATTTTACAGAACATGCAATCAAACAAAAAACTACTTCAGAGGAATGTAGGAGATTCCATCCCACTTGTAGAACATCCTGAGAAAGGGAAAATATCTTCCTCTGGCATTTACAAGTGCTACATCAATTCCCTGTCACCAACTGCTGTTGATTTCCAACAACTGCCTGTGGTTTCCACACTTATCACAAGAGCATGGACACTGTACGTTTCAGGCACCTGAATTAGCTCTCCCCTTTTCAGTCCTGCTGAAACATCTTCCCTTGACACGTAGGCTTCAAATATACTCTTCTTTCTCCCTCGAGTGGGTTTATTTAGATTCTTTCTGTCACCTGAGGTTGGGACAGTAGCATAGGATCCTCCTGCAAACAAAAATTCAGAAGTGTTACCTTGCCCACCAAACACGTCTGTGTATCGTAACAGAATATGTACACAAGTTTTATATTTAAAGTTGGACTTCTGAGAACAGTTTGCCTAGAAATACTGGCACCCAACTTCAGAACACCGAAAAGCCTGGAATAATCATATTTTACAAATAATCAACAATCTTTTACAGCTCATTTTAAAGTCAATAGCATTCATCCCAGCCCATTTTTAAAGCACAGGCTTCAAGGCAGCTTATTCCTGAAGCATGTACACACACTCCTTTAATACCTCTGGGAGTTCCCATTTGTCTGGGATTTATTCTGCTGTCTGAATTGTTCATTGTTTCTGTCTGCGATTCAGAGAGTTGCCTCTTCCTATCGAAGTTCTGGGGAGTTCTTGCAGATTCAGAGTTGTTTCTGGTCCTTGCAAACCCTCTTTTTTCTGCACCTGAAATCAAATACAGGTTTGAAATAACAAGGAAGGGAAGAGGAACCCCAGTGCCAGCTTGTGGTCCTGGTGAAGCTCACGGTCTCTAGTTCTTCAGTACAAGTTACAACCATGAGTCACATCCTTTATCCAAGAGAAACAATGTCTTCATTAGTTCATTTGTAATCTGTTGGCTCTTTGGGCCTCGTAATACACCACTAACTTATTTTAGCATAAATAAAACGCTGGAAATTACGATGCTAAAGTTGGATACAACCCTTCCAAAATCCTGGGAAATTCATTAGAGCACATAAAATGTGAAATTGTTAAACTGTTTCCAAAGTCTCCACCCCATTAAGCCCCCAAGTAGTGAGAAAATATAACCTCCCTACAACTTAATTAAGAAGGTCAGGAATCAAGGAGGCAGAAAAAAATTAACTACCCACACTGGAGTTATTAACTTTGGAGCTACCAGAGGCAGCACGGTACACAAGGACACCAGAAAGAAGTGCCAAAGCTCCAAATGCCCAGCCTGCTCAGAACAGGCCACAATCATATGAAAATATTCTGCAGAGACTCACCCCTTACTTCCCTGCCATCACCTCAGCCCCTTCCCTACAGCCAGGAGAGCAAGCAGCAGCTTCCAAAGCGTATGCCAACGCTGTTCCACGGATCAGCACATTGGAATGCAACCCAGCGCCGCGCAGCTGCCCTCTTGGCCCTCCACCTGGATACTGAACATGTCATCACAGCTTTGCCTTCCAGCCCCTCCTGGCTACGCTCCCTGGGTCCAAGCTTGTACCTGCAAGTCAGAAAACGTGCAACGCCAACTTATTTGCTACGGTGCTATCCAAGTTACAAGGCAAATTTTTTACCTGTGGTATCCTTCTCAAACCAAATAGCAGATTGCTTCACAGCAGCGAGAAAAAAAATGTTTTAAAGGCTGTACGTAAGCAGAGATCTTTAAAAAATATGGTGCAACAAGAGAAAACTGCTACTTTGCCCAATCACAGAGAAAAAGCAGTATTTATATATATAATAACAGGCAAATCAGCAGGAGGGAGGGATCCTCCTAATTCAGGAGGGAAGACACCAAGACAGGCAGAGGGACAACTGAAGGTGCCAGCTCAGACCAGTCCAGGAAGAGATAACACACCACAGCAGTGTCTCCAAAGGGGAAGCTGAAACAAAGAGCAGGCTTCTGTTTTCAGTCACAATAACATAACATAGTTGGTCCTTTTTCTACACAATCAAGCTTTTCACACTCTGAGGGTGCTTCCAGGGCAAAGACTGTTTGAGGAGGCTGCAGCTGTAACATGGCAAATTTAGCACAGCAGCAAATTTAGGTTTCAGTGGCAACGCAACCCGTATGGCTCACATAACGAGATGGAACTAAAATTAACTGATTTGCAACTGCCTAATGAACTGATTTACAAATGTCCTAAGGGTCAAGTTAAGTTTAAAAACAGACACCAAAAGTAAAAGTGCAGACTAGAGAATTGGCAACACAATTTGCTCCTGGATATGTTTTCAGAGACATTTTGGTGAAGGAATCTGACTTAAACTGCAACAGGCAGGATTTTAGGCTGCTCACAGAGAGGTCATGCAATCTGCTTCATTGGAGGTTCTTAAAAATAGGTGAGACAGACGTCTGCCAGAGTTGGTCTAAGAAGAGTAGTTTTTTCCTTGAGGTAGTGAAATGGATTACACGAGCTCGTAAGGTCCCCTAAAGCCCTCGTTTCTATGACAGCAAGTCACAGAAAATACTACTATGAATTAAAGAGCCTGGGATAGAAAGGAGGTTAAAACTTAACATATAATTAAGAAGGACCTGAAAAAAAATAAGAGAGCATAAAAGTAAAATGCAGAGGGGGAAAAGCAAAAAAATATCTCATTAATTGGGCAGCAAGCTAAGAGCCAGAATTCGGCACAGCAGAGAAGAGTTGTCCAAAACTTGGCTTGTCCAATGGTTCAAAAAATTTGGGGCCCCTACAGTCAAAATTAATGTACAGCAACAGCAAAGGGTGGAGAAGCATCTTTGTGTGATAAAAGCAGACATGCAGAAAGGCATCTGCACATTTTCAGCACTTTAACCTTGGGCTTGCTCTGTGAAGGGATTTTTCATTTTATCAAACTCAAAAACAAAACTCAAAGACAAAATTCACTCAAAACAACAAGCTCTGCTTCAACATGGCTGGCCTGCACAGCAGTTTACACACAGCCACTTTGGACAGTATTTGGCCCCCTTGGCCATGACATTTATGGCTAAACAAAGCCACCCCTGTTACAAAGCCACAGGCAACTGTCACAATTAGCATTCAACCGGAACACATCAAATTCTGCATGACTGTAATCTCTTGTATTTCTTCTTTTAAAAGAAAGAGACCTAACTACAGGTCACCATCTGTTTCAACTAGAGTCAGTATTTGTTTCTGCAATGCACCTGTCCCCTAAAACTGAAGTTAAAAATACCTCTCAAGATGGGCTTTCCTGCTGCCCCCACTGCCCAGCATCAATATTCTGATGCATAAACAGACATCATTCCACAAAGCAAACTGTAACTTGACTACTCTACACAGCATAGGATATATTGACACTATTCTTTCTGAAAAATCTATCACAAACATGGTTAAACCCTATTCCAGCACCGTATGTGTCAGTCTTACATTTTCCTTGGTGTCACAGTTGAGTGATTTGTAAGACAGAACAAAATCTCTCATGGCAGGATGTCACACAAAGTAGCAACACATTCTAGGCATTAAAATAACCAAATACTAAATAAATTATTAAGCAATGAATACGAGAAAAAAATTAAAATAATTTCAGTGGAAGGAAGACTAAAGTGCAGAGCTGAGGTTGGCTGGTCCATCCTAACAGAAGACTTGAAGCAACCACAGAGCACCAAACACATCTGCTGTGCAGAACCACTCAGGCCTGAACACAGAGCAATTCTAGTGCACAACATGTAAATATTCACAACATGCAGCAAATGCAACACGTTTAGGTGTTTATCTGGCTGCAGAGATGATGCAGAGATGCTCCCTGTGGATGTAGCCAACACTTGCCTGGGATTTCTAGATATTCTGCCATTTTCAATGGGATATGACAAAGGACTAATAATTTGAGGAAAGGTGGTTGACTGTTCTGTACTTGAAGTCCTCTGGAGGGAGATTTGGGTTGGGAAAAAATCCCAACACCTGCACCAGGCATGGAGGCTCCCTATAAAAGCGACAGAGGGACACCTAAATAGGATCAGCAGTGCCACCAGGGAGCAGGGAAACCCTTCAAACTAGCCAAAGGGAAGCACCTGTGGGAAGCAAACACACAACTCCCACCTGCACAGCCAGAGAGGCGTGAAAGAAAAGCGGGTGTATTCATGGGCTTTCAGGACAGCTCACAATCAGTCACTCAGTTTTATTCCCGTCATGGACACCAGGAAAAGAAGCAGAAAGGATGCAGGGGCTGGTTGAGCTATGCTGGAAGGACAGCACTGGAGCTTCATCCAAAATCCAAACCACCTCACTTCATTTCCATCACAACAATGACATCACACAATGGCACATTTTGGTATTGAAACCTAAGTACCTATTAATCTTTTCTCATTTGGGGTGAAAAAAATGCATGCAGGCAGCTTCCCAGAATAATTGATCTGGCTTACAGTAAGAGAGAAGGCTAGATGTTTTAAATCAGCTTATTTGGACATAATTTATACAAAATCACTCTAGAGTTTAGCTTTTGAAAAGTACTGCATTTAATTAAATTTACATCTATTAGTCAGTTGATCAACTAGATGGTCAACTAAATCAACTAAAATGCTCAACTAAACATGAAGATAGCAAGGCCAGAAAGTCTTTAATTTTATATTAAAATTTGCATATTGCTTTACATAAGAAAGAATCAAGATCCTCAATTTTATTTCCCAAAAATAAAACATTCTAACTGCCCTCTCACACCTGACAATCTCTTTGATTACTGCCAGCAGAGAAGGAAAGTATTGCCGAATCTTTATTGGCACATCCATGACAACTCCCACCCAGGATCCAGCAAGAACCAGTTTTACTTGAGAGATCCAAGTGAATTCCAAGATAAGGAGATCTTGGTATAGTTTCTCCCTTTCCTACCAAAGGGCATCTACCCTTTCACCAGACATTTTCACCTCCAAACTTCCAGCTTTCCATCTATATTATTTATGTAGATGCCTACAGTAGTTAGGCAGCTCCCTGGGGTGGGCAGGACTGTGAAAGCAAAATACTTGCATCTGCTATTTACTTTTATCAGTCCGTGATTGGACACCAACATGTACACTAACTCTGCTATTGCTAAAAGGATTTTCCATGGCTTCCCGGCATTAGATCATGGTCTAGCTATGGCAAGGAATCTTTGGGAAACCCTGTTTTCCAGTGAGCATAAGCGTGAGAAGAAACAGAAGCATATCCCCAGAACTGGTTACATGCAATAGAACAATTTGTTATCAGTTAATGAGACACTCTTAACACAAAGTTCCTAAATATTTGTCCATATTTCTACAATGTTCCATTTCATTGCTGACTCATTTCAATGACTTAAACCAATTTCCTTCAAAACTTCCAAGTAATTCTTCAAGACAACCCAGCTGTGCACTTAGTAAGACATGATAAGAACACACCCATAATCTTGAAGACATGGCAGCTACCAAAAGAAGGATCACCCAACACAGCCCCTAGCCCCAAAAGCAGAAATTAACCAACCAAAGACAACAAGAACTACCCTGACACCAGCCTGTGGTTAGTCTCACACTCCCATTTAAGACTGATTAGGTTAAACACAGCAAGGAAGTTAAATAAAGCATGTTCCTGCTCATCCTTACTAGAGATTTAATGAATTAAGTGTCTAACCACAAGGCAGCCCAAGGCATCACCTCACAGATCTGTCAATTCAAGTTGGCCCTTGACTCCTGGCAGAGCTGACAAAGCAAATTTTAGAAACCATCAAAGTTGGTCTTTTAGCAAATGAATACTCTCCAAGAGCTGCCAGGAAGTTCTATCTGCAACTTTACGAGGCACTATGGATGCTGATGTGTAACAGTGTGTATTAATAGTCTCAGGACCAAAGTTCAGCCAACACAAACTCTGCCTTGTTTTGGAAAGATATCTGGGACATTAAAAAGTCCACAAACCTACACAGCCCCTGAACAACTCATCTCAGGTACTTTTGTGAATCTGTCTCTGCACAGCTTTGATGAGCTGGGGGGACACAGCTCCTGGCTGGGAGCTCTGGACAGGCACAGCCCTACTGTTGGCACTGTTGTACCAGCAACTGCCCCTTTCATCCTCCAAAGGCAATAAACTGTGCCAGCAGAAGACGCTTTGCCAGTACAAACTGCATTAACATCAGGGTGGTTTTGCTAGGATCCCTGTGTCTGCCCCTTTCATATACTTAAGCAGGCAATTTCAGAGCTATTTGATATTTTCTGCAGCTCAAAGAAGCCTCTAGAATAATTCCCTCTCAAAATTTAAAAGCCAAAATATGTTTGTTAGATTGTTTTGAATTTCTAATGCACCAATGACATCCAGTAGATGCCG
This sequence comes from Onychostruthus taczanowskii, assembly GCF_017590055.1. NCBI lineage: Eukaryota > Metazoa > Chordata > Aves > Passeriformes > Passeridae > Onychostruthus > Onychostruthus taczanowskii. The sequence continues at coordinate 9,135,493 of NW_024499684.1, forward strand.
TATTATAGAAGTGATGAAGTCAAAAATCTCCAAGCACTTAAATGACTACTACAATATCCGGGATCAAATTACCACGCACAAGCAAAAACAACAGACAAAACCAACAAACACCATTGAAGTGATCTCAAATGTGAGCTATGTCAACAAAAACACTGGTCACAAGCAGGCCAGAAGTAACAAGCTATTTATGTTTTGCAAAATATTTTGCGGATTTAAGAGATTAAATGCCCAACTAATGGTGACAGCCAAATCCTTTTTTGTTCTATTTAGTTTTAAAAGGAAAAACACAAAGACAGCTGGTGGTATAGTTGCTCAGAGAAGGAGTTCTGTACCAGGAATTAAAAAGACACTCCTTGGAATCAATCTCTGTGCTGGAGCCCCAGTAATACACATACAGGACCAAACCCCATCCACCACATTCACTGAAAGCACAGCTCTGTTTCAACCTATGTTAGAACAGTCAAGCTTCCACATTTTTCTAAATATGAAGTAAAAGAGTTCAGAGTTCTTGGACAGCCTTGGAACAGAACCATTTCCATGAATTTTACAGGCTACTGAAGCCAAGAGCTTAAATAAAGTAGATGGCTCAAGATTAAAGACAAAGCAATAGAGACAAATGAGGATGTCATAGGAAAGAATTCATTAGGGATGTAGGAGTGGAAAGGCAAGACTTGGATATGTTATCAGTTCAGTGATGTTTCATTGCAACAGAGACCTGCAGGAGATAAACATGGTAGGCAATATTTCAGATGCTCAATCTGGAGTCCAAGAGAAAATCTGAGAGTGCGTTCTCCTTATCACAAGCAACTAAAGAAGATCCTTCTTCTCTCATGAAATGTAAATTCAAAGAATCTTAAACTGGAGGTTCTGCAGCACATTCCTCTGCTTGGTCCAAGCCAGACCACAATCAGCTGCAGCTTGATCATTGTTAAAGCTAAGAGTTCCTACAACATTGCTGTGAGTCCTCCTCAAAAGCAGCCAAGGAAGTGAACAATTTGAAATTATCTTAATAATTGAAAAGGAGGGAAAACTTCCGGGAAGGGACTATCTTGGTGGAACTCGAAAAGAATGGTAATATAACAGCACTGTAGGGATTTAGACAGATGGCAGATTGCATAATTAAGTTTAAAGTTAATTAAACAGTCATTCAAAGAAGAGAGACAATGCAAACCTACATTTACATGCACGGGCTCAGCCAAAATGCAAATTCTATGCAAATGTCCTGAACTGAGTGGATGCTGTCTTGAAATCCAGCTGTCAGAAGTAGCTCCCAGGCCCCCCAGCCTCACTAATTGACCCATTATGATAGGCCACCAGGGTCCAGCCACAGCATAAATCTAAATGTAACTTTCCACCGTGAAGACAAATCAAAATAAAATGAGAAGACATGTTAAGTGAAGGCCTGTCCACACAGCTCTAAAATGAGTTCAGGAGTAATTCAAAGGACTGGAAAAGCCCAACTGGTTACCAACAACTCTCTACAACATAACACAGCTCTGCCTGAGCCAGCCAGCAGGCTGTCTATGGGCATGGCTGTGTTTGTGCACCAGCACACTGCGAGCCATGGGTGCAGCCATCCAGGAACAAACCCAGAGAGCTCTCTCACCCTGCCTCTTTGGAGAAGGTGAGTCTCCAAAGAGCTTTGGCAGAAAGTCTGCCAAAATCTGCACAGAAGAGTTGAACATCCAACCACAAAAGAACAAAGGGAATCCTCACAATATGGGAAACAAGTTGGCCACAGGTAGCATATCCCCCAGCCAGTGACTCCAGGTGGGGAAACACAGGCTGTCATGGTTTGTGAGGGAGTTCTCAGGACCATGAGTTGCCTTTGGAAGTGACTGTGCCACTGCAGCTGATCATAAAAGATTCAGACATCCAACATTCTTACAATGAAATACTGAGGAAGAAATACTCTGACTTAGGAATGAAGGTAGCAAAAAAGTGGCATGTCCATGGATATTAAGGAAAGTCAGAAGTAGAGAGAGATGCTCATTTCCAGATTCACGAAAATGAGGTAGAAAGGATCCATATGGTGGAAGGCACATGTTGCCACTGCTCTTTTGCTTTAAGCTGCACATACTTATTAAAAACTCCTGTGCTGCATGTCCCCAGATTTCAATATGGAACTAGGGAAAATAGTCTTGCTGACTTTGGCTTTCAGAAAGGGCCCAGGCTTTGAAAAACTGAAATGAAGAAAAATGCACAATGGATTCTTTCTGCTGCTGAAAACAATGCTGTGGAAACTGCTCCTGATCGCCAAGATCATGTGCTCACGACACCATGCTTCCACTTCCAAAACACTTCCAAGCATCCTCATGCTTGCAGGCTTTTGACTTCAGTAACTCTGACAGTAATTGCAGTTTTATTCAATTCCTCAGCAGGGTTTGTGTTGCAGGAGTACTACAGGAGCGCAGGAGCCAAGGATACCATTCCAGGCTCTGAACGAAGGGCTGGTGACGAAACTCATTTAGTAGCAATAGACTAAAAGTTTATCAAAATAGTTACTGTGCTCCAGCTGCGTGCAGCAGCGCAGTGGTGTTGTCAGGGAGGGGGTACATCTCTTTTGGTTTTCAGGACTCTCTGTGAACCTGCTCCACCCTGCTCCTGACCTCCTCGCTACCTACTCCGCCTGATGACTGCACTCCTCCAGGCTTCCACTCCTGCCTTGGGATGTGGGTCAGGGCTGCTTCCATCCCCCTCGTCCTTCCATCTTCCCTAAACATATTCCACAATGCCTTTTGCTCTTTGTTTTATCCAGCAACTACACTGTGAAAAGGCTTCTTCAAGACTTCAAGGAAAACACTTTAAAAACACAATATTGTGGAAGTTCTGTCTTTGATTTTTCTAGGCTTCAGTAGTTTGAGAGAAGCAAGTTGCTCAAAGATCAGAAGAAGCTAAGAGGCTTTGAAAAGCAAAATACCTGACAGTAGGTGCTAACATAGTAGAAGACATTAACAGCTGAAGAAATCAAAGAACTGCCTTCAGATTCCTACATATCCTGAGGTAACCCAAGCTGCTGCTGAATGTGTTCTTCTGCTGATGAACCACTCCCCATACTATACATTCAGTGCAGTAGGTACATAAATCACAATCCCTAGCAGTGTGGGGGAAAATGCCTAAAAACATACAAACTGAACAAAACCACATTTTGGCCGCTGGCTTTTATTTGCAGAGAGGCTGGAATATTCTCCAAGGCAGGACATGCCCCATACATACATCTGTGGGCTGCAGCTGCTAGTGTTGACATTTTCCTTCAGCACCCTGGAATTTTTTTTTTTTTTTTTTTTTTTGTCACAGAAGACATTATTTTATGCAATAGATCACAACATTTTGTTTTCCACCCTGCCCCAGCCAAGTCTCAATTCTCTAGCTTGGCTTTCCCCACAAGAGGGAGTTTGGGATATGCAGCTCACAGCATTTCATGGTGACGGTGAGCAGGGGATTGGGATGGGAGGGCAAAAGATGGGCAACAGCATTTGGGACAGGAAAGCTAGGAGTAGAGTTGGACAGGAAGGCAGCAGAGAAAATCCACAGCAGCCACAGGCTAGAGAGGAACCACAAGAGCCTGTGAATTCAGCTGCAAAGAACCCGGCCAACCTCCCTGGATATCCATGGTGAAGGAGACACTTGGACATTACCTGAATAACAGGCCAGACCTGACCGGGGTGCATGGCCTGAGTGACCTCATGGACAGCTGAGGACAGAGGGCTTTTACAAATTAACTGTTTGAATGACAGCATTTTTCAGGGGTGGAAATTGTTATCAGGGCTTCTAAACGTGCTGGTGACAGCTCACACACCACAAGCCTTGGTAAAACTGTTCCAATGGTCATTCACCCTCACTGTTAAATTGTGCTGTTATTTCAAGCCTGGATTTGTTTAGCCTCAAATGCATTATATCATAATCTGCTCAACTGAGCAGCCTATTATTGAACATCTGTTCCCCATGTAGGCAATTTACTGAAAACTCCCCTCCCCCAAGCATCTCTGTGATAACTAAAGCAGGGTTTCTCCAATCACTCACAATCCCAGCGTTTTCATCTTCCCTATGGCTGTCCTCTGAGTATTCATCAATTCATCACCATCCGCCTCAAACTGAGGGCATCACCACAGGATATAACACTCCAGAAGCTGCTGCTGCCGTGCCAAAGTCACACAGAGTCCATACTCCATCTTCCAATTCCCATGCTCATTCATTACCCTTTTGGCCACATTTCACAGGAGGAGGACGTTCAGCTGATTAATCCACCAAGAGCTCAAAACTTTTTTCCAAGCTGTTGCTTCTCACACTGAGTTCCTCACACTGCTATCATGACTCTGTGCTGGCAATCCAATAAATGGATTTTGTTTTGCTTGCTCCCAGTCCACCAAGTGATCCAGATGGCTGCCAGTAACTACCCGCATTATTCAATACTCTGCAAGTCATCAAAAAAACCCTTTTCAATCCTACAGCATATTTTCTTCCTGATGACTGACAGACGTATTAAAACAGCACAGGGTCAGGACATGACACTGCAAGAACCAGACACACCTGTTGGTAACAATTCTAAAATTATTGCTGTGTTTAATTAATTAATTTAGTTTGACTAAACAGGTTTTAAACCATTGCACATGCGCTGTGATTTAATTAAGTTCACACACTAACATCCATTTTCACACCTTTGGCATCAAAACCCTAATCTCATAAGAAACTGACACTGAAGAGTTCAACAGGACCTTTGTTAAATAAATTGATGACAAGAATGAAATGATGTAAAATGAATTAAAAATCAATTCAATTCTTCCATGAGCCTATTATTTTCCTAGGACCAACACCACACTGACAGGCATAGTTACCTGCACCACATAATGGGGGCTAGTGAGTAGAAAAAAAAAGTTAAAAAAAATAACAGGTTAACAGCAGCAACATGTATTTCCACTGAGGAACATTTTCACCTAAGCACTAAGTAGGTGAAGGAAGCTCTTTCATTCACAGAGGTGAGAGCTTTGCTGCCAAATGCAAGGGCTCCTTCTGCAGCATGGTGTGCTTAGGGCTCTGGTAAAGGGCACAGAAGACAGTTATTAGATCACATATAAAAAACACAGTCCCTGCAAGGGCAAGATCTCATCTCCCCAAGAGAGGATACATCAGATATTAACTCACATACTATAGCTGATGTTTGCCAAAAAACATTAGTTGCACAAGATTCAGGAATGCAACATTTTTTCCTATCAAAAGCAAGATAAATTTATGTTTGTGATGACGTTGCTGAACCATTAGAGAAAGGAGCATTCTATTTTTCATGTATTTTTCATATTTTTCATTTCTCAGATGGGGCCATACAGTAAATCCAGTTTTCCCTTCTCTCACATATCTTATTACTATGATTAACGTCATCTAAGGAACGTTACATTGAACCTGGCAAGATTAGCTACATTTTAAAGATTTCCACAGCAACCAACATTCTCCATTTATTGAGCCGATTCCCGTGGCCTTTAGGAGATTGCTGGCTCATGTTTACTGGTGCCAGATAGGGAGATAACAGCATTCTTGAGACCTGAACTTCACCACACAAGAATTGGAAGACTCAGCCGCTAAAAAGTATGATTATCCCAAATTAGCATTACAAGAAAGGAAAAGGAGAAGCTGTGGTTCTTCCTCCAAAGTCCCCCCAGAGAAACAAAGGCAAACACACAATTATACTGCAGCATACCATGGGAAGACAAAATACCTGAGCTTTTGCCATCTTATTAAGGCTTATATTCTTGAGCACTGTGCCCATCAAACACAAGGGAAAGCCAATCCAGGATATTTCCTTTACCTATCCTGAACCTTTTAAATATCAGGATTGCAGCCACAAGCACAACACCACCATCCAACAGCAACAATTGTTTTTAAAACTCTGATGCTAAACACCAGCCTGCTTGCCAGCACCACTCCTTCGTGGAAGCTGCCCAAGTTGGTTAAGTACCACAGGCTGGGCAAATAAATGCCAAGTGTCAAACACATGATAAATCAGAAAGGGCTGTGGAAATCTTCCACTGTTTCATGTTGTTACCCAGGAATTGTCTGCTTCCACTCAGGGGGCATGCTGACCCTAACAGATGGGCAAGATACCTCCATCACATCATAAACCTGAAGTTTTTAGTGAGAGGAGCCTCAGCAGGATACCTAGGGAAGCTGACAGTGTTCTTCCCAAGGAAGCTGTCTGCACATACAGACTGAGACATATCCAGCCCTGCAAAATCTGAACCTACTTCAGAGCAGTCAGCCTTGACCAGCATCCTGCCCCACCCAAATTTCAACATCAACAAAGCCACCTCATTCCCAGGTACTCCAGCTCCCAAGATCCTCTGAAATCAAGCGTGGCTGGGAGATGGTACTCCACATTTGGAGGACAGTCCTTTCCTGAAGATGTCTGATTTCTAGGCTTTCCACCTGGGAATGTGCTATCAAACAGCAATTCTCCCTCAAAAAAAAAGGCTAACAAGTGCATGTCCTCAAAACGCAACTGAAATCTTAGTGTTCCAAATAAAACATAGCACTCGTTGTAACCTACTTATTGAGAAAGCAAAACATCACAAATATTGAAGTTCCACATAGCAGCCATGCAAATCTCAATTCCCAGCACGTGACAGACAGATGCTGCAGAAAGAGTCAGCACATCTGTCCTCAAGAAAAAGGAGGTTTTAAGCCCTTTTACAACAACAATTTCACTTAGTCTGAAAGAAGATTTTGATTACTAACTATGGATTGAAGTGGAAAAGCGCTAAGAGCCTTTGATCAAAGCCAGAAAACAACCCAAGGGACTTGATAATTTTCTGTTAAGGAAGTTTAAACCAAATTTTAGCACCCAAAGAATCTAGAGCATTGGAGATTTAAGGGAAAACACCAGGAGGAAAATTGTATTAGATTAAAAACTCTAAGCATCACAATTTAAAGTGATACTTTAGGATTATCTTCTGGTTTAATGGGTTTTGTTTGGGAAGAAACCTGAGAGCAGAAGGTTTTACAGTGATTCTCCTTACAGAGCTTAAAACTGCACAGAAGGGAGCAACTGTGGGATTCCTCTATCTGCAGCTTTGCTTTCCCAAATCCAAGAGTGCTGATGCCACACAGGGAATCCAACCTGCAGTCTCATGACTATGTCACGTTTCACACAAGGGACAACAAAGTTCTGTCCACACTCAGCTCTCTCAGCTGCAAAGCCTCCGTGAAAAGCAGTTTCTGTATGGAACTCCAGACAGAACACGTCAGCAGAACTGAGCTCCTGTGCTCAGAGATGCCTGCTTGGGGCTCCATAAACCACTCTGCTTTCCTCTAAGGCCACAGCAATCGCTCTGCCACTGAAGGGACACTCACAGGGACCAGTCCCTTGCTGCCTACAGCCTGCCCCAGGGCACTCAAAGGGTTTTCACTGATCACTATATCCACCTTCACTATTAGCTCTGCCAGTTTTAGGGTCATTGTAAACCCGACCATAGCTAAGCCTGAGCTGAAGAGCTGTTAAGAAGAGGACAATGAAATGAAATTATATAAAGAGAGATGCTTGCCTTTGAGATTAGCTCAAAGGGCCTTTTGGAAAGCCTATAACAGTGTGAAGAGAGCTAATTTGTGAGGAAATGTCACTCCTGAAAAGATGATATGCCTAGCTCTCATGGCAGAAGCAATTCTTGCCATCACAGCTTCACAAGCCTTGATTTAAACTGATCAAACCAGACACCTGCCTATGCAAAATAATATGACTTATATCAGCATCAAGAGAGAAATACAAGCTTTGAAGTGAGAAAATATTAATCTGATACTGTGATGTGTGAGTTCTTATACCTAAGCACTTGCCTACTGCAAAATCTTCATTTCACTTAAACAAGAGTCCTAAAATACACTCAGACTGAACAGCAAAGAAGACATTTCTCTGAAACAAGTGACATATTTATTTTTTCCTATTTCTTTCCTCCCCAAGAAACTGTTTTCACATCCCTGCAAGCTTTCTGGAGAGTAACCAGTTGCAGCTACACAGGAGGGTGGCTGGGGAGGCATGCAGGGGAAGAAGAGGAAAGGAGGCACTGCTGTGCAAATAACTTTCCAATAATCTTTCCAACAGTGTGAGTTTTCCACCTGGGAAGTCAAACACAAGGGTCAACATTTTCTGCTTTAGGTGTTTACACTAAACAAACAACCAGTTTTTAAAGGGGTTGTGCAACCCCACTTCCAACCAGAGCAGGAGGTCACTGGGGGTGTTTGCTTTTGAAAGCTAGGCTATTTTTACTTTATCCATGTAGGCACCTGTAATTTTTCTGGATATAAACTGTATGCCTTTGAGACTCTTCATCTGTCATCTGCTCTTCCTACGCTTCAAAAGCTGAAGGAAGTAAAGTCTATTATGACAGGCCAGCACAACAAATAGTATTACAATGAACCATGTAAAAAAAAAGGTCTCCCAAAAATAGCAAGCTCATCAACAAATTTTACCATAATGTGCATTAAATCTCTATCTGTGATCAGTCTCACAAGCACTCATGGAAGTTTACCAACTTTAGCACATTATGTATTGCCACAATCTCAAAAATAACCCAGAAAAATCATATTACTTGCCCCTCTTGAGTCTTAGGGCTTAGTTTTTAAGACTGATTTAGCTAAACAGTTATTTCATTTTCAGTTTAAGAGTTGTGATAGGCTTCAGGCTGATCTTAACCAGCTGAGAAATCCATCTCTCTTATTACAGAGAATTTAACATGGTGACATTTATGAGTTCCTTCAGTAGTAGCACATTAAGATCAGGCTATCAAAGTATTTCAGCATAAATAACATTCAGAGAAAGTTTTCACCCATTACACTGAGAAAAGAAATTTAAAGTGTCTGGTTTTGGTTCCTTGTTCATATTGTGTTCTGAGGTTCTTTTAATAAAAAATTTACTTATTTATCCCTAAGTAGGCTTTTCGCCTTACTTAAAGGCAAAAAAAATGATTTAAGAGGCACATTCATTTAAGTACTGCAAAATGTGGTCTCTTTGTTACTAACAGCAAAATTTCCTGGAGTCAACACTCTCTATCAGGAATTGGCTATTATACAGACATCTTAGCCCCTGAGTATTAGATTTACCTGGACCAAAAGCAAACCAGCACTCCAGATTCAAAGAAGCAATGCAAAGAAAAGCATGACTGTGCCCTGAGTCAGCTCAGATCCAATGGTCTTATTAATCTGGACTCTACACCACAGAAATTGGGCTCTTCTAGACCTGAGCTGATCCTGGAAGCAGCACAGCCACAGTCACAGAGTTTAGGCCAGGGAATTAGGCCCTGCCAGCACCGAGCTGGCTCCACATGAAGGCATTTCACATGCCACATGGCTTACTTGTAAACCAGGACAAAGCCACCCACAGGTAACCAAGGGCTGACTAACTTGGACAGAGCACGACTGGCTCCTGTTAACTCATTCATGACTAACACACTGCATTCAATTCCACAGTAATTGTAGCAAATGGACCAAACAATTCATCAGAGTGAACTCACCTTGGGTTTGACCTGGAGACAAGTGACTGTTTTTTCTGGCATTCATTGCCAGCACATCCTCAACAAACTGTTCAGTCAACAAGTGTCCAGCTGCCATATCAGTGTTGGCAGGATATCTGCCTCGTTTCTTATGTTTCTTCCTCCACATGTCCTCCTCCTCCCTCTCATCAGAACCAGAAGATTTCTGCAGAGCCCCTCGGTGTCTCAGGCTGTTTGATGCTCTCCCACCAAGGCTGTCACTCACATTTAACAGGCCAGATGCAGCTCCACGCTGATACACATAATAGTCTTCCTCCACCTCCAAGTCTCCCTCTGGACTAACAATGGCATTTTTTTTAAGAGAACACCTGTTCAGAGCACTTTGGGGTTTATCGTTCTCAAACCCAGGCAGGGGCTGTTCCAGGTGAGATGTTCTGACTGGTGAATAGCTGTGCATGTTTATCCCATTCCTGACTGGATTATCCTTCACCAGGCCTCTCCTCAGGGGCAGGTCCAGATCCAAGCTGGGGTCACTGGAGAAGCCTTCTTCCAGCTGCATCTTCTGTGCAATGTGGTTCAGGTAGGACTGGAAGCGGCCGCTGTGGTGCTTCTGCAGGAGCCTGGCGTAGGCGCTCTTCTGGGAGGCAGCTGCCTTGCTCAGTCCCTCCTTGGCACCTTGGGCAGAAGCTGCACTGCTCACAGACCCCAGCTGGTCCATAGTGCAGTGAAAGGCCCAAACTTCTGAGAGTTGTAAACAGATACAGAGGAAAAAAGGTTTATTTTCCTGAAACAAAGTGTCAAATTATTGATTACAGCAAACGACACAGAAGAATAACATTTTTGCAGAAAGGAATTCTGGGTTTGTAAATCACGCCAGTGTGGGGAAGGGGTTTCACAATGTACTCAACATCTGCCCTGCACCAAATCACTGCCCATAACCTATGAGTGATCACAGCCCATAAGCTATACCTGCCCACACACCACATAAAGAGGGATTTTGTCCCACCCCAAATAGACAGGATTCCTTTAATCTGCTCTTCCTTGCCTTTGAAAAAGCCAGGAAAATTAAAGCAGCAACTGACAGACTGACCAGAAGCATCAGTTTGGTGGTTATCAGAAGCAAAATCTTGTCATGTCCAGCCCAGAGTCCTCAAAAATAACTGCATCCTTACTGAAGCTCTTCACTGTTGCTGTCAAAAGCAAACACTACCTGTCACCTCCCTCCCACAGTGACTGACACTTCTCCATTGCACAGGACAGTTCCTTCAAATACCAAGACTACCCATTTCAGCTTGTCTTTTTAGCCAGGAACTCCCTCCCAGTGCAACAGAAGTAAAATAATAATTATCTTGCAGGAGCTCCTAATTCTTACTGACTGAGACACACTGCCTGCAGCTCCATCCAGCACCAGTTTCTGTAGATGGTGTCACATCTCCACCTTTGCTACACGAGTATGAAACTGAAGCAGATCAAGCAACTTTCAATTCCTTTCCAGGTGCTTTAGCTTTTAAGCTTTTGGAGCAAAACAATCTACTAAATTATGCTCAGCTACTTTGAGGTAAATTACAGGTATAGACAGGACATAGCAATGATTTTTGCTGTATGTAAAATCAAAGAAGAATGTAAGAATTTCTCGATAATGGAGCCCAGTGTAACTGCTGGCTTCTGTGTGTTTTCATAAAAATGCCTCTTTTTCACTTCAAGACAAGGTTGAAGCTGAACAGCTGAACTTCACCCCAGCTGGAACATGAAGAATTTCAGGGCTCACTGTCATCTCTGCTATCCCAGAACCATGGGGCACTGGACTCTAAGTTTAAATAAGGATGCTGCCCATTAACCTCTCCCTTCCCTTCTCTAAGCACAGGGATGTTGGCAAGAGAGAATACAGACATCAGCAAAAGCGAAATTTATATTCACTTCCCTACTCCCACCACGCCTGGAATTTTTCTTTGCCCTTACTCAGCCCTCTTCTCCCTTTCACTGTTGTTGCACAGAGGATAAGCAGCCAGGCAGTCTCCTCCATGCCACCCTGCCTGGAAGGGGGCATTACCCAGCAGGGACCAAGGGCTGCAGAGCCAGCTCCCCCTCGGCGTGCCTGCTCCGGCCCTTTTGGAGAAACGAGGCGCATTGCACCGGGATTTACTTCAGTAACTGGGCACGGATGTGAGCGGGCTTCACAATGCAAAGCAAAAATTAAAAATCCCTGAACAAATAGGAAAAATTCTTTATGTGGTTTGCGATTCTTGTTCCTAAGATTTTCCATTGGTGCTGGCCAATAGCTAAACTCTTCTAATAGACCGACCTGCTACCGAGCTATTACCCAACACGCACGGGTAGGCCTACACCAGCTTTCTTTGAACGTCACCTTCTCCTGTTGCCAAGGCAACAGAAGCAGATAACATTTATAAAAGCCAGTGAGACTACTCTCCAAACAATGGTTTGGTTCCAGGAGACAGGAATTTGGAATTTACCATTCTTATTTACCAGTAAAGAACAAACATTCACAGCTCGTTTTCACAGTATTTTCTACAACTTTAACCACATCAGCAGTCAGCAACCGCAGCACTGAAAGACACAAGCCCCTCCGCATTACAGTTTCATTATTAGTCTTCTGCGGGCAACCAGGAATTGAAATATTCCCCAGAGGGCGGAGGGAAGGCAGAGGTGGGTACAGGTATATCCGCCCTGCTGGGCACGGTGATAACGACGAGTGAAACGCCTCGAAGGCCGCGCAGAGGGAGGACGCTCGCTGAGGCGGGCGCACGGTGAAAGCCGCCCCTGTTTTTGTCACCCGGCTGGCTCTGGGGACCCCGCTGCCCCGCACCACACGCCCGCCGGGGTGTCCCACTCCCCGGCCAACGCTCCAGCAGCACAGAACGCCGCACCCTGGGCACCCTCGCCCGCCGCCTCTCCTGCCAGGCGCCCCCGGCCCCCCGGCAGCGCGGCCCGGGCCGCCAGCGCGCTCCTGCCGGGCCCGGAGCCACCGGACAGCAACGGGACAGCGAACCGCGGGGCCCGGCTGCGGCGGCGCTGCCACCGGGCTGACCGCTGCTAGGCCGGGCTCCGCAGGCCCCCCTCGCCTGCCCGGTCCCCGTTCCCGTCCCTGTCGCCGTCCTGGTTCCCGTCCCTGTCGCGCTTACCGGCGCCGAGGCCGCTCCGCTCCGTTTGAATGTCCCAGCGCCCCGTCCGCTTCCGGGGCAGCGGCGCCTACGGGCCGCGGCGGGGTCCAGAAGGGCTCAGCGCGAAGCGCTCGCTCCTCAGCCGGCGCGGCGGGGCGGGCGGGGGGATCCCCGGCGGGCGCTCCGGTGTCCCGTGTCCCAGCCCCGCTCCCTGCCCTGCAGAGAGGTCCTCGGCGGTCCGGGGGAAGGGGAGCCTCCAGGCAGCCTGGGCTCCTCTCGGCCAGGCACAGCCTGTGAGGCTGGGAGCCCACCGGGCATGGCGGGGCCGTGGGAGGCAGCAGGTGCCGGCACCCGGCCCGGAGTGCCCAGCCTGCCGGGCTTGCAGACACCGGGATCCCGGGGGGTTTGGCAGCCGCCTGCTTCCAGCCGGGGCCAGCGGAGCCTCCCGGGATGGGTTGCTCCAGCTTAAGGCCAGCGCTCCAGCTTCATCCAAATTTGTATCCAGATCAGTGAAAAAAGCACGGATAGCAGATCTAATATTGTAAAGATCTGAGTCTGGTCTTGTTCCCGAGGAAACTCACAGCTTTGCAAGAACGTGTGCCTGCTAAAATCCATGGGGAAACCTCCTTCAGCACCTACACAGCCTCACCTGCACTGCAGAGAGGAGCAGGCTCCAGGATCCCGTTCCCTGAGCTCTCTGGGATCCCGTTCCCTGAGCTCTCTGTGATCCCGTTCCCTCAGCTCTTTGGGATCCCATTCCCTCAGCTCTTTGGGATCCCGTTCCCTGAGCTCTCTGGGATCCCATTCCCTGAGCTCTCTGGGATTCTGTTCCCTGAGCTCTCCCTGCTCCCCTGGCACTGGGAGTTGGGCAGCAGGCAAATTTGCTGATCCCCTGCTCATCCACGCGACAGCACCCAAGGAGTGACCAGCCCGTGGTGCTGAGCAGCAGTGCCTGGCCTCCTCCAGGATAAGTTGGAGCCTGTGGATCAGGGGGTGTCATTAAAGCATGAGACCAGAGTCAAGAGCTGGCACTTTTATTGTCTCTCTTTCTGTGACCACAGACCTCTCACAAGGCTTTATAGCAGACAGGCTCTGGCTGACTGAGAATATGTAGTTTGGTCACCCTAGAGTTACATGCAAACTCAGGCTGTGCTGCCAAAGAATTTCAACCAGAAGAAAATCTGGAGAGCAATAAACTGGCACCCCCAGTCAATCCCATTTGAGCTGTCTGCCTGGAGAATACCCTCAGTGGATGGAGGAATGATCCAAAGGGATATGAACTGCTGTCTCCTGGGGAAGTTCTGATGGGGAAAGGCTCTATTTAGTCCTCATTTTGGCAGGAACATCTGAGCAGGCATCCATGTTGCCCCTTCACTTGGGGTGGTGAAGAGCCGGCCCCACGGTCCTTATTCTCCATCCTGCATGCTGCAGGTCAGTGTGCACGTTGCCTGGTGTCAGTCACCTCTGAAGCCCACGAGGCCACATCTGCCCAGGCTGCAGCATCACCTGTGGCTCCCAAACACCACCTGTCCCCTCAGCCATTCCCACGAGGCCGTGGCAAGCCCAGACCACTCCAGCTCCAGCCCTCGGGTGGGTCGAGGGAGCTGCCCTGAGAAAGCACCAGGCTTTTGTGTGGACCAGGGGCAGCGAGCACAGACCTGCCTGCACAGGGACAGTCACATCCGCCCCAGTGCCGGGATGCCACCAGCAAAGGCAGTGTCTCGTTTGCATGAACCATGCAGATCCAGCAGCCTCTGCCCACGATCTGCTGGCACTGATGCCAGCTCATCAGCTGCCCCACCCTGGCAGCTCTGGCCACCTCAAGGAGGAGAGTGAGCACTCAGCTCTGCTCTGGCATGGCTGAGAGGCAGCGAGTTGCCCCACACTGGCCAAGAGGAAGCGAGCAGCCATCCTCTGTTTGAACAGAGCCACCAGCCACACAGCAGCTGCTCCCACGGGACCCAAAGGCAGAGCAGGGAGACTATTTCTGCTAGAGCTGGCCCCATGGGTGGCATGGCCACACGGGATCACCCTGTCAGAGGGAAGATGTGTGCTCCCCTTCTCCCCCCTGCTCTCCTGGCTGCTGATAAAGCAAGGTGGTTGGCACTGTGGAAGTGGGTGCTCTGTGAAGGCAGGGTGGTGGCACAGCCCCAGCTCTTCAGGGCTGACCTGTGCCATCCATTCAGGCTGCCCTTGCTGCATGGAGGAGAGCAGGGATGGGGTGGGGGAACCCAGGGCCTCCAGCCCCACTGTCCGGCTCCCTGTACCAGCCAGGTGGGAGCAGCAGCTCCTCTCCATGTTGCTGAGCCACGCTGTGTCTCTGCTCTTCTTCATTCCAGTGGGGATGAAGCTGAGTTGGAAGTTTGGCCAGGCTGCCCCCTGCACCAAGTGGTGCCACCAACAAATTCAGCATGCTCTGGTCCTTCCACAGACGGGAGAGGAGGCAGGATTTGGTGTTTGGTAGGGCCACTGCCAGCACTGGGGCCTGTGGCTCACAGGGATATCAGGTGTGGTGGGAAGGATACGGCTCCACAGCTGGATGCCTCTGTCACCCTCACCTCCTGCCTCCAGCTGGGCCCTGCTGCACAAGGGGCTGTGATCTCCAGCAGGTCAGCAGAGCACTTCTCAACCCTGCTCTCCTGGTAGCAGCCAGGGATTTGGGAATCTTGTCTGCTCCATGGGACAGAACCTGTGTTTGTGCCCTCTTTTCCTCTACCCCATCGCTGACCTGGACAAATGAGAGTTACAGCAAATCCGTGTCTCCCTCCCAGTGCCCCGTGGGCACAGAGGATTCTGAGTGGCTGGGAGCAGCTGCATGCCCATCCTTCACACCCTTTGGGAGAAGTCATGTGCAAACATCACAGCAAGCTGGTGCCTCGTGCAGGATCTCAAACACAATCCCTCCCAGGGAAGGGCTGGACTGCTTCAGTCTCACCTTTGGCTCCATTTTCCATCCACACCATCCTGGTGGCTGCTGAACAGAAGGGAGCCATTACCTCACTGCTGCTTCCCTGACCCTCCATGGCATCTCATGGGCTTTCTAAAAGGGAAAGGTCCCTGAGCAGATTTTTCCCCTGCACTCTCATTTCCTGGGGTGCTGTAGCAGCAGGCCCAGCCGGGTGCCCTGGCTTGCTTTCCCACAGCACAGCATTATCTCACCATCTTCCCCCAGGCAGTAACTGGTAGCTGCTTCCCGACTTGGAGGCTGGAACGTGTTGTGGCACCTCGGCCGAGGTGAGAGCACCACATGGCTGCTTGGCTGGGAGCTCCCAAGGCTGACGAAGGCTTTGGCTCCTCGTGGAGCAGCGAGGGCCCGCCCGGCACTCGTTTACATCAGCGTTCATCAGGAGTGACTGGCCGAGGGGCTGGAGCCACCCCGAGGTGACTCAGCAAGGGGAAGCCTGGATGGGAGCAGAACAGCTCCTGTGAGCTTCCCTGTGCTCCCTGCAGCCCACCCGGCGTGAGCTGAGGCTGCACATGGCAATGCCCCCTGCAAACCCAAATGTCACCTTTCAGGTGTGGGCCATGGCAGAGGGATGGAGGGCAGCAGGGTGCTCTGCCTTTGCCTCCCTGCAGGAGACACCCACACAGCACAAGCATGAGCTCAAAGGCAAAGCGGGGCTGTGGGATGGAGGGCAGCAGGGTGCTCTGCCTTTGCCTCCCTGCAGGAGACACCACGGCACAAGCATAAGCTCAAAGGCAAAGCGGGGCTGCGAGTTTGCTCTGGAGCCTCTGAGCGCCCTTGGAAATGTCGTGATTGCAGCAGCAGCACCCAGCATTAGGCCTGAGTCTGTCTCCTTTTGACATCTCTCAGGCACTGGGGGTCATGTGGGCACTTGGCTGGAGGACATGAGCCATGCTCCGGGAGGATAAAGGGGAGCGTGACAGATTTATTACTATAAATAAGCTAAAAACCATCTCTCTCCACAGTAGATACCATCTGCTGTGTCACAACACATGTGGTCTTGCCCCACCCGTCCTTCAGCTTCTCCAGTCTTCTCCTGAGCCCTCCATACCTCTGGTTGGGAAACATGCCACCCAGGATCAGGACTGATGGGTTCCCATCACCTTCATTGCCTGGAGGAAGGTCTGCAACTCACCCCAGCCAGGGGGTAAAGGTCTGCCTTGGCTTTGTTTGTCCAGTCAAGGAAGAGAGAACTAGACCCCAGCAAAGAGGGACAGGCAGACAAGAAGCAGGTGAAGGAGGCAGTGGAGGAAGGAGGTGAGAAGCCAGGGTAGGAGCATGGTTAGTGCCTTACAACTGATTAAATTGAGGTCACCTGGATTTGTCTTTTGGATACCTTTAAGTCTCTTCCTCAGTAGTTCTGCTTGTTGTAATGGTCAAATCTCTTTTATACTATATCCCTCAGTTTTCAGTGTGGACGGCCTCCCAGTGGCAGGACTGAGCCTCCCAAAGGTGCTCAGAGTGGCTATGGATGACACCAAAGCTCCACAGGTCACATCAGGAAACTTGGGAAAGGAGCTGCCCTGCACTTACTGAGCTTGTGGGCAGCAGGGTGGGGGGACAGAGTGGGTCAGGGCACATGGGGCAAGGGATAAACAGTGAGTTCAAACCCTTTCTGATGCTCCTGAGGAGGCGGAAAAGATACTTTCCAGAAGGACAGGAACTAAGGAACCGCACTGCTATGCAGTCCCAGGGGTAGGGACTCACCCCACGAGCCCTGATCTCCACCCTGCATCTCCCACTCCACACACCAGGATGAGATTGGAGCAGCCCCCACGGGGACCCCTGTGCAGGTGGGTGATGAGCGGGGGCAGCACGCCGAGGGCACGGGGGATGCTGCAGTGAGGACCGCGGGCTGCAGGGCCGGTGGGCACGTCCCAGCAGCTCAGGGAAGGCAGGCAGGGGCTGCTGCGGCCCCGCTGCGTCCGGCAGGCAGGCGGGGCACTGAGTTATCAGTATTAGCTCATGTGAAAGCTCGGTGCCTTTGTATCTCAAGCAAACACCGGCCATTATGCCCCAGCAGGCCGGCATTGTTATTCTGTCTGGTTGCTAAAGGTTAGGGCTGTGGAGCCCTGCACGTCCACAGCGGCTGCCGTGGGGTGGCAGCGGGGCCACCGTGACCCCCTGCAGCCACCTCAGCTGTTCCCAGGCATGGCCAAAACCCAGCCAGACCCTCATCGTCTCCACAAGGCTGCCCCACCATTTGTGGTGCTGAAATCTTCCAATGCCAGCCCCCTTGCCCCAGCCAGGGTCATTCAGTGCTCCTCAGCTGGCACCTGCACAAACTCCCTCCAAAAAGAGAAAAAAAAAGAAGCAAAAAGGCCAAACTTGGCTTCAGTGGGACCACAGTGGGATCACCTCCTTTTAGGAGGCCAAAGACTTGGCCACCAGCACTGCCAAAACCAACACATTTGGCTCTCTGCCTCCTAACACTGCCCTGGGGTTTCCCACATCCAGGGGCTCCAGGGTGACACTCAGGAAGCCCAAAAGTTCTGCCCTGAAGAACCAATGCCAAAGGGACTTCCCACACCTGGAGTGGGTTCCCAGGAAGCCAGTTCAGAGGAGCTGGAGGATGTTTGTGTCTGGCAGGGGGCTGCTGATGGCTTTCTCGAGGGTGGCAGGGGTTTGCACAACCAAACCAGGTGGAAGAGGCTCCTGCCAAGCCAGGACGTGCTGCTGCCAGAGCCATGGGGCTTTTGAGGATGTGCTTTCCAGGCCTGGGTGTGCATATAGCACAGGAGGGCACAGACATCCCTCCCCTGAGGAACTGGTAGCATCCGGTTCCACCATGAGATGGCGATTCCCTGGATACAGGCTGGGGGTCCATCCCCACAGGCCTGTTGGATCTCTTCTCAGGATCTGCACACAGCATGGCTCCCTGCAGGGATGAATGTGATATCAGTAACTCATCCTGTGGCCTTTCTGGGCCATCACCCCTTTGGGCAGTTCCTATTCCCAAAGGGATGCTCAGTGCCAAAATCAACAAGCCTGGGATGATGTTGGAACCCCAAAGCTGTGGGTGAAACACTGCCAGACCCCCATTTCTGGGGAAATGCATCTTCAAAAAGGAGGACAAAGATTTCTGTGGCATTTAGCTTGGAAAATCCCAACAACCTGCCCCTACATCAGCTGCAGACCTGAGGCTGCCAGGAGCTGGAGGCAGTGCAATTCATGTCCTCTGAGGACTGATGCAGAGGGAGGCTTGTGGTGTGGAGTCACCCGTGCGTTAGAATTGCTTCATTTTATTAACATTCAACAAAACCCTGAGACATTGTGTTCCTGCTCCCACCAGAGCAGTGAGGCATCCCAGCTCCAGAGCACAGATATCCCATTGTAGCCCTGGAAAAAACACCCAGAATGTCAGGAGGAGACTGTAGCATCCTAGGAAGCCCAGGAGAAATAGCGAATCCCAAAAGGCAAAGCCCTGAGGGGAAAAAAAAAAAACAAAAAAACCACTGTGCCTGTGAGAATATCAGCACTTCACTAGCAAAGTCCTGTGAGTCTCTGCCAGGGGCTTGTCCTTTCTCCTCATCTTTGCCACTCTGGCAGGTTTTGGGAGGGGACAGAGAAGCCCTCTTGATCCCCAACCCTTGCAGCACATGCAGCCCCATTCTTGCCTGCCCCATCAGGGCAGCTCTGTGGGCTGTCTCCCCATCACCATCCCAGTTTGGGAAAAGGGGATATTGGCCGTGCCTGTATCCTCAGCCAGAGCCCTCTTCCAGACCCAAAGGAGACAGGGGAAAGTGCAAAATCCCGAAATGTTTCCTGTAATGCCTCATTCAGCAGCAGCAGCATCCAAAACAAACACCAGGGATGTTCAAACAGGCCAAAATCTCCATCAGGGTTTCAGACAGCACCACAGGAGCATCACACCTCAGTGTGTGGAGCCACCCCATCCGCATGACAACCTGGTGGCTGCTGGGGATGGGAGTTAGTAATGGCCAGGTCTGATCTGCCAGGCCCCTGCCTCAGGGGCTACAGAGTTATTCCCCAGAAAACCTTTCTTTAAAGCATCCTCAGGAGGCACATCATCACAGAGGTGGGACCACACAGTCCCCTGCATGCACCAGAGGCTGCTCATCCATCCCAATAATGAAAATTGAAATCTCTCTTCAAACTGCTTCTCACTGAGCTGGCTATCACCAGACCCCTGTAGAGGTACTCCAAAACCTGTAAAAGAAAGAAATCCAACTGTAAAAAACTCTTGCTTTAGCACATCAAACCCTTGGTGACATTGTCTTGGTGAACACAGCACACATCATATTCCTGAGGACTGGTGGTTGGTGGCTGTGCTGGGGGGCAAGTAGCTCCCTGATCCTAATAGCTGCTCCATCTTTGTACCTCCTCCATCCCACCACCTGGGATGGTTCTTAACCAAAAACTCCTTGGGTTGGCCACTGGTTATGGGGAAACATCAGCCCCTCTGGCATCACCATCACATGCACTCAGCCTTCTGATGTTTCTTTTTGCAAAGGGATGATTGACTTTCACATGGCATCAGCTGAAAATCCTCATCCTAGGGTTATCCATCTCTTGAGCAGGAAATGCTCTCCTGGCACAAGGCAGCAGAAGGACATAAATCTGGCCAGTGATTTCCCAAATCAATAAGAAACATGCTCCCTAAGGATAAGTAAGTTGAAGAAAAAGGAGATTAATCACTGGCTGTTCACTGCTACAGTAGCAGCTTACTTCAGACTTGAGTCCACATTTCTATCCTGTGAACCTTCTTGACATCATCCTCTGGAAGTGCCTGGAGCCTGGCTCCTAATTTCAGCCAGGAGAGCCAGGGCCCCACTGCTGCCCTCCGTGCTGGCATGGCTCACCCCTTGCTTGTGATGGGGCCAGAACACCCCATGCTGCTGTCACACATATCCCCATGACCCATCTCCTCCCACTCTCCAAATCATGCTGGCACTGGTCACACTTTGATGAATCCCTCTCCATCCTCAGACAGGGGACGTGTGTCCTCTCTCTCACACACAACACAGTCTCTGCCCCCTTCCCCTCTCCCCACACACCAAAAGTCCCCATACTCAGGGCTCACCCCACTTTGCCAAGATTCAGCAGCATCTCCACAGCAGCCCATTCCCCATAATCCAGGTTTGATGCTGGTTTTTCTCAGGGACAGGCCAGCCCTGGTGCCCCTCTCTCCTCCTGCCTCTCTTTGGGCCCCGGGGTGCAATAGGGAGGGGTGTCATCCCCTCCAGCCCACCCCACAGGAGTCCATCCCTCCTTGTGCAGCTGTGCAGGATCCTCTTTGCTCTCCAGTGCCTGGGGAAGACCCCTGTGAGCCCAGCCCTATCTCTGCACTTCTCATTTTCCACACATGCCTTGAGTCTGCCACTTCTCGTCCTGGGTGATCATCCCACAGGGCTGTGCACTAATGAAGGTCCATCCCTTTAAGGGTTAAAAGCTTTCAGGCCCCGATCCCACCAAACAAAAGGGTTTCTCACTCTTAACCCCTTCCTGCACACCCCTGCTCCAGCTCTGAGCTTTTGCCACCCCAGTGGATCCGATCTGGTTTGAGTTAAATCTTTGTGTGCGCCGGGCTCTGACTTCGGCAGAGTAATTTGAATAACAAGACTAATTGGATTTATAAAGCACAGCCCCCCCCCCCCCCCCCCCCAAACCCGAGGTTCTGCACAGTGTGACAAAGAAAACACACTAATGAAAACCACGCTGGTGAGAGCCGAGGGCAGGGACAGCCTCCTGCGGCCGGCACTGGCTGAGACCTGACCGCCCTGTGGCAATCGTGGCGATGCTCTGATCCCCCGGGGCGAGGGGCAGCTGCAGCCGCTCCGCTACCGACCCCAGAGTGCCAGGGGGGCTGGTGGCAAGCGAGGTGGCCCTTCGTGCCCACACTGTGACATTTCTCTGCAGCCATCTGCGTGTCTCCTTCCCCATCCCGGATCCACCGGGAGAAGCCACGGGACAGGCTGCCCACAGCACCAGGGCAGGAGCCAGCACAACCAGAACGGGGATTCTGTGGGGGGTGCTGAGCTGCTGGTGGCCTCGGGCACCCCGACATCCCTGGAGAGATGTCAGCTCTCATCCTGTGGAGACCCAGGGCTCAGCTGCTGCTCCCCTTTCCCCTGCAGGAGCCTTGCTGATGGGGGTAGTGGTGCAGACCCCCCCATTCCTTGTGCCCTGGTGAGGCCGGCTGCAGCATTCCAGCTACACTTTGTGTGGGACAAGGACTGAACCCCGAGAGAAGGGGCCTCTCTCTGCTCCTTGCCTGCACCCACGGCTCTCTGGCACCCGGGGTCGGCTCTAATCCCGACTCCATCACTTCGCTCTGCCTGCACGCAGACAAATGCCCAAGCACAGCTTCACACTCAAAAAAGTCCAAGTTGTCTCCACCTGGCAGGCACAATGGAAAAAACACCGAGACCTTCTCCTTCCAGCTCCCGTTCACATGGAGCTGAAAAGCCAATCTCGTTTGAAGCGTCCCGTGCCCAGTAGCCCGGGCTGTGGAGGAGGAAACATCTCCCTGCTCCTGAGCAGGGACACTATGGCCCCCCAAAGAGCCGTGGTCCCCCAGCAGGGGCAGCTTCCCAGAGATTTGTGGAGCACCAGAGCCCAGAAAGTCCAGGATACTGAGCAGGAGGAAAGGACCAGATTGAAACAGACACCAGGGACAGGGGGAAGAGCAGAGAATGTTTCTCTGGTCACAGGGAAGGGATTTGGAGTGCAAACCCAACTTAATGCAGTTCAGTCCTGGATGCTCCTGCAAAGAAAGGGGTGTCTTTCCTCTGCCCTCATGCTAATAAGAGAATCTGCCCTGGACAGAGGGCCAGGAACAGTGCTCAGCTCCATCAGCAAAAAGCCAGCAGAACTCCAGAGTTGCCTGGTGCCAGCCCCAGCAGCAGCAGAGGCACAAATCCTGCCCTGCCAGCCAGGGAAGGGGAAGGCTGAGAGCAAGGGGTCTCCTCAGAGGCCCTGTGATCCACTGGGGTTAATCCCAGGATCACACCTTTCTCCTGTACCCTCCAGCTCCGGGAGCAGGTCAGAGGGAGGCCAGGCTGCACGTGGGTCAGCCAGTGAGATCCTGTCCCCACAAGGGACCCTGTGACACTGACTGTGCCCTGCAGAGGACATCCCCAGTGTGCTTGAAAAGCCCCATCTCCAGGGCCTGGAATACCATCACGATTTTCACAGAAGCAGAGGGAGCAGGTCAGCGCCCCAATCCGAGAGACCCATTTGGGTGCCCTCAAGAAGCACCACTGCCCCCTCCATCCCTTTGTGTCCCCCACATCCCTGTCACGGAGGGCAGTGGCCCTGCTCCTGCCAAGCAGGGACCTGGGAGGCACAGCTTCTGATTTAATCCTGGATGTGGGGGAAAAAAAAAAAAAAAAAAAAAAAAAAAAAAAAAAAGGTTCTTTTTGTGCTTATTCGTATCTTTTGGGATGAATCCCACACCGGGACCACCCCCCCCCGCCTGGCCCGTGTCCTTCCGCAGGAGGTCAGCAGGGCAGTACGGGGAGCGGAGGGGCAGCGGCAAGGGGAGGGCAGACAGCTTGCAGGGGGGCCGGGGGCGTTTGGGGGGGAGCGGGGGCATCAAGCCAAATGCCCCCCGCTTTCCCTTTCGGGTCTCCAGCTCCCGGAGCTGGTTGTCTTGTGTCATTTGTTACTGCCAGGGGAGAGGGGATACCACCACCCCCCCTTTAAATTCCTGCTATTGTGGAGTGCAGACCGGGTTGGACCTGGGTATTTAGATGACATCACCGAGCAGGTTGGGTTATAAAATGAATGAAGCAGAAAGCAGCCCAAGTTCACTAGCTCGGCACTTCGCAGGCGGCAGGAGGGACCTCGGGGCTCCGCTCTGAACTTTGACTCCCGCCGGTCCCGTCCTCTCCGCGGGGCTGCCCTCGGCTCCCCGCTGCCCCCCCGACCCCCCTGCCGCTCGGCCCCGCAGGATGCAGATCTCACCCTTGCTGGCTGGTGGACTTTTACTCGCGCTGCTCTCCGTCAGGCTGGAGGCGAAGCCGGCGTCTCAGCTCCCACAGAAGGTACGGCTGGAGCTTTCTCCGGCTCTTCCTCCTCTCCCGGTCCCGCTCAGAGTCCTAACGGCACAGGGGGAAACGCGGGGTGCCTGTGGGGTGCCGGAGTCAGGGCAAAGAGGGGTTCTTCTCTCCGCATGGGCTGTTTGGCTGCAAGGGGGGACTCCCTGCTTCTCCAGGCTGTCCCGAACGTCCGGGGACATCCGCCCCCAAGCAGAGGCTGGAGCGGGACGCGGTGTGCCCCGCAGCCCGCGGGATCGGGGCAGGGGAGGGTGGCAGTGTGCTCCCGGAGTCACCCTGGAGCCCCCTCTGTGCCGGGCACGGGGAGGGGGAGCAGAGCCGGAGCGGGGCAGGCAGCAGGTGCACGGTGGGACGGGGTGCGAGAGCAGAGCCCTCCGGGCACTCCTGGCCAAACAGGCCGGGCAGGGGCACAGAGGTGGGTGTCCCCTCCCCGCGTGTCCCATGGGGAAGGGGCGCCCCAAATGAGGGTGTCCCAGGGACCTGGTTGTTCCGAGATGCTGAGGACGAGGGATGTGCCCGAGGCCACCGACACTGGGTGGTGGTCTGGGCACAGAGATGGGGACACGACGAGTCTGACGAGTGCCCCAGGGCAGCAATGGCATAGGGGTCTGGTGTCCCTGTAAGGCACTGGAGATCAGGCTGAAGAAAAAGTGTTGATACAGGGGGAAGTTGGGAAAATGAATGAGGATGAACATTTCTAGGGCTTGGTGGGCAGCAGCTCTGAGCAGGGAGAGGGATGGAAGGCCTGGGAGATGGGGGAACAGTAAGGAAGGAGGTGTGTCCCTCTAATTGTGGGTCAGAATTGGAGGATTGGGAGTACACAGAGAGCATTAACTAGGGGAGGGAGCAGCAGGGAGGAGGATCCCTGATCTCCCCACTACTGCTGGGGACAGTCTGCAAGGCAGTGGTGCTTGGGGAACTGTGGGGCAGGACCCCTCCCCATAATCTGACGAGGTCTGTAAACTGGTGAGGGATGCAGTGACTGAAGGGGTCTGAAAGGAAAGAACCTGCCAGCTTTCAGGCCCCTTCAGATTTTGGGTGGGGGGGAGGAGGGGACGGAATGGGAGGACAGGATAGTGACAGCAGCACAGCTGAGGTGTGGATATGCAGTGACCGGGGCAGGAAGATGGTGTGGGTCGGGGGGATGCTCTGACCACAGGGAAGGGAGCACAGATTTAGGGAGGGGAGAAGATGCTCTGGGCACTGCCGCGGGGTGATGGACTGCCCTGCCGGGCACAGACCCAATCGCGAGTTTGCATCGCAGGGGGAAACACAGACCCTTCTGCGCGTCCCCAGCACTGATGGGGATCGCTGGGGACGGCGGCGCTCTGACCCTCTCCTCCCCACAGGCCTCCCGCGGGTCAGCGGCGGCAGCGGCGGCGGCGGCGGGTCCGCCCGAGGCGGCGGAGCGGGAGAAAGAGCGGGAGAAGGAGCGACAAGGGCCTCCACAAGAAGGGCCTGGGCAAGGGCTGCTTCGGGCTCAAGCTGGATCGCATCGGCGCCATGAGCGGCCTCGGATGCTGAGGGACCCCTGGCGGTGAGTGCGCGGCCGGGCCGGGCCGGGACCGGGACGCGGCCGGGACGGGGCCGGGGGCTGCGGAAGATGCGCCGCTCTGCGAAGGCGAGATGCCAGCGGACGGGACTGCAGGTGTTCATCCGCTGAGCCTCGCAAGCTCCGGCTTTGCTGGGCGGGCAAAGAGGAGGACCCCAAAGTTGGCTTTATTATATTCCCGTCTGGAATCCATCGGCCCTCCCGCTGCCTTGCCCTGCAGAGGGGTCAGAGAGGCCAGCTGCTCCCGCAGCAGCTCAAACTGGATTCCCCCTAATTTGAGCTAGACCTGTAGGCTCCGGGGAGGATGCAGGAGGAGCTCCGGTGCAGCCACATGCTCCTAGCTGCCCCCTCTGCTTGACACACTTAGGTGACCTATGGATAGGTGTTAGGAGGGCAGGGTAGCCCCTGTGTGCCTGCAGTTGGAGAGTTACGGAGGCTCCTGTCTCAGCCATGCTCCAGTGGTTTTAAGGAGAACAACACAGAAATTCCCCAGGTGTTTTCTAGGTGTGGTGACAGCCATGAGAAGCGCTTTCCTAACTGCAGCTTTGTATCAGAGCAAGTTACAGGATGCCAGGGGAAGTTCTTCCCACGGTGCTTCACAGCCACTTTGTAGCAACCAATGGGTGAAGGAGTGTCGCTTCCCCAAAGTGATGGGTTTGGGAAAAACATGGCAGTGCCTCCCCTGCCAGGTCTCCCTGCAGGTACTGGGGACAGTGAGGCACGTTCTGGCCTGGCCCTGCCAGCAGGACACACACAGATGAATTCACACTTCGGCAAGCACCTACCACTGCAGCCCAGGCCACTTGCTCTTCTTCCCATGGCACAGCTCTGCAGTAACATAACTGGGCACAGAGGGGACTGGATCCAGCATCCTGCTGCTCTGCAGGGCGATGGGAGTAGCACAACCCAAAGGTGCCTACAGGATGCCAGTGCTGGTCTGTGACCTGTCCTGGAGGGATGGGTGCTGTTTCTCTCTTCCCTCATTTAGAGACTCCTCAATATTGCCAAGTATTGCTAGCTCAGGGCTCCAAGAGGAACACGCCCATGTAGGCAGGTCACACTCCTTCTCTCTCACTAAACCCATCAGAAGAAGGAAAAAAACTCTAATAGACACAAGGGCAGGAGGAGCAGCAGCTTCTCTCAGCCTCTCCCCTGAACACTAGCCAGAAAGAAAAGAGTGCGCTTCTTCCTTGCTTTAGCACAAGCAAAAAGCTCAGGGATGGCTTCTGCTGAGTCCAGCATCCCCCAGCCCCAGGCCATGGATACTTTGGCAGGGGTTTTGGCTGGGGATGGGTAAGGGGTGCTGCATGGCAAGTACTAATGGGCACTTTGTTCTTGTTCCTTGCAGGCCTTTGAATCCATAGTCCACTTTTTCCTACCACGCACAGCCAGGCACAGCCATCCCCCAGGCAACACCTAGAGAAGCAGAGACCCCCTTGGAATGGACAAAAGATGTGGTTGTGTTTTTCTTTTTGGTACGAGGAGTCATGGCACCAACTGTTTTGGTTTTGTTATTTTTTTAACAAGTGCTCTCTATCTTATATATATTATATATACAAACACTCACCGAGACAAGGGACAGTGCTTTTCCAAGAGACTGATGAAGCCAGCTGTATAACATTGCTGTTTGTAAATTCATGTCATGCATAAATGTATTTATGTTGTAAAGCTATTTATATATTGTTTATAAAGAGATATTTATAAAAAAATTATTTATGTAACTAAATGAAAAGTCAAGCATTGTAACATTTTTTGTCCTAAGTAGTTGAAAAACTTTAAAAAAAAATCATTCCGTGTGGCATTTTGTAACCTGTCTTTATTTATCAAATTCACATACAATTTCAATGTCAGATTGACTGATTTTAACAGAGCTAAAGAAGAAATTGTTCAGATGCTTTAGAAAAGTCAGGAGTAAGAGAAAGGCCATCTGATATTTTAAGCTTTGATCCCATATGCAAAAGTAAACTTGTGCCCAATCCTGTGATGCTCTGATGGACTGAATCCTGCCTGGCGCTGCAAGACTCTGCAGACCCCAGCTGAGCTCCCTGCGAGCACACAGCCTTGGGCAGCACCTCTATGCCCAGATCCCAAATGGCACCCCTGGAAATGAGCCCACCATGGTTAACGGCCGAGCCCTGGATCAACAGCAGCGTGACAAGGGCAGCATCTGTCCCAGACCTGCTTTAACCACTTCCAGCCCAAGCTTCAGCCCATAACTGCAGTTCTATCACTGGTGCTGGATGGAGACGCCGTCCCTGCTGACAGCAACAAAGAGCCTGCGCTGGACCTGGCCCCCAGCTGCGCTGGTGGGAGCAGAGCTTTGTGCCAGAGGCACTGCCATTCCAGGATCCAGTGGCTCACTAAGTCTTGTTGATATTCCCATCCGCCAGCCCTTTGCCACTAAGCTGTAAAGTCCCTTCCTCCAGCAGAGAATTTATTTAACTGAGCCAGGGACCATACGTAGACAGACCAAAATATACCAAGAGCTGCCTGGTAAGGATTCATAGACACAGCTGTTGCTAAAGCTTCTTGCTATGTAAAGTGCATGAAATAAATCGTTAAAATGACTTGGAGCACTAAAGGAAACAGCAAGTGAGGGGGCGGGGAGTGCAGTAAACACACAAACTCCTGCTTGAAGGCTCTTTGGTCTCATTCTTCAAAGAGGCCTTAGAAAAAAAGAGAGTGGCAGGCGCCCAGCCCAGCCGTGACAGGAGTCACAAATTATGCCCTGGCCATTGTAGTGGGCTGGGAAACAACGAGCATTATGTTCTGCTGGGCTCTGGTGCCTAGGACAGGGCAAAGAGAAAGTCACCAAGACCCAGAGGCAAAGCGATCCTTTTCCTTAGCAACCACCAGGAAACCATAGAAACCTCCAGCCAGACTCACCCCAGCTCTGACAGAACACTGGGTGCACAGAACAAGAGGATTCATCCCGACACCCGACAGCTCAATCATCAGGTTAGGAGCGCACAGGGGACGTTTCTGACCTCGCACGAGCACGGCCTCCATCAGAGACAGGTACCCACCTCGCAGTGCCCACAGGATCCAGCTGGACGGGGAGCAGCAGCTGATGGATCACACAACATGTTGCCTATGGGGAACAAAATCAAGACCCTGGCAGGGAGGGAGGCAGGATGGGCAAGTGGCAGCTCCCATAGGGAATGGCAACCTACTGTCAGGGCTCTGTAAGGCAAATACACCTGTGAAGGTCACCCTTCCAGCTCCACACATCTTTAGAGGGAAGGAGGGGCTGTATCAGGAGCTCCTAAAGAGATGCCCATTAAAGGGGACTGTCTGCTGTCACCCAGGAAACCTACAGGACAACAAGAATCGCTCACTGCGCAGACCTTGCACAGCCAGGTCTGAACAGAGGTGTAAGAAGATGGTGCTGCAGGTCCTGCTCAGAGTCCTGGTCCTTGAGCATGAAGCCAGAGTAGTGCCCATGCTAGAGTGACATGCTGGGACCAAGGTGGAGACAATTCTCCTTCCAGTTTTGGCTTTTTGCTTCAAGCCAGAGCTGAAATAAAACCACCTGCCTAATGACAGAGGGGCTGTCCTCAACACAGCAGCAGGGACTCAGCCTCAGGAATTCAATCCACACAATTTTACCACATTAGTGAGGCAGAACCTGAGATAAGATTGGGAGATTGATGATCACAGCCTGGGGTCACGTACAGTCTGGATTCCTGTTTCTCCTCGGCAGCACTGTCCAAGAATAAAAGCACAGCCCACAGCATGGGTCCCTTCCATCCACTGGGCTTCCTGGGAAAAAGCAAGCCCAAGGAAAAGGGCAAAGCTGTATAGCGAAAGGCCATTAGCTCGGCAGAGAAGAGCAATCAAGAGCTACAGCTCCGGGTGGAGAGGGAGAGAATAACAGCTTGGTTCCTCACTTTCCTGCTTCTGGTCTGACCAGGGAGCCACCTGTCCCTTAGGATGTGGATGCCCACCAGCAGGATGAGAATATCGTGCCCATGTGTGGTGATGATGTGCAAGAGAGAAGGCAGCACTCAGGGGTGAAAGAACACTCGGGAAAGCTCAAATCCACTCGACCTCAGCCCCTCCGTGGCACAGCCAGAGCAGTGGGTCTGACAGGCAGAGTGGCACTGCCAGCAGAGGTCAGTTCTCAGAGCACTGATGAGCACCTTCCTGCTTCACTGGACAAGCAAGAATGGGAATCAGAAATGGCTCATTAGAACACAGCAATCACCCAAAATGGCCACAACTGGGTCTCTGACAGGGGCTCAGTAGAAAACAAGGGCAGCAAGAAAGAGGGGCCACAGGAATGTAATTAAGAGGCAAGGAGGCATCTTGTGCAGCAAAACCAAATTCATCTTGCGTTGCTGCCTCCCCTGATGGCCAGCTAGGTCAGATCCTTACAACGTCCCACGAAAGGATCCACGGCCAGCCCTGGAAAACTCCCCTGCTACATCCCAGCCTAGACAGCATAAGTGAACAATAGTTGTTCTGGATGCAAGGTGCAGCCTCAGGAGGTGGCATCTGATATCTCAACCATAGTCTCAGAGAATGGCCTTTAGCAGAGGTGTGTACACACACCTGGAAGTGAGGGGAGAAGGAGTCCCAGGGTTCCCTGTCCATACTCAGGTCAAATTAGCACTCATGGGACCTACACATTTTCTGCACTACCAGCTGGACGAGGAGTAGCCAATTCAGTTTCCAAATGGGAACACTTGTGACATGACATAGAAACAGCCTTGATTTCTCCTCTCCAGGAGCAATTCCTAGCAGGAGTTGAGCCATCAGCCCCCAGCCTGAAAAATCTAGTGGAAAAGGACAAAGAGCTTCCTCCAGTGCTGTAGTACAAGTGCCTGGCAAAGCCCAAACAGGTTGGAACAGACGTTGGAACACTCACAGCAGGGCCACTGTTGTCTTCTAATGTGTGGGAAATCTGTTCTGTTCCCATATTCCATGTTTTTCCCTGGTACCATTCATGCAACTTTTCCCAGGTACTTATTGCCGAAGGGTTACAAAGCCCAGCTCTGGTGACAGCAAATCCCAAAGCAATGAAGAAAAAGAGAAACCTGGAGTCCCAAAGCAAGAGAGCAAAGGAATTTTCCATCTGGAAAGGGACTTGAGGCATGGAGCAGGGACTGCCAGGGGCAGCAACAAACATGCCCCTGCCACTTGCTCCAGGACTTCTCCAAGCAAGGGCTGCTTCCCTCAGAATGCAGAAAAACAAAGGGAAGGGATCACAGGGCGACTTCCAGAGGGAGCCTGCACCTGACACAAGCATGAGTTAAAAACAAGATGGGAATTGAATTCAGGCCCCTTCCTGTCAGTCAGCAACTAACCTTGTCAGGAGGGATGGCAGCACTAACTGAATCAGGCAATTCATTAGGTTGGGGCACACAGCAAAAGCCCACGCTCTCTGGAGCAGAACTACAGTGAAAATCCAGGGTAATGAGTTGCAAACTGCCTTTGTAAATGATACTTCTGCAGTGACTCTGGCAGGATGGGAAAAGAACTAATAGGAAAATCATTAGGTAGCATCCCTTTGATATTGTTGAAAACTGCACAGGCTATTTTTCCTGCCCCCTCCATAATTAACCTGGTATATTACCCATAATATTCCAGGCTGATAGTCCCACAATGGACCACCTTATCTGCATCAGGGGAAAAGAAGGGTGTGCTATTTAAAATGAAGACAACTCCTGGAAAAGCTTAAAAGGTGTTAAGATTTCCCCCCTACCACTCACACATCTTCAACTCCATCACAACCAACCTCTGCCCAGCCAGGAGACCAAAACCCTGTCACAGTCAGCAGGTAGGAGCAAGGCTGTCCTGGGAAATGCAGCTGCACAGGAACTGATCTGCCCAAGGTTGCTCTCTGCAGCTGCAGCAGAGCTGGAAGAGGACACAGTTCTGTGCTTTGCCCCTTATTTACAACACTGTCCTTGTCCTTGATTTCCCTTATGCTAAACCAGGCTACAGCCTGCACCTCCTGAGATGCAGAACAGCTCTGAGGAGCAATGCCTACCCACCTGGCTTGTCTGCCAGCAAGGAGAGGTGTCATCTCTGAGTCGTGATGTAAAAGGTACAGCATCACAGCTGGCAGGTGATCCTGAAGGAACTGGTGCTCTCTAACAGCTGCGAAGGTGACAATGAAACACCGAGACGTTACTTCCTGCATCAGCACAGAGCAGCCTTAGGACTGTGCTGATCATGAGACCGTGAGTGGAACATGAGGGCTCGTGAGATAAACAGCATCTTTGGGAAGAGTCTGGAGGGCAGGAGAACACTACTGCCAAACCTCATACCCATGAAAATGCAGCCTGTGGTCAGACAAGCCCCAAATACTCACAGAGGCTGATCCCTGATGGAACGAGGCTTTGCTTACCCACCCCAATCAGCTCTTTTGGAAACACAGAGCTATCATGTGTGACTTTCAAAAACATTTCAAAAACACCCAAATGATACAGATTCCACAGGCTCTTTGGAGATCTGGAGATGTGGAAGTGTGTGCCATCTCCTACTAGAATTAGAGCAAGCAAGGACTACTGGCACGAATTATTTTGTGCGCTGTGGGGAAATACATATGTGAGGACTGTTAAATGACCTTGTGGCATCCCATTACTGCCTGGAATTTCCAGTGGGTATGTATGCATATTCACTAGAGCAGGGATATCTCTTCCTGAAAAAACTGTGGTCACAGCTACCACACTGAGGCAGTTTGCAGTAGGGCATGTCATGAGATGCACACACTGCACAAAGAAGCCTCCGTGCCTGTAGACGTGCCTGTAGATTCAGACAGGGAGAAAAGTGCTGCCCATTCCTTTGCCTGGCTGACCCACTGGAGAGGGAAGTAGCACCACGGGGATGCCAAGAGGCAGAGTCAGCCCAGGCTAGGGGGTAAACACACACTCTCTTTACAATCACTTACCTCTGGGAGCTCTGTGGGAGGGCCAAACTTGAGGAGCTATCAGCAAAATGTCAACAGTCCCTGAGAGACACGGACCTTCGTCATGGAGCAGAATGAAACAATGACATATTCCTAAAAACTCTGCCGAGAAATTCAATCAGACTGTCAGGCTAAAATTCCACACTAAGAATACAAGCTTGAGATTACAAGTAGGAACTGAGATCTCTCTAAACTTTAATTTACCTTTCTTGATGGCCCTGGGTTACTCTCTTTCAGATTACACAAAAATATGCTGTGCAGACTCAGGTTTTGGTTCCCTTGCGTTAGGTCAGGTGTTATAGAGGACTTAATGGGGTGGAAAAAAACTACAGGAAATCAGGTGCCTAAGATAGGGATATCTGGGTCTACTGTGTTAGTTGGGCAGGCTCTTAGATTTCTCCATCTCCCCATTATTTAGAATAATAAAGAGCAAGGCTGTTTTTCTGCATTGCAGTTTGCAACAGGCTCAGACCAAAAATAGGAATCCCCAGCACCAAAAGCCCCACAAATGCACAAGTCTGGGCTGTTTTACTGTGCAGGGGTGGGCTTTGTGTGGTTTCTAGCTTAGCTGAACTCATATAACCCCACACAGAACTGAAAGTTTAGGAAAAGTCTGGTTTGCCCATGAGATTTATGTTGTAATACTGCTATCAAAGATAAGGGCACTGTTCCTTCTGTCTTCCCTGCAATGAGTAAGCACAAGTCTGCTTGGCACACGTGGATCAACGCATTTTGCCCTCATAGGATAAGAACACTAAAACCAAAAACACCTTCTGGGGTCTGCATCCTTTTACATTCCTTCAGGAACTGAAAGATGTTCAGCAAAATGCACTTTGCAGGGCTGGTGGGAAAATGGCCACTTCTTTCCACCACTGTCTTCTGTAAAGAACAAAAGCTTCACTTTTTCCAGCTTCACTCTGGAGAGCAGCTCTGCAGGTCCTACTCCTGTACACGATCCATGGAGAGAGACCTGCAAGCGTGAGACCAGCCCCACAAGCACCCATGGGATTTCCTGGGGCTGCACAAGACTGATTGCAGGACAGGTCTCAAATCTGAAGACAGGAGGGTCTGTCAGCATCACTGATTTTCCCTCCTGCTCTCAACACAAGAGTAAGTTAGCATTCAACTTAGTTAAGAAGGTGAGAAGGGAAGTAAAAGAAGAAGAAGAAATTTTAAGCCAAAACTTTTTTTTCTTCTTCTGTTAAAGACTGACATCAGCGCTGCTTTATTGTGTTCCAGAATTGCCTGATGTTAGCTGGTATCAACCGAGTCTCGGCAGGAATGCCAGGGACATTTGTTAGCATGAGGCACAGCTTTAGGGCTAGGGCAGCCTACCAGCACTGCAATCAGCTGAGATCCTCTCTTCCATTTTCCAGCTCAGTGCTCAATTCCATATTAAACAAGCACTAGTACAAGAGGAGCTGCAGAACACAAAGCTAGACAATAAAGCCCTGAAGAGCAGAGGGAAGGCAGTTTCCATCCACTTTGTCTCCCTCTGGGTGGAAAAGGCAAACAGAAGTTCAATAGCTCAAAGTCTGTCCTGCTGCAATCTTGGAGCGAGCTGCAGCTGGAGCATCCCATTGCTGCCATAAACCAAAGCAGGGCAGGATGCTCACCCTGCACCAGGGAGCAGCGTCCAGCAGTGCTCAGACAAGCTGTGCTAGCTGCCTCCAGCAGGCACAGGCAATCCATGGGAGCTTGCATCAAATCGGCCTCTGTTTCCACCTCCCTCTTGTACCCATAGCAGTTCAGCTCCCTGGGCACTCCCCACTTGAAACTGCCCACAATTCAGCCCCTAATTCACACAACTCTGCTCTGAGTTGCTGCCTTTCCTGTAGTCAACAGGACATCAACAGAGTCTTTATCTGTTGTCCTTCTCAAACAGCACAGCACCTCCTGCATCCTTGCCCGTTAACAACTCTGCCTTCTGCTTCATTTCTGGAATAGCTTCTAACTCTTTCCTTCAAGCCAGATTCATTAACCAGCTGCTGCAGAGCTGTTTGCCTCCCCCAGGTACTCTGTGCATGTCATTTGTTAATGACTCATCTCAGCCTGGGCTCATTGCAGACGTCCCCCTCCTTTTGCAGCACCAAGCCCTTTGCTGGCACACCAGGAAAGCCAAATACGCCAACAGCTCCATCCCCTTCAACACACCAATCCCTTCTCTGTCCTCTGTCACCATGAGACATGGGATAGCTCTTTACTCAAAGTGCTATTTCCTCTCTTGCTGCTTTGCTGATCAAAGGCAATGCAAACCAAAGCGTAAATAAGATCCTCACCCCCAGCCAGGCTTTGAGAACAGCAAAAACATAAGAACGAGCTCAAAAACTTCCAACTGCTAAAGAAGCTTCAGTAAACTAATGTGACTCCATCACATCCTCCCTGGCAGGGAATAAACACCAAGGGCACCAAACTCACATCTATTTCCCCAGCAGACTGTGGCTTGATGAGGACCTAAAATGATTCCCAAAGGCATTTGTATTCCTCCTGCCACCTTGCAGGACTGATATTAAAAATGGAAAGAGAACCATAGAGCCTCACTAGTCAAATCCAGTGAGGAACTGGATGACCAGCACATTGCAGCTATCCACACAGCAGGCTAGAAACAGACACAGTCCAGCTCCACCACACAGACTTAGGAACATAAAGTCCACCTGCACCTCCTGAGAAGTTGTCAGCTGAACACTGTAAGAAGCTGAAACAGGAGCTAATACTGCCACTGCTTGGGAAACAGTTCCATTGAATTATTGGTGAAGGCTTTGTGCTCTGGGCTCATCCACTTAACATCCTTGTTGCATTTCTAGGGGGAGAGAGAGCTGGTAAAGAATCAGAAGCCTGACCAGAATCAGAAGTGTCTGGGACTTGACCCAGAGGAAGCTGGAGGGAGGGTATTTAGATCTTCCTCTCCAGACTGAAAGCTGGTGTGCCTGCACTGCAGGAGAAGAAAAGGAGAGGGATTTACTCTCACAAGTGAGCAAGTCCTGTGACTGAGGACTGCAAACACACAGATGGCAGAGCCCTGGTAGCAATAAGAGGAAGGCACGTGCATTGCACGAGCAAATGCAGGTGACAGCTGGCTGTAGGACTGGAGCATTGTCACAGTCCTCTGCTTAAACAGCTCCCCTGCCTGCTCAGGGAAAGAGCTTCTCTTTACAGAAGTGAAAAGCAGGAGCCAAACTACAAAGCAGCACTCTACTAGACGCAAAGGAAGGAACAGACTGGCCTCGGAGCACAGCTACAAACCTTCCACAACCAGGCATCAAAGCTGTTTAGGCTCAGGACACATCAAAGCTGTTTAGGCTCAGCTACCAGCTTTGCCACACATCCTTCTGCACAAATCTGGACAAAGATGAACTACTGACAAAACGTGAAGAGGCTTCCCTGTCTCCCAGATGCATCAGAGAGATCAGTCGACCATCGGTCAACATACACCAAGAATCAAATGCATGCTTAAGTGAACAAGTGCCATTGGACAACAAGCCTAAAACAGCCTCCAAGTCAAAACTCCAGACTCTGACATTAAATCAGCATTTTTAATTTTTTTCTAAAATGTACTTTTTTATGAATTGCTGTTCCAATGCTTCCCCCTTAAAAAAAATCCCACACCGTGCCAAACTAGGTGCAAATCACCTGAAGTTAGTTTGTAACAAATAAAAAAACCCCCACAAAACAAAGGCTGAAATGCTTTAGAATCACAACAATGTACAAAAAAAAAAAAAAAAGAAAAAAAAAAAGGAGGAAAATACAACCTGAAAGTGTTCAAAATTCAGAAAGACTCATCAAGTCCATTGCTTCAGCAAGGGGATGCTGCTGCGACCCCTGCCAGTGGGTCCTGGGCCACCAGCCTGCCTCCATGCCAAACAGGCTCCTCCCACTGTCACCAGCATCCAAGGAAGAGTGAATGCATTACCCTCTGAAGGTATCAGTGGGGGAAAGAACTCACAAGCAGCTCTGGGAGGTCACATCACATTCAGGAGGAAGTTTCTAGCATGCCCCTGACCACCTGCAAGGTCTGTGTGAAAGAGCAGCCTGCTTCCTCCTTGTACTGATGCCTCAGAGATGCAGAACAGTGCTTTAAATCTGTGAGAGATTAAAGGGCTTAGTAAGGGCAGTAAACAGACAGTTAAGTAAACAGCCCAGCACTGGAACTCATCTTCACAGAGCGAGGTAGTGTGAATTTCACCCCAGTTTAAAATAGACAGGGGTAGCGGAAAGGCTGAAGGCTTCCATGTAAAGCAGTTCCTGGCCTAGAAACCTTCCTGTGCTCCCTTTGGGAATGAAAAGATCTGTGTTGATGGCTTCCTCGCTCCCAGCCTGGCTTTGGTAGCCACACTTCAACCCTGGGATTCAGATGCTTGCTATAGAAGCTCTCCCATGATCTGATTCAGTAGAGCAGCTTCCTCAAGGTTAAGCAGCAATGAACTAGCTGGGAGGGAGCAAAACGGTCCACAGATATTTTGGTTTTTTCCTGCCCCTTTTGGTTAGTCCCTTTCTTTAAAAGTCCCTCTTGACAGGACCAGAACAAGGACACCCTGAAAACTCATAGGAGCTGCACAGTGTAACTTAGCCAGGTGCTGCTAACTGGGAGCTGTTCAAACAGGGCTTTTACTTGCCAGCTGGGAAGGGACTGGCCCAGAACCCACTGAAAAAGGAGACGCAGGCCCTTTTTGCTCCTCCTGCTGTCATTCCTAACTGAATGACATTTAGATGGCATGTTCTAGTGACGGCTGGAGACCAGCCCTTTGACTTTGGACATCTTCTTTGTGGGCTGCCTTTGTTCTGTGTGTGGAGGGCACTCTCGCTCTACCAGCTGCTGTTCCATCTCCTGTGCCGACGACGAGGCTGTAGCTTTTAATGTTTTCTTTATGTTTGTGACCTGGCCAAGAAGAGACAGTGAATCAGCACCTGCTTCTTCCTTCTCTTGCAGCAGACACTCTGTTCATAAACATATTGAAAAACCCCTGGAGTATAAGAGTGGAGAGTATAAAAGAGACTCTCCCAGCAGTAACATGCTCTCCATTTGAGTTTAATAAAAGTAATGCATCATCCTCGTTTACAGACAGAGCTAATAGTATTTCCAGTCTGGAATAACTAGGGATTACTTTTTTCCCCAAGGACAATGGTACAATATTGTACCACCCTTCTGTCTGGCTGGAGGGACCTACTACTGCCTTGGTGCAGAAGGAGCCATCCTACCATTCTGTCAGCCAGCAGCAGGAAGAGGAAAGGAGACAGTGAAAGAAAAATTTACTCTCAGGACAGAACTCAAAAGGCACTTGGCCTACCTGACTACCTGAGACACAGGTTATTTGCTAAGAAGCAGGAACAGAAATTGGTTTTGTGGGAAGCAGCAGTAATGTTTCTGCTACTCTGGCTGAAAAGGAGAGATACAGCACTAAGCACCACCCTCGATCCCCTGGAACTCTGCAGGGCTCACCACAAACACAGCGAACAAACCTTCAAAAAACCCCCAAGGTTTGGGAGTCAGGCGTGCCAACCCCAAGCCAAAGGCATCTGGCAAACCAAACGTGCCACGGATACCGATCAAGCCTCCAAGCAGGGACGGTAACGCCCGATGCAGCGTCTCGGGAGGCCCATGCCCACCTTGCCAGCGGCCTCGGGAGGCCCATGCCCACCTTGCCAGCGGCCGGGGCTGCTCGGGGCTGCTCGGGCCGGGCCGGGCCGCGGGCTCGTGCTGCCACCTAACGGCGGGAGCGCGCCAGGGCACGTTCGGCGAACGCAGCCGAGACTCCGGAGAGCTTTCACCGCGCTCCCCGGTTTTACAAAGACAAGTGGTTTTTACCCCCTGCCCGCCTTGTACGAAGGGAACAGCGTTGCAGTGAAGATTTGCAGTAAAAGAACAGTCTTCCTAACGAATCAATACAGGAAACCACAATTAGTGCAGTTACCTAGCCTAAATTTATAAAAATTTATCAATAGAAGTTCCACTCTGCTGGAAGTCTGATGTTTGTGGTCTTACTAGCACTCAGAAGCAGATGTGCTCTCTTTCTACCCCATACCTGATTTGCATGATTGTTAGCCTTTTTCTGAGAGCCGTGACCATCAGCCAGGCATTTACTATAGATTATTTCCTTCAGCAAACAAACATTTATCCAACAGCATAGAGGCCTGAGATGACTCTGTACCCACCTCCATCTCTACCTGCTGCTGAGTTCGGTGGTGGTTCTCTTTGTACTGGTTGGCTCTAAGTACTTGCTGCTCAATTCCTAAAAGAACTGCTTCACAGCCATCACACCTGCAAGATACAAATGATGTCAAACAGTGTTTATGAATTCTCCCTGGAGCAGCTCAATCAGGCAATCTGAAAAGTCATGCTCATCTAAAAGTTTAAGAGATTATTAAATTTATACTTCCTGCTTAGAGTTGCAAAAAGCTGGCAAGAAAAAGCTTTGCTGTGTACTTGATGCATTTCTCAGCACCCTCTAGAGGGTCTGTGTTACCCTTACCATCAGACAGTAAGTGCAGGTTCAATGCCCTTTCATCTTCCTTTTCAGACAGAATTACAGCTTAAACAGGATGCAACACATCCTGTATTCAGGATGAATACAACACATTGTATTCAAATGCAAAATTTTAAAATCGTAGAAAAAAGTAATATTAAGATAATCCTCCTGCCTGTTAAGTGTTCAAATGACAAGAGCACTCAGCATGGAACTCAGAACTGGAAGACAAAAAGGGAATTGGCAGTGGGTTCACCGTTCACTTCCAAACAATGCTGCAAGGTCCTGGAAGCTGTCAGAGCCTTCCCACAGTGATGGGACTGAGGGAGTTGGAGCAGAGAAGCAAAAAACCTGCCCCCACCACAGGACAGCATATTTGCCCAGCAGTTTAATTACTTTTCACTCATTACCATAGCAACTAGGAAGCAATTCCCAGTCAGCCCAGGACCTGCCATGGGCTCCGTATTCTAGGCAGGAATTTCCTTAGGTGGGAAGGGAATCCTACAAAAAGATGA
This sequence comes from Onychostruthus taczanowskii, assembly GCF_017590055.1. NCBI lineage: Eukaryota > Metazoa > Chordata > Aves > Passeriformes > Passeridae > Onychostruthus > Onychostruthus taczanowskii. The sequence continues at coordinate 9,174,512 of NW_024499684.1, forward strand.
GAAAAGCTTCCTGGCAAAGGTACAAAGAGGTAATACCACAGTCCCACTACAATTGCAGACAGGCTGCATTTGCAGAAACAAAGAAAAGACAAAGCCACCTGAAACTTCAGACTTGTAGAGACATCCCATCCAAAGAGCTGTGATTCTCTAGAATTTGCCCACACAGTTCTCAACACAGTGAAAAAGGCTGAAAAGTAAGAGTTCTGTCTTCATTATTAAGTGCTGCAGCTCCCACCACAGAACCATGAGTCCAGTTTGGCACCTCTTTCTGTGAAGTCCTTGATTCATCACTGGGGTTCTGCCATGTAAAAGCTACAGTGAGAGCAGAAGCTCACAATGTGGTAGAGTTTGGCTTGATACATAACACAAATTGAGTCCCAGATGGGATCTTGGAAAACTTGCCCAACAGACTCCTCCTCCAAGTGCCTACTTATAGCATACGACTCCTGATTAATGGAACATGGTAAAATTGAGCCAGCACTTGAAACTGTCAGGGGGAAAACAGGACAAGCTATGTACAAGGAACAAGGAGGGTGGAGAGACTGCCTCACCATTCCTGGAGTGTTTTGACAATGTTACTGATGTCCTTCTTCTGAATGTCTCTGCCAATACAAAAATCCACCTCTAACACCTGGTTTCGCTGATCCAGCTTCCCTTGGATAATATCTGTGTAAACTGCTTCAATAATGAGATCTTCCAGCTCCCTCAGATTCCTCATATCCAGGTCCTTCAGCAACACAGAATAGGGAATGCACTAAAAACAGCAAGACCAAGAGTAAGTTAACAGTCCTAGAGCAAAATGAATGGCTAAGTCTCAAAAGGTTGAGACTCAAAAGTTTATTGTATCCTACACTTTGACCTGCAGGTGCAGCAGTGACTGATCATGACAGAACAAGTGCTTGCCAGGCTATGAAATATTCTGACACAACTTTGGTAATTCCTGAAGTATTCCTATACTATTGGTATAGTATAGCACTTTCTAGAAGAAAAAAGGTAAATGTTGCCAGGCTATGAAATATTCTGACACAACTTTGGTAATTCCTGAAGCTTTGGTATAGTATAGCACTTTCTAAAAGAAAAAAGGTAAATAGGATTGTAGAAGAAATTAAGAGTGTTGCATAATTTTCTCTAGAACAAAAAGTCAGTGTTTTAAAGAATGATTCTCCATCTCCAGCAGTGAAAAAAGCCAAATGAAATTTCCCAGACCTTCCTGACCAATCTGTATGTCAGTTCAGACGCCCCCACACTTCACCCATGGAAGTCTACTAAGTCAATATCCCAAACACACCAGGAGAGAACACTGTACCCTACATGTACCTTCCCAGTACAGGATTTTTTTGTGAGTACCCATGCAGTCAGTGCTCTGGAGTGGATGCCATTTTCTAAAACAAAACCAAGAGACAGCAGCTGTCAAACCCCACACACTTTACCTTCATTCGGGAAGCCAGGCTTACGATCGTCAAGTGTTTCAGCTTGTTTTTCTGAGTCACTGTTAATTCAGGCAGGTTATCTTTGTTTGCTGTTAACGTCAAAAACACAAGATTCAGGATTTCACTTTGAAAATGACACAATCCAAGCTGCAGAACTCCAGGCTAGTTATGCTGCACTACACCCTGAAATACTGAGTGCCTCTGGCTAATGTGGGTGCTGGCTGGGGAGCAGAGCGTGCTGCTGCAGATAAACCGGCACAACCAGGGAGAGAAGGGGAGAAGTTAAGAACAACTTGGCAATTCCATTCTTATCTGCTTCTTTAGTAATTCTGGTTCTGGAATTATAAGGCAATTCATAACTGGTGCCCTGCCAAAACAGTTGGTCAATGGCTTTGTTTCTACTAAGTCATTTTTATTTAATTAACAAGCTGACAGAAAAAAAATCTTCCCCCTTTGCTGATCTGGTTGCAAATACAGCTGGTTTTATTTCTCTGAAGAGCTGCAGAATTTAAAGTGCAAAGTACTAAGCTGAGGAAGAGAGGAGAAATCATTAATCTAGATGGCCACACTGTCACTGTATTATATCCATGTGCCTCATGAATATTTAAAAAGAAAAAGGAAACTGGCAGCCCTCCAAAGCTAAGAAACTCTTTAGAATACCTACTTTAATGGAAATTAGTGTTTCAGGGCCACTCAAGTTCTCCCATCCATCCCACCTCATCCAATGCTCTGCATTTTGACTCCTTTTCCCTCTTTCTCTTTCTTCACTAGAAAAGGAAGAATGAACTGTGCTGCCACACAGTGACACAAGAGCCACGGACAGCAAGCACATCCTCTAATCAGTCACAGAATTCATGAGGCTCATGTTGCTCCACAGACACTGGAATTTCCAGTCCTTGCACTTACAGATGCTGCTGCTCCTTACAGGAACTAGATAGCTCATCCACCACCCTGAGAAACAGCACTATGACAGAATTATTTGTCACACTCTGTAATGGTCTGGATGAGGCTGCTACCCACAAATGAAGCATTAAATTGTAGCAGAATGGAAGCATAAGCACCGGAGATAAAAGCACATTTCAACAGATACAAAGATGATTCACACATAGGCTTTCTAAAGCTGCATAAAAGTCATTATTTCAACTTGTATTCTAGCTAAGAAATTATTCACTTTGTTTCAGCAATGCCGTCATGGAATAAAAGGTTATCTCACAAACCATATAGGTTTTTATAAATAATGCAGAACAATTTTGTCTAAGTTTTCTGCAGTTTCCACAACCAGTGTCATCTGAATTTCCATAGAGATGCCTGAAATTTCCCTCTACGGAGGTAAGTGGCCTGTGAACATCAATGAATTCTGCTGCAGACCAATTCAACCCAGCGCTGCAGTCCCATCCAAACCAGCAGCACCCCAGAGTCTCTAACCCTTCCTTTCATTTTTAGCAACCAAAAAGCACACATGACCCAGACCCCACTACAGACAATTATCTTCCTAAGCAAACTCCTGTTCCTGGATGCTTTCACCCAGCCACACTACACCAGGTATCTAAGAAAGCAAAGAATTGCCTCTGACAATCCTAAAGGGCACCCCAGTCCCACCTGTGCAAACGGGCAGCAGTCTCTTACCCACATAGTCCCGGTAGGTTCCGTACGCAAACAGGTTCAGCAGCTGGAAATAAGCAGCGTTAGACCCCTCAGCAAGCTGGATGGGGAGAAAAGAAAGGTCACACAAAATGGGCAACACAACCCTGAAAGGCACCTTCTCCAGAGAATGGTTTAAGTCTGCACAGGACATAAGCAGAAAAGCAATTATATCCCAAGCTGGACCCTTTCTAAGGCCTCAAGAGCGGGAAATTTCAGCAGTTTTACAGTCAAGATGATCCAGCCATTTCTATGCACTGGAACTTAATTCCAGTTTGGACTGTCAACTGCTTTGTGTGGCAACTTGGGAGGTAAAAGAAAAAAGCAGATCTTAACTTCAGCTGACAACCTAGAGGGCCAGCTCCTGTCATCAGGTGATAAGAAGCAGGTAATGGTGATGGCTGGTGAGGACCCTGTGAAAGCCAGGACAGCTCACCTGCAGAGCCAGCATAGCTTCAGAGCAAAGCAAGCTGTACCTGGAGTGCACTGGAAGGTAACAGCTCTTCTCTTGCCTGCAAACACTTCACTGGAATAACAGCAGCACCAAGCAGTGATTTTTATTGATTGGGTTTTTAATACCATTAGCTTCACACAAACCCAGGAAAAAGCCAGCACCTGTGATTTGATGCTGAAAAACCATCGAGGTGCTTTTATGCATATTTAAGAGCCTGCCTGGAAAGCCAAACTTGCTGTACACTGTGCTACTCCAGCTGCAGAGATACTCAACTTAGATTCCTTCATTGCACAAGAGGCAGGGCTGGCAAAGCACTCTCAGCAAAAGCTCTGGAACTTGCTTTCCACCTTGGTTTGAAATGGTTTGGATTTGGTTACCACCCAGGCCTGATACCCTAGACATCTGCTCACAAAGACTTTTGGAGAGCACTGAAGTTCTGCTTTCCAGGACAGTAAAGAAGTAGAAAGGGATTTTTTTCCTTGCTGGCTGCCAAAGTGCCTTCTTAAAACTGCTGCTGTGCTGCTGCCAGGTTTTTGCTGTGCTAGCAATTGCCTTAAGGTAGCAAAGTTTTATATGGGTATTCTTTAACACCTAACATATACAGGCAAAAGCAAGGTCAGCCTCTTATTCAAACACATCTCTCAACCCAGGTAAGTTGTAACAGGCACCCCTGGTACAGAAATTTCACCCACAGGCTGCCTATGGAAACTTCTGGAGATCCCTTATACCAGTAGGGCAGAAGGGGCATTAGAATAAAAACTCAACTCTTACCTCTTTCACATTTGTTAACTCCAACAGCTCTCCAAAGACATACACCCCAGGAGCTTCCAGCACTTGATTTATAAGAGCAGTCAGAGCTGAGCCACTTGTTCCTTTGGCTAGTAAAATGAACTGCTCTAGAAGATTGCAGGATGGCTTCTGTTCTCCTGCCATTCTAGGTTTTCAATCTGTCAGTAAAAGAACATAATATTAACACATCCTTTCTCCTCTGCTGAGTTCTGCCTGGCAGGGGACCAGAAGGTGCTCAGCATAGCAACATTTCAGCTGCCAGCCTCTTCTTCAGCACTCAGGGGGCAGGCCAAAAACCCAGCAGGTTCAACTGCTGATTTAGCTGGGGAGCAAGGATGACTCCTACAATTTCTAAGCAACATTTCTGTCTGAGCAGTTCCCTAAAAGGATCTGCTCTTGCAGATCCCTTCTTAGAAGACAGGAGTTTAGATTTCATGCTGTTTTCAGACTTTTCCTTCTAGTGATGCTGCCAAATAATGCCAATTGTAAAGATGCTTGTTGATACACTTGATTGACTTCCTCCTTCCTCATTACACAGCTCCAAACCAGCAAACATAATTCCCCATGAAGGACTGATGCACACTGTATGCCCAACATCCCACCTTTTCCCTTGACTCTGGCTATTGATACAGAGTGTTTCCATAATTCCCATTGCTTCCCTCAGCCCAAAAGGCAAAAGGAACTGGGGCCTGTAAGCAGCTCCACTGTGCAGTTCAAGTGTTGGGGGTTAGCTGGGAAGCTTAAGTGATAAAAATACCCTTTGTACAAAGGCTCTACTCAAGTCCCTGAGAAGAGAGGTCTTTGTCTTCAGCTGCTGCCTGACATTTCTGGTGTGCATGTTGTCTCCCGGCACCAACATGCTGCTTTTGAAATGTAAACCACTATTTATTAACAAGTTCCACAAAATGAGCTGTTTGTTTACAAACAACGAGGACAAAACTTCCCAAGCATGTGATTCAGAAACCAAAGAAAGAACTTGGCAGATAAGGGAGGGTTTGTGCTATGTTTGTACGGGATAATTATCAAGCAGAGGGTATAACCTTGATGAAAACCAAACACAGAGAACCTGTTTGGTTCTGTGTGACCCACAGGGGCTGGGCCCACATCCACCCTTGTGGGGGCAGCACCGTCACACAGGGGCTTTGCTGTTTCACCAGGCCTAACCAAATTAAGGCTTGTGAAGGCACCACAGCTTCCTGTATTAGTCAACTTCTAAAAATACACTTTACTTTGTTCTATTACACCTGCAAGTACAAACGGTCTCAGCTTTAGAGGGCAACCTTTAGCACTCTCCACACTGAGATATCTGAGCCCCCGGAGTCTCTGGGGTTCTTCCCACCGGAGGCACACGTGCAGCCTGGCTGAGCAGCACCTCAGCTCTGAGAATCCCTGCACTACACAAGGCAGTGTGCCTGCCTAACACACCAGTGCGCTCCCTCTGCCCACAGAGAGGACAATTTCCTCACGAGAGAATACGGACTGACTGTGCTGGGAATGAGACTCACATTTCACAGTTCTATTGTCCTCCCTCACAGGTAATCAAACCACACGCTGGCGTATGAGGTTACAAAGGACTGGCTGGCTGTAGCCGTGCCCTGCTGGGAAAGAGATGCCAATTCTCTGCCCCTTCCCAAGTAAATGTTCGGACAACCGCGGTGCTATTGCAACCTGTGTGCACACCCGTGTCACAGGGAATACCTCGCTGCTTCCACAACCGACTTACCCCGGTGAGAAGTGCTGAAATACAGCCGACACTCCAACGTAGCTTGTCCAAAGGCTACAACAACCCAAGCAGAAGGACAAGCTGGGCTTCTTTCGCGGTCAGGCCTTTCTAAGGTAGCTCAGGGAGTTTGAGGGCGGGAAGCGGCCCGCAGACCCGGCAGCAGGAAGGCGGGGGTTTCCCGGCCCTGCCGTTCTCCCCAGACCCCTGGCAGAGCCCTCGGGCCCCACCGAGCCCTGCCGCAGGGTCGGACCCACTGAGGATCCCCCACCGCCGCCCCTGTTCCCGGGAGGCTTCTCCCAGCCCCGGCATTACCTCTCCGCTCCCGGCCTCCCGTCCCGCCGCTCCCGGCGCCGAACCCGCCGCGCCTCAAGCCGCCATGATGGCGGCACCGGTGTCCGCGCGCGGCTCCTTCCCCCCGGAACGCGGGGCCGCGCCGAACGTTCCGGCCGATGCCCGGGGGCCGCGAGGAGCGGGAGCCGCGGCCCGGCATCCCCGGGATAGCGGGATGGGAACGGCGGGCTGTGCTGGCACCTGCAGAGCCACGGCCCAGCAGCCCGTGCAGCAAACTTCACTCGCTTGTGCTGGAACAGTTACTCGGGACTCAGCGGAGCAGCTCTTCTAGCATAAGCAAGTAAAATTGCTGCCTCTCTCTTAGGGGGTACCCTTGTGGCAGCATCACTGCGGTTTGCACCCCAACATAAGCCGTGCAAAGGGCTGCTGTTGTAAGGACACTTCGTTATGGGAAGTGGGGCCAGTATTAGATTGAATGGTTGCACAGAGCACTGGAACAGACTCCCCAGGGAAGTGATGACAGCCCAAATAGCTCAAGGAGTGCTTGGAAACACTCTCAGGCACACAGTGGGATTCCTGGGGCTGTCCTGTGCAAGGACAGGAGTTAGGCTCCATGACCCTTGTGAGTCCCTTCCCACTCAGGATATTCTATGATTCTACCAGCTGAGCCTCTTGGGCCAGACCTCCAGGGAAATAGCAAGAGATGGAGTGAAGATAGAACTGATTTTGAACTCCATACAAACGGTCCATACAAACGATAAACCAAAGGGCAGAGCTCTGGCTGTGACATGGGGGAGCAGGGAGGGCACTGGAAGGGTTAAACCCTCCCCAGGGCATAGATCAGGAGCAAAAAGAAGCTTGAAAGGGTATCAGAATGAGGGTGGAAACAAGAGGGAACTGGGGGTTGTACAAGAGGGAACTGGGGGTTGTCAACCTCCCCAAGGTTTGCAGGCTCATCCACGCCATGTTGTGAATTAAATGTGCCTCTGTTAAAAATCCTTCAGCTGAGAGCAAAGTGCTTCTGGCTTTCAGTCAGCAAGTCCCTGAAGATCAAATCATGGACCAGCATGGTCAGGAGGGGGGATCTTTCAAGGAATGAACATCAGAAACTATTAGGGAAACTGATGGGGCTTAGCCAGTGTCTCAGAGCCATCTACAGCATGTCCCTAAGGTGCCATCATCCATCAGAGAGGGGGTGTCAGACAAGTGCAGAGATGCAGGTGTTGGAATGCTGTTGTGACACTCTGGGCTTCAAAGCAAATTGGATGTAAAAAACCAGGCCCTGCGCAACAAGGGAACTCAGCCAGGGCTATAACAAGCCAGGCAGTAATTTACTTAAGCCACACTTAGCCCTCATCTGCACAGGGAGGAAGAATTACCTCTTTAATCACATCCTAACCAGGCCCTTCCCCAGGGTTCCTGTCATCCTGCAGACATGCTGGAACAGTTGCCTTGGACAAGCAGCGTGGCCTCCTTTTTCCCAACACTTGCTAAAGCTCGAATTCCAGGCTGAAATAGAAATGGAAATATATGATTGTGAGCTATTTTCCACAGATTCTGCAGCCTTTTGCTAGAGCCTGTGGTAAAAAATCATCTGTTAGCCCCATGTAGGTCAGCCAGGAGTCCCTGTCCTGATTATTCCCAACTGCAGCCAGCCAGCCTGGCTGACTGACCTGGACTTCGGAGGACAGCATCAGCTAAGCTCAGGTTTTGGGATGGATTTTTGTTTTTAAGAGGAAAAATATGTGTATGTCCAGCTGTCTCATTCCCTTTTAAACAGCTATTGCAACCTCTTGCTCCACCCACGCAGCTCTCTGTGTGCCAGGAGATGTTAATCCATTTTATCTTTTAATGTTGGCATTATCTCTTGACTCACCCCACCTCTTCCCCTTGTGATTCCGCAGTCCAGGTCCCTTTTAGGCAGCACATAATTCACCTTATTTCCCTGCACTGCCACAGTAATGTCCCCAAGCAGTGGGGTCCTGGACCCCCAGACTTTGAGGACACCTGACCTCACCAAGGAGAGGGCCAACACTGAAAACACTTCTGTGTTTCTTGTACTTTTCCTTATATTTTGTTACTCACCTGTGTGTGCACATCCATTCATCCTCATTCCCTGCAGCAGCACACACCTCCAGAGCATGGTGGAGGGCAGCTCCCAGGCCCTACTGAAAAGTTTCTAAACTCTCTGTATTTCCCAGGATCCAGGGACTAAGCTGCTTGCTGGACTCTCATCTCAGCCAGGCAAGGAGTGATGTCTGGGTGGTTGTAGATGTGAAGTCTACAACCTCTTCCATCAAGCATGGGGTGGGATGAAGCCCTGGTTTACTAAACTACCTCCCAGTTATGCTGCTCTGCAGAAACACCAGCTCCTTTACCTGCACCTTGAGAACAGCTGCTGGAGAAGCAGAAAACAGGCTGGAGGCATCTTCTCACCTGCAGTGGTAGCTCAGAAGCTGCCACACCTGCCAGAGACGTGAAGGAAAAGTTTTCAGTTCCAAACGGCACCAAAGGATAGAGGGTGCCAAGAGCTGCAGCAATTTTCTTGCAAGGAGATTTTTAAGACAATGTGCTCGAGTGCTGTTTGTGTAAATGCAGCCCGAGGGCTGTGAGAGACCCCAGGGTTTTTGTCACTCTGAGCTGTGCTGTCACGTGTTCCACGGCTGCTTGGCCCTGCACCAGTCACAGGAGCTTCACACTTCAGCTATGAGCTCTTCTGTGCTTTTCAGATCATGAATGAGAGGCCTGTGCCTCCCAGCACAGCAAGGCAACTTTGGGAATTCTGAGACTTGGCCAGGAAACGCAAAGGCTCCAACTCAAAACTCCACAGACATCCCTACCCTGGTGCTAGAGAAGCCCCTCAAAGCTGCAAGAGTTCCTTTCTATGAGATCCATTTGGTCACTGGCTCCTTCATCTCTGAGGAGCTTGAATGGAGACAGGACAGAGTTTCTTACACCTTCTGTAAACCAGTATGTCCTACTTCCACCTGGCAGGCTCATTTCCTACATACAGCCATTTGTTTCTGCCTTTTCCAGGTCTGCTTTTGTCTTGCTTGCCTTTTCTCCTCATCAGTCGTTTCTCCTCAGTGATCTTTAGTCCCTCCTCTTCAGACAGCATGCAATTCCACAGCCTAGCTAAAATCCAGGATGGACTCTTCACAAAATATAGGTATATATATATTTGCCCAGCTCACCCCTGGCACTCTGCCCAGACTCAAAATGACCCCTTCATACACTTAAACTGATGGTGGGAAATTGAGCATGGATCGCATACATCAGGAAAATAAATGCTGCCTATTTTTATTATTAAGATCTCTTGTCAGTGATACTGGCAGTGGCCTTGCCCTTCTGCATTAAATGCAGCCTTTATTAACACTCACATTCTCCACTTTAGTACAGTGGGTGATTTGGAGGCAAGTGGAGCCATGAGTGAGTGTATTGATGGCACTCTGACTGTTCACTGGTCCTCATTTGAGGACTGGGTTACAAGTGCTGGCTTTATTTTTACCATGACTTAATGCTTTTATCAGTTGCACTCAGATGGTTAAGAGAGGGGTTAATTTGCTCATGTTAAAGAGCAGCCTGGCTCGTGGGATGTGCTAACAAACCTGAGACTTTTCCCCCCACAATCAACTCTGCTACACAAACATGAAGATAATTAGAGGGCTAGAGCACCTCTCTGATGAAAGGCTGGAAGAATTTGCATTGTTCAGCCTGGAGAAGGTTCCAGGGTGACATTATTCAGGCCTTTCTGTACCTGAAGGGGTCCTACAAGAAAGATGGAGAGGGACGTTTTACAAGGCAATAGAGTTCTAGTGACAGAACAAGGGGCATGGCTTCAAAATGACAGAAGGCAGATTTAGATTAGATATAATGATGAAATTATTTCCTGTGAGGGTGCTGAGGCACTGACACAGGTTGCCTGGCAAAGCTGTGGATGCCCCATCCCTGGATGTGGTCAAGGCCACCTGGATGGTCTTTAAGTCCCTTTCAACTCAAGCTCATCTGTGATTCAAATTTCTGAAGCACAAAGAAGGCTGCCTTTGTTCCAGGGGGTAGCACACTATTTATCTTAAACCTTCTCCACAGTGCTGCTCCTGTTGGCTCCGGCCTCGGGACTCGCACAGTCACAGAACTGCAAGGCTCGGGAGGGACCTCTGGCGACCATCCAGCCCAACCCCCTGCCAAGGCAGGGTCACCTGGAGCAGGTGACACGGAACTCGTCCAGGTGGGGTCGGAAGGTCTCCAGCAGAAGCTGCTCCAGGTCGGAGCACCCGGGTCCCCAGCACCAGCCGAGTTCAAGGGGGGAGCTCCGCCGAGCAGCCCCAAAGACGAAACCTCGGGACCCCCACTGCCTGGGGAGAAGCGCCAGCCAAGCTCCAGCGCCTCGGGGCCGTTGGGCCGCCGCTGACTAGGCCCGGGGCGGCTTCTCACCCCCTCGGCTGCTCCCCGCTGAGGCCTCCGGGGCCCGGGGACCGCCCGCTCCCCCTGCCCGGTCATCCTGCGGCGCCTCCATCGCGGCCACGTCAGGCCCAAGCGAAGTGTCTCGGCGACCGCTGCGCACCCACCCTTGAATGAGGGAGAGAGCTGTCTGATTGGTCAGTGGTGCTGTCATTCTTGCGGCAGAAGGCGGGGCGAAGAGGGGACGGCAGCGGCTGATTGGTCGGCGGGGCGGCGGGCGGCCGCTGGCGGCCGCTGGGGTTGGTTGCGCCGGGCAGTGGCGGGTGCGCGGGAGGGAGGGGCGGGGGGTCCTGAGGCTCCGCTGTCACCGCCGCGCTCCCGCCAGGCCCGGCCCAGCCCCGTCCGCCCGCCCGCGGCGCGGCAGGACCATGTCGGCCACGGACGAGCGGGCCAAGGAGATCCTCCGCGGCTTCAAGCTGTATCCTCCGTGCGGGGGCCGTGAGGCGGCGCGGGGGGCGCGGGGATTGCCGCCCCGCTGTGGCGAGGCCCCTGGGGCGGGAGGGGGGTTGCCATGGCAACGCGGTTCTCAATGGCGTCCGCACTCCGGCGGTGGCGGGAGGGTCCCTCAGGGCTGGGACCGGCCCTGAGCCGGCTGGGGCGGGGGGACGGGGACAGGGGCCCGTCCCTGCCCTGCGGGGTGCCGCGGGTGAGGGGGTCCCTGCGACCAAAGTCCTCCGCCGCGTGGCCGCGACCGCCGCCCCTCCGGCCCCTGCCCGGCGCTGAGAGGGACTGGGCCGGGGGCGGCGGCCCCGGGCAGCAGCAGCCCCCCACCCGCAGCAGGACAGCCTACAGAGGGCAGGTGAAGTAGCTGTGCGCCAGGAGGATCTGATCCCTTTCCCTCCGGCCTGCGCTTAAGCACCTCTGCTTGGAAAGGAAATACCTGGTGGCCAGGTCCAGGAGCTGCTAAACACCTTGTTCCCTGTCATACCGTGAGGTACTGGCACGTGTGTTGGTCGTGCAGTGTCTTTTATTGCTGACGTATTCTGCGTGTAAATGCCTTTCTGTGCAGATCGTTTAAAAACTTTTCATGTTGTGGCTTTCAAAAAGCATTCTGATTTTATGCCTGTGGTACCTGGATGTGAATTTAAAGCTGATGAAATTAAATAGAGCTGAGCTCGGAAGAGAGGTGAGAGCCTTTGTGCACCTTCCAACCCAGGATTTCAGCAAGGTAGAGAAAGGCTTCACCTAAAGGCCCATGTTCAGACTAAGGGTGTGAGAAATAGAGTAGCTTTATATTACATGTGGAATATTTTACTGAAGTAAATTCTTCTAAGCTTTGAAGGCAAATGCAAGCTTGCTATCTCGACCTTTAGACATCAGAATATTATTGTGAGTTGGTTTATATTTCTTTTTTACAATAAAAAGGACAGAAGTGAAGGAAATATGCTCTTGATCGAAACCTATTATTTCTAAACAGGGTGGTGGAGGTTTTTTGTTCTGTGAGATGTTCATAATCTCTATGCCAGCTGTAGCAGGATCTGATTTTCTAGGTTGGATTTAGACAGATAGCTTTTATCAAACTATAAGCAAATGTTTTTCTTAACTTGTTATAGAATCATTGCAGTCTCCCCCAGCTGTTAGTACTGCATCTGTTTCCTTTGCTTCTGCACTGGCACTATTGACAGTTCTTTGTATTTATGAAGATGTAGTATTTTAGCTGTCAAAATATAAATTAAAAACCTTTTGTGCTGGCAATTAGAAGCATAAGCTCCTGACAAGTCCAGACTAAGCAGTTGGTAGAAGTGAGGAGGGCCTTGAAAGTTAAGCCTAGGGAGCAAACTTCCAAGTGCTTTTTGCATGTGTTTCTACATAGTCTTTATTGGATGGCAGAATTTACATAAAGGCCTTTGTCTGACTCTGAATGAAATAATATTTTTTGTTGTTTCCTGTCTTAAAGAGAAAATGCTTCTTGCTCTTTGAAAGGAAGGATGTCAGACAACAAACTGTAATCTCAAGCAGCCATAGCATGCACAAGAAGCTTTATTAGAAGCACTCTGCAGTCTGTGTTGAAGTGTGTCAAATCTAGTCTTTCTTTGTTTGTCCTTGCAAAAAAAAATTTACTTCTGGCAGGGCAGTTTAAGTCAAAATCTGGACCACACTTCTCCAAAAACGCAGTAGAGTATGTTGAGAGTTGCCACAGGGACCATGTAGTGCAAAGTCTGACAAACAGGAAAGTCTGGAGAAACATTTCATAACTGAAACTTTTTAGCAAGTCGAGAAACATCTATGTTGCCTTTAGTAAAGCAGAAGAGAGGCTGAGCAGACATTCCTCATTTGTGAGGGAGCCTTGAGACACCACACCATCCCCACAGGAAACTGCTCGTGGCCAGCTGTGACCACGCTCCCTGCAAGGGAGCTCAGCTCAGCCTTGCCTTCCCCTGCACAAGGGCAGGCATCTGTTCCAGAGACAATTGCAGTTTAGAGATGCTTTCTCTTCCAGCCACCCTACTGCTGCATGTACTCATTTAATTAATAGAAAGGAAGAGAGAAACATGTTCTGAAAAACTGTTCAGTTTATACTTTGAGTACCTGAAAACTTTCCCCTCTGCTCCCACAAGGGAGGGAGTTCAGCTCCACCAGCTTAAGCACATCCTGCAACCTTGGTACTTCAAACTGAACTTGCTTCTAGCACAAGAGAGGAGCATGGCATTGCACACCCAGCAGCTGTGTGCCAGGGATTCCTTGGGAGGCAAGAACAGTTGCTAGGGCCAGAAGCATCACTGAGGAAGCTGGCTTCCAAAATAATCCCTAATTTTAACATGACAGCAGACACTCTAGCTGGAAGTCCAGTTTGCATTGAGTAATCAGAGTTTCCTCAAACAATTCTCGTTCCTGAGAAGGGGTTAATTACAAGCTTTCTGACTCATTGGGGCATGCTGGATGATTGGGGCATGTGGAAATTAAATTATAGCCTAAATCCACCCTGTAATTTCAATGCAAAGATAGGTTTTCCTTCCTCTATGACACTAGTGCAGAAACATGTTGTGACTAATGTCCCAAAATCCAAGCCAGGAACATTTATTCCCTCTTCTCATGGATTTTGCTGTTTTAAAAATATTAAAACCAAGGGAAATATATTTGATGCTTGCAGGAAAATGAGGATATTGCACATTATTACCCTTATCCTAAGAATTTTTGTGGCACCAGTTAATATTGAACACTAACAGTCCAATAAATATGGTGCAGAAAAATTTTGAAAGCAGACAACAAACAGAGCTCATCACTTGTTCAGGGACAATAATTGCTAACAAAGCTTGTAAGTGTGTTTATCAACAAACTGTTCTGAAGGCACTTGTCTGAACAGCAGTTGTTACACCCAACATAGTACCTACAGGTAGTTCAGTGCTATGAAAATACACTTGTTTGGCTACAAGCAACATCAGTCCAGTGTGTAACTGAAGATCCATTTATGTGAAGTATTAGCCAAGTCTTACTTCTGAAAGTATTTATGCACATCTGGTCCTGTGATCTCAAATGCATGAAATTCGATTATGCCTTTTTTTTTTTTCCTCTCTGGAAGATGTTACTCTGTCAAGCTACAGAAGAGCATTTTACTTGACCCTCACCCTTTCAACACATTCTTCAGATCTTGTTCTCTCATTTTATCTTCAGTGTGTACTATTAAATGCATGTATTTAGCATCCTTTATCAAAAGAAAGTAACACCAGTGATGTACTTCCTCAACAGTCAGAGTTCTGGGTTGTTGTATTTTGATGGCTCCCCTTAATTTGTGGGTAGCCTCTTTACCTTTGTTCCAAGATCAACTAGCACAGAATTATTTTTTTCAAATGTGCTGGAATAAGGACCCTGTAGATAGTTACCCTGTTTAGTGTGGTTTGCCAGCATTTGGAAAGCATCCATGCTGTAGATTAGAAAGATCCACTCATGGTTTGCAACAGGAGATTCACATCCAACTCTTGGGGGACCACAGTCCAAGTTCTTTCTGGAGCAAGGAGAAAAAAACCCCAATGAGTTGGTGTATTCTCATAGGATGGTTAAAGTGCCATGTCTTGCCTCTCAAAACAGACTAAGGATGTCTGCTTTCTATTTTAAATCTTACAGTCAAACAAGATATCACCTTTTGTTTGCTTCTGTACAGGGAAGTCTTATCAAAATCTCTGTAGTATTAATTGTCCTGTAGCTGTTAACCAATTTAGGATAAGTTTTTCCATGAACTTCATTTTAAGGCTGTTCTTCAGAAGTCTCCTGATACAAGGTAATACAGTGAACATAAGCAAGAAGAGACAACATTAACTGACAGTATTAACCCTAGACAATTACAGAGCTATAACTCGTGTTTGTGGTCAGTGTAAACATACACCTGTAGCTCAAGCACTCCAACACTTGCAGGCAAAACTTCTCATGACAAAGGCTGGCCTACTTTCCTACAGTCCTCCAAGTTCCCTGAGAAACATTTCCCAGTTGCCAGAGCTTTTTCCAGCTTTATTCTCACCATTGTTTTTCTGCCTAGGATGTCTTTCTCTTTGAAAGATGGGTAGAGCTGTAGTGAAAATACAGTTATACCAGAATCACTAGGAGCATCTATGAACTTTATATTACTCTGCTGACAGGGAAACCTCCAACTTCATCCTGGTCTGCTGTACACACAGGAACTGAAGTTAATGACAATCTTGTCCATCAATTCCTAAAATAGTCACTGGAATTTTGAACTTTGATGCAGCATTCCAAAGCTGAGCAATCTAATTGGAAGTAACATTGAAATAAGTTTCCAGTTTCATTGTTAGGCAGCAGGTGTTTGGCAGGTTATTCATTTGAAATGCTTACCTGGTGCAGCGTTTACAGAACTAACAAGGGAGCAGCTTTAATTAGCTTAAAGATTCCCCTTTGTTTTGAGGTTTCCTCTGTGCACTTCCTCAAATCTCCTCTGTTACACTCCTTGCAATGGAATAGAAAGACAAACCATCAGTTTTGTGGGTTAAAAGGAGACACTGGCCAGCCAAAAGATGGAACAGGACTTCCCAGAAGCTGGGACATGTACTCTGTAGAGACCCAAAGCAGAATTTGCACGTAGCTTGCTCTAACACAATTTTAAAACACCCTGGAAAACATGAATTTTTTTCTCCCTCATCCATATTTCTGTTTTTTGAACCCTCTTACTTTCTACAGAACTTAAAATACTTTACAAGCAAGAGTTGTCCACGTTCCCAGTTAGTCTGACTGGAACAAATTCCCACCCTGGCAGTACTGAGAGATCTTTATTTCAGAAACCAGAGTTTCACACAGAAGCTTTAGGCAGGTTGTAGTTGGTAGTTGAATGATAGTCAAGGCACCTTTACCATATCAGAATTATTTCCAGCAGTGACAGAAGTTCTGCACTATGCAATGATCTCTAGTTCTGGCAAGCTAAACACAGAGTCATGTTTCTTATGACTGAGTCATGAGGCACATCTGCAAATAAAGCAAGAGCAATTTTACCAGGTTTGGTTTTACCTGCCTGATTCCTAAGTGAACACCAAAAACTTCATGTCCTCTCCTTGTTAACTTTCATTGAAAAAAGTGTAAATATTTAACTGTGCTTAATGTGTGATTTGCATTAACTTGCTGTCTGAGCTACAGTCAGCTGTCTGTTTGTCAGATTTAATGCAGTCCCTGTGTAATGTTGGAAGTGGGGGTTTGTGCCCATGGCAGTGGAAGGGACATCCAAGGATACAAATGAGTTGCCAGGTGCCACAGAGAATACATCTGGCATCAACTTAAAAGTGGGTTTGGGTTTTACTTTTTAATCTGCAAAATTGCTTTAGCACTTTGTAGTTACAAATTTATATCTAAGATTTATCCTTTGATCTATCCAAAGCCTACTCGTCCAGCATTTTACTGGAATATGGTTTCAGTATTTTTAATTGCTTGCTTAGTGCCAACCTAATGAAGTACTTAAAATAATGCAGTTGTCATTAGCAAAATTATTTCCCCTTGTTTCCTTTGTATCATATTAAGATATCAGTTACTCTTTGCATCCTTGGAAGCCATTGGTGCCTTATGCTTCAGCTGTTGTTACAGTATTTGAATTTCCACAGAGCAGAAGATAGTAATTTAATCCATCAAGTGAGAACTGGTAGAGCTTCTTCTCCCCCCCCACCCCCTGCATTTTCACAGCCAACATATAGGATAAAAGCCAAGCTTATACAGCTATAGAGAAGTAGGGGAGGGATCCAAAAATCCTCAGCCAGATACTGTTCAGAGGAGGGTTTTTTAATATAGATATCTGATGGGGTTCTTGTGTCTCTGGCAAAAAGAGCTGAAGCAGCCTTAGTGTGGAAGCTGATTTGACTTGTTCTTACATGTTTATCTCTGAATTTAGGCTGATCCCAGAAATAAAGTTGAGTCAAAATTTTACTTGAAATTTTTAAGATAGCAGGCTACTATATATCTTACATTTATGTAAGGAAAGCATCTTCTATTTCTCTAAGCTGGGAAGATAAGGCAACTTCAAATTTGAGCCCAGAGTCTGTGTTAAAGATAAACAAGTGCTTTGCTTACATGGAGCAGTCAGTGTTTGTACAGCAGTAGGAGGAACATTCCCAGGTACAGGGAGCAAGCAGAAAACATCATGATCTATTAAGGTCCACATGGCAACATTGAATTTTGTCCTTTTTTCTTGCGTATTACTATCACAGAGTTTATAAAATTTAGTTATTTAAGCACATGAAAGGTGATTTTTGCACATCTGTTGCTCTCACATCTCAAGGAGCACATCATGTTTATTCTAGATGTGCAATAAACTGCAGTAGCAAGCACAGAATATTAAAAGCTTTTCTCAAGTGCTGCCTTTTTGTCCTGAGACTACCTCAGGAGCACTCACAGAAGCAGGTTTGTCATCTGTGTAGTGTCACTCGCTGAGCAGTTTGAGGGAGTGTCCCCATGCACTCACTGGGCATTACTGTGAGGTCTCCAAAGCCATTTGGCCCCATGCCCAAGCAGTCACTGTAGGGCTGTTGGGAGGCTCTGTCCAGAAGACACCTGGCAGCATCCAAGGTGCTCTTAGGAACCAGATCTCAACTGCACATCACTAAATTCTAGTTGACAGCCAGGATTTTCAGTTGTGGTTATGAACTCGAGATTCCATTGTCATATTTCTCCTGAACAGAGTTCTCATTGTGACAGAAATGTTATGTATAGAAGAGACTTAAGGGAAACAGTATCAGATTAGTTCAGTCATGAGTGAGCCTTTGAGTTGATTATGTTCATGACTAGAATTTCAGGCAACATTCTTCTGGAAGAATGGCAGGCTTAGGTAAAAGAGGAAGGAAAATATATATATTTTTTTTTCAGTCAGCATTTGGGATAGCAATACACAAAAGAATATTATTAAATTTATCCTGTATTGAAAGGATTGTAACTAACTAGAAGCAGTAGTCTTCCATTAGAGACTGAGAGTGTAGAGCATTATACTTAGTAATTCTACAGAGGACTATTTACATGGGTTGGTCTGTATGCTACACTGTACATAACCTTCAGCTACTCTGTAGCAAGGCAGAAGCTTATTTGGTCCTTGGGACAGCTAATTATATCCATCTTATTTATCAAGAAAGCAGGGAAGATCATACACTTTACTCACCAGTGAAAGCAGATTGCCTGCATGCCTCTTTCCTCCTCTTCACATGACATAATTTAAGCCTTTTGAGAAGGAAGGCTACACATTCTTGGAATCAAGAATTCATCTGATGTTTTAAGCGTCAGAAACTACAGATCAGGGACAGCCTGCTGAGGAAGCAGAGAGTTAATGTCAAGTCACTTTGGTTTGGAAGGTCAAAGGAAATCATATGTTAGGAGGCACTGGAAAAGCTGGCTATTTACACAAGTTTAAATAAAAAAATTATGTATGGGAAAATTCTTACAGAAGCCCTCACTAAGGGGGACCCAGTTTTGATTCGTGTTGGCATGAACTGTTGCTAACTCTGCTTAAGGGAGTTCTGCAACACCCTCAACTGCTCTTGAAAGAAGTTTTGCAGAGAGAGAAGGTAGAGGAACAACCATTGTCCTTATTAATGTACTGCCCTGTGGTGAACTAGACCAACCCATCTGGAAATTGGACACCAGGAAATACCTACCAGCCTTTAATACAGGTGGATCTTCTGAAGGTGCTTTAGACATTTCACTAACAGTTTAACTCTTTAGAGTAGATTTTAGTGCATTAGAATGCTGGCCTGTCAGAGTCCAACTTAAGATTTCACTGTTTCTCTAGTTACTTCCTTTCCCAGAAGCTGAAATTAAAAGGGAAAAAGTTGTTCTGTTTGTTACTTTGCTTGAACCTTAGAAAAAGTGAAATTTAAAAACAGCTCAGTCCAGGAAGTGGCATCCTCCTTCTGGGCAAAGAGGCATCCAAAAATACCTGCTCTCGCATTCTTCCGCTCCGTGCTTCTGTCACAGCAGCTGTGCAGAGCATGGCTTGCCATCCCCAGCTGCTTGTTGCCTCATGTTCAGAGTCACTAGCCAAGCTGCTCAGATGAGCCCTGCAGCCTCCTGCATGCTGGCTTAAACAACTTCAGCAGCAGGCTGAGGAGCAGGACCTGTGCTGGTTGGCAGTTCTGAGGGAGAAAATAAGAAGCAGCTGGAGAAGGCTGTGAGCAGAGTCCTCTCCAGGCACTGCTGCTGTTGGATGTTATCTCCACAGCCTCAGATCAGATCATGCAGCCTCCTGCTGTGTTCTCCAGCACTCAGCACCACCTTACCTGAGGAGGCTTCTCACACACCATGTTTAGTTATCCAGCACCAATTCTAAAAACCTAGCTTACCATTATTAGTTGAGCATTTTAGCTTCAAATTGGTAAGTCTGCAGTCACATAATTTCTTTTAAGAGAAATGCATTTCAGATGACCTCAGTAAAGTAGTAATTTTCTCTTTGCCCTTCAGCTGTGCAAGAAATCCTTAGCATTAATGTGCTGTGTGAAGAGTTGGTCACCAGGCAAGGTCACAAACAGGGTCTGGAGCCATGCAGCAAGTGCCATTAGAGGCTCTATTCTGTGCAGCTTTCAATGAACCAGACAGAGGAAATCACTGGCTAAAAACCCCATGCAGTCTTGGAGAGCAAATGCATGTTGTTTTTAAATACTCTTCCCAGGAAGAGACAGAGAAGCCAGTGAATTTCTCAATCCCATTTGGGCTGTCCATTTATGGAACCCTCATTAATCCACAAGGCATCATTACAGTTGTATTGATGCCATTAAAACACAGTATTTAAACAGCTCCAGAAAGGAGTTCTTCTTTGTGTTTCCTGTAATTCCTTTAAAGGGAACTTCATTATTCTTCTACCACACTGACCTGAAGGGTTAGCTTCACAAGAAGGAAGAAACACTGATTTCCTGGTTTTCCACACATCTTCCATTCTACCACAAGAATAAGTTCCTTTCCTCTCACCACTGGCAATCCCTCCATGACCATCTTCTCCCCATCTACACAAAATAGAGGGGAGGCATTAACCAGGCACAAACCTCTACTGCTGATCCCCCAGCCATGCTGCCCTCTTTCTCATATAACTACAGCCCTGCCAGTGGCCAGCTGAAAATGTTTCACAGCATGATGGTCTCTTGGATTTGTTTGCACTGATAAAACAGTACCTTGTTTTCCTGCTTAGTAACATTGTCTACATCACTCCTAGCGTTGCCAGTTCTGAAATAGTAAATGCAGTGAATGAGGCAGTAGAATGTTTGGAAATGTGCAAATTCAAATAAAAAAGGACTATATTTTAATGTAGGCACACCTGTAAAGGGTGTAGATCATGGCAGTTTTCCAGCTTTTTTTGTCTAATTTCCCTGCATTAGCATTCACCTTAACATGAATGCTTATGAAATCCACACTTTGAAACACCAAAATAATATTTTATAAACATATATATCCTCTGTAAGTCTAGCTTTCCAGTAAGTAAATTTTTATTTTCTTATTGTTAATACCTATATTGAAAAAATCAGCTTGTGAATTACAGCTGATTGTATTTATACATTCTGTCCTTTTTCACAGCAGAAATAAGACATTCCATTGCTGGAGCTGAAAAATATATTAATATATTTTTTTTGAAATTGCAAAAATCTCATTTAATGTATTCTGAAATTTTAACATACACCAACAAGCTTGTTAAAATAATAAAATTTAAACCTTAGTATAAACATAACTGTAGATTTTATTGACAGTGAAAGCTGTAAGAGCTGCTTGGAAGCAGAGTAGAGTAATAGAGGTCATTGCCTTTTTTGTCATTTCAGTGGAAGTTTCATTACTCTGTCTCAACAATAATGTTGTTTTGGTTTTTTTTCTGAATTCCAATGCATGCTAAAGCAGAGAAATGCTGGTTTGGGCACAGACCCTCCATCTTCCAGATCATGGTGATCTGGTGACATGCTCAGAGGTTTACATCAGTGTAGGTCATGTAACTGGAGCTGTGGAGCTTGATCAAAGTACAGCATTCAGAAAAAAATAATTTTGGAGGGAGGTATTTTACCTCCTCTCAACTGATTTGGAACTGAATTGTTTCCTTGTACTTTCCTTGTTTTGATGTAGTGCTTTTCCAAACAACTCTCTCTTTTCAGACTGCCATGCTGTTGAACACTGTCAAATGTTGGGATGGTTAAATTGTCAAATCACTAGTCCACACTGCCAATTGAAACACTCCTCATATTCTGGAGATTCATAAAAAAGCACAGTGGTTCTGATATGGAGTCCTTGTTTTTTGAGAGTTCTGCTTCAATCTGCATAAATCCCTGTTTATTCCTCCTCTTTGCATCCACTTTGAGCAGCCTCTGGTCCATTTACAAGATTAGTTTCCTCCTGCAGTTGCCAGTCATTCCCTCCTGACTGTATTTTCATTTTGCTTTCATTCTCCACTTGGTCTGTACGCTCTTAAGTTTTCCTCCCTTCCTCAGAAGAGACAAGATAATGAACTTGTTTTCCTTGAGTAATCGTAGTCCTGTCAGTTTTAAGTGGAAATCCAAAATTTGTTTGATCTGTATTTGCAGCATGTGATCCTGCCAGCGTAGTACTCCAGAGATAAAACCACTTTAGGGTCTCAGATCCATGACTTTTCTTTCTCTTACACATTAAATAATTATATCTGATTCTCACTTTGGTCTTCTCCTCTGAGTCTAGAGGGCCACTGACATCCACCTAAGTATTCACATCCTTACTGACTCCCTCAGCTTGGCTTGAGGGTGCTCATAATCATTTGCTGCCTGGAAAAACAGGGTAACTGACAGTGAGGGTGCTCTTCTTGTTTAGTCAGCTCTTCTGGCTGTGAGGGTTTTACAGTTTGCAAGGCTAAAGCATTCCCACTTCTCATGCAGACATAGTCCAAGTTAAAAAAACAACAAGCAAAACTGAACTATTTGTAGCTCCAGTGACATTCAGGCCAATACTATCCACAGGGACTGTATATCCAAGGAACCATTTAAGCTAATGCCATGAAAAGTGTAGCTTGTTCCTTTGCTGTGCTGTGTCAGCAAATAGGAGATTGGCATTTGTCATTGTGGACTTTATGAAAGTGCTTGTTGTAGCTGTTTCTGTGGCTGATTTGAATTTTTATTTTGTTTATTAGGTATCGAGTGTGAGTGCCAGGGCTAAATGCTGGTTTATATAAAATCTCAATGAGATTAAATCCCCTTGCCATTCTGTAATTAATTTCAAGGATATTGTGTTGTTTTCCCAGAGAACTTGTGGTGATCTCTAGATGCATTCCTGGTTACAGAAAAATTCTGGATTGAAACAGTGAGTGTTGTGCTGTGTGTGAGATACTGTGGGCAGTTAAAGGTTGCAGAGGTTCAAAATAGCATAAAGTGCTTTGAGTAAACCACCTTTAGGAGAACTGAGTGACTTCTGCTCTACCAACTCCAGCATCACATTCCTGCCAGCACAGGTCCACTGGGCACAGCTGGGAGGCAACAAAACAGCAGTTCTGTGTTCAGCCAGTATTACTTCTGCTGCAATATTTAGTTTTCACTCCTGTCATAAACAGAAACCCTTACAGACTAATTACCAGATGTACTGCAGCAGTAGCACTTGTCCCCTGAAGGCTGCAATTGGCATTTGCTTTCAAAGCTGTGTAAAGAGGATCTTTTTGGGTTATCATTCATTTTTGTCTTTTTCCAGCATTATTTGTGAGAAAGGGCAAATGAGCCCACCTGGAAAAGGAAGTTCAGTTGTCTGGCCTATTTTTCTGAATAGCACACTGAGCTGTAATCTCACCTTGAGGGAATACACACCATCTTTATGCCAACAGGCCTGGGCAATATGGAATTTGTTGGTGCCAGGATTTCTAGAACAGATGTAGCTCTGCAGTGTCAATGTACTGCACTGGATAAAGCACTGTCTGTACTTTTCTTCCCAGTGCCAAAGAAGAGGTGGCTATGTTGGAAAAAGCTCTAGTCTAGGTAAAACCGCATTGTTCACATGCTTAAAATTTACCCCAAGCATTTCTGCTTGATTTCCCCACTGTGCATACCTTTATCCCTGACTGTGTCCAGTTCCAAGTCACTTCAAAGCTTTGGAATTGGACTCTTTTGGTGGAGAATAAAAACATTCAGACAAAGGTTAAATAAGGGATAGTTAGCTCAACTCTAAATTCACTTTGTGCATTAATCTGGATTGACTTGACTGGAGTGACAAATTCCCAGTTAATTCAATTGCCAGAGAAAGGTACTGTTTAAAAATTAACATTGTGTTCAAAAGGTGTTCAGTAAGGGGAGTTCAGACAGAATCAGTGTGTGAATGCAAGAGAAATCCAGTGCTTGACCTTTTGTTCCTGCTTTCTCTTGAGACTGCCAGCAAGAATCTCTTTAAGTGCTGCCTTTACAGTTGATTTTGGTGGTGTGAACACCTGCCTTTTAACAATTAGAATAAAACTCACATGCTCATTTCCTGGAAGGCAGGAGCTATCAGACCTAATGACTGCAGACTTTATTGATCTGATGGGGAGGATTTGGAGTGCTGACACACAGCCTGAAGTTTCCATGGCCCAATAAAAATCCCTGGGTCCCTGAAGTCCTTTGCACAAATGAATTCTTCCTCTTTTACAGACCTCTCTGAAACTGAGACCTGTCTGTCTGAAGACTGAGCTACAGATTTTCCCTAAATGTTTTTACAAAGTCTTTTTCAATAGTGATTTTTTTGCTTTGTTCTGTATAGGTGGGAACCCCACTTGACAGCAACACTGAAATCTCCCCCGGCCTAGTTTCTGTTCTCAGCAGCACAGTTTAAAGTATGCTCTCAAACACAGTTTTATTTCTGCTCTTTCCTGATTCCCTGGAAGACCAAACAAAAGCAACTTCATATCAGAAATATGTAAAAAGTCAAGGGCAAAACTATCTCTGTAGGGACAACCATTTGTCCTTCATGTGAAAGACACCACTGAACACCTCTTGATATGAAGATGTCTCCTATCATGTACCAAACATTCACCAGTTCCATAAGATTGCTGGAGAACAACGGAGTGTCATTTGAATCCCTTAAAATGATGGCTCTTGAAGACTTTGGTGGTATCTGCAGTTGCGTGTATATCCAGAGTTAAGGATATCTGCCCTCCTGCAGGGAGGGGTGTTTTAAGGGCAACTCAGAACAGGATCTCTCCCCAGCAATAGTGCAATGTGCTTGTAGCCTCTTCCAGCCTTTGAGAAGTTAACCAGAAGTGAGGAGTCTTTCAAATGTACAAAATCCTTGATTCTGCCCTGGCCAATCTTTTGCTGAAGAAGATTTCTTAAAATCACAGTTCCTCCTGGTTGCTAAATTTGATGTTCAAGGACCTGTTCAGAGTCCTTGCTAATACAGGTCTATCTGTTGAATTGTCATATTTTATACACTAAATCTGGGGGATTGTTTGTTTGGGTTTTGTTTCATGAAGACTGAGGAAAAGAATTTAATTAAAAGATGGAATATATATTTGTTCTTTGTGGAATATTTTTTGCCAACAGAAATTACAATACAATTCTTGAGTAAACACTATCCACCTGAGAGAGGTAACCAAGCTAGCAGGGCTGTTGACTGCTAACACACTAATCACCTACTTAATGTTAATATATATAGCAGTACAGGAATGATTAATAGGAGGCTTTACAAACATGGGTGTCTGGGTAGTGCATGCATCCTGTGTGTGTGCACGATGTGGTGCTGATCTCTGACATGGGCAGCAGTCCAGAGGAGCAGCAGGAAGAACCTGCTGTTGTTGAACTGCTGGACATGCAGTGGTGCTGCTGTACTGTGCCTTTTTTATCCTTGGAAATGGAACAAATAAAGGCTCTTTACAGACAGGAAGCCCGGCTGAGTTGCTTGGAATTCAGGCACAAAGAATCCAGAAGAATTCTTGCACTATTGAGAATGGCAGCCTGGTAAAATAGTGGGTTTTGAAATAGAGCTCTTTTGGATTAATAAGGGAGGCCTTTATGCAAAATATTACTGTAATTGCTGCTCATGTTCTGATTGCCTTATCAGGGGAGATGCATCCTCAATGGCATCTTTGTTTGTCTTACAATGAAAAGAGATAGAAAATAAGCAATTAAAGCAGACTTATTGAAATACCATAAATCTGAACATTCAGCTATGCACTTCTAGCTAAGATTGTTGGTTAGTTTTTATATTAAAAAAATAAAATTATTGCTGCAGTCTGTACTTGCTTTGTAGTATGGCCAGACTACTGACAAAAGAAAAATTTTCTCCTTTTGTTTCAACCGTGATCTTTTCTCTCTTCCTGCTTCTCACTCTAAAGCAGTCTTTTATAAATGTGCACATAGAAATTAGAGGTTAATTAACTCTGTTGTATATTTGGGATCCTTGTTATTGCAATGAATCTTGTAAAGAAATTCTACAGAATCTGACACTGGTAATTTCGAAAATAGATGGACTTTGCTCTGATTGTGTATCAGCTGATATTTTAGTAGTGAATAGTATATTTTTATTGAGCTTCATGAAAATGAAAAACAAACCCCTTGCTCCCTATTTTGTGGTCTAGTGCCACCTAGACATGGGCAAGTCCAACATTAAATTTGTTTCTCCCAGGAAGAGAAGATTCCCAGGGAAAAATCAGCAGACATCTTTTATGTAGTGATAAACAAATATATTTTCAAAAGAAAATGGCCTGGGTTTATCCTGTAATACCTCATAACAGCAGTATGATATTAGTAGAAGATTAACATTGTTCAGTCATTTAAATGTAAAATCTTTATGGCAGACCAGCATGGATTTTGAGTTAAATCTCAAAGACTCTTGCTTTCTAGCTGTGTGTGTGTGTTTGTGTGTGTGTTGCTTAATCTCCCTGGCCAGCACAGGGGATGTTGTGATCTCCTAGTTAAAGACGTCACACTGAGAAGATTGGAGTAGAGGAATAAATAGAACAAGTGCTAGAAAGCCAAGCAGCTCATCCTGGTTGAACTAAAATGCACTCCACTCAAACCACCTTCCCCATAGATTTGTTTCTCCTAAGTAAAACTCAGTTCCCATTTTGTGGAGTATCTAACCAGCTCATTTGAGGCTCTGCTAAGTATGTTTGCATAGGCTTCTGAAATGTTGTTTTACCTAATTGTGCATCTCAGTAGCCAGTATTTTTTACAGGTTACTCCTCTGGTGGAGAAAGCAGACAAGGGCAATAGTTCCCAAAGGACAAAGAGGCTCAGAATTTGGCTGGTGAGGTTCAGTATGGAGCTTGAGCACTTAAAATTCTGCTGTATGTGGGCTGGCTGTGTGCAGCCCCATCTCGTTGTCATTAGCCTGTATTCCTGACCTGTGCACCAGAGTTAATCTGGGCAGGGGCTGCCAGATCTGTCCAGGCTGGCTCTGTGTCTCCAGGTGCCAGGGATACAGTCACAGTGTGTGTCCATGGGACAGGTCTGCTGCTTCTCCTTGGAGCTGGCCTGTGTGGAGCAATAGGGCTGTCAGATGTTCAGACACCCTTCAGAAATAGAGGAGATCCAAAAAAAACAAATACATGTTTCTTCATGGCATTTTGTGAAAGGAAGAATGGGGCCCTGTGCTTAGGAGTTCAGTGACAGGTAGATAGCTAAGATTTGAAGGGTTGCCACTGAAATGTTTTAATTGTTTATGATAATAAATTGCATGAAAAGAATTGTGCATTGTACAAGAATGAGGGAAAAGTGAATCCTTGCCCATGCTCAGTAGGATCTGGTGAGGCTGGAACTACTGGGAAGTTTTTCAAGAAAAGTTAAGTTAGGAAAAGCTTACTACTGGAACTTACTGCTTTTTTCCTGAAGTTTTTTTTATTCCAGCACTGTGTTTAGTGTTTTGTCCTCCTCTGATCCCAATAGATTCTGATAGAATGTAATGAAAAAAGGAAACAAGGCAGGATGCAACAGCACAGATATTTCCACACAGTCACTGCTTGCAATCCAACTCTGGGAAGCTTCAATGGATACAGAAACAACTAATCCCAAAGTATATTTCCCTTAGAGTGCAAGGGAGTATCTCAGTGTCACAAGGCCATTTGTGGATCCTTACAGAGCTGGTTGGGCATTTGTTCTGAAAACAACTCTGCCTAGCACAGAGTTTATTTTTAGTATTTTAACCAGACAGCTCCAAGAGTTGGAAATTTCTCTAAAATTCAATTACTCAACCACTGTCAGACTGTGTTCAAGGAGTTTGACTTGAGGCTGATGATGGAGCAGTGCTGGTACCAGGCTGTTTGGACTTCCTTACGCAAAATGTGTTTACATTGGTTCATCTCTAGGAGTCCTTTAGGCTCACAGTCCTCTCTGAATGTCACTCTGTGCAAAAATGATGGTCTCTTGGTACAAAATGGAGCCTGCCTGTCCCTGCCAGCAGTGAACAGCCATAGCATTTGTCCCAAGACTTTGTCCTTTTAGATTTACTGCTGGCTGCCTTTTGCAAAATTATTGCTGCAGTTCCTGGAGCTGGCAGTTGTGAGGACAATTTGAATACATGGAAAAGTGCTGTGTTTCCACTCATTCACTGGGCTCTCTTTTACACATAATGAACTGTGGAAGGAAATCTTGTCTATTAAAGCATGTTAGAAACTTTGTATCAGGGGCATCACTAGTTTTTAGAGTAGTGGAGATTTTTAAGCTTAGGTGGCTACTTTCCTTAAATCAGCAATAAAACCTTGTTGAGTGTGACCTATACACTGAATTCACTGAGGCACTTTGAGCTCAAAATATATTTGAGTGTCCAGACTTAGAACAGAAAAAGAAAAGAACATTTTCACAGGAGCTCTAGTTGAATTAATATGAACTAAGGCAGGAACAAATGCTATATTTTCCCCCATGACTTTCCTGTTTTGTATGTCTAGTGTTTATTTAAGTTGTCTTAAAGAAAAGAATATTGATAAGTTTCAGAAGCTTATACATTTTCCTAATTTAAAACCATTTTGCTTCTGTTGTCAAAGGCAATACAGCCATTTTGCTGTCCTAATATGGCATTTTAGACACTTAAAAATCCTTCTAATTCTGCAAGCAGTCTTCTTTATTTCCTTCCTTCTCCCCACTTCCATTAGTAATCCTTGGCAGCGGTACAGAACCACCCTGCACTCGAGATAGGGTGACTGAGAAACCAACAAAAGCAAGAGAAACAGAGTGAAGGAAACCACTGGCACACACCCCCCAGCATGGTGGCAGCAATCTGTGCTCCTGCAGTCACTCCAAGGTACAAATAAAAGTTTCCATCAGCCAGGGAGCACAGTTCCTGGCTCCCTAAAGAGAGAGGCAGTGTTGTCTTTGAAGCACAAGTCTTGAAACCAAACACCTCCTGAGATGTTTTCCTCCTCTCTTACTGATTCATTGTGGGCAAGTCTTCATTCCCAGTCTCTACAGCAGGCAGTTATTCAAAAGCTGCTTTGAGAACATGAGTTGAAGTTTTTGAAGCACAGTGTGTACTAGGTATGGTTTAAGTTACTGAGCAGTGAGCTGTACTGTATTGCCTGTTTAGGGGGGCATCGTGTCTCTCCAGTTAATTGCTGAGGTTTCCCTCTTGTCTGGGGTGGCACTTGGCAGATGACAATGACAATGTGAAGTTCTGCAGACTGGTAGCGCAGTTCACACCAAATTTCCAATCTGCATATCTGTTCTTAGAAGTACATTATCTATCAATGCCTCCAGTAAATTACATATTCTTTTCAAACACGTGAAAGTGATAAATCTGGACTATCAGAAGTAGTCTTCAGAGCTCAGTAGGCTGGTGTGCTAGAGACCTCTGTACAAGGAGACGTGAAATGAAGGAGAGAAAAAATAAATTAAAGACTAATGGGGGAAAAAAAGCACATAGTCACTACATAGGCACAGGCAGTTGGAAGTCGTGGAGGCTTTTTGTGTTGTCAGTTGCTTATTTTACCAGGGGGACACTTTCAGCCTGAGATATTGCTTGGAGCTGGATGGATGAACAGAACAGCAGGGGGACCTGCTGATGCTCAGCTTTGCCATTCTCAATAAACATCACTTTGCTCAATAGAGAAATTATTGCAGAGGCCTTCAAGGAACAAAGGCATCGACTGGCCACAAGCAGTGCTGATAAAACTGCCTCTTTAGAGCCTTTTAGGTTTGCTTTTTCTCCACTTTTCACAAAAGGCTACAGGTCATTCAAGTGAAACTGTATGAAAATGCCAGCTAAGCAGCCATGTTTATCCCTTTTAAAAATTTGGTCAAAGAAATCATTGTTCCTCTGCTCAGGTTTGTGCCCTTTCAATATGGAGAAGTGTGAAGATCCTTTTAGACATAAAAAATCCAATCCTCCAGTGTTGCAAAAATGACATGAAATCAATCCAAGCTTTCTTTTATAAGCAAGCCAATATAATGCATATTTTAAAACAGCTGAATAATTGTATAAAATAAAGAGGCATATTGAGGTTTAAAATGCCTCATTCCATTAAAGCTGATTTTATTGCATGACTGTCGTGACATCAGCTGTGTAAAGAACAATAGTCCATAACAATTTACAGGGAGATAAATTCCTGTGAGGGCTTCTAGCTGCAACCTCCTTATCTATGAAAATGAAGTTATGCACCAGAACCCCTTGATAGATTGTTTCCATGAAACTCCCTCTGGTTCACTTATTGCTGAGAACCTTGAAGTGTTACCACAATAGTTTAGCTGTGAAGAAATTTTTTGTTTTGAAGTTGTTAAGACAAAATAAAGTTATTTCCATTGCTGAATCACTTTCAGTGTTCATTTGCAGAGAGGAAAATTGTTTGATGTGCTAAAATTAAAAAGTGGACAAACCAATTCCAATTGTTTTGGGGTTTAAAGAATTTAACTTAATTTTAAGCATTCTGGATGTGGCTCCTCAATCTGTCCTGCAACCTGTCTTACCTTTTAATATAGGCCAGGCATCTTCTCTAAGGAAGTTGCAGTGTTTTAATTGTATTTTTAGTTTCTCTTGTATACATGGTGTCTCCCTTAGCTTTCTCTGTACTTGCATTCAGTTTTGTTCTGAGCTACAACCAACCCACTTTAAAATTATGTTCTGATAAAGCCCTATGGATTTTAAAGGTCACATTCTTTTCTCGGATGAATACATCATTCCCATTGATTCACCTGATGTTTCTACAAACTCAGAGTATTACTGATGACATTAATTATGTTAATAGTCAAAGGTTCTTAGCACAAGCTCAGGCTTTTCTAACCTGCTAATTTGTGAGATGCATTTAAAATGCAGGGAAGATGGAAGGAGTTGGGTGTTACTGCACTGGAAAAGAGAAAATTATTTTCTTTGTGCAATTCCTGGTCCTGTAAGGAATGATAAGTTTTTCCAAGTTATTGATTGTTTTACTACCTAGATTGTAAAGCAGTCTCCAGATGTGATCACATGTTGTTTTTCCTGCTGAGGCGTTGGTGTAAAGGAACTCTGTCAAGGCTATTGAGATAAGCCAAAGAAAAGCCTAAAAAACAACAGGCAGCAGAAAACAGCAGAAAGCCACTATATTCCTTCAGCTTGCTTTGATTTTGGCACTGTTGTCTGGTTCTAGGAACCATTTTAACATCTGTCTCTAGAGGAAACAAAGCACATTTTTCATAGTAGCAAACAGATCTGGCACAAAAGGCAGCTTACTCGCTCTGACAGGGGAATCTGCCCCCCAAGCCAGTTTTAAATTGTTTTGTTAGGGATCTCAAATCTTAGGGTATGGAGTTTGGTTTGAGATTAGAAGGGGTTCAGTCTCCCTGGGTTGAGCTTAGTTCCCAGAGAAGTGCCTGGCATGCTCTCCAGGAGCCTTGTAGAATTGCTGGTGTGCCAGGGTGACAGGGCAGTCTCTTCATCTGCTGCAGGCAGGAGCTGCTCAGGAGTGTCACATGTTGTTGCTTTTGTCTGAAGAAATCAAACATTACTTGCAAATGCCTAAATCAGTTCCTGTTGCTCAGCAGTGACAAAAATTGCTGGATTTTCTAAGAGTTAAGCTTCTCCAAACTAGACTCATCTGAACTTCATCTGACTTCATCTGACTCATCTTGAAGCAATAGTGTCTACATCCCTGATCAGCTGCCTGCAAACCACTATAATTTATTCTTTTTTCTGTTTTTCCCTCCTGATGAACCTTAGCTTCATCTTCAATAGGTCTGTAACTCTTTCCTTTCAAATCTACATCCATTTGTTTCTTTCTCCTTTGGTTTGAGGGAGTGAGGAAGAGTCAGTGAAATAGCAGTCTGGCTTGCTTGGCAGTACTTATGGGTATTACCAAAGAAATAAAACACATTCTCTCACCCTGCCTGCCCATGCTGGACACTTCTCCTTCCAGAGTCTAGCAGCTCTCCATCTTCATTGTTTTATTACAGGTACCTGCTTTTGTTAAGACTACTATAGGTGTCACAAATTCTGATTTAAATATTTAAGATTTGGAGAGATATTACTGAATATTTTCAGACAGTTAATTGCCAACAGTGAAAATTAAACATTAATTTAAACTCTGCCTTATTTTGCTACCTGAGGTCACTAGGATGCCGTGGAGTAGAGATGGGTGATAGTTGTTCATTTTGATGAAAATACTGAATAATATTTGTGTCTTTCAACCTAAACTGTTTGAAAACACAGATGTTTAACTGGATAAACTTTTTATTAGCAAATGCTAGACATAGGTTTACTTCATTTCCAGTGTTTGTAAAGGTAAACAGGTTCTATAGTTCTCTAATTTATTGGCATCCCACTGCAGCTGAACTGGCTGTGAATGGACCTAGGCTGCATTTTTGTTGCAGACTTCTGCAGTGTGCCTCAACATGAGCCCTGTGAAGTTGAAATGTATTCAGAGATTCAAGCAGGAAATACTTGGTGTGAACATAGCTCAGCTTCAAAATGGTCACCCAAGGTGCAGGGAGGATGTGACACACAGCAGGGAGCACTGGAGCTTCACTGCCCAGTGGGAGTGGTCAGAGCTCTGTCTGCTTAACACAACAGAAGGGAGCAATATTAATGTCTGCCCTTTTAGCATAATCTATTGCAGCTGAGGTA
Organism: Onychostruthus taczanowskii; assembly: GCF_017590055.1. NCBI lineage: Eukaryota > Metazoa > Chordata > Aves > Passeriformes > Passeridae > Onychostruthus > Onychostruthus taczanowskii. Next base: position 9,206,688 of record NW_024499684.1, read on the forward strand.
AGGTTGGCATGGTGTGTAGTAACTTGTGTAACTGTCTTTCCAAACATGGGCCAAGAGCAGCTTAATCCAGAACTGTCTGATGGATGTTAGATGGAAATTAGTTGTGTGATACCAGATTTGTGCAGAGACACACAAAGATGTAAGGCAGAAAATATAAAGGGAAGTACAAAGTATACAAGTATATGATATTGTGTTGATCTTCTTGCTGTCATGCTGTAGCTGTTAAATATATCCCTCTGATTACATAATTTGCTGTGAAATTACTTTGTTGGTTGCTGAGGATTTTTGCTGCATTTTGTCATGTGGTTCACATTAATCTGTGGATCTCCCTGGCTTCTGTTGCACAGCAATTTGTTCTGTACAGGAGACTTTAAAAGCAGGCTCTTTTACAACAAGGGAAGGAGTGCCAGGAGTGCTTTGAAGGGATAATTGGCTTCCTTCCATTTGAGGATTTAATTGAGCACCTTTCCAGCACCTCCCATCATTTTGGGAGCACAGTAACCCACATCTTGTGCATCACTCCAGGAAAGTTGGTTTATAATAGATGAGTTTTTAAAAGGTTCTGCCCCTGTAAGAACTGTCACAGCATGTTTTGTGTCTAATCAGGAACTCAACAAGGTGTGCTGCTTTCTGAAAGCAGAAGTTGACAGTACTGTACCCCCAAGGCCCCAGTAATGTTTGAAGAATAACTTCCAGTTTTTGTGCTTTGGTATTCCTGTACACAGAATGGATGGATGCTCATTCAGATAGGATTTTGCACTGAATTTCATCCTTGGGCTAGGAGGAGCACTGCCAGCCTGTGTACTTGTGGCTTATTAAACAGCAGACAGCAGCATTTCTCTTGAGTGTGAACAGAGTGAATTCAAGGACCTGAATCAGCAGAATGTCTGTGCATAAGCTTAAATTTAAGCACACAATTAGGAGTTCTGTGGAAGAGTGATTTGGGAATTGTAATAAAAAGGGAGAGTAGAGATGGCATAAGGTTACAGCATGAGTGGAGAAGTGTAAGGCCATTTAGAAGGTCTGCTTTGTAGTCCTGTAGTTTGGTAGTTACTTTACATAATTTATATTGGTCCTTATTCCTCAGACTGGATTGAAACAACTGAGATGAAAATATACTTCTGGGAAAATATGTCTGATATAAATATATATATAAATATAATCCCTAAAGTTTGATATTTACTTCCCTGTAAGTTAACATGCTTTCCTGTGCCATCACTGCCTGGTTGTGTCTGCTTTTCACAACAGACCATGAAAAAAAAATCAGGAGCAAAGGTTGGTGGGTCCTGATCAGAAGCTTTTTTTGGGTCTGCAACAGAGATTGTTTGAATGGTTCAGGGCTTTCAGCTCCACCTTCTCCCAGAGGACAGGTCTCACTAACATGTAATTGTTGAGATGTTGTTTGCACCTGGCAGGTAGTGAACTGTTTTTAATGTTGCATTTCATGTATTAAAAAAAAAAAAAAGCTGGCAGGGATGATGAAAGACCTTCCTTCTAGGAGTGGTTATGAACATTAGGCTTGTTTTTATTATGAAATGTAAGAGTACAGCAGTTCCTGAGGTTTTTGAATGGTGTAGACATAGACAGCAAGGAATAAAATAAAAAATGGATCATTTTAATAAGAGAAATGATACCTACTGTTTGCCACTGCCTTTGAGATACTCAAGAAGTGCTAAAGATTACAACATACAAATAATAGTCAGGGAGATGGAAGCAGAACTTCTTTTAATTCCATACTACTTTAATGATAAATTTTGTTTGTACTCACTCTCTTCCTCAAGGCTACTCTTAATTACAAGTGTGGTAATACAAGACAATCTTTTGCAATGCTAATACACTGAAAGATAAAGGATGTACATTCTGATTTGTTTGAACCAAGTGATCTCTATAACACATACAAAAAAGAAAGAACTCCTGACATCAGAGGTATTAAAGAAAGCAAAATTTGAATTTAGAAATGCACAAACCATTTCCCTTCATCAGGCTAAGCAAAATAGGTCTGTGAGGGAGCTAATTCATGTAATGTATATAAAGCAAGTCAAGTTCCAGCTACTACAAAGCTTTTATGTAAGACTTTGCTGACCCAATAGGTGGTGGAATATAAATAGATCAACATACACCCTTCCTTCTGCTGTTCTACCTAATCCTTCCTTGCCTTCAGGATTGAAGAGTATTTGATCTATTGAGTCTTAAATCAGACATCATCTCCCAAAAAAAAAAACACAAACATCATCCCCCAAAAAAAAAAACAAACAAAAAAAAAAAAAAAACACCCCAAGCCCCCAAAATACAAATGAATGAAAATTTAATGGTGTAAGAGTGAGAAAGTGAATTAGAAATACACTAATGTTTTTCCTTTCCCCTGCCCCCCCCACATATGCAAACTTCACACAGCTGGAGCTGCCTGGCTTCCTACTTGCCCCTGTTAAATGGCTTTACACGAACCTCTTCAAAAAGAGTCATTGTATCAGACCAATATGAATTTACTTTCTCCTTTTCAGTAATGCTTAAAATGCCCTCATCATTCTGCCTGCAGGTCTCCACTGCTGCTCAGGAGGTGGAGCACTCTTTATTTTTAGTAACAATATCTCTCATGCTGGGGTGGAAGAATCTTAAACCAATTAAACACATTAGAAGATAATAGCGTGTGTGGGTTTCGTTCAAGATCTCCATTTTCTTCACTCTGGGGTATGTTGTATCACCAGCCTTCCTATCCAAGATGACAGAAATAGCCTTGATAAGCTGCTAACTAGGTAAGCAGTACAGCTGCTGCTTTGTCAGGTATTCCCGTGCCAAGAAATCATTTGTGATGGGGTTTGCCTCTTTTTTTCTTTTTTTTTTAATTACATTAAAGTCTAATACATTATCTCAGTTTTGACTAAAACTTTTTTCAGATGCCTGTTTCTTTTTAAACATTTATTTTTTTAAAAAATAATTAACCTCTTGTGTGTGAAGTGTTTTTTCCAATAGAAAGAAATGGTGTGTGTGTCTGTGCTTTTAAGATCTGATGATTTGTTCTTCCCTTTTAATAATGTTTAGTTACCGGGAAAAAACTTATGAACTGGCTGGTGTATTCTGAACCCTTCAAATATGTCTGAGTCCACAAATTTCTGCTCTTTGTATACACTCTGATTAGCAGGTTGATTTTGTTTTTTCATTTCCAGAAGTTGGAAAAGCGTGCCCTGAACATGGACTTGTCAAGGTCAGAAAGCCTTTGACTACACTGACATGAAACCTTTATTTATTTGATAAGGAATTTACATAGGCTAGCAATGTTCAGATTGTTTAAATACAAGATATTTTCTAGGAACTGTGGCATGCATTGCTGCATGCATGAGGCATGGTCTCATCAGCAGGGTTAGAGCCTTGAGCTTTTTATTTATTCTTCATCTTGAATTTGACAGTCATAATACAAAGCATGGGGCAGGCTGTCCTGCATGGATTTACTTTTACAGTGGAACATCCATAAACAAAATAAAGCCAGCTAGCACTTTATAGATGTCCAACACCCCAAATGTTAACATACATTTTAAATGTTAACATTGTCCAGCACAGCAGCATAACTTGTATCACCTTTCATGGACTGGACTGGGAGAAATCCTGATAGGGAGAAGTTACAGAGGTCAGTAGTGTACAGTAGTGTTTTCTCTCACCAGAAATAGTAGGTCACTATTATTGTGTATTTCAAGTAAGGATAATAATTAAGCTGTCTGGCTACTTCTCACTGAAGGGCACTTCTAATATAATACTTTTGAAACTGGTGAATGTGATTTTAGAGTGCTCCAAAAATTGACAAGGGAAGAGGGATGGGAAGGCAAGGCAAGTCATGGCAAGGAAAAGGAATGGTCCATTAGTTAGAGTACTGATGGAGCAGCTGAGAGGCTGGATCAGTTCCTTTACAGTGCTGGGTTTGCTGTCCTGGTCAGAGTTTCATTTCCAGTTCAGAGGAACTCAGCTAGTGCTCAGTTTGGCACTACACAGCCTGTGGCCAAACCTGGGAGCTCATAACTCTGGCTGATATTGATAGTGAGCAAACAGTAAATAATACTTGTGAGAGGACCATTTTTTAAAGGTAGTACAGGTTTTTGATAATCAAGTGCCCAATTTACTAAATGACTGTTCTAATAGTTAAGAGTGTGTGTGTGGCAGAGTATCAAGAAGATAAATGAGTTTGTCAGTGAGATGCTCAGATTGTCTCATTTGTTATTTCCCCCTCGTACATGGCATTTGATGGATGGCACACTGCTTTCTATGCAAATAGCTTCACCCTGGCTAATTTGTATGTTTGTCTGTGGGAAGATGTATGGAAAAATGGTGGATTTTTTGGCATTTTAAATTACTGTTGGGGCAGTTCCATCCTGCAGGTTGTGTTGGCTGAGGACTTGGAGTTTTTCAGCCAGCACCACATGAAATGCCCAGCCTTGCTGCAGGTTCTTCTTGCCATTCTACTGTTCCTTTTCTCTCTCTGACTTCCCTGCCAGCCCCTGTCTCCCTTGGGATGCTGGCTGGGGAGAGAGCTCCACTTTGCAGCTTCCTGCTAGGATATGTAGGTGCCAAACAGAGCCCTCAGAGGATGCTTTTCATCTTCTGCACCTTTCTCTTTTGCCTTAATCCCAGAACAAGTGGTAGATACAATGTGTTTGGAACAAGCCTAGCAGGACATGAGCAGGCTGCCCTATGTTCCCTCTTTCCATTCTCTAAGTTGTTGCTAAGTTTTATGTGAACAGACCCTGTGCACACATTCTCTTTGTCTTTTCAGTGAGGCATGGAAAGTCTGACCAGCCTTCACCAAGGTAAAGAATCCTCACATCTCTGCTGAGGCAGCCATCTTCCCTTCCCCTCCTCCACGTACATAATTTTAAAACAAATGTTCATCTGTGATGTAAAATTTGCTAAAGCATCTGTTTCATCCTGGGAGCTCTGGAAAAATGTGATCAGTGTGATGTGTTTGTGTGAGTCTGCCTGGAAACTGTGCATGTTAGAGGATGAGTTCAATGTGCAAATCTCCAACAGCTCCTATTTATACCCATGTCAAGGTCCATATTGTCCCTCTTCTGTCTCTGCAACTCCCCAGCCAGTTCCTTGAGCAGTTGTAGGCAGTACTGACTACGAAGGGTGCGCTGCCATGAAGCAGCCAAAGGGAGCTCCTAGAAAGGCTCTGGATTGTGTGGGCTCATCCCACAGATCCTGCTCTGTTCAGACTCTGGTGTTGACACTGGTGAATCCTCAGAGCCACCCTGAGGAGCTGCAGAGCAGGAGAGCCTGAGGCTTATGGATGGCCGTGTTCAGGATGGCATCATGCAGGTCTGCAGCTCCTTGTTCTGAGCTGTCAGTGTCTGAGTTACCCTGTGAGAGAGATTTTGCAAAGGTGCACTTAAGATCATTATTAACTGTCCCTTTGGAAATATTAATATTTCCTACTTGCCTATAGATTTATTGACTAATTCACTGATCAGGGCGTTCTGAAAGCTGGCACAGCCTCACTTGCTGAGAGTGAAAAGAGAAGATCTCTCTTTGCTTAGCACTCAGCAGATGAAGAATTCCCATGAGTGGCAGTTATGAGGTCAACAGCAAGAGAACAACCCTTGATATTAATATTTTGTAAGCTAAGAAAAGAAGCTGGATTGGATGTTACTCTTTTTCTCATGTTATGTAGAAAGGGCTCCTTTTCCTAGTGATTTTCAAATGCTGGAGAAGAGCAATTGTTTGTGTAATAATCTGTTGTTGTTAGCAATGTTCTTGTTTCTCCACAGCACAGTGACACTGCCTTTATCCTTTAGAACAGTGGAAAATGATAAATGAGGCTAACAAGCTCCAATCTAAAGTGAAAACTAAATCTGTGGCTATATAACTCTTGTTGCATTCCTTCAGGTCAGCAGTTGGTTTGTTTATTTATTCTCAGGGAAAAAGCATCTCTTTTCCTTGGCCTCCTGAGAAACAGAAACCATTACTGAAACTCAGCTGGAGTAGCCTATTTGAGAACTCAGCAAAGAATACTACACACAGCATTTAGGGATATAGATAGCTTGTTTTCCTTATTTGCTTCCCAATCAGAAACTGGATGAACCTTCGGGATGCAGAAACAGGGAAAATCCTCTGGCAAGGAACAGAAGATCTGTCTGTACCTGGAGTGGAGCATGAAGGTACTGTGTGACCATTGTGCATTTGGGGCTGGGTGGTGCTGCATGTCTGGGTCACCTGAGTTGCAAACATACCCCTGCTTTGAAGGACAGATGTCACCTTTGTCACTTGGGCAAATCATATCACCTCACTGTGCCTCAGATTTTCATTGCAAATAAAACAGGAACTGTCATCTCCATCAGAGGAACTTGGGGAATTAATTAAAACATACTCTGGCCTGAGATTAATGCCCATTGTACAAGGAATACTTAAGATCTTATCTGGTGCACAGTTCACTCATCCATCTAGAAGATGGATGACTGCAAACTGTGGCAGATGCAGAGGAGAGCTATTAGGAGAAGCCACTGAAAAGATTACAGATGAGAGGATGGTCTTCCTTGGGAGAAGAGACAAAAAAAGTAGTTCTTGTATGTCTTAGCTAGAAAAGAAATCTGAGGTAGATGGGTTATGTTTAATAAATAGGCTGAGAAGGGAGGGAGACATCCAACAAAGCAGGGTAATCTGATGGTGAATTAAAAGGTGTGGGAAAATGCAGTTCTGCTACAGTCCTGCAGCAGAAGCAGGGAGGAGAAACAGAATAATTGTTCTAAAATTAAATCCATATGTGTCTTAAAGTCATGATATAGTACTTGTGTGTGTGTGTGTGTGTGTTCTGTGGCCATTCAGGGCAAATCACAGTCCAGACAGAGCAAACGAAGAACCAAATATATAGCAGAGTGAATAAATTACATTTTCTTTAAACAGGACTTATATTTGCTTTTTAAACATGACTTCTGTTTTATTTAAGTTTCTTTATAAAATGAACTCTTAAGTTTCAAACCATGATACTGTATTACTACCTTAATTTACTGTTACCACTTAGATGAAATAAAAACAATATTAATGTGGTATTGGATTGCTGCCAAAGTCTTAGCATTAAACTGCCTTAAGTAGTAAAAATCACAGCCTGAGCACCTGAAACTAGAATTAATCATCTAAACCAGCATTTGACAAGCAGGAGCTTTTCCAGTCAGCTCTATTCAGTGACAGGGCATTTGAAACTGGGAGGCAATTTGGAAGATGCAAATCTGTAAAGTTTGGTTTCTTCCAATACACAAGCAAATCTTGGGGTAAGCTGCTGAGGTGTAGCTCTTACAGAATCCCCACAGCCAGCTTTCATTCATGACATACAAATAGTCCTTTCATTATCTAAGCAAAGGTGTAGTTTAAAATGTAAAATCTGTTTGGCTAAGAAGGAGAACTTGCTTTCTTCAATGTCCCAAATATTTAAGGTAGCTTTATTTAAATGAAATGAAAACGTAATTATATGAGTATTTTAATTGAATTTCAGTTTCTAACTAAATGGTTGGACCCAAAATTACTTGTGAGTAAATAAGATATGTGTCATTCAACACTTTCTAATCTAATCAGCATTAAGCATCTGACTAAATGTATGTTAACCATGGAAGTGCTTAAGTAAATGTGCAGGTATAGTACATCCTCAAGTTAACAAAAAACCCTAGTAAATTCAGGATTAAGTCTGTGCTTATCTGCATCCCAGCATGTTTTAAAATGGATTTAACTGATGAGAATCAAACTCCCTTCTTTTCTATTTTTAATAGAAAAAAGAGAGAAATAAAAGTAAAATGAGCTTAAAATAAATGTCAATTAAAATTTTTGCTTGATGGTATAAATGTAAATTAAAAGTGTCTTAAATCAGATGTTTAAAGACAATGCAGTCCTACTTTTATTAAAAGTAACTATTTTTTTGGTAGTTTTACATTGTTAAAGCAAATATTCTCAGGACTCTGTCTTGGGGATGAAAGAAATGAAATTACTAAATTGCAGAATAGTTTTAACGAGTCATTTTACACTTAACTGCAAAGGGATGTTTATCCACAATGGTGAAGTCTGTACTGGTGAGGAGGGCAGTAAAGGATGATGCCATGTGGGTTTCCATGGTGCAAAAAATCCCATAAAAATTATTAGAGAACTTTTACATTTAAAACTCTTGCCTTACACTTCTAATTTTCTTTTTAATCCTCTTTTTTTTTACCAAGCTGTGGGCTGTATACTTCTCCTTGGGGTAGGATGCTGGCTTACATTCCCTAAACCTCCAGCTCTTGAGACTGGTGTCGTATCAAGGTCCTACTCCACAGAACTGTTCTACATCAGAGAGATTTGCCTGGGGTTTGGGAGACTCCTGCACTTATTAAACACCAGCCTGCTCCCTGCTCATGGATGTTTTGATGTGCCTTCCATTTGGGAACAGTTTGGCTCATAAAGCACATGCCAGCTGTCTTCCCTCCCCTCTTTATTTCTAAAAGATTCACATGAAACATTCTCCAGTATGCAGGAAGGAATTATGCACAATCACACCACTGAAGTATGATGGGCTTGGGAGATTTTTACTGGTTTGACTCCCTCCTCATATTCTCCTGATTAGGACTCTTAATCAGTGCTCCCAAACTGTCCCTTCTCTTACTCCTCTGCCTCTAAAAAAAATCATCTTGTGCAATCTTTACCAGGTGCAGTTTGCCACTTGCTGTTGGTGTCTCACCCATTGCAAGAGCCCAGAAACCTGGATTGTCAAATTGCTCTCTTGAACCGTCCAGTGTGGTTCTGCTTTACAGCCTGGGCAGGTCTCAGTGTTAGGGGAAGAGGCTTTTGCCTCTACAGGACACTGAGATGGCTGAGGAAGGGCTGATGGGCTGAGGAACACACGTTTGTGCTTTGCTCTGGGGATGCACAGTCTGAAAGGGAAGGAAAAGTGAGGAGGGCTAAGGAGCTTGGTGTGCTAAGCAGCCCTTTGGCTGCCAGTCATCTTCAGCACAATTCTTAAAGTAAAAATTTGAGTTGCATCTTATATTTCAACTTGAAAAATTATGGGGTTTAGTAACAAGCAACTAAGAACCAGGAATCTGGTTCTGAGAGATCAATATTGTATCCCTGGTTCTGTCATAAGTTTCATTCTTGGCTGTGGGCAGGGTACTTAAGGTATTTACATCTTGGATTTCACTCTTGCAAATGTAAAAACAAAGTCCTTTGTGTTTGTGTTTTTCCTGCTGCTATGATCTTGTATAGTCCTAATCATTATTTCCAAGTACAGAGTAATAGTACCTGCAGAAGCTGGATTTTATTGTATTAAAATAATGTTTCTTTATCTGTTTCACAGCTCGAGTTCCTAAAAAAATCCTGAAATGCAAAGCAGTATCTCGGGAGTTAAACTTTTCCTCAGCAGAACAAATGGAAAAATTCCGTCTGGAACAGAAAGTTTATTTCAAAGGGCAGTGTCTAGAAGGTATGGATGTGCTCTGTGTGCTGCAGCACAGGGACTGACCCCCAGCAGGGCAGGGATTAGAGTGACTAAAATGGGTTGAATGTGGTGATTTTAATTTTTCAGAGTAGCACTGAAGCACTCGTCTTGTCAGGACTAATGGGCCACAGTATTAAGGATAGCATTTCATAAGTGTATTAACACTTTGTTATGTAAGCAAAAAAGCTGGGTAATCATGCCCGAGGGCATAAATCCACCGCAGGCTGCCTGAGGCAAGGAAACAGGCTATTTCGGAGTCAGCTATTACTGCAATTCCTGGGTCTTCCTCAGAGTGCCAGCCTAGAGCCTCTGGTTTGCCTGGGTTACAGCAGTGCCAGTGACCCCACAACTGCACCTCTGACCCCCCTCGCTGCAGTGCTGCTCTTCATCTGGGCTGGAGGAGGGGCAGATAAAACACGGAGCTCCCTGTCTTTTGGGAAACCAGTTGCACACTTAACCTCAGCTGGATCCCAAGATGTCTGCACGGGGAGGAGGGTGGTTTCCCTGCTCCCAATTAGGTGTGTTGAAATTCTCACCAAATGCCACGGAAGTGGTGTGACCTTATCAGTACTGTCAGCTATTTCAAAAAGGGAGTATATGCTCTAAGAGGAGGGCAGGGCTCAGTGCAGTTTAAGCTGTACAAAGTAATTTAAATGTAAAATGTTGGCAGCCCAGCGGGACAGTTTAGGGAGTTCCCCAGGCTATCAGGTGAAAAGCAAAAGGACCATTTGTGAATTTTCTTCTTTCAGTGCCTCTGGATCTCTTTTTTTTCATATTTTTTTTTACTTTGCAGAATGGTTCTTTGAATTTGGTTTTGTGATTCCTAACTCCACAAACACTTGGCAGTCCTTGATAGAGGCAGCACCTGAATCACAGATGATGCCAGCTAACGTTTTAACGTGAGTGCCTTGGGCTTGCAGAGTCTGAGAGCAGGCAGAGCAAAAGCAGTGCTTGGCATTTCCTTGGGGGCAACGGTGGGAAGGAGAAGAGGGAACTGCTACCAACTCTGAATCACCTCTCTACTGTTAGTTGTTGAGAGATAAAAGGGGTTAAGCCAGCCTCATTACCTTCCTTCCCATAGGTCCAATTTGCATTAATATAGCAATAAAGGTTTGGAGAAAGTGAAACTGATTCTTTAATAAAGTTTCTTAATTTTTTTGGAAGGTGAATTGTGAAAGGATTTTAAAATGTTTTTCAACTTAATACCTGTTATATCCAGGGGAAAAAAACCAGCAGATTTTTGGGCCATTTTTAAATCAGCTATGATTGATCATTGACTCTTGTCCAAGGTAGTTCAGTTCATGCAATATATCACCTGTAGTAGCTGCTCTAGTGTTTGTTTCATCACTGTAACATTTTGCTGAGCTTTGTGTCTTTAACATTGGCTTATACACATTTAGTGTATATGCATATATACACATTTATGTGCACTATGCACGGAGTTGTATCTGGGGCTCAAGTACCTTTAACAGGTAGGAATCAGTCATTTACAGTCACCTGCAGGAAGATTTCACAGCCTCCTCACAAGTCTGCTCCTGGCTCTGTGTGCACATGGGCTCCTGAGCAGGGCAGTGATGCCTCAGATGTGTCACAGTGACACGTGCTGGGCATTGCTCCGTGTGGGCAGCCAGGCTCCAGCTTTGGGGGCATGATGGAAAAGGCTCCTGGAGGGAGGCTCTTGGGAAGGGTAACCGTCCTCCCTGCAGTGCTGGATGGGTGCTGGCAAGCACACAAGGAGAGCACTGCCAGAAACAGAAGGGTTTGGGAACCCTGCTGCCAACAAGAGGCAGGCAGGGAGCAGCCAGTCTCACTGCAAGGTCACTGTGTCCTCTGGAAGATCTCCCTCTCCAGCATTTTCCCTCTCATTCCCTGTCTGGAGCAAAGCCAGTTGCATAGAGAAGGCACTGGGATGGGAGCTACCATCACTGATTCCCATTCACAGCACGTTTCAAAGAGAGTGGGCTTGGAGGAGAGCACCAGTGCTCCAATAGTGCTCCTGGCACAGCCTGCTCAGAACCTTGGAGGTGCTGCACAACACCCTCAGCTCCCAGAGCTGGGCACTGTCGGTACAGGAGCCAGATTTGGGAACCAGAATAAAGAAACAAAGACATCTGCAAGTTGCTTTTGATCATCTCAGGAATTCAAGATGCTTCAAGAGAATTTAGTTTTCAAATGACCTTGAGGATTTTCCAATATCCCGTTTGTTCCCTGAAGTATGTCCACTTGCAGTGGGGAGCCCAGATCCCTCTCTCCTATTTAGAGAGGTATCCTAAAGTCATTCTTGAGGCTTTTCAGTGGAATGCCCCAGCCCAAAGAAATCCAAAGGGGAATTTATGGCCCAAAGAAGTCATCATTTTACAGCTGCCAAGATTTGGAGACCCCTCATTTTCTAATATTCCTGAAGACCTCACGTTTGTCTTGGTGTTTCCAAACCAGGAGAGAATGGAGGTGTGATACTTGGTGCTAACCAAGGAACTGTGCATGAAGAGTTCCCAAGATGACTGAGTATCAGATTGAGGACATTCCCTAACATTTAAGTTCAAGCATTGTCCACACACAGCAAAACCTTACACTCTTAGCAGGTCCGGTGTTACAGACACCAAGAGGCACAGTGGAGGTAGAACTGCTGCTTTGCTTTTCAAAATCCAGGTTTTTAGATAAGGTCAGATCACACTGCTTAGGTGTCCAGGTGTTGTAATGGTCCCAGAGTTCTAACTTTATGTACCAAAACGTAGAAGTCAGCAAGTTAAATCTCCAGAGCTTCTGTGACACCCAAATCCACATTTCCATTGCTGTTTGTATAAAATATGCTTGTGTCTTTGCATTTAAGCAGTTCTTAAAGGAAATGATATGTTGGTTGATGTAGCTTGCTCAGCACTAGAGGACAAAGAAGGAGAATAAAAAAAAGAATTCCCATTGGTTTTCACAATTCCTGCAGGAGACAGGGGCCTAAAGGTGCTGGGACTGCTAGTTTATTTTTAGCAGTAGGAGTGAGCAGGAGTTTGCAGTCTGAGCACTGCAGCCTGAGCAGTACTGAGCTCAGACAGGGGAGGGATGGGGGAACATTCCACACAGGAATTGTTTGGGAGATCCCTGAGTCCTGACCGACCCTGACCACGACTGCTCAGAGAAGAGGTTGTGGGGTGGTCGGGGTGTGAGCCCAGGCTTGTGAGAGCGTGGAGAGGAGCAACCACTGTCCATGCATCCTTCTAACGCCTCTTCTTTCTCCTCCTTTCCTCCCGCAGTGGTAATGTTATTATAGAAACCAAATTCTATGATGACGATCTTCTCGTAAGCACTTCCAGAGTGAGACTTTTCTACGTTTGAGATGGGGCTTTTTGGAGCTGTTTTAGTTTTCCTCCATACAGTTCTTGGTGCAGAACCCCCCCGACTATCCAGTGGAAGACACTCCTGTAGGCAGTGACCCTGGGGACCAGCTCAGCGTGGGTTGTGACCTTTGCCCATCAGTTCTTTTGCTTTCTTCTCTGACAAGACCAGACCAAATCCTCAGAGACGGGGCCATCTGCTTAGCGATGCCCTCAGGAAGAGAGGCTGTCTCTGAACACAGGCAAACGATGGTCATGCAGAACCAATACTGTAAATTTATGTTAGTCTCATCCTTTCTACTTCTCTGGACCCTGATATGATCTCCCATTTCCACTCACACTGAACTCTCAGTGCTTTTATTTTGGGGTTAAGTTAACCTTTTCATTTTTCTCATGTTGTAGATTTTTATCCTTTCGCTGGATTTCTGTGTAACTGGTCCACACATCCTCTTACCCCAAACTTGTAAAATAGACTGTGATATCACCTAATGTAATTAAAACAAATTTCTCAATTAAAACATTCCTACCGTCCAAAGAAGGGAAGAAATGTCAGTTTCGTGTGTTTTCCTTTGCGTTACAAAAATGTACCTCAGCAGGCACAAACTCCCATCGCTCAAGCCAGCAGCAGCACAGGGCTTTCCACTGCTCTGCCCCTTCCACAACGCCCCTCTCTGTGCTTTTCCTCCAACTGGCTACATCAGAAAGGTGTCCAGACTTCTCTTGCCAAGGATTCTCCTTGGCCTCCCCTCTGTCTGTTAATCCCTTGGGGCCGGTTGTCCCCTTGTCACCGCTTTCTTGAGCAGCACTGCACACAACTGTGCTTTTCCAAGAGCCTGGGAACACTCAAGCCCCTCTGGAAAACCCATGTTCCCCTGAGCCCACCAGCATCACTCCCGTGCTGGGCTGGGCTCCCTGGAGCTCCACTGGGGCTGCAGTTGCTGACACCAACACTCCCCACGTGTGGAGGCTTCAGTGACACACAGCAGCACTTCTGTGACAGATTTCTCCAGCCCTGCTGCCACTTTTCCCTGCAGTTTGTAATCCATTCTAGCACGTGGACGTTGTGGGAAGGGGCATCTCCAGCTGCTGCTCCTGAACATCACAGGCAGCTGTGCAATCACTCAGTGCCTTGGTCAGCCCGTCCTGTGGCTGGGCTTGAGATCCTCAGAACCACCACAGGGAAATTAAAGGCATCATTTCACATCCTGGATTCAGCCACCGGGTGTGTGTGGGAGGGATACAGAGTAAATGTTGTTTAAGGGGTTTGAAGCTGGACCATTAATCCCCATTAGCCACAACAACAACTTTCTCACCAGACCTCACTGATGATCCCAGCCTGGAGCACCTGCAGGGCAGAGTCTTGTCAGCAGTGTGACCCATCCTAGGCCAGCCTTCAAACACCAACCAAAACTGCACCCAGCACGAACGACAGCCAGTGAGGCTGGGACCTCTGTCCAAGGGGAGACACAAAGCTATCCAAGAAGGAGAAACAAAAAAGGTTGAAGGTCTTGAGAGCAGGTGTCTTTGTGTTGTAGGGCAGACACCCTGCTAGACCCACACAGGAGGTGTCCAGCAGAGACAGGGAGCAGGCACCACCTCTGCCAAGCTCAGCTAGAGCCAAGGACTGACCCAGAGCACAGGGACAGATGCTCTCAGCTGGGTGTGAGTCTACCCTGCTGCCTTTCCTTCTACTGGCCAGTTGTAGCAGCAGCACAGCCAGCAGGTCAAGGGAGATGCTTCTCCCCCTGTATTGGAGAGACCCCACCTGGAGTGTTGCATCCAGCCCTGAGGTGTCAGTACAGGAAAGGTATGGACCTGATGGAGGAGGTCCAGAGAAGGCCACAAAAATGGTCAGAGGGAAGGGCTGGCTTGCCAGTGAAGCTAGGCTGAGACAGCTGTGGTTGTTCAGCCTGGAGAAGGCTCCAGAGAGACAGAGATTTTTGCAGCCTTCCAGTACTTGAAGGGGCCTGTAAGAGATGGGAACAGACTTTTTAGCAGGGCTCTTAGCAATAGGACAAGGGGTGATGGCTTTAAACTCAAGGAGGGTCAATTTAGATTATATATAAGGAAAGAATTTTTTAGGGTGAGGGTGCTGAAACCCTGGAACAGGTTGCCCAGATCAGTGGATCAGCACCTGACCTGGTTGGAGATGTCCCTGCTCATGGCAGGGGAGTTGGACTAGGTGACCTTTAAAAGTCCTTTCCAACCCCCATCATCCTGTGAGACAAGCTGTGAGCTCCCACACCCACTGAACTCCCCGGCGCCTGCGGGGCCGCCCACGCTGGAGGCTCCGCGGGGCTTCGAGTGGCCCCCGACACGCGTGGCTGAGGCTCCCGCCGGGTGAGCAGCCCTGGGAGAGGGTCCCGGAGGGACGCGGGGCCTGAGGCGGCCCGGGGGGACCTCCGGAGCCCCTTCCCCCCGCGCCCGCCCTGCCCGGCCTGGCCCAGTTTGCCCAGTTTGCCCAGTGTGCCCAGTTTGCCCAGTTTGCCCAGTTTGCCCAGTTCGCTCCGTTTGCCCAGTTTGCCGTTCGCCCAGTCGGAGCTGGCGGGCCCCGCTATGATGGGTCACTGGCGCCCTCCAGTGGCTCCGTGGGGAATAGCCGGGAGCGGCTCACCCGCTCCTGGTCCCGAACCGCCTCTCCCGGAAGGCGCCGGGGCCGGCGTCAGCCTCCCTGAGGCACCGCAGGAGCAAACTGCCGTAGGCAGGGGTGACACTGGGGTCTGAGCAGCCACCACCCAAAACCCAGGCAAAGGGCCCCGCGGTGCTCAGAGCAGGAGCTCGTCCTTGGCCCAGGCAGCTGTGGGTTCCCTTCCCTGTGGGGCTGATGGGATTTGGGAGCCCTGGGAGAAGGGGCAGGAGACACAGGCATGTCCCATGCCCAGGACCCAAGCATGGCACAGTCAGATCTTGGCTCCCTTGCATGGGACAGCAAGGGTGCCAGTGAAGGGAAAAGCAGGGCTGGAAAGTGAGAGAGGGGAACAGGAGGTGAGGGATGCATGTGTCACCACTGCCACCAACAACCCATGTCCCTGTGGCAGTTCTGGCTGCAACCTGAGGGCAGCCTCATGCCACTCTGTGCAAAGTTTGGGATCACAAATGAGTGCAAGCACCAACATAGTGATTTCCCCTCTTATTAACCAAATAAGTTCCCACCTGGAAGTTCACAGGTTTGGCAGGCATCTCTGGGCCATGAAGCTGCCCCCAGCCAGGTCCACATGCAGGGCTCTGCACAAGGGAAAAGCTCTGTGGTGGAAGAGAGGCAACTTTGGCAAGGGCAGGACCTGGCTAAGGCCCCTGAGGAGCCTCTCACTACGCAGGGCCTTGCCCAAAGGCCAGGCCACTCACAAACCCCTGGCTCACTTGGAGCTGCTGCCTCCAGGCACCAGTGGAGCCTTCGGCATCGGGCCCGCCAAGCAGCACCAGGGACAGGAACCGGCCGGGTGCGGCAGCCACTGCTGAGGGTGACTCCCGCCAGCAGCCCGACCTTCCCACCCGTTGTTCCCTTGTTCCGGGGTGTTCCAGCCTCGATAACTCCCACGGTGGGCACCAGTGCCTCCCTGCTCGGGAGGCTGCTCCCTGCCAGCTGCAAAGTTGCCACAGGGCGACTACCTGTCCCCTGCCTCGGGAGGGCCGTGAGCCGCCCTGGCAGCCTTGGAAACCCAGCGGTAAAAGCAGGGCCTGGCACGCAGTCAGGGGCCACAGAGGCACATCGGGAAGCAGAGAGAGCTGTGCACAGCTTGGGGGGCTGGCACACAGAGATTTGGGGTGAAGCTCCATCCTCACTACCCTCCGGCCATGTCTTGGCCTGGGAGCACTCCAAGCTGGGCTGTTGCACAGCAGCGAGGCAGCGAGGGAGAAGGGAGATGCACAACACCCTTTTGGCTCCACGGGAGCTCTCTGCATAGTTTTGGGGTCCATCACACCAAAACGCTCCCTGAAGCACGGCTGATGGCAATGGAACCACCCTGCGATGGGCTGCAGAGCTGGCTGTGGAGCAGGACCCTGCACTGGGTGTGTGAGAGGGGAACAGGGCCGGCTCCTCCTCTCCACAGCAAGCACCAGGCTCTCACACCCCCAGCGCCCACCCAGCAGCCCTCCAGGCTGTCACCCACCCGGCTGCTGTGGGAGCCCTCCGCTGCCTGCCCGCCTGGCAAAGCCACCGGCTCCCGCTGGAGCGTGCCCCAAACCTGCGCCGCCCAGTCAAGGCTCGGGCGGGGCGGCAGAGCCATCCTAATGTGGTTAATGAGCTGATTCATGAAAGTTGCTGCCGAACAAAAGGAGCACAAACAGCCCAGGGCCACGTTATGTTCGGTGCCTGCTTTGCTACTCTTACCTTCCCGCAGGTGCTGGTGGCGCGGGCAGGGCGTGGGGACAGCGAGCAGAGAGTGGTGGCAACGGGCAGCAACGGGGTCAGCAACCTCTCACCCAGTGCCACCCAGTTCAGCAGCACTGGGAGGAGACAGGAGGCCCAGGAAGGTTTGAGTCCCCCTGCTCCTTTTAGGGGGACACAGATCCCGCCCCTGGGTTGCCAAATCAGAGCAGGCAGAGCCCCAAGCACGCACTCAACCACTTGGACATAGGGATTTCACTGCCAGGTGACTTGAGCACAGTTCCATCTATCCCCAGGGACAGAAGGAGGGCAGCTGGAGCAAATACAGGATTCAAAGCACCCTTTTTTCAGTCCAAGGTGTCCAGTTCCACCTGCCCTAGGGAGCCTCTGCCCACCAGCCATCAGTGCTACAAGACCTGGCTGCAATCCCTGTTGTGCCCAGCAGCTGCCTCACCCAGTGCTGGTCTGACATCCACATCCACAGCAGTACTCCAAGAGAGGGGCCAACCACCACCACAGTCCCTTTGGAAGAGCATTCCATTATTCCATTCTCATGGCATCCAGCTCTGAGCCAAAATCCTTCCTGCACCACCTCCCTACAGCAGAATCCTGCCTGCTCTCCCAGCACCTCAGTGCCAGGCAGGGTGTGGAGAGTGGCAGACACCCAGATGGGGTGACAAGCTGAGACAAGCAGGGGACACAGAGCAAGGGGATGAGAAGACAGTGCAATGGTGCCGGGGTCCTGGTGTTCCCAAATCCGGGCTGGAAAGGTCTGACATTGCCCTGAATGTGAGAAAGGGGAACAGTGGCAAGTTGTGGGAATGGATCACGGTCTCACAAGGTATGGAAGATGGGCCCCAAGAAACTGCTGGGGATGCAGGAGTGACGTGAAGGGCCTGAGGGAGAGGGGCTGACAGAGCTGGAGCCACCTGGCTGATAGAGAAGCAAGTGTTCCAAGGAGAGGGCAGGGGCCCAATTTCCATGGGAGGAGGTGGCAAACCCGGCAGCTGAGGCCAGATACATTTGGCTCAGAAACTGGGAACGTCTGCGCCCCTTGATGTTTCCCGGAATCCTTGCAGGAAATTCCCTGGCACAGAGCAGGAGCACGGGGGAGGCAGTTCCGGCCGCCCCGGGCCAGCAGCCACGCTGTGCCGCCTGTTCATCCCCATCACCACCGGCCTGGCTGGCTTTCCGGGCAGGTTGGCCTTGGCAGCACGACCCAGGAGGCGGGACAGCCACGGCGCGTCCCCCCACGGCGCTGCGGCGGCTCTGGGGGCAGCGCGGGGCCTCCCCACCCCGCAGCACTAGATGGTGCTGCAAGACAGCTCTGCCCGGCTGCGGGGCCCGCGGGAGGCCGCTGCTCGCCGTCACCGCTCGGCCGGGCCCCGGCGGAGCCACCGAGGGCCAGCCCGGGCCGGGCCGCAGCAGGCAGGCCGGCGGGTCACCCGGGATGGGACGAGCCCCAGCGGAGGAGCGGCCCCACCTCTGCTGGACACGGTGTTCCTCGGGCCAGCCCGGAGCTGGGGTGAGGTGTCCCAGCATGTCCACAGGCACCGACAGCTCCGTGCCTCTCGCCCGCCTTCATCCCTCTTTCGACCGTGTTCCGGCCAAGCTGGGGATGCGCAAGTCCCCAAGGCCGCAGCAAACAGGCCGGTGGGGCTCCCCGCGGCCACACACAGTCCCAGCCTTTGCTGGGGACCTGCCAGCTCTGAGGGGTGCCCACAGCCATCCCACGGAGCTGCACAGAGTGCAGGGAGCAGCTCTAATCCCTGCCTGGGGACAGGTGTCTCATGCTCATCTCCTCCCATGGCAATCCCGCTCCTGCCTGCTGCTCACTGCCCCAGACGCTGCTCCAGAGCTGCAGCCTTGCTCCACAGTTTGTCCCAGGGATGGAGCTTCAGGCTGGGGGTGTCCCTGGGGAAGCAGCACATCCTCCCTTGAGAGCAGGGATATATGGGGGTTAGCCCCAAGATGGGAAATCAGCCAGCCCCTGCAATTGCTGCGGTTCGGTTCAACCAAAATTGGCTCTGCGGCCTGCACTGCACCATCCCTGCAGGGCCTGCACCCCACGGCAGCTGCTCTGAGCCCTCCTGTGCCCTCAGGGCCTCACTTGGTGGCACAGACAACCCAGTGCAGGGTGTCCAGCCCCATGCAGGACCACACTCCCTGCCACTCCAGACAGGGCATTTAGAGCCACGTCCCTCCTCTGCCTGCGGGTCCAGGGGCTGGCAGTCCCCTGCAGCTGGACAGGGAGCAGGTGCCTTGTACTTGCTATGGGTCACTGTCCTCCTCAACAAGGCCTGTGGGTCTCCAGCTTTGGGCACAAGCTGCAGCCCCCCTCACACCTCCTGCCCCGAGCCCTGATGTAGGGGTGCTGCTTCCCAGCTCCCTGAGGGAGCAGGGCCAGGAGCCTGCTCTGCTTGCAGCAAAGGAGAGGAACCCAGGGAGATGCCCACAAAGCCCAGGGCAGAGTAATCTGGAGGATCCACATTTCCACCCAACACCCAGGCAGAGCCCCTCGCCTTCAGGCCTCTCTCTGGGCAGGAAAGGACACATATAATGATCCCATCCCTGTGGGTTCTCCAAGAGCAAATCAGGTTGTGCTTTCTCAACCCCCAGCTGTTCCACTTGTACTGTGCTTTCTTAGAAAAGGAATGCAGGATCCTCTCCAGGTCCACATCTGCTCTGAAGGACAGCACTGGACACTTACTCCAAGGTCTCTTCCTGGCCCACATAGAGCACAGCACTGTGGAGTGGCCTCTGAGCCCACCAGCCCCTGCTTGTCCACCACCCCTCCCTCTGGGGCTCCCCAGTCAGCCATGAACAGGAGCCACAGCCCTCAGCAGGGTCTGCAAAGCTGAGGGTCTCTCAGCCCTTCCTTCTGTTCTCCTGCCCTTCGGAGAGGATCAGCTCAGCCAGAGAAGATGGAGCAGCTATGGGCACAAGGATGGAGGATTCGCAGGGTCTGCACAGGAGGAGCTCCGGGCAGCCCAGCTCTGCTCCCTCTCCAAGGCTCCCACTCCCAGAGGGGGAAAGGATTGACGTGGTGACCCCAAGAAGATCTGGCAGTGGGGGCAAGCATCCAGCTGGGTTTCAGAGCTCAAGGACCTCTGCTGGGCTGGGGACAGCCAGGTCCCTCCAAGTGCCAAGTCAGGGCCCAGGGACAGAGCTGCCCTGGCTCTGAGAGGGACAGGCTGTGGGGACACAGCAGCCAGGGACGAGACAGGAATGAGATGTCCAATGTTCTGCTCTTCCACCTGGGCTGGTCTTTCCTGCCCACACCAGGCAGCTCTTGAGGCAAGTGCACAAACATTCTTGAGCCATATAGGAGCCACAGACTTGTTGGGTTGAGCCATGACTGGCCAAGGCCCTGGGCTGCCACAGCCCACTCCTGAGGGGTCTATTCCAATGGGACACCTCACATCCTGAGCCAGGTGGCAATTGCTCCACCACAGGAGCAGCTCTTCGTGTCTATTTTCAACAGCAACCACTCAAAATTGCTTCCCTGTTTGTGAGCTTGAGGAATCACACCTGGAAGGCAGTTTCACTCGTCAGTCTCTTAAGTTGATGCCAATTATTCACCCAGACACAAACTGCAGCAGTAACCAACCCCAGCCTGTGTCTTGCTTGCAGTCCAAGCCCTGCATTCCCCACAGGCAGGTTCTCCACCGAGCCCCCATGGTGCTCCAAATTTCACGAGGGTTGCCAAGATACAACAAGAAGTTTTGGATGAGGCTAACCAAAAGCTACAGCTGGTGCAGGACAACTAACCCACCATGGGCAGGTCAGGACTGGAGGCGGCTGTGCCAGCCCAGGTTCAGTGCAGTTGTCCAGAGGGCATGGGCTCAGCCCCAGTGGTTCTGCTGGCCGTGACCTGTGGCAGGACAGCTCCACTGCAGTGATGTGCATCAGGCCAACCACATGGGAGTCGCTCTCAGTCCGCCTGGTTGCTGAACCGCACAAAGGTGGCTTCAGCTGGGGTCTGGACACAGCAGAATCCTTGGGAAGGGCTGCCCTTGGTTTAAGTGGCCACTGGAGCACATTGGCACAGCCTGAGTCCCTCCCAGCGCATACGAGGCTCTCCTGATAGTTCATGTGGGAGCTACCTCACCCATCTTCAGAGGTCAGCAGCCACCTCAGCTCCATCCACTTGCCTCCACAGTCTCCAGGAGCAGCGCGATCAGCAGCTCAGCAGGATTCGGATCCCTCACGACCTGTGGTGTCTGCAGGTGAGGGGTGGCACCGGCAGTTCTGCTCTGCAGGTCACAGCTGAACGTGAGCCCTGTGACACAGCTCTGGCTGAGGGCCCCAGCACCGCTCCGTGCCTGAAGACACACCATGGCTGCTTGCTCTTCACCTTCTGTCCTGTGGCAGCAGCCCCCACAGAGCCCAGCTCAGGCCTCCAGGCAGAGCTGGGATCATCTCCTGGACATCTGAGGCAGGTGGGACTCTCCAGCTCCCAGTGCGCACACCCTGGCACAAGGCTGATTCCTCAGGAAGACCATCTCCAAGATCCTCACAGGCACCTTCAGCTGACACGCCACCTGCAAGCCTTCTCCTGCTGGGGGGACCTACTGCTCCTGTCCTAAGACATCACCCAGGTGAGCAGTCCCTGGAGCATTTTGGATTCACTCGGCCCGTGGCATCGGGCACCAAAAAACCACCGCGTTCCACCTACATCCTCCCAGGACCCTGCAGTGGGAGCCTTTTCCACAGGAACAACCTTCAACATGACCATAACTCCTCCATCCTGGGCTGACCCTGACTGCCGGGAGAGCCCAGCAGAGCCTTTATAGCTCCTGGCAGGGTGTGGCTGCCCCTGGTTAGCTGGGCCAGAGGGCAGGCAGCAGCTCCTGATTGGCTCAACACAGTCCCTCTCACGCTGTGATTGGTGGGCTGCTGCTGCAGGGGGGAGGCAGCAGCAGTGACAAATGGCAGCACGTGGTTGGCTGTGGTGTAGTGCCAGGTGGCAGCACATGATTGGTCAGACCAGCGTGTTGCTTGGTTGTGATTGGTGGAGGCAGCATGCAGGAGGAAGGGCCAGGTGGCAGCACGGGATTGGCTGGTTGGCTGAGCCTCCACGTGGGGATTGGCTGGGGCTGGGATCCCTGCGAGGATCCATGCAGAGCTGTGCCCCAGCCCCAGCCCGGGCAATGCCAGAGCACCCCCAGGGTCACGGGGTGGCAGCAGAGCCAGGAGCGGGCAGAGATGGGGTGCAGAAACACCAGGGCACGTGGGGATGAGGAAGGGGGGTTTGCCCTCTCCATCACCACTGGCCGCAGGGCTCACAGCAGCCGGGTGTAGCCCAGGGGCTGTAGGGCTGGGGGTCACTCTGAGCTGCCCCCACACCTCTGGCTGCTCTGTGCCCTACCCAACATCAGTATGCTCACCTGGTTGGCTGGGGGCAGCCTCCAGTTTTACCCCACACCAAAATGCACCCTAGGACCCAAGACTGCCAGGTTTTTGGGGGGCTGCAGGCAGACAAGTCATTCTCTGCAATGGGGACAGTAAGGCCACTGCTCCCCCTCTCCACCCCCAGGCCCTCACACCAGCTTTGTGCGTGCAGGGTCCCCACATTTCAGCGGCACCTGGAGCCAGCTCATGGCTATGCAGCTGCAGAAGCTTATTTCAATAATTTGCCTTGCAAATCTACAAGTACCAGCTTGAGTCTTGCACCGTGAGTGCCCATCCCATCATGGTGCAGGAGCCACGTATGGGGCAGCCGTGGTGAGGACACAAGGATGTGGATGTGACTCCCAGCACTGCGTATCAAAGCCCCACCCGGCAGCACGGTGACACTCAGGTGACACTGAGCAGCACCGTTTGCCACTCCCATGATGTCCCATCCCATGGGAGGACTGGATAACCAAAGCTAGTGCATCCTCCAGCCCTGCCACAAGCTCCCCTCACCCTGGCAGGGCTGGATGGGGCCTGTGCACAGAGACAGTAAATCTAAGCTGATAAGCTATCAGCCAGCACCACGGTTCAGTGGATAATTAAGGTGTAAGTGCAGAGTAAGTGACCTGGCTGCTCCTGGGGATCAGGAGAGGCTGTGACCCTCACAGCCAGTGCATTAAATGCACATTGGTTCCTCTTTTTAAAAAAAAAAAAAAGAAAAAAAAAAAAGAGTAAAATATGAATCACGTCCCAGCATCTGAACACTGACTGCTGGGATTGCAGCGTGAGAGGAGGAAACAGAGACCATCTGGTGAGGCTTTGGCACAGTCTGGATCAGCAGGGAAAGGGGACTCCCTGGAGCCAGGGCGAGGGCTTGGGAGCACAGATACAAAGCAGGTTCTTACAAAGGAACTCCACACACCTGGCAGAGTAGGCCGAGCTTTTCCAAGCTCCAGCACCCTGGAGGAGGGAGAAAAAATGAGTTGGAGGAAAGTCAGGAGCAAAGCAGCAGAGGCTAAGGCTAAGTTAAGGCCATTTTGGTTTGTTAGAGCACACAGACAAACCTGAGCCTGTCTCCCCCGAGTGCCACTACCAGACCTTGAACTTGGCACCAGTTCTGGCTGAATCCAATCCCTGCTGACACTTGACCGCTGCCCCACTGCCAGCAACACTCAAGCCCCAAGGGAGGGAAGGCATTTACATGGCCTGAGCTCTCCCCACCCCACAATGAGGGGTCAATCACCTGCAGCAGATACTGCAAGGATTTTGGAGATGGGTTTCTCATCCCCACTACACAAGCCAAACAATCCCCAACAAATTTGGCTGCAGACAGGAGAATTGCTGAGCAAACCATACCCGCACTCCCTGTCCATGTTTCCCAGTCTAACCCATCCCTACCTCTTGCCAAGGGCAGCCAGAGCATGCAGGATCATGCACAGGCCATGCTGGGGACACTGGTGCAGCTCTCCACAGGAATACAGCCATGGAAAGACTCCACCTCCCCTGCCACCACAGCAGCAGGGACAGCACAGCCCCCAGACCCTCCCCATCAACACTCTGCACCCCTCTCTCTCTCTTCCCAGCCCAAGTCCAAAGCAAAGAAAGAAAGGAGATAAAGAAGGGAAGAAAGAAATAAAAAACTAAAACAAATGAAAACTAAAACAAAAAGCAGCAGTTGGGAGGCAGCCTTGTTAGGACAACTCAGCAAAATAAAATTCCGGTTTATTGTTGGACAACATTGTTTCACACATACTTCAAACAGGCCAAAAAAAAAAAAAAAAAATAAAAAATAAAAATAAACAGCAACTTCATAGACAGAAAAAAAAAAAAAAGAAAACCTTTTTATCTTTGGCCTTGCCACCTCATACAAACCACGATCTATGGTACAGCTAAAGTACATACACAAAAAAAGTTACTGGAATGCTCAGAATAAGATTGTAATTTTTTTTTTTTTTTGCATTTTTGTCTTTTTTAATTTTTTTTTTTTACAAGGTTTTGTTTTATTCTCCTTTGAGATAATGGTTTGGGCCTGGTCACACCACAAGTAAAGTCAGAGATAGGTAACAAGAGAGATATACACTTCAAAGCCCCCCTTTTGGTCAATCCGAGATCACTTAAAAATGGCGGACCTCCTAACAATATGTACAAAAATATAAAATGTAAATAAAAAATACAAACAAATTCTCCTTTAAAGTACTTTTAAGAAAGAAAGCAGGGCCTTGAAGTTTTGGTGCTCGGGGGGGAGAGGGTTTGTGGGGGAAGGGGGGTTTTCTCTCCCCGCTAACGGGCGAATCGTTTCCATGTTCGTTGAGTGGCAGCGCCGCGCCGGGGGCGGGGACGGGGTTCACTCTACTTGGTGAGGATGACCACGGCGGAGGGGGGAGGAAGGGGTGTGTGAGGGAAAGGGGGCTGCAACAGGAGTCCCAAGGGGAGACCCAAGGGTGAAGAGGACGCGCTGGCCTTTTTTGTTGGTTTGTTTTCCTCCTTATTTAAAAAAAAAAAAAAAAAAAAGAAAAAAAAAAAGAAAAAAAAAATTTGCTGCCTAGTCATCTTCATCGGTTTTCTGCTTCTTGGGATCGACGTCGTCGTCCTAGGGGGAAAGCAGAGCCGTCAGAAGAGGGGATGGGGACTGGGGCTGCTGGGGGCAGGCAAGAATCACCCCGAGGCAGGGGAGTTTGGGGTCCCTCTCCTGCCTCAGGGACAAGGTCTGAGCACCACAGGTTTTTCCCTCCCTCAGGTAAAATCCTCTCTTCTCAGGGAGCCCCTGAGTGCCCCCCCCACCCAGGCCCACCATGAGCATTCCAGGTCTCCCCAGCCCAGGGCCAGGGCTCTGCTGGCAGGAGCAGACACCCCCCTAACCAGGCCAGTGTATAAACAGAACTGGGCTGTGTCCCTGGAGAGACATGGGGAGCACACAGGCAAAGCATTCCAGCCCCAGAGTTATGCCCAGCCTCTCCAGCCCCACTGACACCCTCCCCCCTCCCAAACCCTCTGGGGACACGTGTGGCTCTGAGGGGCTGCCTACTCTTTGTACCTCATCATCCTCAGCTGCCCGTTTGCCTGTGGCTCCCTCAGCTTCATCATCGTCATCACCATCCTCTTCCTCACCTGCATGGAGTACAAAGGGAGGAAACGTGAGACCCTCTGGAGAGTTCCAGTATCACACACCTTCCCTCTGGATTTAATCCTGGCACATCCCCACACTGTGATACCATGTCCCCATCTCCCCAGGCGGCACAGGCCCTTCTGAGGACAAGAGGTGAGAGAGGACACTGTGGCTTTCTGGGCATCCCCCAAATGACCTGACCCACCAAAGGGAAAGTAAGGATTGGCAGCCTCAAGTTTGATTCACACTACATTTTTAACATGGACAGCGAGATGGCAAAACCACCACCTACCACAAGTGCCAAAATCATGGCAAAAATGGGGGGAAAAAGAGAGGAAAAAACTCTTTCTAGTGGCTGCTCTGCCTAACCACTCCAGATTACTTCTGCTTCCCTTCGCAGCTATTAGTCCATCTTTAATGAGGTAAGAGAGCCAGAACGCATTAGTTCTGAGTCAGAACACTTTCTAATTATCAGAACAGCAAACAAATGCTTCCAACTTATCTTACAGCCAGCCAGGAGCATGAGCAGCGAGCTCTGGGCTTTGACCCACTTTGAGCTCAAATAGGCCAGTGGATCAGAACGACTGAGTCAATCACCTTTGGCCAGTTTTGGGGGCTCAGGGGCAAGCCCAGAGGCAAAACAGCTTCTCAGCTGCCGAGACAAGTCTCTTGTGTAACAGGAGACCCTACTAAAACTTAGAGAGTTAAGGCCAGTAAGCTGGCTTTAAACCACCGCCATGAGCCACACGTACGGACAGCCTGGACAGCCGGGGGGATTAAGGTCAGCCCATCCTCCCTTCCCCTCGCCCCTCCTGACGTGTGCCCAGCTGCGGTGTGGCCCATGCAGCGGGAAGGGCCAAGATTAGCTCCCAGCGCTGGATCAACACCCCGGCAGCCATCACATGCACTGGGCTGGCCGGCAGGTCAGGTGACAGTGCCAAGCTGATTGGGAGCATTTTTAGTTCTTTGAGCTGCTTTAAGCAAAGCAAATAATGAGATGGGATGGAGAGATGTGAGAGGAAAATATACCCTCAAGCTCTCCTCTGCTGTCAAACCCCGGGAGTTTGGCTGCAAGTCTCGGCTAAAAAAGCTGATGCAAGCTGGACTTGCTGCCTTTAAATCTCTCTCCTGCAGTGCTCAGGTGCAGCTCTCAGGCAGGGATCGCCCGAGGGCAGCAAGCAGGACAGTGCCCGTGCCAGCAGTCAGAGCCTGTGCCGGATCCCCACAAGGCATCGGCGTCTCCAGGCACCGCGTGCCAAATCGTGCCGGTGTTCGGCGAGCTGGGAAGAGCAGGGCTGGCACTGCGGGACCAAAGCTCCCCGGGTTTGTCACAGCAGTATCCAAGCAACACTTCCACCCCACACATGCGCCTGCAGCACGCGCATCCTCCCTGCTCCTGCCCGAGAGGAGCAGGGAGAGCCAAGTATGCCCCATCTCATCCACCCTAATGTAAGGCTGGGGGTAATGGGCTCAGGACAGCACACAGCAGTGCTGCATCTGTCCTCAGGGGTTAGAACCACAAGTTAAAGAGGATCACAATTCCCAGTTGTTCCTAGTGAACCAATTCCTACTGAAGGGCACAGCAGGCTGCTGAGAGAGTGCTACCCCAAAGGAGGTGGCTTTCCCAGCTCACACTTTCAGAATAAGAACTGGTTTAACGGTCATTAAATTTTCAGCCCTGTCCGTATCTCCCAAAACTAGCCAGCAGGTTAGTAGGTCAGCACGCAAACCAAAAATTCACAGGGGATTAACCTAGTAACAGATAATCAGGGGCCCCGAGTTCATCTCAGCATAACAAGAAAGGTTTTCTCCCAGCCTTAACAAGCGATAAAAATAAACAATGTTATTCATCCAAGCAGATCTTGGGAAAAAAATAATAGCAGGGAGGGTGAGAAGTGATTCGGCAAGTCACTGCTGCCAAAACCCACTTCCAGGCTGGGTCAGGTCAGGAAGCAGCAGAGGGCAGGGAGACAAGAGTACACTGCAGCCACAGAAGGTTCAAAGCAAGCCTATCTACTCCAGCTGGAGGATCAGGTAAGAGCCGCAGGTTCCTCTGCTCGTTTCCACACAGCATCCAGCCTGGGAAAGAGGGCTGCTGGTGCTTTCAGCCCGCTGCTTCAGGAACAAGCACGGAGACACACCCTCTGTGCCTGGGCCAAGGCACGGCCACCCAGGGCTGTCCCTGTCCCACTGGCCGGCGCTGGGTCTGCGGCAGCGGCCGCGCTCACAGGAGCCAAGGGCAGGTTTTACTACTCGCACGGAAGGGCTAATGCGCTTATTCAGCGCCGCGGGAAGGTGCCGTCTGGCCAGAGGGAGGGAGGGAGGAATCTGCCCTCAACCTGCTGGAAGGGATTCAAGGCTGACTTCACTCCCAGCAGCAGTGGCTCGGGCAAGCAAGGAAGGAGCGAGCCTGGCTGGCGGGAGCTCTCTGCCCACAGCCGCGAGGGGGAGATGCTGCTCTCCGCTCGCCTCCGCTTCCCAGAGCCTGCTGTCCCGAGCAGGACACCGCTGTGGGATGGGGGTGGGGGAACAAAAAGTTACCATCACCCTCTTCCTCCTCGTCCTCTTCTTCACCACCTTCCTCCTCCTCTTCGTCTACTTCGTTGTCAGCCTCCTGCTCTCCGTTTTCCTCGTTCTCCTTGGCAAGACAAAACATCACTTAAAAAAATGCACTGGGAAAGGGAGAAGGTGGAAGAGACATTCAGCACAAGCGCGTGTTCCCACCTTTCCTGCCGAAAGCAAAGCACCAGCCCACCGGGGCCCTGGGTGCACATCCCGCTTTCTGCCTGCCTCCACAACCCAGACAGCCCAGGCACAAATGATCAATCCTACAGTAACTTGGGGCTGCAGCTTTGAGACAAAGCCTGTCATGGCTCTCATGGCACATTGAAATGTGGCACAGTGATTTTCCCCCAGCACGTCAAAAGAGGAAACCAACCAGTTTACTTGTACTATGATGTATTTCCCAGCTGAACTGGTTGTAACATTGTAAATCCTAGTGGGTTTTCAATTTTTTTTCCTCTTTATCCTTGCCTAGGGAATAGTTGGTACTGGACAGCCTCACAGCTGTCAGGGAGGGAATCCAAGCCCAGCCCTTCTTTTCTGCACACACATGAACAGCCCACAGGCTGGGAGCGTCTGTGTAACGTGAAGCACCAAAGGCTGAAGGGCTTTGCAGGGCTCAGAGCTGCCATTTACAGGGATCCCCTCTCAACAGTGCTAGGGACAAACTCGCAGCAAAAGCAAGAAGAGGAGAAAAAAAAAAGGCATTGATGTACAGATTGCCTCTCCCAGCAGATTGCAGCCATACTCACAGCATTGCCGTTGGCTGGTGCATCTCTGCCATTTTCTGTTTCTTCAACAACTTCCTTCTTCTCTTTTAGATCCTGGAAGGAGCAGAAAAGCAGAGAAGTCACCCCGATTCCAGGTGTCTGGGTCAGAGAAGCTGCAGATCAGGTGTGAAAAACACAGTCTGAGAGCGAGAGCAGGCGCTGGTTTCTCTTCATACAGATTTGTTCTGTGATTTGGTCGCCACGTTCTGGCTCCTCCTTGGGAACGGGAAAACATGGGGGCGAATCTCAATCCAAGTCAGCCTTGCCAGAGCAGCCCTCTAAAAAAGAGACTGCTCTGTTTCACCTCTGAGCTCCCAAACACACAGAGCTGGCCGCCTGCATATACGCTCAACAGCAGCGGAGCTGGCCGATTGCCCATCTTAGCACAGTCCACGCAAGCTCCCGCAATGCCACGGAGAGCCGGCAGCCCTGTCCAAAGGATGGGCTCCGCCGTCCCGGGGCTGCTCAGAACCTTCCCAGCAGGAACAAATCCCAGGGACTCGTTAGCAGAGGCTGCGGTCTCTGCCCTGCCTAGTGAAAATCATACGGCAAATGTTACACGCCTGGTCTTTCTCACAGCAGCAGAGAGGAGGCTCCAGCATCCAGCTCACAGCCTGAAGTGTAACAGGATGGGGTGGGGGAAGAAGTCTATTTTTACACTGCTCCAAGAGCCATGCCTGGCTAGTTCGGTTCAAGCCTCCACCGCGAGCAGAGCGGGAGCTTGTGTGTTTTTGCTATTGATCACTGTCAAAATGTCATGCCAAGTCGCTCAGCAAACAGGCTGAAAGGATCCAACTTTATGTTCCCGCATTAAGAACACTTGGATTTAACACTGGCATCTCTGCTTGCATCCTCCTCCCCTTCTGTTCCTCCATCAACTGGAGCGAGATCCTTCAGCACGGTGAGTGCTACCCCAGCCAAGCAAAGCAGGGAGGCCCTTCCCCAGGGCCAGCAGCACAGCCACAGCCGGCTTCAGCAGCAACCATGAGGTGTTTAAAAGTTGCTGGAAGCTGCTGCTCCACTGCGGTGGCTTCTCCCCCTCCTGCCGGCCCTTTGCAGCTGCCGGTGCCGCCCACGGACAGCGGGCACTTTCACTCCCGGGAGCCGCTGCCTCCTGGGAACACGGCAGGGAAGAGCATGGCCCTGCTAGCGTGATCACTGCTCCCTTCTGGGAGGGTTTCTACCGCCCTGCAGACTGCGCAGGGGAGGCAGCACAGGTCACTCAAATAGACAGAGGCACCCACAGACTGCCAGTGCACTGAGGAAAGACTTTCCCTGCAAGAAAGCCTTGAAGGGGGACAACACCTGTTGATCGAACCTCACCTAAGCAAACCAACCCAGGAGTCTGGAGTAAAACAAACACACAAGCTCCCTCTTCCTTTCGCTGCTCACACACAAATCCCAGCCCACCTCCTCCACACTGCCCAGTTCCACCAGTTTTACGCTGTTAGTGGCTTCCACTGCCCTGTTCCCTGGAGACTGATCACAACCATTTGGCCTCTTATGCATCACTGGGCTACAGCTGCTCCAACACATCAAGCACATGGGCACGAGGGCAAAAAAGCAGTTCCCAAGTTAAACACAGAGCAAGTCAAGCAGTCAGAATTTCCACTTCTCAATGTGCCCAACAGTTCTTTTTAAAACGAGTAGTTCACAAGTTGCAAGCAATTCTCCCAGTGAAGGAACAACTCGTTCTTAGGCATTTTAGCTGGACAGATCTCCAGCCCTGACCTTTCCTGCATCACTGAAAATGCTCTCAGTTTAACCACTATCACGATGCCAGGTCATGAAGTTTGTGGTAGCAACAGGGTTGCGGAGAGCATCAGATTCCCCCTTTTCCTTTCCCACTCCAACACAAACAGATATGCGCAGGACTGTCCAGACCAAGGGCCGGTGCAGGCAGCAGGGCTGCTCTGGCGTCAAGACTGGGACACAGCCTCTAATTATAGGTGTGTCAGGGCTGTTTGTCTATGGAATGAATAGCAGCGGTGCAGAGGCGCATACCACCGGCCCGGAAAGCTCTACCTTCTCCGCGGCCCTGCCCTCGGCAGGATCCCTGTGGGAAGCGGGGGAAATCAGGACCGGGGACGACAGAGGCAGCGCCGCAGCCCGCGCCTCCCGCCGGCAGGGGGCTCACCCGCGCCGCCACGCGCGCGGCCGCCATTCAAACCGCGCGCCACTCTCCACGTCCCGCTGATTGGCCGGCAGCCAGCACGGCGCCCCGCGGGCTGCCGGGAGCTGTAGTCCCGGCGGGGGCGGCGCGGCGGACTCCGGCTCCCAGGGCCGCACGTGGTGGGCGCCCCGCGGCACCGGCCGGGGGCGGCGCCCGGGCGGGGCGGGAACCCCCTCCCCCCCATCCCCGCCTCCCGAGAGCGTTCCGGACGGCGAGGCGGGACGAGAGCGAGCGGCCCCGGTGCCTCCGCGCTTCTCTGAGGTGTGGGGGGGTCACCTTGCCGCCGTGCGCGCCTCCGCCCGCCCTGCAGCGCGGACCCTTGTCCGCTCTCAGGAGCGTGAGCCAGAGACGAGACCCCTTCCCGCACGCGGCAAAAAGGGCAGGGGAAGGTTAACGGCAAACTTGGCCCCGTTCCCCCGGGGAAGGATGGGGATCGACCCGCCTCGCCGCTTCCCGGCAGTGGGAGAGCCGGAGGCGGCGGGGACCAAGCCACGGCCCCGGAACAGAGGCAGGGCAGGCGGGATGGGGGCATGGCTGCGGGAGCGGGAAACAGAAGTGAAATCGAAATCTGCCAGAAACGGCGTTTTGTTGGTTGTTTTTTATAAACCCTCCTCCCGGTCGGATTTTTTTCCCCCCCTTCCAGCCGCACTTCCCCCGGGAGCGGCGCGACCCTGGGCCAGCCGGGGCGCAGTGTGAGGAGGCCGCCGGGCACGTCCCCCGCAGCCTTCCCACGCACTGGTCCGGGCCGGGTCCCCTCGCAACTTTTCCGGCCGTGGCCCCGGGCTGCACGGCGGCCGCTCGGGGATCGCAGTCCCCCCGGGGGACGCTCCGCCGCGGCTCGCAGACAAAGGCGTGCGCCGGGAGCCGCAGCGGGGACTCCCGGGAGAGCCTCTCCCGGCTGGTACCGGCGCTCCCCAACCACTTCCCATCACCTCCAGCAGCGACTCGCAAAGTTATCCTCGCTGCGAGCAGCTTGGGCCAGGGCCGGCGCCCTCAGCCCTGCCGCCCCAGCGCTCCGGGGCATCTCCTGCTATGGGGTTGCCTCCATCGGGGTAACTCCAAAAATAACAAAAGCTCCCCCCCGGGACAGCTGCGGATCACCCCCTACTCCCCCTCACCACCGAAATAGTAACTCCCAATACGGGGCAGTACCTAAATCGCAAATGGCCCCCCCCCCGTCCTTCCGGGGGGAAACGCCGAAGAAACAACTGTCCCCCCCCACACTCCAGGGGTAACACCGCCACAGCAGACGCCCCTCCCGCATCAACGGGGCGCAACTCCGAAATAGCAACCACCCGCCCACCCCGCTTTTCGGCAGCAACTCCACAACAGACACTGCCCCCCCCACCCGTGCGTGTTCCGGAGCGCTTCCCCCCACATCCCCCCGCAGGGACGGGGCCGAGCGGAACACAAGTTTGACGGGGCTGTCAAGCTCCCGCACCGCGGATTGAATGAGCGAGCGCTGCCGGGTGCCGAGGCACTGCCGTGCGTGAACCCCCCCCGGGTCCCCGAGCCCCTCCGCAGCGGGATGACCGGCTACTGTCCCAAGGAAAGGCGGGAGGCAGCGGGACGCGGAGCGGCGGCGCTCGGCAGCACCGGCAAAGGCGGCGAGCACGTTTCCCGCACACTGTAGACAAAGGAACAGCGCTGGCAGCCCCGCACGGCGAGCGCGGCGGCACCGGCTCCGCACCGCGCCGCCAACTTCAACGCGAAGGACGGAGGGGGAAGGGGGAGAAACGAGGGGGCGGGACGGGCAGGGGGGGGAAAAAAAAATTCCGATGAAAAAACAGAAAAGGGGAAAAAAAAGCCCGATATCGCTCAGAAAAAAATATTAAAATAGGGAGGGGGAAAAAAAGCCGTGGAGCAGGGCGCGAGGCGGCGGGTCGCTCACCTTGGCGGAGATTTCAGCGCTGGTGTCCACGGCCGCGTCGGACATGGCGGGGGCGTGCGGGGCTGTGTCGCGCGGGGCTGCGGCGGCGCGGGCGGGCGGGCAGAACAATGCCAAGATGGCTTTGCGCGAGCCAGTGGGAACTCACGCGGCGCCGCCGGCCCTCTTATAGAGCCGGGGGGCGG